>NC_084796.1:79549366-80749366 GCF_963169125.1 Humulus lupulus
AGGATATATATCCCAGAATAGACAAAGACCGATCTGAACTCTAGGCCTTAGAGGAGCTAGAAGAGATAATCCTTGATCCATAAACTCTTTTGAGTGTTGTAAAGATCAGAAAGAATGTAAATGTTGAACGAAAAAAAATATTAATCTCGATGTTTCTGCCTATTCACACCTAGAAATGGTAGGAATTAATTCGAATGTGACTTCTCCGACCTCAACAAGAATAGATTAGCTAGTTCACACTACGGCCGTCCACGAGCTCATGTCCTTCAGTGGCGCGTATTTTGGATATACCCAAATCGCAATGAACCATGCAGACCATTAACACACCAACTTCATTACTGAGCACAATGTGTACTACTACAAAATCAACAAAATTTTTGTTGAACAGACCAAAAAGAACATAAAAGTGTATGTTGATGACATGCTTGTCAAATAAAAAATTGCCAGGAACCATGTATCCGATCTGGAAGAAAGTTTTGGCGTGCTGAGAAAGTAAAATATGAAGCTGAATCCCGATAAATGAACCTTCAGTGTCTCGTCGAGGAAGATTTTGGGCTTCAAAGTAAACTTGAGGGGGATTGAGGCAAATTGTGAAAAGATCATATTATTGTTAGAGATGTCATCGCCAAGATCGCACAAAGTCATGGCACTAAATTAGTTTGTATCCAAGTCAACAGGAAAATGTCTCCCCTTCTATAATCTGCTCCGGGGAAATAGACAATTCTAATGGACAGAAGAATGCGAACAAGAATTTTAAGATCTGAAAAAGCATCTAGATGAACCCCCTCATATTGTCAAAACCAGTTGCAGAGGAGTGTCTATATCTATACCTAGCAGTAACAAAGAACACAGTTCGCGTCGTATTAGTTTGAGAAGAAAATTAGGGGTAGAAACTAATGTACTACATAGGCAAGAGGCTTTTGGGAGCTAATCTCTAATGTCCTCGAGGAAGCTCATTAGGCAAGAGGTCTAATGTCGTCAAGGAAGCTCAGGCCGTATTTTCAGTCTCACGCAATACACATCTTAACTGATCAACCTTTAAGGAAGGTCTTGCAAATTATTGAAGCTATCAAACTCAGTTTGTTCGAGACATTATATAAGAAATGAACAATGATAAAGGACCAAGAGCTTGCTGATTTCATAGCAGAATGTACTGGTTCTAGGGCGAGCCTATGAGGGAACCAGTCCAAGATTTGTGGAAATTCTTCGTCGAAGGATCATCCAACGAACATGGTTCTGATACTAGAATAATCTTGATCATACCTAAAGAACATCGCTTCCATACAACTATTCGGTTTCAACGCATCCAATAACGAAGTGGAGTACGAGGCTGGAGTATGGGTAGGGAAGGATTTGAAGGCGAAATAAATCCAATGTTTCATCGATTCTCAACTTAAGGAATAAATTGCAGCCTATCTAGCTAAAGTAAAAAGCTAGCTGTCAAAACTTAAGTTCTATTCCATCGTGCTAGTCCCTCGCCCAGAACACCAACGCAGACACTCTAGCATGACTCGCTACAACAAAAAAAGATGACACATTGAATGTGGTCTCAGTGGAGTGTTCGATACAAATATTAAAGAATCTTTGTTTATTTTCATGTAATATACATATTATCAAACAAACATGTAAATTCCTAGAATATGCTCCTATGAAATTGATACAAAACAGAGTGATGTAAAGAAACTTACATTACACTGCAGAACTGGAACAAATCCATCATTCAATCTCTCTAACCCTTGATTCCTTTCTGTAGCAGAGTATTATCAAGAGATTGAACTAGATCAGAAATACAATCTTCCTCACCAAGCCTTTGATAACCTAGAACTAGTGTGGGCTGGTTCTCAACACATGAAATATAGATCTAGAAGAGAAGAAGAAGAGAGTGAGTGACTAAGAAAGGATTAGACTTTCTTGGTTTTCATTTACCCAATGAAGCAGCAGAGACTAACTTATGAAAACTCTAGAAATCATATTCCTTATATAGGTATCTTAATAAGGTTTATTAAAATTTAAATTTAAATTAATTGAAAATAATAAACAAAAAATAAATGTCTTGGGCTCCAACAAATGGACACAGGCCAAATATCTTTGATTTGCATTTAAATCCCATTTGGGCATAAATTCAAAACCTTTTTTTATTTATTTATCTTTTAATTAATTAATTAAATCCTTATTCAAATTAACTAATTACAATTTGAAACTTGATTTAATATTATTTATTTACATTGACACCAATTTATGAATATAATAAATTTTCCCAGAGACTCTTTTTTGTCTTCTAAATCTCATATCTCTGTAAAATTTTCCATAGTTGACCTAGTCAACTTTAAAAATCCTAATTGATAATTAAATCAATTAATTGAGACATTCTGGATGATTTAATCAAAGGTGATACAGGGACCATGAATCCATGAAATCAAGCTCCAATAAGTTACCGTGAATTTATTTACGAATAATTTCACTTCCTTATTAATTCCTCGTGACTCCACTATAAACTCAAAATTGAACTATTGAATTCATAGAACGTATTTTCCAAAAACTAATTAACTTATCCGTTGTTATTACCATTACAGTCAATCAATCATCTGTTGATGACTTACTAACGTGCTGGGTGCAAATTGCTGTTTTTCTCCTCATAAGTACTTTATCCTCAACTCCATCTACGTTCCTTAAACATTATATTTCTGCGAACTTAATCACAAAAATAAAATCTCAATCATTTAACCTTTTCAACAAAGTAATTAAGGAAATTATCTTTTCACTTCTCATACAGAAGTTATAAATTTCATATCTATGAATAATACTCCCACTCAATTACACTACTAAATCTCCAAGATGTAAGTATGGGCTAGATCGTAGGGTAAGCTGGTAATAAACAAGTGAAAAGATTTAAATAATATAATTAGTAGAATATTATCACTTAGAATTAAGATCGACTCAATCTAAAGTCAACGTGGTGACATTTATTAGATTCGATAACAACGATACTTATTTATCTGTCAATAATCAATATCGGTCCTAGTCCAATGTAACCATATACATTCAATCTTATCTACTTGGTCAATGCCTTGGACAAGATATCACACCCCTAATGTGTAAGTAGATCATATCGTAGATTATTGAATAAGTAAAAATCCAATACATTGATCTAATCTCAGGACTCGTTCTTTTGAACATATAATTACAGAGATAATCTACTGTGACCTAGTCATTATAACTGTAATTATCCTTATGTTCACAATTTTTTAAATGTTTGTATTATTCCAATAATCTTGTAATAAAACAAGCAAGCAACACGGTTGTCAAATTAATTGATTTCTACTACTTTGATAGACAATATAAAATCGCGTTACATGTCCAACAAGGTTTTATAAGGGCATGAAATCCAACATGGAGTTCTTAGTCAAGCCGAGCATAGAACAAGAGGCAATTGAGGTGAGAATGATTTGTGAAGGACCAACCTGGATGACCCTTGTAACATCCCCAATTCCCTAATATGGCTTAGTGCCTTGATTACGGGGCCAGGAGGGCAGTAACTGGTATATTGTGTTATTATGTGATTATATGCATAATTATATAAGTTATATTATTATATGGCTGTATTTTCATCCATGTGGGCCTGCTCCATATTAGAAAGGCATTTTCATAATTTTGACCGTTTAGGGGTATATGTCAATATATGATTATATTTGTGATATATGGTGAGACCACATTATTATGTGGATATATTTGGATTATTCGGCACGAGACAATCCTAGCGAGCAAAGTAGCGGTTTGGTCATGACGGGGTCTGTAACGACCTGAATTTGCTAATCGGGCTTAGGGCCCTGATTAGTGTGCCTGGAGGGCAATAAGTGGTTTAATATGCTTATATGTGGATTTATGTGTATATATGATTGTGATGCATGTTTAGTTAAGTTAAATACGCATGTGGACCCAATCTGGATATTAGGGGTATAAATGTGATAAATGTTATATATATGTGGTATGTCTGTGCAGCACGATCCGAGACAGTCTTGGGGAGCGCTTAGCCAGAGAGTCACAACGGGGTTGAGATTCGGACTCGGGGTGAGTCGAGGGGTAATTTGGGTACTAGGTGTGTTATGGGATTATCGGGACATGAAAATAAATATTTGGAGATATATTAGAGGATAGAATGTCTAGGCGGGAATATTTGGGAAATTTACCATTTTGCCCTCGGGGATGTTTTGGTACCCCGAGCCTTGAGGTAACCACATAGGCTTAAGTGAATAAAACAAAAAGGGGGAATTGTTTAGAAACCTTAGAAACCGACTCATACTTCCTCCCAACTGAAGATATCTCTTACTTCTCTTTCTCTTTCACTCTCTAAGACAAAACTCAAAGGAATTGGTTAGGAACCAAAGGGAATTCAGCTGTGATATCTTAGGAGCTTAAAGCTTAAGGATTGAGGATCAACCCAGGGATTGAGTACAGCAAGGTAAGCTCTAACTATTGGGATTATATTGAGAATTGTTGCTGGTTTGCTAGAGCATGCATGTTAGTCAAGCTTAATTTGTTTTTGGATATTCTAGTAGGATTTTGGAGCAGAATTCTGATGGGTTTAAGTGTTGATATTGAGCTGGTATACATGTCTTATTTATCTGGGTTTGTTAAGTAGGCTTTGAGTGAGTTAGCTTGAGGAAAAGGTAGGGAAAAAGATGGAAACTTCTGGGTTTAGAGGTGAGAGACGCGGCCCTAGGAGGGGTGCGCCGTGTTACGGGCCAGCTATTTGGGTACTCCAACTAGACAGAACGTGCGGCACTTGCAGACTCTTCAAGCTAGTAAGTCAGCCTACAACACACACCTACAGGCAAACAAACTCAGCGGTTAGCCGCATACACATCTCGGATATGCAACAGGCAATAACGAAGTATGAGCAAGCACAAAGAAAGTCATTCCTAGGAACGTCCACACAACACAAAGTACACAACAAGGCAAGTGGCACACAATGGCCCAACGAAGATAACAAATAAGTAACACATAAGCAACAAGGAAGCACACAGGGGCAAGTATGGATAAATGTTATTTCATTAATATATAGCCTTGATAGGGCAAGGGAGTACACAACTTTGGCCCCTATCTGCTGATGGCCATGGTGCTTCCCTAAGTCACCATGTCACCTCCCCCTAAGGAGCCTTCTAGGGAAATAAAGTCTTCCCAGGAACATATATGATTTTTGTCTGGGAGACATATGCAATATTACAAAACTGCCACTACCCTATCCCATGAGTTTGCTTGGTGCAAGGCTCGACTAATGATCAAGCACCAAGGCATGCTCATTTACAAAACGGCCCCATGTGGGTGTGCCAAAGGGGTAGCACGCCACACTCTCCCCCACTCAATCCTTCGGCGCCCTCGACGAAGTAGCTTGTAGATCTTCAATCTTCTGCGTGAGCTTCTTCAAGTCTTTCGCCCTCTCCCAGCTGATCTCGTCATCTGCGAGCCCCTTCCATTTTACCAGATATTCTTTATGCTTTTTACGGTCAGTGGTGACCGTCCTTTTTGCCAAGATTTCTTCAGGTTGACGCTTGCTCTTTGGCTAAACGATGACTCCTCCTCTGGTTGACTGGTTGCGCTCTGGATTTGCTGGATCTTCATGAAACGGCTTCAAGTTACTGACATGAAGGACCGGGTGTATCTTCATCCAAGCTGGTAGGTCGACTTTGTAGGAAGTTAGGCCAACTTTTGAGATGATTGAGACCGGACCCTCGTACTTGCGAACGAGTCTGATGTCTTTGTCCCCTTGGAATCTCAACTGTTCGGGCCTCAGCTTGATTAACACTAAGTCACCTACTTTGAACTCCAGTGGTCTGTGCTTCTGATCTGCCCACTTCTTCATTCTTCTTGATGCTTTTTCTAAATAAGCTCGGGCAATCTCTGTCGTTTTCTTCCAGTCTTTCGTGAAGTGAAAGGCTCGCGGGTTCCGACCGTGATATTCATCCACTGTGTGGGGCAATAGTGGTTGCTGTCCATTAACAACTTCAAAAGGGCTCTTATTCGATGAAGAACTCTTTTGAGAGTTGAAGCAAAATTGAGCTACATCGAGTAGTTGCGGCCAATTCTTCTGATTGGCATTCACAAAGTGGCGCAAGTACTCCTTCAACATCCCGTTGAATCTTTCTGTCTGCCCATCTGCCTACGGATGGTAGCTCGAGGAAATGTTCAGTTGTGACCCCAAGAGATTGAATAGTTCGGACCAAAAGGTCCCAGTGAATCTTCCATCTCGGTCACTAACGATGTTTTGGGGCACTCCCCAATATTTGACAATATGCTTGAAAAATTGTCTAGCTGTCTCTTCTGCCGAACAGTACTTCAACACTCGAATGAATGTTGCGTACTTCGAGAATCTATCCACGACCACCAAGATCGCACTTAAATCCCCTGTCTTCGGAAGACTGGTGATAAAGTCAAGCGACACACTTTCCCATGGTCGGCTTGGGACTCGCAAGGGCTCCAACAATCCAGGTGTCTTGTTCCTATCGACTTTGTCTTGCTGGCAGACGAGACAGGTCTTGGTGTACTCCACTACATCATCTCTCATTTGTGGCCAATAGTACCCATGCTTCAAGAGTGCATGGGTTCTTTGCCACCCTGGATGACCTGCCCACAGGGTGTCATGACATTCGCTTAGTAATGTCCTTCGCAAATCTCCAGCTTTCGGAACATACAAGCGCCCCCCTTTAGCCCACAGAAGATCATCCTCCACCCAGAACTGGCGATTCTTGCCTTCTTTTACGAGCTTCAGGATGGTCCTGACAACTGGGTCTTTCTTCAGGTTTTCTTTGATGCGCTCCTTGAGTGGAGTGTTAACCACGCTAGCCGACAAACTAGCCAAGATCTTTAGAGTCGCCAACTCCGCTTTGTGACTCAAGGCATCAGCTGCCTAGTTCAAGCGTCCTGCCCTGTGCTCAAAACGGAAGTCGAATTCCGCCACAAACTCCTGCCATCGAGCGTGCATAGGGGTCAACTTCGGCTGAGTAAGGAAATGACTCACAGCTGCATTATTCGTCTTCACCACAAACTTTGACCCCAGCAAGTAATGCCTCCACACTCGCAAGCAATGTATAACTGTGAGGAGCTCCTTCTCCTGGGCAGTATACCTCCTCTCAGCTTCAGACAGCTTGCGGCTCTCATATGCGACCGGGTGGTCTTCTTGTACTAGTACCCCTCCCAGAGCATAATCTGATGCATCCGTCTGTACTTCGAAGGGCTTGATAATAGTTGGCAAGGCAAGAACAGGATCCTTCATCATGGCTTCTTTCAAACTCCTGAACGCTTCAGCACACTTGTCAATCCACGCCCAAATCACACCCTTTTTTCAGAAGCTCGGTCAAGTGTGTCACCCTTCTTGAGTAGCCATCCACAAATCGTCTATAGTAGTTGGCTAGGCCCAAGAAGGAGCGGAGTTCTTTCACGTTTGTGGGGGCTTTCCATTCCTGGATTGCCCTCACCTTCTCCAGATCCATACGAATTCGGCCACGTTCCACAACGTGGCCTAAGAACTTGATGCTCTTCAATCGTGGCGCTATAAACCACGATATCATCCAAGTACACCACCACGAACTTATCTAGATACTCGTGGAATACTTGGTTCATTAGTGTACAGAAGGTAGCAGGTGCATTTTTCAACCCAAATGGCACTACTCGAAACTCAAATGCTCTGTATCGAGTAACACACGTAGTCTTTGGTTCATCCCCATCTGCAATCCTCACCTGATAGTAGCCCGATCTCAAGTCCAACTTTGTGAAGTATTTGGCTTCACTTAGCTGGTCGAACAAATCAGCGATCAGAGGGATGGGGTAGGTGTTGCAAACTGTCACCTTATTGAGAGCCCTATAGTCGATGCACAGTCTCAAGCTCCCATCGTGCTTATTCTGGAATAGCACCGGTGCGCCAAATGGCACCTTCGACGATCTGATGAAGCCTGCCTCCAATAACTCTTTTAATTGCTTCCTCAATTCTTCTAGCTGAGGGGTGCCATTCTGTATGGCACTTTTGTTGGAGGTTTCGCTCCGGGCACCAGCTCTATCTGGTGATCAATCCCCCTCTTTGGTGGCAAGGCTTTGGGGAGTTTATCTGGCATCACATCCCCATACATCTTTAAGACCCTCGTAATTTCTAGTGGAACAATTTCTTCCACTACTTCTTCGAACATGGTGGGCACAGCTACATAAGTGGGCTCCTGCTTCTTCACACCCTTCTTGAACTGTAAAGCTGATAGAAGCTTCACACCAGGGGGTGGTTTCACCTTTGCAGGTACCATGGAAGGAGTCTCTCCCATTATGAGTAAGCTTCTAGTGGCAGGAATTGGAATGGCACCTTTCTCGGTTAGAAAGTCCATTCCCAAAACTACATCGAAGTCGTCCATACGGACGACCACCAAGTTAGTCTGCCCCTCCCACGTGTCGATTCTCACTTTTACCCCTTTAGCCACGCCAGTTGTGGCCAAGGCTTTGGAGTTGACCGCTTTCATGCGGCCTGCATCTTTCTCCAGCTTCAGTCCCAGTCGCTTTGCTTCAAGTTCAGAGATGAAGTTGTGGGTGGCGCTAGTATCAATCATCACGCTTTTGGCAGGCTTGTCATTGATAGTGGCATCCACGAACATTAGCCCTTTCCCCAGGGTCTTCTTCCCTTTCTCGCCATGCTTCTTGAGAGCGTTTAACAGGCAGACAGCGCCCATGTGCGCGTACTCTTCGTCTTCCTCTTCTCCTTCGCCCTGTTGTCCCTGGCCAATGAGGGCATTTAGTTGGCCCCTGTAAGGGAAAACTGCTGACTTATGTGGGCCTTTGGAGCCAACAAGCTAGCGGCTTCTTCCCTACAGCAGCATCTGTCCCACTTGAAGAATTGGACTCAACAATCCTCTTCTCTCCCCTACTCTTACCTTGCCAGGACTTCCTAGACTTCTTACTCCCAGCGCTACTTGAGTTAGTTGGAGGAGTAGACCTTTTCAGCAGGCTGCTCTCCGGAGTGTAATCTGTTAAGCGTTCGACAGCAGCTTGAGCGGTGGCCAGATCAGACACACGCTGTCTCTGAAGTTCTTGTTTGGCCCACAGCTTCAGTCCCTCGAGGAAGCAGAAGAGCCTGTCCACTTTGGACATGTCTTTAATATCGAGCATCAGTGCCGAAAATCTCTTTTCATATTCTCGGAGTGTCCCGACTTGTTTGAGCTCTCTTAACTGGCAACGAACTATTTAAGCGACATTTTTTGGCAGAAATTGCGTCTTTAATTATCTCTTCAGGTCTGCCCAAGATGTGATGGTGCACCTGCCATTCTCTATATCATCATACTTGGTCCTCCACCACACCTTGGCATTCCCCGACAAATACATGGTAGCCATGGCGACCTTTCCATCTTCTGAATCGGCCCGCACGACTCTAAAGTAATGTTCCATGTCAAAGAGGAAATTCTCCAAATCCTTTGCATCTCTGGCCCTGTTATAGGGCCTCAGCTCGGGTACTTTGGCTCGTCCATACTCCATACCTATCGGCCCTGTTACAGGGGCATTCCCAACTGCTCGCATGGTCAGGTTTACCTTGGCAAATAACTCAGCCATTTCTTCTCTGAGCACGCCAACTGCCTCCCTGCAATCTTCCGTTGTGTCATTTATGGAAAATTCTTGTTCCTTCAGCATGCGCTCCACTGTCGCGATGCGCTCTTCCCACCGAGGGGAAACAGAAGTACTTGTTGGAGTGTTTCTTTTCTCCAACGCGATAATTCTGGATAGAAGAACATCATTCTCCTTTTCCAACGCAGCTATGCGATTTTTTGCATCAGACAATCCCAAGTCCTGACTTGCAGAGGAAAGATCCCTAACCCTCTCGTCCAGGCCATCTAGTTCCCCTAACCGCTTCTCAAGAGCTTCAATCCTCTGAGTGTTTCTCACCATAGTGTGTTTTTCCAAGCGCTTTCTAACTTGGCTCTAATACCAACTGTCACGGGCCGGCTATTAGGGTACTCCAACTAGACGGAACGTGCGGCACTTGCAGACTCTTCAAGCTAGCAACTCAGCCTACAACCCACACCTACAGGCAAACAAACTCAGCGGTTAGCCACATACACATCTCGGACATGCAACGGGCAATAACGAAGTATGAGCAAGCACAAAGCAAGTCATTCCTAGGAACGTCCACACAACACAAAGCATACAACAAGGCAAGTGGCACACAATGGCCCAACGAAGATAACAAACAAGTAACACATAAGCAACAAGGAAGCACACAGGGGCAAGTATGGATAAATGTTATTTCATTAATATATAGCCTTGATAGGGCAAGGGAGTACACAGCTTTGGCCCCTATCTGCGGATGGCCATGGTGCTTCCCTAAGTCACCAAGTCACCTCCCCCTAAGGAGCCTTCTAGGGAAATAAAGTCTTCCCAGGAACATATATGATTTTTGTCTGGGAGACATATGCAATATTACAAAACTGCCACTACCCTATCCCATGAGGTTGCTCGGTGCAAGACTTGACTAATGATCAAGCATCAAGGCATGCTCATTTACAAAATGGCCCCATGTGGGTGTGCCAAAGGGGCAGCACGCCACACGCCACGACCCGTGTGCGCGCGCGGCCATGGGAGGGCGAGAAGCTCATGCGCGCCGCGACGCTTGGTGGGTGCGCTACGGCCCGTGTGGGGGTCAGTGTGGTGCTAGCCTCTGTTTCGAGGCTAGCAGCGGCTCTTGTGGGTGGGGCCGCAGCCCTTAGTACCAATCTGTGTTTTTTAAGGGTATTTAGGCTTGGGAACTTAATGGGTAAGGCTCGGGATGGATTTTATCACCTGGATTGATAGAATTCAAGGTCCCGAAGGTTAGGGTTATGGGTCGAAGTTATTTATTGGATTAGAATTTGATGGATGGACATTGTTAATGTGTTGTGAGTAGGGTTTCGGTGAGGCTCTCGTTAGAGGACTGTGCTCGAGGCATCGGTGCTCAGAAAGCTCGGAACTCAGGTAAGAAAGCCCTTGTTCCCATAGAACTTGTGTGCAGGGCTGAGCCCAATGTATTTTAATAGAATTGATATGCAGGGCCGAGCCCAATGTGTTAGAACCGCGGGGCGTAGCCCTTTAACTAAATATGCTAGAATTCTATACTTGCTTGCTATGATATGTATATTGTGATGTGAATGGTCGGCTTGAGCTGGGAACGGTGTAGATCGAGAACGGAAAGGGACCGGGAGCAGCGTTGAGCACGTGGAGTGCGAGTTGCCAGGGCGAGTCCCTAGCAGGATACCTGGGATATCCTCACGGCGTGGTCCGCAAACTCAGAGCTTGGTAAACGCCTGGGATGGCTAGGTCATATGTGTTTAGCCATTGGTGGCCTGTTTATATGCTTGATATATGTGTTGCATATGTTATCTGTTTGTGGGTTTTCTTGCTGGGCTTCGGCTCATAGATGCTTTGTGGTGCAGGTAAGGGTAAAGATAAGATCAACCAACCATGAGTACAGCAGGTGTGAGGCAGCGTGTACATGTTTGGCCAGCCTGGCTACCACATCCAGAGGATTTTGGGAGATGCTTGTAAATGAACTTAGATTTTGTCGTTTAGCCGACTTAGTACAGTTGTTATGTTGTAAATATTTCTAAACTGTATTTTGGGATCCCAGGTGTCAAACTTTTACGATCTTCAATGATATGGAGTTAATTCTATATTTTTCCTCTATTTATGGCTTAATTACACTGTTTGATTTAAAACCTCAATTAGCGAGTTGAAGGCACGTTTTTAAACTCACTTGGTAACGGCTCTAAGGAAGTAGGGCGTTACAACTTGGTATCAGAGCGAGCCAAGGTTATTGGTTCTGGAGATTGACCGAACATGTACACACGCAGTCAGTGACAGGCTTAACTCAGGGTTGGTTGGTAGGATTGGCTGATATGTCTTAATATGTGTTTGAATGCCCTGTTTGCCTGCTTATTTTGTAAAGAGCATGATGAATGAATTAACATATGCATGATGCTAGGGCATGGCCCGTTGTGTGTTATATGATATATGAGATATTATCGTGGATGACTGATGTGTTTGGGAGGAGGTTTTGGATGTTGTTATCATGCCTAATGAGCAGCGTCGCTGGTTGCAGGCATATTTGTGGAGATGCCTCGACAATCAGCTAGACTCCGCTGCAGTAGAGTCGAGGATGACAATCAGGGTCAGGACCCTCCATCTACCCCACAGAACTGGAAATAGATATTTACCGAAATGGAGGCTAGACTGTAGAGAACAGAGAAAGAACTCCGTCAGATGAGGCAACAAGCCCCTCCACAGGTTACAGGGTTGCCAATAAAACAGAATGTGGTGATAGTGCCGGTTCAGCCTGTGACTGAGAACAGGTGGGAACCCTTGTACGAAAGATTTAGGAAGCAACAACCTCCTAACTTTGAGGGTGGATCGAACCCACTACGGGCACAGCAGTGGATGAACATGATTTCCTTGATCTTAGACTTTATGAGGGTCGAGGGAAGTGAAAGGGTTGCTTGTGCGAGCTATATGCTTAGGGAGGATGCCCACATCTGGTGGGATGTGGTGAGTCAGCGGAGGAATGTTGCAGTCATGACATGGGAGGAATTTAAGAGTATCTTTAATGAGAAATACTACAGCATAGCAGTTCGAGCTGCGAAGGTTGATGAGTTTATCAACCTGACTCAGAACAGGTTATCAGTTACTGAGTACGCCTTGAGATTCGACAGACTGGCGAAGTTTGCGCCAGACTTAGTGCCGACGGATACAGCCAGGAGGGATAGATTTATACGGGGGTTGAATGTGATGATCGCCCATGATGTGAATATTACGTTGATTCCAGAGACTACTACTTATGCCCAAGCGGTGGATAAGGCCCTTACTACAGAGAGGGCTGAGGATCAGATATGGAAGGACAGTGCTATAAGGCGCGATGCCAGGAGGACGGTGCCTCCTTTTGTTGGGTCTAGTCGGGGCAGTGGCCCCAGTGAGCAGAAAAGGAAGGCCCCAGAATCCTTTGTTCCTCCCATCTCAGATAGGAGGGCACGAGGTGCTTCTACTGGTAGTCAGGGTGGCGGTGATGATTGGAGAAGTTTTCCTATGTGTCCACGGTGCAGGCGTTGACACCAGGGTGAGTGCAGGATCAGGGCCTACTTTGTTTGTGGGAGTGCCTGCCATCTGAAGAGGGATTGCCCACAAGTTAAGAAGGAGGAGCAGAAGCAGAGTGACAGTCTTGCTCCTGCCAGGGTATTCACTTTGACACAGACTGAGGCGAAGGCTAGCCCTTCTATTGTGACAGGTCAGATCTCTAGTACTGGTTCTTTGTATATTGTATTGTTTGATTCAGGGGCTACCCACTCATTTGTATCTACTAGGGTGATTGATCAGCTTTGTAGGCCTAGTGGAGTGTATGCTAGGGGATTCCAGACTTTGTTGCCAACAGGAGAATTGGTAGTCTCTAGGAAGTGGATTAGGGCATTGCCAGTAGAGGTAGATGGTAGGGAATTGTCTGTGGATTTGATTGAGCTAGAGATGGATGATTTTGAAATGATTTTGGGAATGGATTGGTTATCCAAGTATGGGGCAACGATTGATTGCAGGCGTAGAATGGTGACTTTTGAACCAGAAAGGGAGGTACCCTTTGTGTTTGTGGGGTCAGTTAATGGACCGCGTGTACCAATGATTTCAGCCTTAAGGGCTAGGGACCTGATGCAGGAAGGTTGCATAGGATTCTTGGCAAGCGTTGTGGATACTTCTAGGGTGGTGTCAGTTGGACCGGGTGAGACAAGGTTGGTGTGTGAGTTTCCAGATTTGTTTCCAGCGGATTTGCCAGGGTTGCCGCCTCAGAGGGAGATTGACTTTGTTATAGAGTTGGTACCAGGAGCGGAGCCAGTATCTAGGACACCTTATAGAATGGCTCCAGTAGAATTAAAGGAGTTGAAGATTCAGTTGCAGGAGTTACTTGATTTGGGGTTCATTAGACCAAGTTTCTCACCATGGGGTGCACCAGTGCTGTTCGTTAAGAAGAAAGTTGGGTCCCTTAGGATATGTATTGATTACAGAGAGCTGTACAAGTTAACCATTAAGAACAAGTATCCACTGCCTAGGATCGATGATTTGTTTGATCAGCTACAGGGAAGAACAGTGTTTTCCAAGATAGATCTCCGATCAGGTTACCATCAGCTAAGGATTAAAGAGGACATACCAAAGACCGCTTTTCGAACGAGGTATGGACATTATGAATTCCTGGTTATGTCCTTTGGATTAACCAATGCCCCAGCAGCTTTCATGGACATGATGAATAGGGTTTTCAAGGATTATCTGGACAAGTTTGTGATAGTATTCATCGACGACATCTTAGTGTACTCTTAGTCAGAGATGGAGCACGAGCAGCATCTGCGGTTGGTACTACAGCAGCTGAGGGAACATAAGTTTTATGCTAAGTTCAGTAAGTGTGAGTTCTGGTTTCCACAAGTTACATTTCTGGGCCATATCGTCAGTAAGGAAGGGATTCTGGTTGACCCAAGTAAGATCGAGGCGGTCAGAGATTGACCTAGACCGAGCAATGTTCCTGAAGTGAGAAGCTTCTTGGGTCTAGCAGGGTGTTATCGGCGGTTTGTTGAGGGGTTCTCCAGAATAGCCACGCCATTGACAGAATTGACAAAGAAGAAGACAAGGTATGTCTGGAGGGACAGGTGTGAGAACAGTTTTAAGGAACTGAAGCGACGATTGATTACTGCGCCGGTGTTAAGCTTGCCAACAGAGAATTAAAAGTTTGTGGTCTACTGTGATGCATCCAGGCAGGGTTTGGGGTGCGTGTTGATGCAAGCTGGCAAGGTGATAGCCTATGCATCGAGATAGTTGAAGGAGTATGAGCAGAGATATCCTATGCATGACCTGGAATTGGCAGCAGTGGTGTTTGCAATTAAGATTTGGAGGCATTATCTTTATGGTGAGAAGTGCGAGATATACACCGACAATAAGAGCCTAAAGTATTTCTTTACTTAGAAGGACTTGAATATGCGCCAGAGGCGGTGGCTGGAGTTGGTTAAGGATTATGATTGTGATATCCTTTACCATCCTGGGAAAGCTAATGTAGTGGCTGATGCACTGAGTTGGAAGGGCCCAAGGCAGTTGTTTAGCTTGAGGCAGGTATCTGATAAGTTAGCTGAGGAGATGACCATAGCAGGTATAGATTTGGTGGTTGGTCAGTTGGCCAACATCACTCTTCAGTCTATACTCCTTGAGAGAATCAAGGAAGCACAGGGGAAGGATTCTCAGTTGCGAGGTCATAGAGAGAGTGCCTCAGTCGGAGCGACAAAGGACTTTTCCATTTCAGAGATGGGATTACTAAAGTATAAGGGTTGGATCTGTTATATTATTTTAAATAATATAATGTTAGATTAAATAATGTGACATAATGTGATTTGTCACACAAATGTGATTTGTCACACCTTGTAACATATTATTGAGAGTCACAAAATTGGACACATGTATGTGCCCAAATGTGACATATTTTGGAGTTACAAAATTGTAACTCTCAAATATTACCCAATAATGTGTAGATTTGATATTACACATTTTGATTTGAATTTCTTAAAGATATATGTGAAATATGGCTGTTAGAGATGTGATTTTAACTCCCATAATGTGTATGGAAGTTACAAAATCATGTGGGAATGAATTTGGAACGTTTTGGCAAATTTGGAAAATTGGTTGCTGAAAAAACGACTTAGGCCGCTGCCTATGTTTTTCAAGCCGCGGCCTAAGAGGCAAGAATAGGCTAAATCACACCGTAGGCCGCGGCCTGAGCGGCTGACAGCATTTTCCAACTTCGGTTTTTATCCAATTTTGAACGTTTCCAACAGCCAAGTAACTCCCAAATCTCTATTTTAATTCCATAAAACATCCAATTAATCATTCGTAACAGCCATGGGGGTTGGTGGAATTTGAAATTCAAAGGGTTTCTCAAAACTCTATAAATAGGAGCCTAATGCTCACTTGTAAGACACACCATTTTTCATCCACAAAGCACTTGGCTGAAAAATACACCAAAAGGCTTGATAATTCCAGAGAGCTATTTCCCTGAGAGATCCCTTAGTGCTTAGAGAATAGGGGGAAATAAGCTTTTGGACAAAGGTCTTGAACCTTGTTCAAGTTGGTGATCCCCATTACTCTACACTTTGGTTGTGTGAGAGTTTGTTTGTGTTTTCATTCTTTTGTTCTTCTTATTTACTTGTATTGTTATAGTATTGAGTTTATAATCTTCCTCTTCTACATCTTTTTATTTACTTGTATTTTGAGCAATTGAGTTGTAATACTTATTTAAGCAATATTATCTTGTCCATTGTATTTTTGCATAGAGTTGTATTTTTGGTTTTTCCACTTTTCCATTGAGCAATAAAATAATATTCTCTAACAATCAAAAGCTTATTTTTCTCTTTGTTTCAATGGAAGGAGAAACCATGGAGATCTTGTGAGAATCCAACCTTGGAAAGATGGTAAGATAAGGTAATGTTCTTCTTTGTTTTCTTAGGAGATCTAATAGTTTTCATATAGTGATAGAAATGAGAAGAAGAAAATGTTATAAATGAAATTCATTGTTTTCTAATCTCCTTTGTTTTGTAGTGGTTAGATTAGAAGATAATTTAATATCTTGATTTTTTGTTATATGTGATTAATATGTAAATAATCTAGTAGATTATTGGGTAATATGATAAGCATGTTATAGAATTGTCTTATTATGAGATACATTGTAACATATGTTACACATCTATTTGTGAAGTTAAATCTTTAGAAGTGAACTTTTGAGAAGCTCTACATAATCTAGTGATTTTTAATCTTATGTGTATGTTATATGTGAGATAGTAAGACATACATTTGACATGAAAATTATTTTTTGAGATTTTATAAATCATGATAATCAGGTAGTTTTTGACATGCCTATATATTGATTTTGTGAGTCAATAGAATATATCAATATGTGGATATGTGAATTATTGTATGATATTTGTGATATACTTACAATATAATTATGAGATTCAAAATGCATGCTAATATGATGGATGTATGATGAAATGTGAAATTTCTTTGAGACATAATTATGTTAATATATAAAAGTATATTGATATATACATGAGAATTATCATGATTATTATAGTGTGTCATATAATATGATTATTAAGGTGATAATAATATAAATATGTTTTATCATATTTTATTGCAATATGATGAGTTACCATTTATTTGGTAAATAAAAATAATTATTTGAGAAATTAAATTTCTCATTTAAGTGTTTACCTTCTCACTTTATGAGATAAGAAAAGATGAAACCAAGGGGGGTTACATCTTTTAATGGTCGTGTCTTGCCATTGCAAGAAAATGGATCAAAGTGGATTAAAAAAAATTATAAGATGACATATTGACTCAATAGACTTATAGTCTAAAGAACAGATAAAATATTTGATAATTATTTAGTGACAATAATTCTTAAATATTGAATATCTCAATGAGGATACATTTTC
This sequence comes from Humulus lupulus, assembly GCF_963169125.1. Classification (NCBI taxonomy): domain Eukaryota; kingdom Viridiplantae; phylum Streptophyta; class Magnoliopsida; order Rosales; family Cannabaceae; genus Humulus; species Humulus lupulus. The sequence continues at coordinate 79,566,862 of NC_084796.1, forward strand.
AAAATTGGAGAAGCAATTTTGAATATTTACACCAATGGTGAATAAAAGAGAACTTTATTCATTTTGGTTAAAGATGGTGATATGTTTAAATTAATCTTAATGAGGAGATAATTTTAAACAAAACATAAGAAATCAAAGTGTTTAAATAAATCAATGAGGGTTTATTTTCTTTTTAAAGTGTTTAAAAATTGACATTTTCATTTTGATTTTGATGAGAAAATCAATGGATGTCAAATTGATGTTTTCAAAAGAATCTCCAAGAGACTCTTAGAAAATACACAAAAGTTGTTTAAGTGATTTTGAGATTATTTAGACAACCAAAAGTAAAAGTTGCTTTGAAAGAAGTGTGCCTTGTTTTAGCAAGTAAATAAATCAAGATAAACATTGAGGTTTTATCTTGAGAGTTTATCATGTGGCATAGAGGACTCATAATGAACTTTGAGAATCATAGGTCTAGCTTTATCTTGGAGGATAAATGACTTATTAGAAATGAAGAGATTTCTATTTTAAAGTGATATTTTATTGTCACTATATGAGAAATGTGGGGGTGATGCTCCAAAGTTAATCAATTTATTTTGTTGTTAATCAATTGATTAATTTGGTCGTCCTATCAAATAGGTGATTTAGAATTCCACATTCTAAATCACATTGGCTATATGTGTATAGAATGAACAAATCTAGACATGTTTGGTGTCTAAAGTCATTGTTTGTTATATTTTGATTCAAGAAGGAATCAATTTAAAAATAAAGGAGAATTTTAGAAACAAAGAGATTTCTAGAATTAATATTCAAATGTTTATCTTGGATATAAAACTATAAAATAGTGGGGGTGTTGACTATGGTCAAAATCACTATTTTAAAGGGTTAACTATTTTAATCAAACTATGGCTAGCAATAAAGTTTGAATAAAATAATGAGAGTGTCTAAGTATCCATACATGAGAAAAGAAATGATTCAAATGGAATCATTTCTACATCTCAAGGGGTGGGACTTAGACTCCCTAAAGAGATTCGCGGTTGATGGTAACCTATCTTAATACTAGTCACCAAACTAGTATTAGGTTCAATAGGAAATAACAAGTCAATCAAGTGAATAGTAATAGTACTAAAATTTTTTCCCATCTGAGATATGAGTACTAGTGTGTTACCAAAATGAGGGTTAAAACCGAAAGGTTTTTTAATAGAACTCAGTCTTGAAAAGACAAGTATTTTAGGGTAACAAAATACTGTAAGAGTTCTACCTATATAGACCTAGGGGTGATGTCGCCCCTCATGAGAATTGGGAGTCATTCTCTGTAACGACCCAAATTCGCTAATAAGGCTTAAGGGCCTTGATTAGCGTGCCAGGAGGGCATGATGGGATTGATGTGTGATTTTAATTATTTAAATGCATGGTTATGATTTAAAGCATGTTATATGACTATGTAAGTTAGTGTGCATGTAGGCCCGGATCGTGTTAGAAGGGGCATAATTGTAATTTTGGCCATGATTGGGCGTAACTGTATTGTTATGTGTTGATTGTTGAGGCCACAGTGGTATGTGGATGTACCTGTGCTTTGTGACTCGAGGCGATCCCAATGAGCAGGCTAGCGGAAAGTGTTGACAGGAATTTATACCCAGCTCGGGGCGAGCCTGGGGGTATAAGCAGGAATTCAGAGAAATGGATTGAGATAATTATTTGGTGATTTATCAGGTATTGGGAAGCAACGGGAAAATATTAGAGACACTTGAGGATTAGCGGGAATTGGGTGAATGACTAAAATGGCCCTACTTGAACAAAAGGATTTAGAATTTATAGGGAGGGCGTTTTGGTCATTTGGCTTTTGGAGATAGGTTTTTATAAGGCTTTATAGAGAGAGGGAATGCTGAAAGAAAAAGAAAAGAAAGAAGAAGGAAAGAAAGAAAAGAGGGAAAAACAGGTGGGTTTTCTCAAGGAACGGTTTGTGGGTTCTTGCACCGTTCCTCTCCGTTTTTCTTGGGGAAAAGCTCGGTGGAGAGTAAGGGTAGGCTGAGCATCAAGGATCTTAAGGTTATACTTGAAGATTTGGCAAGGATTAGCAAGAACACATCAATGTTTGAGGTAAGTTTTAGAGATTTTCGGTTTTAAGGGTTTTGATGGTTTGAGCTGTGTTTTGAGCTGGATTGATGGGAATCTCAGGGGATTTCTGGGCAAGCTTTGGGGGATAGCAAGCTAAGGAGGCCTAGGGTTGAATCAAGGTCGAAATTTGCAGCAATGGTATGATTTCTAAGACTTTAACTTTGTGGTTTGCTTGAATTTCTGGTTTAGGGTTGTTCATGGTAGATTTTGAGATTTGGGATAAATGATCTTGGGATTTGAGGATTTGGGATGCTTGGGATGAGTGGAGAGTGTTCATAAGCTTGATTTTGAGTTTGGTAAAGATTTGGGGAAGTTTAGTTTGAGATTGGGTGAAAGAAATCGCAGAAATGCGATATTGGGATTTCTGGGCTGCAACTAGCGCTACAGCGCTAGTCAGTGGGCGCTGTAGCGCTAGTCCCTGTTTCTGGGGGGTGCATTCTGCTTGTAGCGCTACAGCGCCCTCTTTAGAGCGCTGTAGCGCTGCACTGTTCACAGAGGTGAATTTTGGGTTTTTGATGATGGATTTTGACCTAGGGTTCGGGGCTTGTTTCCGCCACTTTGTTTGGGGATTTGGGACTTCCCGGGGGCTCGGGATTGGTCCCGAGGCTAGGTATTCGGACTTGGGGTTCGGTGTTGACTTTGACCTATGTTTGTGCCTAGGTGTGCGCTAAGGCTCGTGTGGGATCGTGCTCAAGGAGTCAGGTGATCTAAGCTATTGATTGGAAAGGTAAGAAAACTATAACACCCGAGGTTAGGGCATGGCCCCAGTTTGTATTATGTGCAAATGTTTAAACCTTAAATGAATCATGATGTGTGTGAATGATTATTTCAAATGTACTATATGTGTGATTATGATGAAATGAGCGGCAAGGGCCGAGTACGGCGTAAGCCGGGGCGGCCGTGGGCCGAGTACGGCGTAAGCCGGGGCGGCCGTGGGCCGAAAGTAACACCTAGCACATGGGATGCTATAATCAGGGCGGGGCCCGGTGGATTCATGTGTTTGCTTAGTCTAAATGGTTGACTTATTTATTTGTGGATTATCTGTTATGATAAAACTGTATACATTGCATATGTTATGTTCTGCATGAGTTTTCTTGCTGGGCTTCGGCTCACGGGTGCTCTGTGTTGCAGGTAAGGGCAATGACTGAGTCAACCAACCATGAGTACGGAGAGCGTGAAGCGACGTGTACATGTTTGGTCTGCCCGACTGCTTTGGTTGGGGGTTTATTCGAAAATGGCTGTAATAATCTATGATTTTATGATTTCTCAACTGTAACCTTATTTCAAGATGTAATTAGTTTTCAAAACTTATTTTGGGATCCCAAATGTTTAATAATAGAAGTTTTAATGAAATGACGCATTTTCAAAGATTACAGCCTTAACTTTTAATTAGTCACACTTTTGTTTCAAAACCTCGGTTAGCGAGTCCATTGCACACTATTTTGTCTTAAAAACTCACTTAGTAACGGCTCTAAGGAAGTAGGGCGTTACATTCTCAAGAAAAGTCTATGAATGGAATGTGCACATGGCCATTAACGGTGCAAAAGCGAGACATTGAGGTCTCAAGTGAACATAGCAAAGGTGTGTGTGTTATCACCGGTTTGTTATCAAGGGATAATGGTTCAATGCTTCGGCAACCAAAATTTCAAAAAACTTTGTGATAATTACACTAAGGTAAAATTCAAGTCGAAAGACATTTTACTTTATGCACCAATGCAAAGGTTTCTATAGAGAGTCATTATTTAATCAAGTGGGGGAATATTATATTTTAATATAATGTTTTGATTGATTAAATAAGTGTTACAGAAAGTGATTATTTAATTTAAGTGGGGGAATGTTATATTATTTTAAATAATATAATGTTAGATTAAATAATGTGATTTGTCACACCTTGTAACATATTATTGAGAGTCACAAAATTGGACACATGTATGTGCCCAAATGTGACATATTTTGGAGTTACAAAATTGTAACTCCCAAATATTACCCAATAATGTGTAGATTTGATATTACACATTTTGATTTGAATTTCTTAAAGATATATGTGAAATATGGCTGTTAGAGATGTGATTTTAACTCCCATAATGTGTATGGAAGTTACAAAATCATGTGGGAATGAATTTGGAACGTTTTGGCAAATTTGGAAAATTGGTTGCTGAAAAAACGACTTAGGTCACTGCCTATGTTTTTCAGGCCGCGGCCTAAGAGGCAAAAATAGGCTAAATCACACCGTAGGCCGCGGCTCGTGTTTTTCAGGCCGCGGCCTGAGCGGCTGACAGCATTTTCCAACTTCGGTTTTTATCCAATTTTGAACATTTCCAACAGCCAAGTAACTCTCAAATCTCTATTTTAATTCCATAAAACATCCAATTAATTATTGGTAACCGCCATGGGGGTTGGTGGAATTTTAAATTTAAAGGGTGTCTCAAAACTCTATAAATAGGAGCCTAATGCTCACTTGTAAGACACACCATTTTTCATCCACAAAGCACTTGGCTGAAAAATACACCAAAAGGCTTGATAATTCCAGAGAGCTATTTCCTAGAGAGATCCCTTAGTGCTTAGAGAATAGGGGGAAATAAGCTTTTGGACAAAGGTTTTGAACCTTGTTCAAGTTGGTGATCCCCACTACTCTACACTTTGGTAGTGTGAGAGTTTGTTTGTGTTTTCATTCTTTTGTTCTTCTTATTTACTTGTATTGTTATAGTATTGAGTTTGTAATCTTCCTCTTCTACATCTTTTTATTTACTTGTATTTTGAGCAATTGAGTTGTAATACTTATTTAATCAATATTATCTTGTCCATCGTATTTTTGCATAGAGTTGTATTTTTGGTTTTTCCACTTTTCCATTGAGCAATAAAATAATATTCTCTAACAGGATCTGTGTTCTGATGGATTCTTGTATCTGGCGAGAGATCTTGGATGAATCGCATACCACTCCCTATTCTTTGCACCCGGGTACAATGAAGATGTACCAGGACTTGAGAGCTCTGTATTGGTGGTCGGACATGAAGAGGGATGTGGTGGATTATGTGGCTAAGTGCTTAACTTGTCAGCAGGTTAAGGCTGAGCACCAGAGGCCAGCGGGGTTGTTGCATCCTTTGGGGATTCCAGAATGGAAGTGGGAAGATATTACTATGGATTTTGTAGTTGGTTTACCAAGAACTGTGGGACAGCATGACTCAGTGTGGGTGATTGTGGATAGGTATACCAAGTCCGCCCACTTTCTGCCTGTTCGGACAACTTATACTGTGGAGCAGTACGCTGAGTTGTATGTGAAGGAAATTGTTCGACTTCATGGGGCTCCGAGATCGATAGTATCGGACAGAGACCCCACCTTCACTTCCATGTTTTGGGAGAGTCTGTAGAATGCTATGTGCATGCATTTACGGTTTAGTACTGCTTATCATCCTCAAACGGATGGGCAGTCTGAGAGGATGATTCAGATATTGGAGGATCGGCTGTAAGCCTGCGTGCTTGACTTTGGGGGATCGTGGAGTAAATATCTTCCTTTGATCGAGTTCTCGTACAACAACAGTTATCAGGCGACCATTGGTGTGGCTCCGTACGAGATGCTTTATGGAAGGAAGTGTAGATCACCTATTCATTGGGATGAGACATGTGAGAGGAGGTATTTGGGTCCAGAGATGGTTCAGAGGACCAATGAGGCAGTTGAGAAGATTAGAGCGCGTATGCTCGCCTCCCAGAGTCGACAGAAAAGTTATTCAGACCTGAGACGCAAGAGCGTGGAGTTTCAGGTGGGTGATCATGTGTTCCTCAAGGTTTCACCCATGAGGGGTGTGAAACGATTTGGTGTTCGGGGCAAGTTGAGCCTTAGGTTTATTGGTCCCTTCGAGATTCTGGAACGGGTTGGAAAGGTAGCTTATAGATTAGCGATGCCTCCCGCTTTATCAGGGGTTCATGATGTATTCCATGTATCCATGCTCAGGAAGTATATGTCAGATTCAATGCATGTCTTAAGTTTTGAGAATTTAGAGCTTGATCACGATTTATCTTATGAGGAGAAGCCGGTTCAAATTCTTGACCGAAAAGATAAGGTCATGAGGAACAAGACCATCGCCTTGGTGAAAGTGCTGTGGTGAAACAACAAGGTTGAGGAGGCGACGTGGGAACTTGAGTCAGAGAAGAGGGAGCGGTACCCCGAGTTGTTCAGGTAATTTCGAGGACAAAATTTCTGTAAGGAGGGGATAGTTTTAACGACCCGAATTTGCTAATCGGGCTTAGGGCCCTGATTAGTGTGCCTGGAGGGCAATAAGTGGTTTAATATGCTTATATGTGGATTTATGTGTATATATGATTGTTATGCATGTTTAGTTAAGTTAAATACGCATGTGGACCCCATCTGGATATTAGGGGTATAAATGTGATAAATGTTATATATATGTGGTATGTCTATGCAGCACGATCCGAGACAGTCCTGGGGAGCGCTTAGCCAGAGAGTCACAACGGGGTTGAGATTCGGACTCGGGGTGAGTCGAGGGGTAATTTGGGTACTAGGTGTTTTATGGGATTATCGGGACATGAAAATAAATATTTGGAGATATATTTGAGGATAGAATGTCTAGGCGGGAATATTTGGGAAATTTACCATTTTGCCCTCGGGGAGGTTTTGGTACCCCGAGCCTTGAGGTAACCACATAGGCTTAAGTGAATAAAACAAAAAGGGGGAATTGTTTAGAAACCTTAGAAACTGACTCATACTTCCTCCCAACTGAAGATATCTCTTACTTTTCTTTCTCTTTCACTCTCTAAGACAAAACTCAAAGGGGGAAACTCAAAGGAATTGGTTAGGAACCAAAGGGAATTCAGCTATGATATCTTAGGAGCTTAAAGCTTAAGGATTAAGGATCAACCCAGGGATTGAGTACAGCAAGGTAAGCTATAACTATTGGGATTATATTGAGAATATTTGCTGGTTTGCTAGAGCAGGCATGTTAGTCAAGCTTAATCTGTTTTTGGGTATTCTAGTAGGATTTTGGAGCAGATTTCTGATGGGTTTTAGTGTTGATATTGAGCTGGTATACATGTGTTATTTATCTGGGTTTGTTAAGTAGGCTTTGAGTGAGTTAGCTTGAGGAAAAGGTAGGGAAGAAGATGGAAAATTCTGGGTTTGGAGGTGAGAACCGCGGCCCTAGGAGGGGTGCGCTGCGACCCGTGTGCGCGCGCGGCCATGGGAGGCTGAGAAGCTCAAGCGCGCCGCGGCCCGTGTGGGGGTCAGTGTGGTGCTAGCCTCTGTTTTGAGGCTAGCCGCGGCTCTTGTGGGTGGGGCCACGGCCCTTAGTACCAATCTGAGTTTTTTAAGGGTATTTAGGCTTGCGAATTTAATGGGTAATGCTTGGGATGGATTTTATCACCCGGATTGATAGAATTCAAGGTCCCAGAGGTTAAGGTTATGGCTCGAAGTTCTTTATTGGATTAGAATTTGATGGATGGAAATTGTTAATGTGTTGTGACTAGGGTTTCGGCGAGGCTCTCGTTAGAGGACTGTGCTTGGGGCATCGGTGCTCAGAAAGCTCGGAACTCAGGTAAGAAAACCCTTGTTCCCATAGAGCTTATGTGCAGGGCTGAGCCCAATGTATTTGAATAGAATTTATATGCAGGGCCGAGCCCAATGTGTCAGAACTGCAGGGCGTAGCCCTTTAACTGAATATGCTAGAATTCTATACTTGCTTGCTATGCTATGTATATTGTGATGTGAATGGTCGGCTTGAGCTGAGAACGGTGTAGACCGAGAATGGCAAGGGGCCGGAAGCAGCATTGAGCACATGGAGTGCGAGTTGCCAGGGCGAGTCCCTAAAAGGATACCTGGGATATCCTCACGGTGTGGTCTGCGAACCCAAGGCTTGGTAAACGCCTGGGACGGCTAGGCCATATGTGTTTAGCCATTGGTGGCCTGTTTATATGCTTGATATACGTGTTGCATATGTTATCTGTTTGTGGGTTTTCTTATTGGGCTTCGGCTCACAGTTGCTCTGTGGTGCAAGTAAGGGTAAAGAGAAGATCAACGAACCATGAGTACAGCAGGCGTGAGGCGGCGTGTACATGTTTGGCCAGCTTGGCTGCCACAGCCAGAGGATTTTGGGAGATTCTTGTAAATGAACTTAGATTTTGTCGTTTAGCCGACTTAGTATAGTTGTTATGTTGTAAATATTTCTAAATTGTATTTTGGGATCCCAGGTGTCAAACTTTTACGATCTTCAATGATATGGAGTTAATTCTATATTTTTCCTCTGCTTATGGCTTAATTACATTGTTTGATTTAAATCCTCGATTAGCGAGTTGAAAGCACGTTTTTAAACTCACTTGGTAACGGGTCTAAGGAAGTAGGGCGTTACAGGGTCAAAAAATGGGTACGAGGTGAGCTTAGGGGTAATTTGGTACTCATTACATTACTGGGATCGAGCGGGTAATGGGAAAGTATTTGGTAGTTATTTAAGAAAATTTGAAGTGACGAGAATTGTGAGACGTTAATTTTAATTAATGGGAAAAGTGGTAAAAGAATAAGCTACCCTTAGGAAGCTTTGAGAGAGAGATGTGGCCTTATGGGTATATTGGTCATTTCTTATCTAAGGGAGGATATATGCATGACCTAGTAGAATAAACACTCAAACTCTCAGCTCTCTTCTCTCTCTCGATCATTTTTTCTCGCTGTTTCTCTCTCAATTGGGTTTATGATTTTGGGGCGAGCTAGAGGATTGAAAACTTAAGGTTTAGTATTAAATTGAAGCAGCTAAAGAGATTCAATTCATAGCTGAGGTAAGGATTATAAACTCTTTTTTAGTTGGTATTTTTGTTGTGGTTTTAGTTGTTCTTAAGCTTGAAAGTTCAAGGTTTTGGATTGAGTTTTTAGTGGTGTTTTGAGTTTGTTAAAGCTTGGGTTTTGCAGCTGGATTGGTGTTAATGTTGTCCTGGGATTGAGGTGTGATTTTGGGATTTTTTGGTAATGATTTTTTATGAGTTTTGGGCTGAGGAAAATAGAGATTTTTGGGTTTGCGAGGTCGCGTCGCAGGCCTGTTCTTGGGCACTGCAGCCCGTGCAAATCCCAGGGCCTAGGAGGGGTTCTATCTCGGTGGCATGCCACTATTGCCCAAGCTGCAGCCATCGAGTTAATCATGATCTCTTCTCCGTGGCCATTTTCCATCTGGGGTATCGATCAAATAAGTTTGTTGACTACTGGAAAAGTTGTTTGAGGCAAAACATTTGGCGACTATAACCTCGAAGAGAGTACTAGACATCATAGTAAAAAACATAATATGTCGTTTTGGACTCCCAAAAAAGATAGTGTCAAACAACGGAAGTCGATTTCATAATGATCTATTCACGAATTTTTGGAAGAAATACGACGTAATTAAACGTTTCTCTTCAATACTGTACCCAAAGACCCGTGGGTAGGTTGAGGCAGTATACAAGACTCTAGAGGGGAGTCTAAAGAAATTACTAGAGGATGCTAAAGGTCTATGGCCTAAACAACTCCCACAAGTTTTCTGGGCCTATAGGAGCTCACATCACACCTCAAATGAGCTCAGCTCACATCACATCACATTACGAGAAGGGCCCTTCAAACTAGCTCAGCTAAATGGAAAGGCGCTTCCACGAACATGGAATTCCTTGCATCTAAAAAAGCCTTTTTTTCTATTTAAATTTTGAATTAATAAAAGGTTGTTGTGTAGTTTAAACATGACACCACAAATTTTTTTCATTTATTCTTGCTGTTTAGCACAGGTTAATTGTTTGAAAAAGATGTACAATATTTATAAATTATGATCACATGGGGGGGGGGGGGGGGGGCATATATAAACCTCGATAGTCCCTGAAATATTCTCCAAACCTAGGATAAATTATTGCAAGTTATAATTTAGAAATTTGGAAATTTCGCAGCTTTTTATTGCTCGAGTTTTCAAAATAATTCCGGATGCGAACTTATTTAAGAAAATTCAAAGCAAAAGAAAAAATCCTGGAATTTAACTAGGTACAAAAAATCCTAGAACTAAACCAGGTCTGAGGTCTGATTCCTAACAGGTATGCGCAAAATAGGTGATCAAACTCCTGGATAGAACACTCGGGAACTAGTTCCCCTCAATTTTCTCCAGCTCCCTCGAGCTAACATAGTTTATATGGGCAATCAGATGGCTTATGATACCATGGAGCAAACCCCGCAAGGGCTCTTGATGCTACCCTACCTTGATGATGGGAGTTGGCATTGTGACGGATTGATGGAGTAGGAAGTTCCCTTTGCCTTAGCATGAGATCTACCTAGAACTCCGACTCCGGGCGAAGCTTTCTTTAAAATTCTCTGCCTTTTGATGGCAGAATAGGAGCTGAAGAAGTCCTGGAGGTTCATGTCCTCTTCTACAAGAACGAATAGAAAAGTTAGACAAAAAACTAACTCTTAAAATCATGAAGAAAAAAGTGTGCAACCCTACCCTCCAAACTAGAGTAGGAAACTAAAACGATCAGCTCCAAATTATGAACAGGCTGCTTGCGACCTCTAACTCTGGTATGGTTAGGGGTGGGGGAGACTCTAATATAATTATTTTACGGGGTTCTCTATGTTCGGGTTCTTCATGCGACTGCGATCATACTTAGCCTACCTAATGCCTGGGGTTAGGATTTGGCCTTCTAACGTACACGTAGGTCAGATATTAGTATCGTATTGTTACAAAATAGTGGACTTAAAATGAAAGGTATTGCTTACTACTACGGTATATTTGGGGTAGGAAAGTCGTGGAAAACAACGAGGATGTAAATGCACTGCCAAAACGTTACAGCCAAATCCGGATCTTAAGGATTTCTACTCACGACTTGACTTGGATTGAATCGGTTTAATATAAAACAGGTAGCACCCTGATTCAATTCACTATTATTATTACCTTGGTTAGACATGTCGGTTGCTACCCCCGATTCGGCAATACCTTGGTTACTATCTTGTCGGCCTTCGGAAGTGTTTCTCCTGCGCACCAACAACACGATCTCCTCCTCTTCCTCGACCTCCTCAATTACTGGAAGAGGCCTTTGAGAGGGCCTCGTGGCTTGATGGCCAAAGATTGACCTTCCTTGAGAAGATTACAGGCCACCATGGTGCCATCATTCACCACTACCCTAAACTATTTCTCCTCGATAGGGGTATTGGCCAGAGTAGCATATTAACCCAAAAGGGTCTGAGATGCCTTTGACCTCTTGCAAATAACTGCACGATACAATAATTTGATCAAAATAAGTAAAACTTACAAAAAAAAGAATTCAAATAAGGATTTAAAGCTAAGATAATTACGAGATCGGTTGAAATAGGGATGTTCATAAGTCTGGAATCTGTTCGACATAAAGAACTTGTCCTTGTAGTCACTTAGGTGGCTTGGAAGGTCGATGATGCTGGCAGATTTTGGGAACCGAGAGAGGTAATAAAAACCATCCCCTCTCGTTTTTGTGTCTGGATTAGCCTTCAAACACAAAGAATATAAAATATTCTTTGGAGTGGAGACCTCCCACTCGTTCTTAAGGAATTAATACATCAGCCCTATCAGAAGGCGATAGGAATTTTGCGGGAGCTGGAATTGGGCGAGCTTCATGTACTTAAAAAAATTCGTGATGTATGAATCCTACAGGAGGAAGGTACTTGACTTCATGTCCTCATCACTGCAAGCTCCAAAGTTTTCCTCCAATGGGGTATAGCTTCGCTCGCTCGTCATCGCAGGTCGAGCTTGGAATTTGGAGTCTATCTCGATCCAATGAATCCTCAATATTCAGTCTACCTTGGATGAAGAAACTGTAGAAAACATGATGCTCCCAGCCTCGAAGAAACAAACATGTCTCAACTCGACCTCTTTCTCCACCAGCGGACCAAAGTGGGGAATAGAAGTCTCGAAAACCTATTTATCTTTATTTTTTTAAGATAAGCCTACGACGGTCTTTTTCTTGTTGTTGGCCATGATAAATGTCTTTAGTTTGCCTTGTTAAAAAATGACTCAATAGAGGTGACATAAGGATGTTACCTAGTTTTAAGAACTTCTTAAATGGATATCTAAGATCTGAAGACTTCTATGATAGATCTAAAGTTTATATGGGCTAAATGCATGTCCCCGAGTCATGTGCCCAAATCTTGGGATCTGTGTGTCAAACTAGTTGTTTCAATGAGCGATTTAATGCAATACTATATTAGTACAGTGTCTCTTAAGCTACATGGATTTGAGCCTAAAACCTTTCACCTTTCAGGCTAAGAGCTCATACATTCAACCTCTAAATCAAGAAAACCCCAAAAATATTTTCTTTTTTTGTGCCATTCACTTTACCATTTCTAGTCCTATTCGTTTTGGCTTAATAAAACCCAAGCTAAGCCTATACGGATTGGTTCTTAATCGAGGTTCCAGAAAGATGAGGAATGGTGAAGATTGAAGAAAATTTGGGAAGTAATCGTCGAAGAAAGATTTGGTAGAGAAGGAATGCAGAGGGTTTTTGAGAGTTTCTGGGAGGAGAGAAGAAAAGGGAAAGCTCGAATGCAAATGTGGTTAAGATCAAAATTTTCTCTACTATTTGTAAGTAAAAATTGGGGGAAGATCTAGGGCACACATTTAAAGAAATTTGAGAGACAAGGGTGAGAATTAAATGATCATAATGATGACATAAGGTTGACAAGACAACAGTCACAGAACTGAAAAGTTCAAACAGACGCCTATAACGACACATGTCTCGTACTCAACTGAGTAGATGCACATGTTTTCCCACAACAGAAGTAGAAAAGCCTCTACTGTACATGTCAAAAGAGACATTTTACACGAGCATGGGCTTGGAGGCTCTGAATAATGCTTGAATGATGAAGCAAATAGCTAAGTGAAAGGTCCTATTTATAGAGCTCAAGCTGTGAAACTAACTATTTTTAAAATGAATAAACAATAGAATAAAAATTGAATTTTCTGCTCAACAGATGCCTAGAACTCGGTTAAAAACGTTCAAGAGCAAGTCCAAGTTGTTGAGGGATGTTTCTATTTCAGACTCCACGGACTTTCAAACTATGCTGAGGGAGCCGATATATCGCCTCCTGTAGGCGATATATCACCTGCCCCATAATCCCGAGCCTCCGTGGTTTCGTTCGTGCGAAGTCAATGAGTTTCTCGTATCAATCATAGCTGATATATCAGCCCCTATAGCTGTGATATATCGGCATACACTGATATATCAAACACATTTCTGCACACTTTTAACACACTTGAATTTTTGAAACCACTTTGACTGAGTAAAATGTGATCCTAAGAGCTAAGGGAAGATTCTAGACTTCCTAGTTCTATCCTTTAATAAATTTGTTTACCCAAAAATGGCTACTGATGACGTGGCAAGGATTTCCCACACATGGTTGACATGTGGCAGAGTCAAAATAAGGCGGTGTTGTTCGATTATCGACCAGCTACACATTGCTTCGTCAAGCCTGACTATTAGATATGACCAGGCTGGTCATATGATTCGATTTATTTCCTTAACAGATTGTAATCTTGTAATAACTATGTTGATTATTTCCTCTTTATTTCCTTGATACACGGATATTAAGGATAGTTAAGGCCCATGTAACCCCCCTTGATCCTATAAATAAGCGTGAAATAGCTCAAGGAGGGGACCTTTTGATGTTTCAATCTTTTTCCTAAATACTGAGAGAGAGAGCATATAGTGTGCTTATCCATCTTCTTGTGGTAATTCTCCCAAGGTTTTTGAAACTCAAGAGTCCTTGTTCTTTGATCATAGCATTGGAATTCAATATTAATAATAGCACTAAGTGGGCGTAGGTCATTACCATTCATTGGGGCTGAACCACTATAAATGGTCTGTGTTTATTCTTTACCATTAGATTAAACTCTTGGTTATTATCTCATTTCTGGTCGTATTCTTGACCCCGTGTCGTTGGCCAAATCGAGGGTCAACATTCTGGTGCTTTCATTGAGAGCTTGATCAAGAAGCTGTAAGAAAATCTAATGGCAAAGACATCTAAGAAAGCTGGACCGGCCACTGGCGTTGCATCATCTCAACCTCCTCCTCCAAATGTGGCAGAGAATGAACCACATTTAGAGTTGGATATGGAAACACTGAGGGCAACACTGGGGGTGTTGTAGGATGAGTTGGCCAATCTGAGGGCCAATTAGGAGAACGTAGTGGAGACAATGGCGCTGCAGTAGAGAGAAATTAAACCTCAGCGCCAGGAGCTTAGTGAGCGGCAGGCGGACATGGACCGTCAGCAGAGGGATGCCATGGCCACTCTCGTAGCAGCCATTCAATTGGTTCGAGGACAGGCTGCGCTGGCCTCCCAGCCAGATCAGCCACTGAGCGGGCCGTCGCAGCAGGCTCCCAATCCAAATCCTCCCCTCCAGCCAGTAAGCCCCCAAAGGCTGGAGTAGCCAGCTGTGGCTCAGGATGATGTCCTGATTCGGGATCCTGAGCAGCAACCTCCATCTCAAGCTGGTCGAGGCAATCCCCAGCGCCAGAGGAAGAATAGGGCCGGGCAATCGCCCCGCAGCCCTAGACGCCAAGGGGAATAAGAGCCAAATCCACCGAGCAGGGGACTGCGTCCTTCTGCCAACAGAAGGAACAACGAGTCAGGCTCTGCGGTCAGGGGCCCCCCACGACATAATAATGCACAGGGACCCAACGACCAGTGCAGGCCTCCCCCTGACGCTCGGGAAATTCCAGCCCGAGGAGAAAATAGCGTGAACAGCCGATCATGCCGTAGTCGGCCCCAGTTTCGAGACAGCTACAATTATAATGAAGTTGATTCTGGCAGAGGTAATGCTGGTCGGAGGAATGTGGAAAGAGGTGGAGGCAGAAGCCCCCCACCTAGAGAGAATAGGTCAGCTAGCCATAATGCTGGGGGGCAACCTAGGTGGCATAACATCTTTGATCGGCTAGGGGTTACAAAGCAGAGATGTAGGGATGATGATTTAAGGGACGTACTCAACGACCATCGTGAGAGGCACGATGAGTACGCTCCCCCGGCATTGGTCGCCCCAGCGGTCTCAGAAGTGGTTCAGGCTCAGATTGATGCTCTAAACAAGGCAGTACAACAGCTGGTCGGGGGACGAACGTCCCACATAGAGTACGATCGGATGAGGGGCACTCCGTTTGTGCAAAGGATTGGTGTGGCTGAAACCCCCCGTAAATTCAAGATGCCGACACTGCCAAACTTTGATGGGTACAGAGACCCACTGTCTCACGTTAACAAAATTGAGATACAAATGGATATACAAAAAGTGTCAAAAGATGCCCGCTGCAGGATCCTCCCCATGACACTATCTGACATTGACCAGGAGTGGTTCTTTAAGTTCCCTCCTGTTAGTATAGTGTCCTGGGAGATGTTTGTGAAGGAATTTTATGGACAATTCTATGCGGGTGATGTACACCCCACAGAAGCCAACCAGCTAGTCGAGATACGCCAGAAGGAGGGAGAGCCCTTGAAGGAGTATGTCCAACGCTTTATGCGAGCAATGGCTGAAGCCAAGACAGTGGGTGACGAAGGCAAGATGATGGCCCTAACTGCTGGGGTTAGGCGCCACTCCCCCCTCTGGAGTAGCCTAAGAAAGAATGGGGTAAGAAGCGCCCAGGAGTTTTTGGATCGAGCTGATCGATTTATCAAGCTCGAGGACGCGATTGCCAATGAGGGGAAATCGTCCACGAAGGACAAGGGGCCAAAGGAAGAACCTGCTAAGGCCACCAACGGGTCAGAGAAACCCAATGGCAACGGCAAGGGAAATGGGAATGGTGGAAAACGGGCGAGCAATGAGCCCTCAGCTAGCGCCCCAAAGGCAATCAATACGAGCCGAGATTCACCAACTACACGACACTTGTCGAAAGTCGAGCGGAAGTCTACTAGGTGACCAGCTCTAACATTCCTTATAAGATAAGGAAGGATATCTCTAAGAAAGATACGACGAAATTCTGTTTTTTTCACAACGACTACGGGCACGACACTAACGAATGCAACCAGTTGAAAGGCAAAATTGAGTTCCTGATTAGGCAGGGACATCTAAGGAGATATGTGTGAGCCGCAGAAGGGTCTCAGTGAGAGGCTCAAGGTGGCAACGAGTAGGCGCTTGCACGCCAGCGCTTGCCACCTTTACAGCCAGCTCATGTGGCAGGAACTTTACTCACCATCTGTGGCAGCCCACACCTTGCAGGGGACAGTGGGAAGGCAAGGGAACAATACGCTTGAACCCTAAGCCACGACCAGGACATCGAGATGATGAGTGTGGAGGATCGGGCACCAAAGAAGGCTCGAACAGAGAAGGAATTAATAACCTTCTCTAAAGATGATGCCCAGCACGTACGATTCCCACACTCTGATCCGCTGGTCGTGGACGTGAAAATTGCCAACATGATGGTGAAGAGGGTGTTGTTTGACACAGGAAGCTCGGTCAACATCCTATACAAGTCTTCACTAGAGAGAATGAAATTGTTCGTCAAGGACCTGGAACCATGCAACCAAACCATCTATGGTTTTTTTGGCAAAGGGCTCACCCCAACTGGTTCGATTAGGCTTCCAGTTACCGTAGGAACTACGCCTTCTAGTAGGACGTTACTCACTACTGTCATAGTAGTTGATTTTCCTTCAGCATATAATGCTATAATTGGGAGGCCAATTCTGGTCGACCTGCAAGCTGTCACTTCAATATGGCACCTTGCCATGAAATTCCCAACATACACAGGAGTAGGATGCGTGTTGGGAAATCAGCAGGAAGCAAGGGAGTGCTACAATGCCTTGACAACTAAGGAGAAGAAAGGTGTATCGAGGGAGGTTCTCGGAAAAGAGTTGCAAATGGTAGTTGATGTACAAACCCAATCAGGCGATAATGTCACCAAATAGAGCGTTGCCCAAAGTGAGGATAGAGACTTAGATCCTTGCTTTGGGGATTTTGAGGAAGAGATAGGACCCATCGAGGACCTTGAAGAGGTCGAACTCGATGAAGAAAATTCGACCAGGGTTGTGAAAGTCGGTAAAAACTTAGAGGCAACAACAAAACAAGCACTGGTGGAATTTTTTAAGGAAAACTAGGAGGTCTTTTCCTGGTCGCATAAAGAGATGGTTGGAATAAACCCTGCAGTCATTAGCCATGTCCTTAATATAGACAAAAGTTTTCCACCGGTACAACAAAAAAGGAGGATGGTCGACAAAGATAGATCAAAGGCCTTGAAAGAAGAAGTCAAGATGCTTAAGGAGAATGGATTCATCAGGGTAGCATTTTATCCATCATGGGTCTCTAATCCCGTGCTAGTTCCCAAGCCGAATGGGAAATGTAGAACATGCGTGGATTTCATAGACCTCAATAAAGTCTGCCCTGAGTATTGTTTCCCACTCCCCAGGATTGACCAACTGGTCGATGCCACTGCAGGGCACGAGATTCTCTCTTTCATGGATTCATACTCCATGTATAATCATATTAGTATGCATCCTCCTGATGAGGATCACACTAGCTTTCGGACTGACACAAGGATTTACTGTTAAAAAGTAATGCCCTTCGATTTGAAAAATGCTGGTGCGACTTACCAGCGACTGGTCAACCACATGTTTAGGGGGCTAATCGGCACAAACATGGAGGTCTATGTCGACGACATGCTGGTTAAGTCAAAGAAGGCAGAAGGGCATATAGAGGATTTGCAAAAGTGCTTCAACGTCTTGAACAATTATCAGATGAAGCAAAATCCCCTCAAGTGCTCCTTCGGGGTAGGATCAGGGAAGTTCTTGGGATTTATAGTTAACTCAAGAGGAATTGTGGCCAATCCCTAGAAGATCAAAGCCCTGGTCGATATGAAATCGCCAGCAAAAATCAAGGATGTTCAAAGTTTGATCGGAAGAATTGCTGCTCTGAGTAGATTTATTTCAAAATAAATAGACAAGTGCGTCCCATTTTTTAATCTAAAATGGCATAGCCACCCATTCTATCGAAGTTGGTCGATAAGGAAACGTTGTTTGTCTACTTGGCGATCACAGAATACGTTGCTAGTTCTGTCTTAGTAAGAGAAGAAGAAGGCGTGCAGAAGGTTGTTTACTATGTAAGCAAAAGGCTAATTGGAGCGGAGCTGCGGTACCCACCTATTTAAAAGTTAGCCTATTGCTTAATTTTAGCCTCTAGGAAGCTACGACCTTACTTTCAAGCTCACCCAATCACGGTTCTAACCGATCAGCCTATACAACAAGTTCTTCAAAAGAAAGAAGCCGTAGGAAGATTATTGAAATGGGTGGTCGAACTTGGGCAATTCAATATCTCTTACTTGCCACGAGCAGCAATAAAAGGGCAAGCCCTAGATGACTTCATCGCCGAGTTCACTGGGCTCCCAAATAATGAGCAGTCAGAAACACCTGAAGAACATGAAGAGCCTGAGCCTCAAAACCAAGCTCCCTCGTGGAAGTTATTTACAGATGGTTCTTCTAACAAGGACCACACAAGAGCAGAAGTTATTTCGATAACGCTTGAAGGGCATCGATTTCACTGCGATCAAGTTTGACTTTACTGCTTATAACAACGAAGCCGAATAAGAAGCATTGCTCGCTGGGTTACGATTGGCCAGAGACATGAACATAAAGGCACTTGACATCTACAGTGAGTCTCAGCTGGTGGTAAATCAAGTCATGGAAGAATACTAGGCCCGAGGTTTAAAGATGGTTGCTTACTTAAACAAAAAAAAAGGATCTATTAGCGAAGTTTGACAAGTACACCTTTCAGCAAGTACCTCACGACCAGAATTCAAACGTTGATGCTTTGGCCAAGTTAGCAAGTGCGAAGGATGCTGATACTCTGAACATAGTGTCAGTTGAACAGCTATCTGTGCCAAGCATCCAAGCAGAGGAGACTACTCTGGTGATCCAGGTGGCAGATACATGGATGGCACCATATATAGAGTATCTGACCCAAGGCGTGTTGGCGACAGACAGAAACAATGCCAGGACCCTTCAGCGGCAAGCCGCTAGGTATATCATGCTCAATGGAATCTTGTACCGAAGGGGATACTCAATGTCAGTCCTTAGATGTATTTCAAAAGAGAAGGCCAAGGAATTGATAAAAGATGTAATCATGAATTACTTTTTTCAAAATATGGGGAAGTGTAATAGCCGTCAGACAAGTTTTTGGGAAACCAAAAAGACTTGATTGGACATGATTGGTTACTTTTTTCGAGAAGGCATGGGCAGCTCTGACAGATTTGGTGGGGTAAGCGAAGGGTCAATTTCCTAAGTTTACTTTATGCTGGTCGCAGTAAAGTAAACTTGGGAGGAAAATGTTTACCCAAAAATGGCTACTGATGACATGGCGAGGATTTCTCACACGTGGTTGACACGTGGCAGAGTCAAAATAAGTCGGTTCTGTTCGATTATCGACCAACTACACATTGCTTGGTCAAGCCTGACTATTAGATACGACGAGGCTAGTCGTATAATTCGATTTATTTCCTTAAAAGATTGTAATCTTGTAATAACTACGTTGATTATTTCCTCTTTATTGCCTAGATACACGGATATTAAGGATAGTTAAGGCCCATTGGCCCATGTAACCCCCCTTGAGCCTATAAATATGCATGAAATAGCTCAAGGAGGGGACCTTTTGACCTTTTAATCTTTTTCCTGAATACTAAGAGTGAGAGCATATAGTGCGATTATCCATCGCCTTTTGGTAATTATCCCAAGGTTTGTGAAACTCAAGAACCCTAGTTCTTTGATCACAACATTGGAATTCAATATTAATAATAGCTCTAAGTGGACGTAGGTCATTACCATTCATTGGGGCTGAACCACTATAAATCATCTGTGTTTATTCTTTAACATTAGATTAAACTCTTGGTTATTATCTCATTTCTTGTCGTATTCTTGACTTCGTGTCGTTGGCCAAATCGAGGGTCAAAAAAATTATTCATCTAAAATCCTTAAATCTTTAATAAACATGCATGTGGCAAGTGTCACATTCTTAATCATTGTATCTAAACCATAGGTTATAATAAATATCAATTCTAGGACCAGCTATATTAATCAAACGTTACGTTAAAATTAATATTTCTAAACAATAGGCTAAATTTATAAAATCCATAACTATCTCTATGAGTTTCCAACCAAATCTCTGATAACCACGAAAACTAAAATTCTAAGCTGCTGCTGCTGCTACTACTACTACTACTACTACTACTACTACTATCTAGCTAAGTAAAAATTTTGAGATGCTACAATTCTCCCCTACTTAAAAGAAATTCATCCCCGAAATTTACTTACCAAACAATTCCAGATACCGTGCTTGGATGTCTCCCTCCAACTCCCCCGTTGCCTCCCGTTCTGTACTATTACTCCATAAGACCTTGACTATCGGAATCCTCTTAGACCATAATTCTTTCACCTCCTTCTCTAGGAATTTAACCAGTCGTTCCTCGTAACTCAGGTCTCTCTGAAGGCTAACATATCAAACTTGAGAACGTGGGATGGGTCTAACACATATATACGCAGCATCGAGATGTGAAACACATTGTGGCTATCTGCTAGAGCTAGCGATATGGCTAATCTATACGCTACTAGTCCCCCCTTGTCCAATATCTTAAAAGGACCTATAAACTGGGGACTGGGTTTTTCTTTCTTCCCAAACTGCCTCACTCCTTTCATAGGAGATATTCTTAAGAAGACTTGAACTCCGACTTTGAATTCCACATCTCATCGCTTGGCATCCACATAACTCTTTTGTCAACTCTGAGCACCGAGCATACATATTCTAATCAGTTCCACTGTGTCTTGATCCTCTCTAACAGCTTCGGGTCCAAAAAGTTGTCTTTCTCCTACCTCGTCCCAATGTAATGGTGTCTGACATTCCCTTCCATAAAGTAGCACATTGGGCACCATACTGATAGTTTCCTCGTAACTATTATTATAGGATAATTCTATAAGTGGCAAATACTTACTCCACGATCCTCTGAAGTCTAGTACAGAAGCGTGCAACATAACTTCTAAAATTTGTATAATATGCTCAGACTGACCGTCGATCTCAGGATGAAATGCTGTACTGAGACTTAGATTGGTACCCATGGCTTACTGCAAGCATGTAAATCCCTAATTTCTCATATATTATCGAGAACACAACGTTGAATCATAATCATAAACATTGCTCTTTTATTGAATAAAATATATGGATCCACAGTTTTACAAAAATAAAATAACTACCTTTATATAAAAATGAGCAACATTAAATAATAGGTCATAAGTTATAATCGTAACAGTAGGTCATAGATCATAATCATAACTATAGGTCATAATAACAAGTCAAATATAATAAAAAGATAATTCCTTATACAGGGGTGCCAATTAATCCCCGAACAATAGTGTGTCATACACCGGACATCAATTTAGGTCCGTCATAAAGTTTTGGCAACTGAGCCTATAGGACATTAGTCTGTCATACATCATTGGACACCTTAGGTCCAGACACACTTACCCCTTTATTGTACCTGAAATGATAGGTCATACAAAAACATAGTGTAGATCATAAACTAAACCATCTAATTTTCCTTACCAAAAACTGGCATATTGGAGACAAGAGTAGAATTGGAAACTCCTAAAACTAAACATAAAGAAACCATAAGTCCTCTAGAGAAAAGAAGACAGAGAAAAGAAGACAGAGAAAAGATCCAAACCATCGGAAAAAGACTTACCAAAACCCTTAAGTTTGAACACCTAACCAAAAGTCATTACAACAAGTTAGGTTTTGAATAAAAGGAAAGAATAAGAAGAATGGAAATGGACTAAACCTGAAGATGAATGGTTCCTTAGATAGCTTAGAGCTTCAATCTATACCTGAAACACCAAAATCACACAAAATCTTACTTCCCAAGTGCTTAGAAAAGCTTAGATCTAAAAGCTTTACAAAACCCTAGTGTTTCTCTCTAGAACGAACTTAGCAGCTTGAAGGCTCTGAAATGTGCTTGAATGATGAATAGAATGGCTGAGTGAAGGGTCCTATTTATAGAGTTCAAGGAGTGAAATTAACGCCCATTTCAATGAATAAATAACTGATTAAAAATACATTATTTGCTCAAAAGATTCCCAGAACTTGATAAAAAATGTTCAGGAACGAGTAAACTTTGTTGAGGGTTATTTCTAGTTTTCGATGAAACCCTTGTCTAGAATCTCCTTCAGTTTTATCTTTAACACCTTTCACTCAGTAGGCCCCATTCTATAGGGAGCTTTCAAAATTGGTGCCATCTCTGGTGCCAATTCTATTTCAAACTCAATTTCCCTACTCGGAGGTAATCCCATTGGATCTTCTAGAAACACCTCGGGAAATTTACATACAATATGTACATCCTTTGGTTCAAGCTGCGTCTGGCGGGACTTGTCCACCACACTGTCTAGAAATGCTTGGCAACCGCTATTGATTAATCATTGAGCTTTGAGAGCTGAGACTATCGATATGCGAGTTCGGGAAACTTCTCCTTTGAAGGTGAACTGTTCTTCGCCTTCTGTTTGAAAGTTGACTATCTTACCCTTACAGTCTGTCGTTGCCCCATATTTTGCTAACTAGCCAATGCCTAAAATTTCATTATAATCCTCAAGGTCTAACTAGATCAAATCTACTAGTAATTATTTTTCTTCGATTCTAACTACAATGCTACACACCCCTCTACCAGATAGCATTCTTTCCCCCGAGGGTAACTCCGTGACAAACTTATCTCTAAAATAGTTTGCATGGTCTATCTAAGCTATCAATCGTATTCATAGAGACAAAAGAATGCGTAGCTTCCAAATCAAATAAAACATTGTATAGTTTACCAGAGACAGTGACCTGACCTGTTACTGTTGTATTACAAGTTTCTGCTTCACCTCTAGTAAGAGCAAAAACCTTGGCTAGCACAAGCTTTTTATCTTTCTTTTGGTCTTTCATCTTTGGGAAATCCTTTCTAATGTGTCCTTCTTCTCCACAATTGAAACAACCTTTCATCTTATAATGGAATTCTCCTGAATGCTTCCTCTTGTAGATAGGGCAGTAGGAATATTCCACATAGGGCTTCTTATTCCTATTGCCTTTTGTTCTTCTTGTTGGCTTTTTCATTTTGACCACCGTCACGTTTCATTTGTGGTCGTTCTGTTCATTATTATTCTTTTTGGCATCCCTTCTGGCTGTGCCTTCCTTCCAGATCCTTTATTCTGTCTTCTCAACTTCCAAGGCTACCTCTAATGTTTCCGCATAAGTGGTTATTCCCCAAATCAACTTTACGTCACTAGCTATCATAGGGTTCATTGCCTTCACGAATCTTTGAATTCTTAGTGTCTCGGTGGGTACCATGTCCACCGCAAACATAGCTAGCCTATCAAACTTCGTGGCATACTCATTCACAGTCGAATTCCCTTGAGTAAGAATATTGAATTCATCCACCCTTGTGGTTAGAATCACAGGACTATAAGACTTCTTGTTGAACACTTGGATAAACTCATCCCATGTCATGATGTTCACATCTCTAGTCTGCTTTTCTATATCCCACCAGATGTGAGCGTCTATCTTTAGCAAGCTCGAAGCGCAAGAGACTCGATCTTCATTTCCCAGCCGCATATGTTCTAAAATGGACTCCACTGGCCAAAGCCATTCTTCTGCTTCTATTGGGCCAGTCCGCCGTCAAATTTTAGCGGTTGCTACTTTCTAAAATGTTCATACACTGTCTCGTAGCGAGGTTCTATCAACTGTAGTAATTGTTCTAGAGGAATGACTTGCTGCACCACTTGTTGTTGTTGCCCTAAGTTTATTTGGAACTCTTCTTCCTTCTCCTTAGCTCTGCCGTAAGACGGGCATTTGCTCTTTCCAAATTTTCTCGAGTAGTAGCAGCTGCCGATTCTTTGACTACATTTGGTGCTTATGGCACTCCCGGGGCTGCTAAAAATTCTTCATATGTGGGGTTGGTGGCTACTCCTCTTCCTCACCCCCTTTCCCTTCCTCGACCATTTCCTTAGCCACTTCCTTGGCCATTTAGTCTTTCAGATCTTCTTGGTTCCTGCTCCATGTGTCTTTTCTGTTTTCCCAAAAAGATAAAAGTTTGAAAAAGAAACTAAGACAAACAAAGAAAGTAGAGGTTACAATTTAGCCTGTCGTACTACTGTCTATTAGGTCCATCTATCTATCAAAACTTCCCTATTACAATTAAGTACATTTTGGGTAAATGGACCTTAACAATTGAATCTTCCATGGAGGAGGGCTGGATTCAGTATATCGTACCCACTACTAATGTAACGCCTTGGGTAACCAAGACCGTTACACTGTGTGTTTAAAATAGTGCAAGACTTGCTAATCAAGTCATTTAAACAAATTGTGAATCTAAAGTCATCAACTTACTAGGAATAAAAGATTTTGGTCATAAATAAGTTATTTTCGTTAAAAATGAAAGTTTAATACATAGACTCTCAAAACAGGGTTTGGATGACTTATTTACAAAAATTCCAGAAGTTATAAACAATTCAGGCCACTCTAATGGCAAAATACACATTTTAGGTTTCCGTCCCTGTGTAATCCCTCGACCGTGGTGGCTGAGCAGCTGACCATGTACACTTCACCCCCAAAGCCCTCCAACTCATGGTTGAACCATCATACGCTTGCTCTTACCTGCACCACGTAGCACCCGTGAGCCGAGGCCCAGCGAGAAAATATAATAGCATAGCAAGATCATTATCAATAACCAAATATATCACAATGCATAACCAATAATTCAGCAATTCATAACATTCACCTATTCAATGATATCAATCGACAAATTAACAATTTGTCATCCAGATAATCAACATATCATTTCAATCATTACACAATATTTAGGGTCAGCGCCCTTAGGCCGCTCCCTCTGTTAAACCCACTGTCTTCGGCTCACTTAGGCCGCCCCCATTGTAATGCCCACTGACTATGGCCAGCTTAACCGAGCTCAGTGATTAATAAGCTGTCCTCGGCTACCAGTGTCCGAGCCGCGCCATGTTCGCAAATATTATTTACGGCACCCTTAGGCCATTTATCAGATGTCCCATGGCATAATACCATCTATGACATCATACAGATATAGGGAGCTCTTAGTTCCATCACAATCACATAATAATGCATACAAATATAGGGAACACTTAGTCCCAACCTAACCACATAATCGGGTGCAGTTTTCTTACCTCTCGTTCGAGCGAGAAACACTTTACGAATGACCCTTGAGAACGATCGATATTTTAATCCCTTAGCGATCACCTAGTCATAACCAAATATGGAATCCAATTAATGAAAATACCAATAAATGAGTCTTAACTTAAACCTCACTCTCGAGACCCCGAATTGTACCCAAACGGTGAGTAGATTCGATCCCGAGCCTTAAGGATTGAAACCCCGAGCCAAAAACACCCAAAATATGCATCTGAGAAAACAGGAGTAGCGCTGTAGTGCTACCCCCTAAGCGGCCCAGTGCTACAACCAGGGACATTTTGCCCTGGCTAGCGCTGTAGTGCTACCCTCTAGGCGCTATAGCGCTAGGACCAGGCAGACATGGCCCTGGTTCTTCTTCCTTCGAATTCTCCATTTTCAACCTGTTTCAAAAGCTTCCAAACACCATTTAAACTCCCAAATGAACCCAAATACCATATATACTAGTCCTAGGCATCATAACCTACCCAAACTTTGCCAAAATCCCCATTGAATTCTCTACTTTCAAACCCAAAATCTCAACTAAACTCAGTAATAAAACAGAGCAGAAAACTAGAGTTCTAGTGGTTGAAATCTTACCTCAAGCTCGGTATGAACTCATCTTCAATGATGGAACACTACCCTAGATCCTCAACACTTGATTCCCCAGCTTAATTCCTCAAGAGAAGCTTCAAAATTGAAGAAGAAAAAGGAAGAAAATGATGAACGGTGGAGGCAAGAGGTGATGCTCTGTTTTTCCTTCAGCTTCTACTATTTTCCAGCCTAAGTGTTGGTATATATCCTTAAAGGTAAGAAGACCTAAATGCCCTCAAGTTTAATTAAAGTCCTTAACTGCCACCAAGGGAAAAATCGTCCCTTCGCACCTATCTCGTTAACCATAATTAACACCCTCCAATTCCCATTAGTCTCAATATTCTCGAATACCATTAATTCATATCTCGTTACCCCTTAACTCCTGGCAACATTCTAATCGCCAAATTACCCCGAGACTCACCCCGAGCCCCGAACTTAACCCCATTATGACCAAACCACTAACTAATACTTAACGATCGTCTCATGTCCGAAAGCTCGAACGAATCCACATAATAATGTGGCCTCAACAATAGCTTACCAAAACGCATACAATTATACAATTACGCCCTCAACGGGCCAAATTACCAAAATGCCCCCATATCAAAATATATACCCATATGCATGCATTCATCATCATATAATAATATGATCCACATAAACATGCATATAATCATATAATAGCACAATAAATCAATTATGGCCCTCCCGGCCTCCTAATAAAGGTCCTAAACCTTATTCGGAAATTTGGGGTCGTTAGAACTAAGGCCCCCTAACTTCCACTTGGACCCAAAAGACAGTAATTTAAACCCTTGCTTTATTAATTGTTATTCATTTTGATTAGATCCAATCTAATAATACAAAGCAAATGGGCCTTCACAAATGGGCTAACCCATAAGAGAGGAATTTAAACTTTACACTTTCAATTGAACCCAAAATTCTTAACACTTACTAAACAAAGAAATAATAACAAAAGCCAATAACATGTTTAAAAAAATTGCAATTTTTTTTCTAAAATAGCATAATAAAAAATTTAATGATGTGTTCTTATATACATCTAATGCTCCACATCAGATCCTTCTTCTAGCATATCTTGAGTTGATTCTTAGAAACATTCTCTCTAAGTCATTATCATAATCAGGGTGTGGTATGCTTCTTATAACTTTAACTTTTCTAACCACACTTGAGTCCATTGAGCCAATTTTTGGAAGAAAACACAAGAAAGACATTACAAACATATTTTGAAAACAATGTGTATACTTACTTGGTAGCGAGTTGGTCCTTTGTAGCTATTGTGTGTATTTCGTGGGAACGTTCAGGACCAATATAGCCATGGGTTCTGATACCACATGTAACGCCCTAATTTCTCATAAACTATCGAGAACACATCGTTGGATCATAATCATAAACATTGCTCTTTTATTGAATAAAACTTAGAATAAAATATATGGATCAATGGTTTTTAAAAATCAAATAACTGCCTTTATATAAAAATGAGCAACATTAAATAAAAATTTTAAAAAAAATAACATGCTTTAATCAAAATAAATAGGCCCGCTTGATCTTCATCGACTATATGGTCCCCATGAGTACATCATGAAGCTCCTAGGTCCCACTCGCCACCGACCTTTCTATCATTAATTGCCTGAAATAACAACATCATAAGGGATGAGCTTCTAAGCCCAGTAAGGAAAATACAAACAAGACTTAGTCATATAATCACTTAATCAACATATCCTAAATTACACAAGAGTCATAACAAAAACTTATTTATACTAATCATATCACATCAAAAAACCATAGGTCATATCATAGCCTAAGTCATAATCGTAAATCATAATCTAAGTCATAATCATAGTCATAAATCATAGGTCATAAGTTATAATCATAACTGTAGGTCATAGATCATAATCATAACTATAGGTCATAATAACAAGTCAGATATAATAAAAAGATAATTGCTTAGACAGGGGTGGCAATTAATCCCCGAAAAATAGTGTGTTATACAACGGACATCAATTTAGGTCTGTCATAAAGTTTTGGCAACCGAGCCTATTGGACATAAGCCCGTCATACATCATTGGACATCTTAGGTCCAGACACACTTACCCCTTTATTGTACCTGAAATGTTAGGTCATACAAAAACATAGTGTAGATCGTAAACTAAACTATCTAATTTTCCTTACCAAAAGCTGGGATATTGGAGACAAGACCAGGATTGGAAACTCCTAAAACAAAACATAAAGAAACCATAAGACCTCTAGAGAAAAGAAGATGAAGAAAAGATCCAAACCATCGGAAAAAGACTTACCAAAAACCTTAAGTTTGAACACCTAAGCACAAGTCATTACAATAAGTTAGGTTTTGAATAAAAGGAAAGAATAAGAAGAGTGGAAATGGACTAAACCTTGAGATTAACAGTACCTTAGATAGCTTCGATCTATACCTCAAACACCAAAATCACACAAAAGCTTACTTCCCAAGTGTTTATAAGAGCTAAGATTTGAAAGCTTTTAATCCCAAAACCCTAGTGTTTCTCTCTAGAATGAAATTAGCACCTTGAAAGCTCTAAAATGTGCTTGAATGATGAAGAGAATGGCTGAGTGAAGGGTCCTATTTATAGAGTTCAAGGAGTGAAATTAGCTCCCATTTCAATGAATAAATGAATGATTAAAAATACATTTTTCGCTCAATAGATGCTCAGAACTCGGTCAAAAATGCTCAGGAACGAGTCAAAGTTGTTGAGGGTTGTTTCTAGTTTCGGATTCCACGATGGTTCAAAAATGGCTACTGGAGCCGATAGATTGCCTCCTATAGGCGATATAACGCCTACACCATAATCCCAAGGGTTCATGGTTTCGTTTTTGCGAAGTCGACTTGTTTTTCGTATCAACATAGGTGATATATCGGTCCTTTTGGGTTGCGATATATCGGCATACGCTGATATTTTAAACACATTTGTGCACACTTTCAACACACTTGAATTTGTTTAAACTACTTTGAATGAGTAAAACGTGATCCTAACAAATGAGGGAAGGTTTTAGACCTTCTAGATCTATCCTTTATAAATTTATTCATCCAAAATGCTTAATTCCTTAATAATCATACATGTGACAAGTGTCATGTTCTTAATTATTCTATCTAAACTTTAGGTTATAATAAATAATATTTCCAGGACCAGCTATATTAATCAATCCTTATGTTAAAATTAATATTTCCAATCCATAGGTTAAACATATAAAATCCAAAACTATCTCTACGAGTTGCAAACTAAATCTCGGCTTTGACCAATATCCATGAAAACTAAGATCCTACAGCTACTATTAATACTACTACTACTATCTAGCTAAGTAAAATTCTGAGACGCTACAAAGCTTCCCTAAAATCACGATGTAAACACAAATCCTCTATCAGATACTATGGTCTTCGGAATTCCATGCAGTCGTACGATTTCTCGAACATAAATGTCTACGTACTAGTCAACAGTGTAAGTAGGCTTGACAGGCAAGAAGTGAGCTAACTTAGTGAATCTATCTACCACAACCCAAGCCGAGTCATGTTGCTTATTTGTTTGTGGTAATCCTGTCATGAAGTCCATGGCTATCTCTTCCCACTTCCATTCTGGAATACTAAGCGGTTGCATTAAGCCTGCCTATCGCTGATGTTTTGCCTTTACTTGCTGGAATATAAGGCATTTGGACACATATTGTGCTACGTCTTTCTTAATTCCCGACCATCAATATAGTGCCTTAAGGTCGTGCGTCATCTTGGTCGATCCCGGATGAACAAAGTACGGGGTAGTGTGTGCCTCTTCTAAAATCTTTATCTTAATCTCATGGTCATTTGACACGCATACCCGGCCCTTATATCTCAAGAACCCCTATTCTGATATTGAGAAATTTTTAGTCTTGCCTTCTTTGATTGCAACCATATGCGATACTAACATGTCATCATGCCCTTGTCTGATCCGTATATCATCTAGTAAACTCGACTTGATGTTCAAGTTAGCCAATTAACCCATGACTATTTTTATTTTGGAATTAATCAGATCTTGTTGATGCAGCTTTTCAATTCCGGATAATGCTACTAGATTTCTATAACTCTTTCATCTTAATGCATCTACAACTACATTTGCCTTTCGTGGGTGGTATAGGATTTCACAGTCATAATCCTTTACTAGTTCTAACCACCTACACTGCCTCATGTTGAGCTCTTTCTCCGTGAAGAAATATTTTAAACTCTTGTGGTCCATATAAATCTCACATCGTTCTCCATACAGATAGTGGCACCATATTTTCAATGCAAAGACCACCGCTGCCAACTCCATATCGTGTCTTAGAAACCGTTGCTAGTATTCCTTCAGCTGTCGTGAGGAGTAGGCTATTACTTTGTCATTTTGCATCAGCACACATCCTAACCCTTTCTTTCACGCGTCACAATATACTACAAACTTGTCGTTGGGTGTCGGCACTCAAAGTACTGGTGCTGAGCATTATTTATCTTTGAGCAACTGGAAGCTTTCTTGATATTTATCCATCCAATTGAAGTTTTGTTTTTTCCGAGTCAGGTTAGTAAGCGAAGTGGCTATCTTAGAAAATACTTCTACAAATCTCCGATAATAGCGTGCTAGTTCGAGAAAACTTCTAACTTTTTATGCATTCTTAGGTCTTGGCTAATCTTTCACAACCTCTACCTTAGTTGGGTCTACAGCGACTCCGTCATTGGATACTATGTGTCCGAGGAACGCTACTTGTGATAGCCAAAATTTGAACTTCTTTAACTTGGCATAAAGTTGATGCTCCTTCAGTCGCAGCATGATCAGTTTGAAATGTTCCTCGTGCTCGACATCATCCTTGAGTACACAAAAATATCATCAATGAATACTACGACAAATTTATCCAAGTAATCCTTGAAGACCCGACTCATTAAGTCCATAAATGTGGCTGGAGCATTGGTAAGACCAAAAGACATAACTAGGAACTCATAATGTCCGTATTGAGTCCTAAAAGTTGTATTTGGTATATCTTCTTCCCTTACCTTGAGCTGGTGATAATCGAACCATAGATCAATCTTTGAAAATACACTCGCTCCTCAGAGTTGATCAAATAAGTCATCAATCTGGGGTAGCGGGTACTTTTTCTTAATTGTCACCTTGTTCAGCTCGCGGTAGTCGATACACATCTGCATGCTTCCATCCTTCTTCTTCTCAAATAGAACTGGGTCTCCCCATAGTGAATGGCTTGGTTTGATTAAACCCAAGTCTAAGAGCTCTTGTAACTGCGTTTTCAACTCTTTGAGTTTGGTAGGTGTCATCCAATATGGTTCCTTTGATATAGGCCCGGTTCCCGGTACTAGTTCAATTGTGAAGTCAATTTCTCAAGTAGGGGGTAACCTTGGTAAGCCGTCAGGAAATATCTTTGGAAATTCCTTTATAATGTGGACGTCTCCAACCTTAAATTGTATTTCCTGTGCCGCATCCATGACGCTTACAAAGAATGTGTGACATCCTTTCTCTATCATCCTATGAGCTTTGAGAGATGAGATAAGCAGTGTCCATCATCATGAAAACTTTCCCATAAAACATAGTTTCTATCCTTCAGGAGTTTCGAACATCACCTACTTACATCTACAGTCGATGGTTGTGCCATGTCTTGCTAGCCAGTCCATGCCCAATATTACGTCAAAGACCTTGATCTGTAGCTCTATCTGGTCTCATTCTAGCTACGTACCCTCAACATTGATCGCTGCTCCTCATACTATTCGTGATGATAGAACTACTTAGCTCGAAGGCAGTTCTGTAAAAAACCCAGTTCTAAGTCTTTCACAAGGTTTGCTAATTTCTCTATCATTCCTTTCGAGATATAGGAGTGTGTTGCTTCTAAATCAAACAATACTAAACATATATTATCAAGGATAGGAAGTTGACCTGTGACCACCTTGTTACTAGCTTCATCTTCTCCCTGGTTCAAGGCGAAGACTCTAGCTGGAACCATCTTGTTGTCCTTCTTTTCTTCTGGTTTGAGCTATGCACAATCTCTTTTTTTATGACCTTCTTGGCCACAACTAAAACAACCCTTTGTGTTTTCACAACACTCCTCAGGATTTCTTTTCTAGCACTTGGAGCACTGAGGGTATTCCACATAACCCAAGCTATAATTACCGTTATTGGTCCGTGCTATTTTGTCAGCACCGGCTTGCTTATTATCAAGATGCTTTCTTTTCTGCCTATTATTGCTATGCTAGTTATTTTTGTGGTTTCGACCATTCTGAGTTTGATTCTGCTACTTTGGTTTAGACTTGCTTGCCTCCTCCTTACTAACATTTTCTTGGAGCCTTTCCACCTCTATAGTTGTTTCCAGAACATCGACGTAAGAAGTGGTTCCAGGGTTTGCAAGCTTGACTCCTAGCTCTATCTTGGGTTTGAGTCCCCTAGTGAACTTGGTAACCCTTAAGAAATCGGTTGGGACTGACTCTGGGGCAAACTTGGCTAGACGAGTAAATTGTCGAGCGTACTCGACTACTGTCAAGTTTCCCTGTTTCAGATAGGCAAACTCTTCCACCCTCATACAATGACTGCTGAGTTGTAGTTCTTTTTGTGAAACAAGTCCACAAATCTAGCCCAAGTCATGGTGGTGACATCATGTGTCTTCTGTACCAAATCCCACCAGATTCTAGCATCTTTTTTCAGTAGAGAGGAAACACAGGATATGCAATTTACATTGCCGAGGTTCATGTGTGATAGAATAGGCTCTACATTCTTGAGCCATTTTTCTGCCTCAAAGGGGTCGGTCATCCCTTAAAAATTTGGTGTGTGTTGCTTATGGAAACGGTTGTAGCCTGACCATATATACTCAGATGGATAAGGCGCATAGTTTTCCACCGGCCATCCCCTCTATGGATATCCTTTGTTCTGCCCTTGCTGGGGCGCTTGAGCCATTGGCTGAAGCTGCAGTTGAGGTTGTGGCTGAGGTTGTGGCTGAGGTTTTTGTCATTGTTGTTGCAGAAGTTCTTCCACTTGTTGTCGTAATCAGATAATCTTCGTGGTGTGGTCAACTGGAGGTGGTACATTTCTATTATCAGTAGCAGTAGTAGCACGTGTTCCCCTTCTTCGGACTGGAGGGGCTTCGTGAGTCTCGTTGGCGGTGCTGGGGGCATTGTTGTTCGTGTGTGTAGACCTTCGTAGTGCCATCTTCAACAAAGTTCTAACAGTTGAGAAAACATGTTAGAACTTACCCTAATAGTTTGTATGGAAAAACATAGTCTAAGCAAACATAACTCGGACCTATCAGTTATGATTTCTTATGAAAAATTATGTAAATCATCTTTATAAATTAGGGTGTTTTTCTATACTTAGACTATTAAGCCACCCTTATTATTTTCTAAGCCTCCTTCTAATCACCCTATATGAATTAATTCTCAGGCTCGAAACTTTTCGTTGTTCCAAAGTAAACCATATTTAGGGAGGGCTGGGATTAGTAAAACCGTTCCACTACTATGGCCCCCTAAACTCTCAATACAGAACCAATCCATTGATTTGTATCCACCCTCACTGAACTCAGTCATTATTTATTGAAATGATTCTAAATTTATTATGATTGTAAAAGATATCAAACTCATACATACCATTAAAAACAAAAACTTTATTCATTTGGAAAAAGGTTTTCACTTATTACAATCATAAATTCAAAATACATAAAGAAACTATACTAATAATAACTTGGGTAAATCTCTAAAAATCAGGATCTTATACATCCGACCCTTCATCTAACATATCATCATTTATTTCCTCATAACCATCATTACTGTGAGCCTCGAAACTACCTTGGGGAATATTCATTAGGATATTATGCTTTTGTTCATTAGTGAATTGAAACTCAAACCTATAGGTAAACCTAAGTATAAGAAATTAATATCGTATCGCTATTGGTAAATCATCTTCATCATCCATAGTCTCTCATAATTCTTCCAATTTTGAAACTACAGAAGGAAAATCCTTAAAAAGCCTAAGGTTGACAAGGGTCATAATTAAATGATCCAAACGGTGGCATACAGTTGACAAGACAACTATCACATAACTGAAAAAATCAAACAGACGCCTATAAGGACATGTCTCGTACTCGAGTGAGTAGATGGACACGTTTTCCCACAACAGAAGCAGAAAAGCCCCTACTATACGTATCAGAAGAGTTATCATACACAAGAATGGGCTTGTACCATAAAAATACAAGCACAATTATCTTACTTGGGGTAACACTAAAAAGAAATAACTGAAGGAAACTAGACTCTGAAGACATTTCATTAGCTCAAGATCAAATTGCTCGATTTTGTGCCACCAAATTTGGGACATATGGTTTTTACATAACCCTCATCAAGCTCCATGCATGATATGTAATGACCCGACTAACTTAAAGACCTCGGACCATTAAAAACTACTAAGACATAACTATTATTTTTGAATACATGCATAAAATAATAGAACTATATTATAAAAATCCAAAATACGGGATCCCATTGTTGTTACATAAAATCATAAGGAAAACAAAACCTTTAATTAATTGTTCAAATACTAAATGCAGAAAAACATAAATACATAAATACAAAACGTCATCCTCGATGTTTCCCATCAATCCATTCATTCAGTTCTCGTCCAATACACATGCCAAAGCTGCCATGAATCCGTCCCGCCTTCGAAGTTAATTTTCCTGCACCATCTATAATAAAAAGGAATGAGCCTAATGCCCAGTAAGGAAAAAAACTACTAAAAAATATCATAATTCCTAAAAAGTAAAACATAAACCATAAAACGTATGACATGCAAATGTAAATCATAAAACATAAGACTACAAATTAATGGCCATTAACTCATTACCGTAGTATGTGATAGAAATCATCTAGGTCCTCTTGATACTATTTAGAGGTAGGTTTAAACACAAATATAGTATATGATAAACCATCTAGGTCCTCTTGCTACTATTCGAGGTAGGTTTAAACATAACTATTGTCTATGATAATGATAAAAAATCTTGGGATTTGCTTATTTGCAATCTAAGCAACCATATTTTGCAAGCAACTACAACATAAAACATATACATACATATATACACATAGCATATAAACATAATCATAACACATAAAATCTAACCTATTTTCCTTACCAAAATCCAGAATATTGGAGACAAGAGCGGGATCGGAAACTCCTAAAACCAAACAGTAAAGTCCCATAAGTTTTCTAAAGAAATGAGGATGAAAAGAAGATCTAAACCATCAAGATAGTAACTTACCAAAAACATTAAGTTTCAAGAAAATCAAACACCTAACCAAAAGCCATTATAACAAGTTACGATTTGGAAGAAAATGAAAAGAATAAGAGGAACTATAATGAACTAAATTCGAGAATAAAAGTACCTTAGAAAGATTAGAACTTCTATCTACACCTCAATACCAAAATCAGACTCTAGCTTACTTCCGAAGTGTTTAGAAAAACTTAGAATGGAAAGCTTTTAACATCAAAACCCTAGTGTTTCTCTCTAGAATGAACTTAGTAGCTTGGAGGCTCTGAACAATGCTTAAATGATGAAGCAAATGGCTGAGTGAAAGGTCCTATTTATAGAGTTCAAGGAGTGAAACTAACTCCTTTTAAAATAAATAAAAATTGAATTTTCTGCTCAACAGATGCCTAGAACTCGGTCAAAAATGTTCAAGAGCAAGTCCATGTTGTTGAGGGCTGTTTCTAGCTCGGATTCCACGGACTTTCAAACTATGCTGAGGGAGCCAATATATCGCCCCCTATAGGTGATATATCTCCTGCCCCATAATCCTGTGGCTTCATGGTTTCGTTCGTGCGAAGTCAACATTTTTTCTATATCAATCATAGGCGATATATTGGCCCCTATAGTTGTGATATATCGACATACACTGATAGATCAAACACGTTTTTGCACCCTTTCAGCACACTTGAATTTGTTTAAACCACTTTGACATAGTGAAATGTAATCCTAACATCTGAGGGAATGTTATAAACTTCCTAGTATTAACCTTTATTAAATTATTCATCTAAATTCCTTAAATCCTTAATAAACATGCATGGATAAGTGTCACATTCTTAATTATTCTCTCTAAACCTTAGGTTATAATAAATATCATTTCTAGGACTTGCTATATTAATCAAACATTATGTTAAAATTAATATTTCTAAACTATAGGCTAAACTTATAAATTCCATAACTATCTCTATGAGTTTCCAACTAAATCCCGACTTGAGCCAATAACCACGAAAAATAAAATACTAAGCTACTGCTACTACTACTATCTAGCTAAGTAAAATTTCGGAGACGCTACATGATCCAAGACAGAGTGTGGTTCTCCCATAACATCCTGTTCGAGTAGCGTATCCAGCTCACAGAAGTTCAATGACACTCATAATAAATCTTTATAATCGTTATGTATACAATGCCTGATATAACAACCATAGGTTTAATTAAGGTTACTTAATCCTATATGTTTCCTCTTCTGGTACGCTTACCCAATATTATCAACCACAATTCCTTATAAATATAGAGGGAATTGACAGTAAAAGGGATCGACTATTGTATTCTAAATCTCTACAAAAATTGTCATAAACAATTTCTCCAGGAGTTCCTAAACAAAAGTAAGAGTGACTCGTGAACTAGGTGGATTTTAACCACTGAACCACGTAAAATGTTGTGTGTTCATACTTTCAATTTATTATAAGTATAATCATTCTATTTTGGACTTCTACATCCCTTGTTGGTGAAAAACCATGTCAACAACTTCAAATAAGGAGTTAAACAGATAATCAATCCATTACCCACTAAACCACGAGTTGAGCTTGTCATTGGCAGCGAGTGTACATGTACGGTCAGTCTTTAGGTGCCATAAAGTAGTGCTCATCTTGTTAAGCATGATTTTTTGACCCAAAAGTGTCATTTAGAAATGAAACGATAAATAAATACTGAAAGGATAATAAGAGCTTCAAGTCATTTTTTTCAAAGTCATAAATGTTACATCAGATCCCATTTACTTTAAACAAAAATATAGTTACAACCATTGTTTCCAAAAGAAGTCATCCTAAGTGACAAAATTAGACTTTTTGACTCAAGCCCATTAGATAACTCAACCCCATAGGTTAAGCGGCCTGAACATGTACACTCTCTGTCAGAGCTTTCCAACCCATGGTTGATCTAACTTTCCCTTGCATCATAGAGCATCGTGAGCCAAGGCCAAGTAACAAAAGTTCCACAGGGCCTGTGTAACAATCACAACATATATATATAATGATTCACATGATTAATAAATCATACCTCACATGTATAAATAATATAAATAACAATCCACATAATTCATAACCATATATGTATTCAATAACAATCTTTATGATTCATAAATCGTAACCACAAATTTTATAATCATATAAACATTCAATACTAACTCTCCATTCAATATGCATCACCAACACCATGTGTATTGTCGATGCTGAATAAGGTGCCTCATATAGCACCACATATAGCAAAGTGTGTCTCCCAGAACTATGCTTGCGATAAGAACTACATGCCATTTCAATACTTACGGTTATAACCGTATCCTTATTTAAATACTTACGATAATAACTGTGGCATTATTTTTATAGGAACAATATCCGCTCTGTGTGCAAATGCCAGCTTTTCTTATTCGAATTCTAGAAATGAAGTTAATACCAACCCAAGTACAATCTCCTTCAACCATCCTTAACCAACCCTAAGTCACAATCAATAAAATGTAGGTTTAGTTTTCCCAAAAAACTGCAACCTAGCATAAATTTTTAATAAACCTCACAAGGCTCTAAATGTACTTAAACATGCCCAATTATTTCTTAAGAACCTTAGATTATGATCCTCTAAGTTTACCCATCAAATTCCATTGAAACCATCCTTAACATAGGTTGCTGGTCGACCGACTCATGTCACAGAACCTAGTTATGCCTTTTTCTAGAGTTACGATGTTAGTCAAATTCATCCTAAATCCTCCAAAACTCTTTCCAAACCAATATTTATGCAAGCTAATATACATCCTATAACATCAAATTACAAGTTCTAAGTCATTAATTCAAGAATTAGGGCTAAATCCCTAATTTTCTTTAATCTCTAAAACTGAACAAATTAATGGTTTATAATTCAAATTTAGAGATTAAAACATTTCATAAACATGTTTCTATTCTCCAACCTACCCATAGAAACAACCTAAGATGATAAAAAATTTAAAATTGAACAAAATCCTCGAAATGCTCAAGAACACAAATGTTGAACAAAGTAGAGAATTCTTACCTTCACTTGTGATTGAATCCCATGGTAAAGATGTAGTCTATGTAGCTGCCAATTCCCCTTACAAGCTAGAAATTAGCTAAACAACTTGAAAGAATTAAAAGTTTGGTTGAGTGCTATGGTGTGGGGGTGTTCTTGAGAGAGGAAGAAGGAATGAGAAGAAGAGAAATGGTCATCTTATTACTATCCAAGCCTTCAAATGACTAAATTTCCTCTCCATTTAATTCCCTTCCTCAACCATCCTCAATGGTATAAATCAACATTTACCTCAATCATATCATCAAGTAAAAAGATTCTATCAACTACCTTAACCTCAACGATATTTTCAAACTCGACCTAATTATGATATTTCCATTGTGACATTTCGCTAGTATCGCTTGAAGAAATTAATTATTGCCAACATTCAACATAAAACCACATAATAATGTTGTCACAATGCACATAACATATAAAGTCACAAATATACCCTCAACGGGTCAAATTACAAATACATTTAATGCACATAATAAAATATATTCAATTATATAATAATATAATTCATCAAATAATTCCACTCATAATCCCAGGCATGCCATTGAGGCACTTAACCTCATTAGGAGTTTTTTGTCATTGCAATGTATGATTATGTGTATTAAATGTGTTTAAAGACCCACTTTTGTTAAATAGGAGCATTTTTTGTTATTTTGACCCATTAGGGTATATCTGTAATTATTGTGTGTATGTGCATTTAGAACACATTATTATAGGGATATTTATGTTATTCAGCATGAGTGGATCATTTCGAGAAATTTTAGCAGGAAAATGACAACGGAGAAAAATGCCCAACTTGGGTCGAGCCTAGGAGTATATTGAGAATTTCAATAAATTGGGAGAATTGGTAAAATAAAATTAATTGGTGGAATAGTTATGTTTAGTGATAATTTGAAATTAGAGGTGTAATTAAAGTTATATGCGAAATGACCAAAATGCCTATTAAGTTATTCGTCTTTTTACCATAAAACTAGGAAAAATATGTTAAGTGTTGATGGTTAAAATATTTTCTAGAAGAGAAAATATGATAAGTCTTTTTATCTAAAACACATATTTTCTCTTCTAGTTCTTGTTCATCAAGCTTATACCATACAATGTCTTGGATTTTTAAGGCATTCAAGGGGGAAATTTATATACAAGGAAGAGGTTTAGCAGCTACCCAAGCTATAATCACACTAAGATTTCAAATTTCATCACAAGGGTAAGCTCTTCTTGCTCTTCTTTGATGTTCTTCACTATGCTTCTTCTGTTCTTGGTGGGAAGTTGGGGAATTTAGCTAATTTTCAAAATTTGGTGTCCTAGGTTGTTTGATTAGTTGTTTTGATGACAGAAACCTATTTATTAACTCTTCTTTGGCTCTAATTCGGATTGAAAATATAATTTTTTTGTTGATTTTTGGATTGGAGCAATTGGTAGTTTTGATGCATAATTGGAAGTGATTTGGATGTCTTTATATTGTATATTACTTATATACGCTATTTTGGGGCGTCAAAACTATGCTTGGGAGCAGTTTGGTGCGATTTAGGTCGAAATAGATTAAGTTCAGAAAATTTTAAAAACACGGAAATATCTCTCTCACTGGAGCCGATTGACCGGCCTAGGTTACGTGGTCGACCAACCTGCGTTTTGCGCAAGGAAATGTTTTTAGCGACCCGGTTGACCGACCTAGGCCAGGAAGTTAACCATCCCATGATGGTAGCCTTGTTTTGGGGTCATTTGCAATGGGTTTTGATGGATAACCTTTGAGATCATATGCTAAGGTCCGTATGATATAAGTTGAAATGTTTGAAGAGTATTTGTAGCCTAGGGAGGTTTATAGAGAAATTATGCTAGGTTGTGTTTTATGGGATACTAAAACTACATATAAATTTGCGACTAGGGTTTCCGAGAGGCTCGGGTGAGGATCGCACTCGAGGTCGTCTTGAATCTCGCGTAAGCCCTAAGGTAAGAAAACTGGCATATGCACATAGAGTAGGGAGTTTGCCTAATTATGTTTGGATGCAGTTATATCTGTATATTAGAATTTGTTAGGCCTAAGTTCCTCTTCATGCATAATGTTTTTTCTATGCTTATTTGTGTTGAATTGTTTGTGGATGACTGAAAAGGTCTATACTTAAAAATCGTTCAGAATGTGGGTCATGATGGCAGGGCAACTACGATGGTGTTGTACCCACTACCCCAAGATGGACCGTAACATTATTGACATAAGACATGGCTCACTCGGTTTGGCCGCTCAATAAGGTTGCTTGGCACGCCCGTGTAAATGTTTTATGTGTTTGAAATGAGCATGTTTATAAATTGTGAAACGTGTTAATTATTTATATGATTGGAATGAATGCATTTATTATCTATGAAGCATGCTAATTAATGTTTATGTTGGACATGGTATTAATTATTCCTCAGGTGGTATTCATGTTTCTCCATAGCTCACGGGTGCTCTATGGTGACGGTAAGGGCAAGGGGAATGATGACTAACCATGGGTTAGAGGGCGTAGGAGTGACTCTTACTATTTGTCCTACTTGCCCATCAAGGTTGAGATATCCAAGGGACTTAGGGGTTAAATACCACTTTTGTCCCTTAGGTCGACTATTTTGGGAACATTAAATGTAAATTTTATTTTATTTAAACTCGTTTGGGATCCTTGTTAAATGTTTAAAGTTTTAATGAAAAGTTTCTATACTTTCGACCAAAAAATTTTGTACCTAAACCTTTATTTAATCTTAATTACACTTTTGTGTCCAAATGAATCGCCTAAAGAGTTAAGCATAGTTTTAAACATGCAGTGTAACGATCTTGGATTAGTAGGATGTTAAAACTTTGTATCAGGAGCTGCCAAGGCTTTATGGTTCCTGATGATCGACTGAACATGTATGCTCCTTCTTGAGAGAAGCTCGACTCACGGTTCATTGGGTAATTAGTTGAATTCTTGTTAAGCAATTTAACTGAAATACATGGCTTTTCTGCATGCTAGAATAAGGAGCATGAAATATACTGATTGGGCCTGGCCCTTGACTACTACATGAATATAAAGATATGCTTATTAGCATTCTTGTTGCATGTGAGTATGATAGAGATGGTTACTATCATTACTGTTGCATATGAATGTTGTGTTTCTCAAGGTTTGACTGTTGGATGTTTGTAGATGTGATTATCATGCTTAATTAGTCGAATTATTGATTACAGACATAGTTT
The DNA here is from genome assembly GCF_963169125.1 of Humulus lupulus. Classification (NCBI taxonomy): domain Eukaryota; kingdom Viridiplantae; phylum Streptophyta; class Magnoliopsida; order Rosales; family Cannabaceae; genus Humulus; species Humulus lupulus. The sequence goes on from NC_084796.1 coordinate 79,608,236, forward strand.
GTAGTTATGCCTCCAAGGCTCTCAATCAGACTAGGTGGCTCTAATATCGAAGTCGGAGATGATAATCAGGGCCCAAACCCTCCACCTGCCCCTTAAAATTTGTAGTAGATGTTTGCAAACATGCAAGAAAGACTACAGAGGCAAGAGAAAGAGGTTAGATTGTTGAGGCAACATGTTCCACCAAAGAACATTGCCCTGTACGTATCACCTATAGTGGGAACCACTGTATGAGAGATTTAGGAACAACACCCTCCAACCATTTGGGGGGGGGGGGGGGGGCAAGATCCACTCTCAAGGATGGGTAGTGAATGGGAATAACCAGTTCCATCCTCAACTTCATGAGGGTGGTAGGCAATGATAGGGTTGCCTTTGCCACGTATATGTTATTGGATGATGCCTGGATTTGGTGGGAGGTTGTATCCCAAACCCGAAACGTTGATATTATGTGTTGGGAAAACTTCCGGGACTTGTTCAATGAGAAGTATTATAATGATGCAGTCCAAACTATGAAGATGGAGGAGTTCATGAATCTAGTTAAGGGAAAAATGATAGTGACTGAGTATGCTCTAAAGTTTGACATGTATGGAATGTTTGCCTCCGACATGGTGCCAACAAATTTCACATGGAAAGAACGATTCGATCGAGGGCTAAATTCTATGATAGCTCGGAATGTTAGGATTACCTCTAGGTCTGGAGAGACTAAATATTCTCAAGTAATAAAGAAGACCCTTACAATTGAGGAAGTCGACGACATGATCTGGAGAGAAGGGGTGGCTAGGCGCGATGCCCAGAGGGTAGTGCCTCTATTTATTAGGTCTCATAGGGACGAAGGCCATATTGATAAAAAGAGAAAGACCATAAACACATTAAGTACCCCCGGTTGAGACAAGAGCTTTCAGGGTACGTAGAGTGGTCGTCAAGGAGGGAGTGAGAGCTAGAAGAGTTATCCAGAATGTGCTCGGTGGAGGAGTCGCAACTTGGGAGAATGTTGTGCTAAGGCATGTTTCCTATGCGGCGAAGTGGGTCCTCTCAAGAAATATTTCCGCACTTAAAGAAAGAGGAACCGAAGAGGGGTGACAATTTGGTTCCGGCACGAGTATTTACACTGACTCAGACTGAGCTTGAGGCTCGTCCCTCTGTGGTGACAGGTGAAATTTCTAGCCCTGACTATCCTTGTACAGCGTTGATAGATTCTGGTGCTACGCATTCATTTGTAACCAGTAGGGTGATAGACAGACTTAGTACACTCTTTAATGGGTATGTTGTGGGGTTTATGACTTTATTGCCTACAAGGAAATTGATAGTTTTTAGGAGACGGATTAGATCCTTACAAGTAAAGGTGGATAGTAAGGAGTTATCTATGGATATGATCGAGCTAGAAATGGAGGGCTTTGATATGATATTGGGCATGGATTTGTTGGCCAAGTAAGGGATGACCATAGATTGTAAAAGGAGGATGGTAACTTTTGAGCCCCAGGTAGAAGACCCATTCGTGTTTGTGGGGGCGATGAACGAGCCTCGCATTCCAATGATTTCAGGAATGAAGGCTAGAGACTTATTTCAAGGAAGTTTCATAGGATTCCTAGCAAGTGTGGTGGATACGACTAAGCTATACTAGTTTGACAAGAGGAGACTAGATTGGTCTGTGAGTTTCAAGATGTGTTTCCAGAAGACTTACTGGGATTGCCACCACATCAAGAGATTGAGTTTGTTATTGAACTGGCACTAGGATTCATCAGACCTAGGTTTTCGTCGTGGGGTGCATCGTTGTTGTTTCTTTAAAAGAAGGATGAACACCCCACGTTTTGGGCATGTGGTAATAAAATTTTGGATCGATATTTTTTCGCATAATATATATCATACTGTAGTTTTATAACGATTTAAAAATAAAAGTTCAAATTAAGATGTGGCATTATTATGAATTTAATTAATTTTTTATCAAACTAAGAATTTCAGTCCCAAACCACAACCAAAACCTTACACGGGTAAAATCTCAGATAATAAATAATTATGGAAAAAATATTTAATTTGGGCATAGGAATATTAAGAATGCTACGAGAGAATTGTAAATAAATTTCTTAGGAAAGAATCCTAAAATGTATTTTGAGCGAAAATGCTTACTTGGCCTTAATGGGGAAAAAAATCAAAATGGTTTCCACAACTAATATAAGGGGGCTTTCATGATATTTTGAGTTATTATATTTATATTTTTATCATGTTTAAATGGGATTTAGATTTATACCACCCTTGTGCCTTATTTTTGGGTTCAATCACCCCTTAAATGGACTTTTACACATATTTCAAAAGGCTCTAATGCCAGAATCTGAGACTGAACTATATTTTTTAATTTTTTAGTTAATTATTTAAATCAAAGTGGGAAAATTAAGGGATCATTCGTAGAAGCTGAGTGTATGAGGCTAGTGGCATGATGTAGTCAACTCTAAATAGTGTCTTGTGATAATTCTTAAGCCTAGAAAGCCACTCCACCCAACCCACATCACATTACTCGTCCTCTCACTTGGCAGCCACCCTACTCCGTGTCTTGCTCTCTCTCACTTCTTTTAATTAAGCTCTGAAAAAAAAATTAAAGCATTCTCCTCTCTCTCCCTGTCAATTTCATTAAGACACCAAGTTTCAAGGTGAGCTCTTGCACCCTTTCTTCTTGTTCTTCTCTACGATGAGCCTAATGCTCCATCTTTTCACCATGATCTCTAAGATTTAAACACGTTCAACCATTGTTTTAGGTTCTAGAAGTTCAAGGAAGCCAGAAGTCTCTCAAGCTCACTTAGAACCTTGCATGCAACCTTGATCATCAAGGAGGTAACCCTCTAGTTTCAAAATGTCTATTTCTTCCCCTGTGTCCTTCTATTCCTAGGGTTATGATCTGACTTGGTGATGTTTTGGGAGAGGTTTGAAGGTATCAAAGGATAGTTTGTGATACCCGAAACATAGGAGGAACACACACAACCAAAACCTAGAGCAACTAAGGTAAAACTCTAGTGAACCTTGGTTTATGTTTTGTACAAGCTTAAGAAATCTATTTTGTATGAGTGTGTTATGTTGTATGTTCTTCCTTTGGCCTGTAATATTTTTTTATGATGTATGGTTTATGCATGCATGGATTTAGGGTTTGTCTTTAGCATGGAATCCAAAGCTCCACTAAGTTGCATGATCTTATGCTTGTTGCAAAAAAATTCGGCTTGACTTCCAAAGATTCAAGAATTTCCATAACGACTTTGTTCATAAAAATAAACTATACGATTCCATTATATAGGAAGATTACATGAATTTAAGCTTTTGAAACACTAAAAAATATTTAGTATGCTAGGAGTTATTCATGTTTTGTGAAACTTGTACAAATCTGGAAAAATGTTGCCGGACGGGATTCACGAATTTTGGGAAGTGTATTGAGTGGGTAAATCAAAGTATCTTAGAATGAATCTTGTGAAAATTTTTATGGTATATAAAAATTTAATTCTTGAAATTTTCATCGAAATATGAATAATATATTAGGTGTTATAAAATGTTAAATTGAAAACAAAATGTTTTTGGTCAGCTACATTTGTTAGAAAGATAATAAAAGGCTACGAATTATATCCTTCTAATGTTAGAAGAAAATATAAGATTTTGAAATAAAACCTTACAGGAAGCCACACTGGTGAACGTTTTTCACCAAGCAAAAATCATATTTTGCACCTAATTTTTCTCAATGATATTTTTAGCATAACGTAATTTGGACCTAAAAAAATCAAATAAAAATATCAAGCTTATTGGATTTTTGTATGTTAAAATAAAATAGTTTTAGACATACTTTAGCAAACATATGGATTGCAAAATAAAACAGCGTTAGACCATACTTTTGGTGATAACTTTCACCTAGTTAAAGTGTGTATTTTTGTCTAAAATTGGTTATGGAACTTCTTGGGATATCGAAGAATGGCCTTGTAAAAATTGGGAACTTTTGGGTCTAAAGATTTGGAAATTTTAACAATTGGAATAGTTTTTCAACACTTAGTACTCTACATTTAGATAACCCGACTAGGGTTGAGAATAGAATAAATCTTGGAAAGTAATTAGGGTCAAACATATCTAAAGAATCTAAGGTTCTCAAGGATTTGGAGGGAAGGTTTGAAAAAGCAATAACGAATTGTTGTACGAGTTCAATATGTTCTATTTTGATAGTAATGCCCAAAGAAAATTTAATAATTATTAATTGCCATAATTAATCCGAGTGTACTGTATAGGTAACTACACTATTGTCTTATCGAGGACGAGACTTCTAGTAGAAGAAAATCTAGCATATTGCTAAGCACTACTATAAGTCAACACTGACTTCTTCGACTGCAACTTGAATAACTAGTGTATTGCTTGTTAGATTTAGGTTATAATGGTGTATTGCTAATAGTTGTTGTGGATAGTCTATAATGGTGTTATCCTAGCGATACACAGTTGTTGTAGAAATTCTACAATGGTGTTATATTAGCAGAAAATAGTCGAGGTTTAATTTCGACATCGATAAAATGGCTGAGAGCATTATTCCAAAGAGCTTATAAGCCAGCAAGAAGGTAAGAATACCTAATGAAAAAAATTCCACTAATGTCAAATAAATATGCTAGTGATGTCGAGGGCCTGATAACCGTTGACCATTATTAGACTGGTGTTTCCACACCCGTGACAATAGTTGATAATTGATATGGCTACTGCTTGACTGCACATACTGATATGATGTATGCTCCCTCTAAATGATGTTAGGATTCATTAATCTGAATAAATACAAGAATGAAATAGTGAGATTATTGATGTGATGCATGTATTCTATGAACTTTATTAGGATGTGATGATTTGAATTGCATATAAATATAAGTTGTAGAGAACTTATTTGGGGTCAAAAAAATAGGTTGCCTCTGGAATAGTATTGGTTGTTGCCATTGTTGATAAGATTGCTTAGTTATTGTTCTAATTACTCTAGAGTTATAGAGATTGTTCGATTTATCTATTGTTCTATGAGATCTTCTTCATGCAGGTTCAATTTTGAATTTTGGTTATTAGGCATGACACAAATTTGACAGAACGCTTACACGTTCTTGAATTTGTTTTAGGGCCCAGTTATACCAGAACCCTAATTCTGGTTACATTTTAGAATGATGTTATTATGACTAAGGCATGGTTATCTTTATTGATTTTCTTATTGATGGGTTGATCTTACTAAGTATTTTCGCTTACCTATCTATTTCATGTTGTAGGTAATCTCAAAGGCAAGGTAGAGCTTGGAGTCTGCGTTGTGGAAATGTACATGCGGCCCGGTCATGGGAAATCTATACTTTTGAAAAATATTTCTTACTTTTATAAAAACATACCTTGGGCTATGTATTTTGAATGTTTAGAACTTTATAATGTTGTAATCACTTTTTAAGTATGCGCGTACTTCCAAACTAAAGCATTATTGTTTCTAAAAGTTTTTTTATACGAAAGTTTTAGTCTTTCTAAGGTTAAAATTATTATTATTCTGCATTATTAGTCTTGTAAATTATTAAGGTTGTTACAAGTGGTATCAGCGCACCGAGCTAAACCAGTTTTATAGACAAACCAACATGTACATTTGCAACGATAGACCGACACTCATAATAAGTATTGTCTTTTTAAGTTACATTACATTTTTATTTTATTAACTAAATTTTATAAATTTTAAGTTAGAATGGTGGTCAAACCTGAGGTAGTAAACTCAGTAGTCAGATCCCTCAATAATATATGACCTTCAACAGAGGACCTAGATGTATTGATCTATCATGGCTATAAGGTTCCTAAGTTTCACTAAATTAAAGAGGGACAGGCAAGATGTTTGGTCTTGGACGTACTCTTTGGAATTTTTCTTTCATGACTAAGGAACACCTACAGAATATAGGATTACGTTGGCTAATCTATGTTTACGAGGCGATGTGTTTCAACGGTACAATCTAAGACTCCTAAGAGCCCTATTAGAGTTTGGATCGATTCTCATGAGGTCACACTAGTATGATGTTTATGCAGATGGTCTCATGGTGTAAAATGCTTGAGCTGCAGCTTAGGCCAGACCATAGGCCATAGTCCACAACGAAGGGAATCATATTGTTGTGGAATATATCGAGAAGGACTTTTAGGAGTATTCTGAGGAAGAAAGTGATGGAGACTCCATCATGGAGACACTAGTTTGAGGAGTACTCTGTCATTGTGTGATATTATGCATATAGTTTGTTTTGTTAGCAGTTACATTTCGCATTGGTCTTGAACCAAATGTTTTCCTCATCATAGGAGAATACTATTGTGAACAGGTTTGTCTGAAGTAACTCATTATAGTTGTTATTATTTCTTGTGTATGTCTTGAAAGTTCTGCTTATTTAACAGGAGTTGTATTCTTCAATAGATTTTATTGGTTCCAATCGCCCAAGTAGTAGGAATAGTGGTAATTGGACTTAGGCCTCAAGCTTAACAACCTTGAGAAGGAGCAAGCTCATTTACCTGCCCAAGCCTTAGGAGTTGTGGAACAAATTGTGGAAATGCACCGAATGATGGAAGTTCAAGTGGTTCATACCGAACAAGGTTAAAAAAGACAGGAGGATGTAGAAGCTCGTTAAAGACGAATGATCGAAGCACATCTTCAATGGCTTTAGTTAGTACCCGATAATGTCCAAACAACCCTGGTTAACATGTGTTTGAAGAAAATGACCAGGAGCAACCACAAGAAGTTTAGTAATTAAACACACTAGTCGTGGTGTCTGACACCGCTCGTGTGAGGCCTATCTTAGGGTGATTTAGCAAGAAAATTCCTCAAACATCGGAGGGAACTACTATCCCATTAGTAGATGAAGAATGTATCAATATGTTGGATAAGATTTTTGACTTCATTGAAATCATCGAGAAGGAGAAAGTGACATGCGCAACCAATATGATTAGCAAGATGCTAGAATTTATTGGGATGCTGGAAAGAAAAGTTGTGGGTGGTAGAGATGCAATGGAAAGAATTCTTAACTCTGTTCAATTCTATGTAATATACTAAAGCAATAACCAAACACAAAGTTAGTGAGTTTGCTAATCTGAAGAAAGGATCACTGAATGTCCTGGAGTATGTGAGAAACTTTATTCTATTAGCTAGATTCGCACAAGACCTAGTAAGTACTGAAAATTTGGAAATTTATGAATGGAGTTAGAAGAGACATAGTAAAGTTTTCATAGACATTGGGAAGACAGGCCCGGAGTCATAGGTTGAGGCGATAGAATGAGCTAATCGCCAGAAGTCATGTTTTGCAATGCATTGAAACTTGACGAAAGAAAAAATAATACTAATAACTTTCGACAATTTCAGTTTAATCGAAATAAAACAGGAAGGAGGTTTTCTCCTACGTTTACCTAGGAGATAGAGTAATCAAGGTGGCTTGAAGTTAGTTGAGGTGGTTGTTACAAGGGAAACGTATCCTTTTCTAACTGAAGCTCGAACTTCAACGCGCATCCTAGGCAAGGTTATAAACCATGGCCAACCTGCAACAAGTGCAACTTCCATCATCATGGGGAGTGTAAACTACAAGGTCGTTATTATTGTGGCAAACTGGTCCACTATGCTTGAGACTGCAGGAACCCCGACCGACCAAACAAGAGTTGTCAACAGAAGTAGATAGGAGCCTTGCAACTTGTCACTGCAGTAATCAAGGTGACAAGGGAGCTGGACAATCAGAGATGGTGTCAAGTCAGATTCCTATCGCCTGAACCTCAGCATATGCAACATGTCCTTACGCTTAGGGGAGGACATGTTGGTAGGGTCGTAGGTTAGAGCCGTACAAGTCTAGAAAGATGGTCTTGAACTAATAGTTGATCTGTTTGTTTTGGATCTACATGAATATGACATCATATTTCAAATGGATAGGGTGACCAAGTATGTGGCCGTTGTAAACTATAAAAGAAGGATAGTAGTCTTCAACCCGCCAGGAGAAGATCCATTCGCCTTTGATGACACGGTCAAGGAAAAGAAGTTCACCATGGTCCCTACAATAAAGGGAAGAAAAATACTGAATGATGGTTGTATCGAGTATTTAGCCAATACAGTGGATAAGAACAAGGAAACAAAGCTACAACCTGCCCACATACCGGTGGTATGTAAATTTTCCAAGGTATTTCCCGAGGACCTTCATGGGACACCACCCATATGGGAAGTCGTATTCGAGCTTGAGTTGATTCCGGGAACGACACCAATTTTGAAAGCTCCTCATCGAAAGGCATCTACAGATCTGAAGGAGCTATAGACAAAACTCCATGAGCTAATGGGCAAGAATAATAATACAAAGCCATTCCCCGTGGATACGCCCTTTATGGACCATATGAACCATGTGTCAGCAAGTTTTTGGATAAGTTTGTCATCATTTTAAAGATGATATCCTCATATACTTAGGAACTGGGAAGATCATGATGCACATCTAGAGATTGTTCTTTAGAGGTTGAAAGGACAGAAACTATATGCCAAATTTTTTAAATGTGAATTTTAGCTAGAAGATGTGGGTTTTCTAGGCCACGTAGTTTCTGGAGAAGGAATATCAAAGGATCCCTCAAAGATTGAGGCGGGGAGTCAGTGGAAATCATCAAATAATTCTCATGATGTGAAAAGCTTTCTCAGATTGACAAGATATTATAGGTGGTTTGTTGAGGGTTTGTCTAAAATTGCCACGCCTATGACTTGTAGAGTCCAAGAACTTTACTTAGCTAAGATAGATAGTAGTATGATAGTATTTATAGCATTATCTTTGTTACTTTGGATTTTTGGTTCAGACCGGGAGTTATTTGGACACTCATAGTAGTACTTATAGATTTTCTAAGTTTAACCTATAGTTTAAGAATATTAAGTATAACCTAAGGTTTGATTAATGTGACTGATATTAAGGATTATATTATTATATTATAAGGTTTAGACATCAACCAATAGGATTTTAAGCACATGTTTTGAATGGTAATTAAGGATTAAGATTTTTGAGGATTAAATATAATAAGGAGTAAAGTTTGAATGTTATAGGGTCAGTCAGCAGCTTTGAGTACGTTGAGGGCTTAGTCAAGGCTGTTTACTCCATTCAAACTTAGCTAAAAATGTGTAATTTCGTGTTTAAATATTCAGCGTGTGCCGATATATCGCAGCTATAGGGGGCGATATGTCGCAGCACGTAGATACGGAAAACACGAAACGATGCACGGTCGCCTCGGGCATACTGGCCCAGGCGATATATCGCCTACAGGGGGCGATATATCGCCTCCTTCAGCATGGATTCAAACTCTTTTGAATTCCTTTCCCTTCAGCCATTCAAACTCCTTCAACAGTCCAGCATCTTGTGAACGAGTCTTCAGCCTCTGCTGAACGATTATTCAAATGATTTTCACCTAAAAAGCCATTATTTTTATTCAAGTAAAATCAAGATATTTTCATTCCCAAACTCTATAAATAGGACCTAGTACCCAGCCATTATTCACCATTTGCTCTAAGTTCAGAGGCTGCTAGTGTTAAGTGAGTGTGAGAGTGTAAACACTTGGTTTGGGGAAAAACTATAAGCTTAAACATCATAAGCTTATCAAACACTTTGGGAAGTGAGTTCTATAGTATTTCGGTGAAGGTTAGAGTGATCTTGCAATCTTTGAGGTAAACCCAAAACTCTAGTTCCTTTCTGTATTTTATGTTATTTCCTTTCTCTAAACCTTCTACTCAGTCCCCTAACCTTATTCTTATTTTGGTTAGGGAATCCAAGCTCTTAAGCATATAAGTTGGTAAGTATGTTTTTATGGTTTAGTCTTTCCATCTCTTTCATTTCATCTCCTCTCTTTAGACTCACTCTTTCTTATGGTTTTAGGAGTGTTCCAAAAGTCCCAACTCAGTCCATAATTTCGGTAACTTTGGTAAGGAAAATAGGCTAGAATTAATATGTTATATGTTATCTATATGTTTATGTTATTAAAAGTGTTATGATATGTATATGTGTATGTAGGCTTGGGCATATGACCCATATGACTAACAAGACCCCAAATGGGTTATGGGCATATGACCTACTTAGCTAGTAGGACCCCATTAACCCCATGGGCATATGCTTGTTTAGTCTATGGGACCCCAAGTAATAATGGCCATTATAATAAGTGTATTATGTGTTATGATATGTCTTTACGTTATTATGACATTATGTTTATGTTTATGACTATGTGTTAGATTTTCCTTGCTGGGCATTAGGCTCATTCCTTTCTGTTTATGTGCAGGAAATAAGCTTTAGAGGCGGAAAGATTCGTGACGCTTAGAGGATGTGTATCGATGGTGAATGGAGTCAAGGGGCCGAGCGTTATTCGATTCGAGGATGTAGTCTTCTTTATGTTTTTATGGTTTCAAATGTATTTTTCCGCATTTTCTATGTAACTCTTTTTAGTTTTTAAGTTATTTTTGTTTTAAAGACAATGGGTACCCATATCCTACTTATTTTATGAAAGTAACCTTTGTTTCCACAAGTTTCAATAAAATTATGGTATTTCCGCAAAAATGTAAGTGTTATGTATAGATTCGTTAATGGTCCAAATAGTCTAGATTAGTGGGTCGTTACAGTTGGTATCAGAGCAAACGGTTTCTTCGCATGAAGTTCTCCTCGATACACATGCTCAAAGCTCCGAATCGGACCGCCAAGTAAGTGTTTAAGTTACAAGTTACAAGTTACTTTGTCTATGTGTATAGCTAACAACGTTAGTGTTTATGTTTCAGTTAAGAATGAATGGAGCTTTAAGCAATGAGGATATCCGAGCCATTAAGGCTTTAAAAAGAATAAGGGAGCCAAGAAACACCGTAGGAGTACTAGAAAAGATCACTCGAAGATTGATCTTGTTCCACAAAGAGATAGGTCACCTTCAAGGGTCTAAGCAAATCATGATGAGAGCTGCAGAACAATATGTCCTAGTAATTAGGCTTTTAAAAGATTTTCCTTCAGAAATTTTAACTTTAGAAGAAATATGGGAGAATATAAATAATGATGATGACTTACAAGCAGCCCTAAGATATTATTCTCTCATACTTAAGTTCACCTATGATTTAGAGTTTCAATTCACTAATGAGCAACAACATAGGATCTTCTTGAATCTTCCCCGAGGAAATTTTGAGGCTCAAGACAATGATGATTATAAGGAGATAGATAATGATATGCTAGATGAAGGATCGAATGTAGAAGATCCTGATTTTTAGAATAGCTAGTTTTTCATTGTTTGTTTTGTTTATTTCTTTATTTTATGATTGTAATAAGTGAAAATCTTTTTCCAAATTAATTTCATGTTATTTTATCATGTATGAGTTTGATTTTATTTTCGCAATCATAATAAGTAATAAATAAAATGAATAATGACCAAGTTCAGTGAGGGTGGATACAAATCAATGAACCAAGTTTCCTTATTGAGAGTTAGGGGGCCTTAGTAGTGGGAACGATTTTACTGATCCCAGCCCTCCCTCAATATGGTTAACTTTGGAACAAAGATAAGTTTCGAGCCTGAGAATTAAGTCATATAGGATGATTAGAAACACACCTAGAAAATAAAGATGACTTGTTTTTCTAAGTATAGAAACCCACTCTAATAATAAATAAAGACCTATATAATTTTTCATAAGAAGTCATAATAAATAGGTCCGAGATATGTTTGTTTTAGAATAAGTTTTTGCCTTAGAGCGTATTAGGGTAAGTTCTAACAAGTTCTCGACTGTTAGAAATTTTGGTGAAGATGTCGCTCCGAAGATCTGCACGCACCAACGGAAACGCCTCCAACGTTGATTCCAACGACCAATGATGCCCTCCAGTTCGCAGAAGAGGAATGCGTGCTACTACTAGCCGCAACGCGCCGACACCGTCAGCTGACAACACCGCGGAAATCGCTAGACGGCGACAACAAGTCGAGGAACTCTTGCAGCAACAACGTCAACAGGCGCAGACTCAGCCTCAGCCTCCGCCGCAACCGCAGTCGCAGCTACATCAAATGGCCCTAGCACCCCAACAAGTTGGTCCATATGGGGGATGCCCAGTGATGAACTACGCGCCACATCCAGTACCGATTATGGAGTCAGTGTATGAAAGGTTCCGCAAGCAGCATGCTCCAAACTTCGAAGGGACTATAGACCCCTTTGAGGCAAAAGAGTGGCTAAGGAATGTAAAACCAATTCTTACGCACATGAACCTCAGTAATACGGACCGCATATCCTGCGTCTCGTCATTACTCAGGAAGGATGCCAGAATATGGTGGGACTTAGTTCAGCAGACTAACGATGTCACCACCATGATATGGACAAGATTTGTGGAGCCGTTCCACAAGAATTATTACACCTCGGCAGTCATCGCTAATGATAGAAGAATATGCTCGTCAGTTCAACAGATTAGTCAAGTTTGCACCAGAGTTGGTCCCAACCGACTTTACGAGGTTGACCAAGTCCGTCAGAGGACTTAGACCAAAGATGGAATAAGGGGTTAAGTTAGCAAACCTGGGAACCACTACCTATGCCAATGTTCTAGAAACGGCAATCGAAGTAGAAAGGTTTCTGATGAATGTTAGTGAGGAGAAGAAGGATTAAACGATGGTTCCAGACCAAGGTCTTTGCCTTGACCCAAGGAGAAACCCATGCTAGTAACAAGGATTTATAGGTCAGATCCTATCCTCGATAGTATATGTTCTAGTATCGCTTGATTGGTAACAGTATACTCGTATATCTCGTTAGGAATGATAGAAAAACTAGACAAACCTAGTGAAAGATTTAGAACTAGGTTTGTAACCGAGTTGCCTTCGGGCAAAGTAGTTCTGTCATCACGAATAGTACGAGGCGTATCGATCAAGATTGAGGACATAAAACTAGAAGGAGACCTGATAGAGCTAGTGATCAAGGACTTCGACGTAATACTAGGCATGGATTGGCTAGCACGGCATGGCGCAACGATCGACTGCAAACGCAAGAAGGTGATGTTCGAGACCCCTGACGGCCAGAGACGATGCTTCATGGGACAAGCTTCAGGATTACGCACCCCGTTAGTGTCATCTCTCAAAGCTCAACAAAGGATAGAGAAAGGATGGCAAGCGTTCTTAGCCAGCAGCACGAACGTGGAAAGGGAGACGCCACTTAAGGATGGAGATGTTCGAGTTACACAAGAATTTCCAGAGGTATTTCCCGATGACTTGCCAGGATTGCCGCCAAATCGAGAAATAGACTTCACGATAGAATTAGTACCCGGCACCGAGCCTATCTCTAAGGCACCATACCGGATGGCACCTACGGAACTCAAGGAGTTAAAGACACAGCCACAAGAACTCCTAGACTTGGGTTTCATTAGGCCAAGCCATTCACCATGGGGAACTCCGGTACTATTCGTGAAGAAGAAGGACGGAAGTATGCGCATGTGCATAGACTACCGTGAGCTGAATAAAGTGAACAAATACCCGCTACTTCGGATTGATGATTTGTTTGATCAACTCCGAGGCGCGACTGTATTCAATTTACGGTCCGGGTATCATCAGCTCAAGGTAAAGGGAGAAGATATTCCTAAGACAACCTTTAGGACTCGTTATGGACGTTACGAGTTCTTGGTTATGTCTTTGGGTCTTACTAACGCACCAGCCGCGTTTATGGACTTAATGAATAGGGTCTTCAAAGACTATTTGGATAAATTCGTCGTTGTGTTCATCAGCAATATCTTAGTATACTCCAAGGATGAAGTAGAGCACGAAGAACATTGAGGATGATTTTGACGCGATCAAACGAGCATCAACTTTACGCCAAGTTCAAAGAAATGCGAATTTTGGCTTTCGCAAGTGGCGTTCCTCGGGCACATCATATCAAAAGACGGAGTTGCAGTAGATCCATCGAAGGTAGAGGCCATGAAGGATTGGCCTAGACCAAAGAACGCGTCAGAAGTAAGAAGCTTCTTAGGGCTAGCAGGTTACTATAGAAAGTTGTAGAGGGCTTTTTCTAAGATAGCCACTCCACACACCAACCTGACCCGGAAGCAACAAAAGTTTAACTGGAACGATAAGTGTGAAGAAAGCTTCCAGTTGCTTAAAGATAAGCCTTGCTCAACACCAGTACTTAGTGTACCGACACCCGACGATAAGTTCGTTGTCTAATGCGATGCATCAAAGCTAGGATTGGGAAGCGTGCTGATGCAAAAACGACAAAGTGATAGCCTACGCCTCACGTCAGTTGAAGGAGTATAAGCAACACTATCCAACTCACGACATGGAGTTGACAGCGGTGGTCTTTGCGTTAAAAATCTGGCGCCATTATCCTTACGGAGAAACGGTGTGAGATTTATACGGACCACAGGAGTTTAAAGTACTTCTTTACTCAAAGGGAGCTTAACTTGAGGCAGCGCCGGTGGTTGGAATTAGTAAAGGATTACGACTGCGAAATCCTATACCACCCGGGAAAGGCAAATGTAGTTGCCGATGCACTCAGCCGGAAAAGCTATGGGAACTTAGCAGCCTTATCCAGAATAGAAAAGCCGCTACAGCAGGAGCTTATCAGTGCCGGAATAGAAGTGGTTGTAGGCAAGCTGGCTAACTTGTCTATCCAATCGAATCTGCTAGAGGACATACGGATTGGTCAGAGACATGATAGCACACTAGCAACACACACGGATGCAGTCAGAGAAGGCAAGACTACAGATTTCTCAATATCCAGTCAAGGTTTATTGAGATATAAGGATTGGGTATGCGTGCCAGACGATCAAAGTATTAAGAAGACGATCCTAGAAGAAGCGCATAGCACCCCATACTCGGTTCATCCAGGGTCTACCAAGATGACTCATGACATCAAGGCAGTCTATTGGTGGCCAGGGATGAAGAAGGACATAGCGGAGTATGTGTCTAAGTGTCTGGTATGCCAGCAAGTGAAAGCAGAGCATCAGCGCCCTGCAAGATTATTGCAACCGCCTAGCATACCGGAATGGAAGTTGGACGATATAGCCATGGACTTCGTGACGGGTCTGCCAAGGACGAATAAGTAGCATGATTCTGCTTGGATAGTCATAGATAGACTAACCAAGTCGGCTCATTTTCTGCCTGTTAAGACTTCTTATACGGCAGACCAATATGCAGACATCTACATCCAAGAGATTGTACGATTGCATGGAATCCCCAAGACGATAATGTCAGATAGAGGATCAGTATTTACGTCAAAATTTTGGAGAAACTTACAGATAGATATGGGTACTAAGTTAAGCCTTAGTACAACTTTCCATCCTCAGACAGATGGGCAGTTTAAGCGTACGATTCAGATCTTAGAGGTATGCTACGCGCGTGTATACTTGATTTCGAAGGATCGTGGAACAAGTACTTACCGCTGATCGAGTTCTCGTACAACAACAGCTACCAGTCGACGATCGAGATGGCACCTTATGAGTTGCTATATGGAAGAAGGTGCCGATCACCGTTGCACTGGGACGAGGTAGGAGAAAGGAAGCTTCTAAGGCCCGAAGCTGTTAGACAAGCTCAAGAAGCAGTAGCGCTTATTAGACAGCGTATGCTTGCAGCTCAAAGCCGACAGAAAAGCTATGCGGATACCAAGCGATGCGATGTGGAATTCCAAGTTGGAGATCAAGTCTTCTTGAAGATATCTCCTATGAAAGGCGTCAAGCGGTTCGGGAAGAAAGGCAAGCTTAGTCCCCGATTCATAGGTCCTTTTAGATATTGGACAAAGTGGGAACAGTTGCGTATAGACTAGCCCTACCGCCAGCACTAGCTGATAGTCACAACGTCTTCCACATCTCAATGATACGCAAATATGTGTCAGACCCATCTCAC
Organism: Humulus lupulus; assembly: GCF_963169125.1. Taxonomy (NCBI): domain Eukaryota; kingdom Viridiplantae; phylum Streptophyta; class Magnoliopsida; order Rosales; family Cannabaceae; genus Humulus; species Humulus lupulus. The sequence continues at coordinate 79,624,037 of NC_084796.1, forward strand.
GTCCTCAAGTACGATACAATAGCACTCCAGAAAGACTTAAGTTATGAGGAACGACCGATTAGCATCCTAGATAGATGGATGAAGTAGTTACGGTCTAAGAGCTTTCCTATAGTCAAAGTCCTATGGAGCAATAGTTCTGAATGCGAGGCAATGTGGGAGTTGGAGGAGGACATGCAAGGCCGGTATCCGGAGTTATGTGATAAGTAAATTTCGAGGACGAAATTCTTTTTAGTAGGGGAGAATTGTAGAGTCCAAGAACTTTACTTAGCTAAGATAGATAGTAGTATGATAGTATTTATAGCATTATCTTTGTTACTTTGGATTTTTGGTTCAGACCGGGAGTTATTTGGACACTCATAGTAGTACTTATAGATTTTCTAAGTTTAACCTATAGTTTAAGAATATTAAGTATAACCTAAGGTTTGATTAATGTGACTGATATTAAGGATTATATTATTATATTATAAGGTTTAGACATCAACCAATAGGATTTTAAGCACATGTTTTGAATGGTAATTAAGGATTAAGATTTTTGAGGATTAAATATAATAAGGAGTAAAGTTTGAATGTTATAGGGTCAGTCAGCAGCTTTGAGTACGTTGAGGGCTTAGTCAAGGCTGTTTACTCCATTCAAACTTAGCTAAAAATGTGTAATTTCGTGTTTAAATATTCAGCGTGTGCCGATATATCGCAGCTATAGGGGGCGATATGTCGCAGCACGTAGATACGGAAAACACGAAACGATGCACGGTCGCCTCGGGCATACTGGCCCAGGCGATATATCGCCTACAGGGGGCGATATATCGCCTCCTTCAGCATGGATTCAAACTCTTTTGAATTCCTTTCCCTTCAGCCATTCAAACTCCTTCAACAGTCCAGCATCTTGTGAACGAGTCTTCAGCCTCTGCTGAACGATTATTCAAATGATTTTCACCTAAAAAGCCATTATTTTTATTCAAGTAAAATCAAGATATTTTCATTCCCAAACTCTATAAATAGGACCTAGTACCCAGCCATTATTCACCATTTGCTCTAAGTTCAGAGGCTGCTAGTGTTAAGTGAGTGTGAGAGTGTAAACACTTGGTTTGGGGAAAAACTATAAGCTTAAACATCATAAGCTTATCAAACACTTTGGGAAGTGAGTTCTATAGTATTTCGGTGAAGGTTAGAGTGATCTTGCAATCTTTGAGGTAAACCCAAAACTCTAGTTCCTTTCTGTATTTTATGTTATTTCCTTTCTCTAAACCTTCTACTCAGTCCCCTAACCTTATTCTTATTTTGGTTAGGGAATCCAAGCTCTTAAGCATATAAGTTGGTAAGTATGTTTTTATGGTTTAGTCTTTCCATCTCTTTCATTTCATCTCCTCTCTTTAGACTCACTCTTTCTTATGGTTTTAGGAGTGTTCCAAAAGTCCCAACTCAGTCCATAATTTCGGTAACTTTGGTAAGGAAAATAGGCTAGAATTAATATGTTATATGTTATCTATATGTTTATGTTATTAAAAGTGTTATGATATGTATATGTGTATGTAGGCTTGGGCATATGACCCATATGACTAACAAGACCCCAAATGGGTTATGGGCATATGACCTACTTAGCTAGTAGGACCCCATTAACCCCATGGGCATATGCTTGTTTAGTCTATGGGACCCCAAGTAATAATGGCCATTATAATAAGTGTATTATGTGTTATGATATGTCTTTACGTTATTATGACATTATGTTTATGTTTATGACTATGTGTTAGATTTTCCTTGCTGGGCATTAGGCTCATTCCTTTCTGTTTATGTGCAGGAAATAAGCTTTAGAGGCGGAAAGATTCGTGACGCTTAGAGGATGTGTATCGATGGTGAATGGAGTCAAGGGGCCGAGCGTTATTCGATTCGAGGATGTAGTCTTCTTTATGTTTTTATGGTTTCAAATGTATTTTTCCGCATTTTCTATGTAACTCTTTTTAGTTTTTAAGTTATTTTTGTTTTAAAGACAATGGGTACCCATATCCTACTTATTTTATGAAAGTAACCTTTGTTTCCACAAGTTTCAATAAAATTATGGTATTTCCGCAAAAATGTAAGTGTTATGTATAGATTCGTTAATGGTCCAAATAGTCTAGATTAGTGGGTCGTTACAGTTGGTATCAGAGCAAACGGTTTCTTCGCATGAAGTTCTCCTCGATACACATGCTCAAAGCTCCGAATCGGACCGCCAAGTAAGTGTTTAAGTTACAAGTTACAAGTTACTTTGTCTATGTGTATAGCTAACAACGTTAGTGTTTATGTTTCAGTTAAGAATGAATGGAGCTTTAAGCAATGAGGATATCCGAGCCATTAAGGCTTTAAAAAGAATAAGGGAGCCAAGAAACACCGTAGGAGTACTAGAAAAGATCACTCGAAGATTGATCTTGTTCCACAAAGAGATAGGTCACCTTCAAGGGTCTAAGCAAATCATGATGAGAGCTGCAGAACAATATGTCCTAGTAATTAGGCTTTTAAAAGATTTTCCTTCAGAAATTTTAACTTTAGAAGAAATATGGGAGAATATAAATAATGATGATGACTTACAAGCAGCCCTAAGATATTATTCTCTCATACTTAAGTTCACCTATGATTTAGAGTTTCAATTCACTAATGAGCAACAACATAGGATCTTCTTGAATCTTCCCCGAGGAAATTTTGAGGCTCAAGACAATGATGATTATAAGGAGATAGATAATGATATGCTAGATGAAGGATCGAATGTAGAAGATCCTGATTTTTAGAATAGCTAGTTTTTCATTGTTTGTTTTGTTTATTTCTTTATTTTATGATTGTAATAAGTGAAAATCTTTTTCCAAATTAATTTCATGTTATTTTATCATGTATGAGTTTGATTTTATTTTCGCAATCATAATAAGTAATAAATAAAATGAATAATGACCAAGTTCAGTGAGGGTGGATACAAATCAATGAACCAAGTTTCCTTATTGAGAGTTAGGGGGCCTTAGTAGTGGGAACGATTTTACTGATCCCAGCCCTCCCTCAATATGGTTAACTTTGGAACAAAGATAAGTTTCGAGCCTGAGAATTAAGTCATATAGGATGATTAGAAACACACCTAGAAAATAAAGATGACTTGTTTTTCTAAGTATAGAAACCCACTCTAATAATAAATAAAGACCTATATAATTTTTCATAAGAAGTCATAATAAATAGGTCCGAGATATGTTTGTTTTAGAATAAGTTTTTGCCTTAGAGCGTATTAGGGTAAGTTCTAACAAGTTCTCGACTGTTAGAAATTTTGGTGAAGATGTCGCTCCGAAGATCTGCACGCACCAACGGAAACGCCTCCAACGTTGATTCCAACGACCAATGATGCCCTCCAGTTCGCAGAAGAGGAATGCGTGCTACTACTAGCCGCAACGCGCCGACACCGTCAGCTGACAACACCGCGGAAATCGCTAGACGGCGACAACAAGTCGAGGAACTCTTGCAGCAACAACGTCAACAGGCGCAGACTCAGCCTCAGCCTCCGCCGCAACCGCAGTCGCAGCTACATCAAATGGCCCTAGCACCCCAACAAGTTGGTCCATATGGGGGATGCCCAGTGACGAACTACGCGCCACATCCAGTACCGATTATGGAGTCAGTGTATGAAAGGTTCCGCAAGCAGCATGCTCCAAACTTCGAAGGGACTATAGACCCCTTTGAGGCAGAAGAGTGGCTAAGGAATGTAAAACCAATTCTTACGCACATGAACCTCAGTAATACGGACCGCATATCCTGCGTCTCGTCATTACTCAGGAAGGATGCCAGAATATGGTGGGACTTAGTTCAGCAGACTAACGATGTCACCACCATGATATGGACAAGATTTGTGGAGCCGTTCCACAAGAATTATTACACCTCGGCAGTCATCGCTAATGATAGAAGAATATGCTCGTCAGTTCAACAGATTAGTCAAGTTTGCACCAGAGTTGGTCCCAACCGACTTTACGAGGTTGACCAAGTCCGTCAGAGGACTTAGACCAAAGATGGAATAAGGGGTTAAGTTAGCAAACCTGGGAACCACTACCTATGCCAATGTTCTAGAAACGGCAATCGAAGTAGAAAGGTTTCTGATGAATGTTAGTGAGGAGAAGAAGGATTAAACGATGGTTCCAGACCAAGGTCTTTGCCTTGACCCAAGGAGAAACCCATGCTAGTAACAAGGATTTATAGGTCAGATCCTATCCTCGATAGTATATGTTCTAGTATCGCTTGATTGGTAACAGTATACTCGTATATCTCGTTAGGAATGATAGAAAAACTAGACAAACCTAGTGAAAGATTTAGAACTAGGTTTGTAACCGAGTTGCCTTCGGGCAAAGTAGTTCTGTCATCACGAATAGTACGAGGCGTATCGATCAAGATTGAGGACATAAAACTAGAAGGAGACCTGATAGAGCTAGTGATCAAGGACTTCGACGTAATACTAGGCATGGATTGGCTAGCACGGCATGGCGCAACGATCGACTGCAAACGCAAGAAGGTGATGTTCGAGACCCCTGACGGCCAGAGACGATGCTTCATGGGACAAGCTTCAGGATTACGCACCCCGTTAGTGTCATCTCTCAAAGCTCAACAAAGGATAGAGAAAGGATGGCAAGCGTTCTTAGCCAGCAGCACGAACGTGGAAAGGGAGACGCCACTTAAGGATGGAGATGTTCGAGTTACACAAGAATTTCCAGAGGTATTTCCCGATGACTTGCCAGGATTGCCGCCAAATCGAGAAATAGACTTCACGATAGAATTAGTACCCGGCACCGAGCCTATCTCTAAGGCACCATACCGGATGGCACCTACGGAACTCAAGGAGTTAAAGACACAGCCACAAGAACTCCTAGACTTGGGTTTCATTAGGCCAAGCCATTCACCATGGGGAACTCCGGTACTATTCGTGAAGAAGAAGGACGGAAGTATGCGCATGTGCATAGACTACCGTGAGCTGAATAAAGTGAACAAATACCCGCTACTTCGGATTGATGATTTGTTTGATCAACTCCGAGGCGCGACTGTATTCAATTTACGGTCCGGGTATCATCAGCTCAAGGTAAAGGGAGAAGATATTCCTAAGACAACCTTTAGGACTCGTTATGGACGTTACGAGTTCTTGGTTATGTCTTTGGGTCTTACTAACGCACCAGCCGCGTTTATGGACTTAATGAATAGGGTCTTCAAAGACTATTTGGATAAATTCGTCGTTGTGTTCATCAGCAATATCTTAGTATACTCCAAGGATGAAGTAGAGCACGAAGAACATTGAGGATGATTTTGACGCGATCAAACGAGCATCAACTTTACGCCAAGTTCAAAGAAATGCGAATTTTGGCTTTCGCAAGTGGCGTTCCTCGGGCACATCATATCAAAAGACGGAGTTGCAGTAGATCCATCGAAGGTAGAGGCCATGAAGGATTGGCCTAGACCAAAGAACGCGTCAGAAGTAAGAAGCTTCTTAGGGCTAGCAGGTTACTATAGAAAGTTGTAGAGGGCTTTTTCTAAGATAGCCACTCCACACACCAACCTGACCCGGAAGCAACAAAAGTTTAACTGGAACGATAAGTGTGAAGAAAGCTTCCAGTTGCTTAAAGATAAGCCTTGCTCAACACCAGTACTTAGTGTACCGACACCCGACGATAAGTTCGTTGTCTAATGCGATGCATCAAAGCTAGGATTGGGAAGCGTGCTGATGCAAAAACGACAAAGTGATAGCCTACGCCTCACGTCAGTTGAAGGAGTATAAGCAACACTATCCAACTCACGACATGGAGTTGACAGCGGTGGTCTTTGCGTTAAAAATCTGGCGCCATTATCCTTACGGAGAAACGGTGTGAGATTTATACGGACCACAGGAGTTTAAAGTACTTCTTTACTCAAAGGGAGCTTAACTTGAGGCAGCGCCGGTGGTTGGAATTAGTAAAGGATTACGACTGCGAAATCCTATACCACCCGGGAAAGGCAAATGTAGTTGCCGATGCACTCAGCCGGAAAAGCTATGGGAACTTAGCAGCCTTATCCAGAATAGAAAAGCCGCTACAGCAGGAGCTTATCAGTGCCGGAATAGAAGTGGTTGTAGGCAAGCTGGCTAACTTGTCTATCCAATCGAATCTGCTAGAGGACATACGGATTGGTCAGAGACATGATAGCACACTAGCAACACACACGGATGCAGTCAGAGAAGGCAAGACTACAGATTTCTCAATATCCAGTCAAGGTTTATTGAGATATAAGGATTGGGTATGCGTGCCAGACGATCAAAGTATTAAGAAGACGATCCTAGAAGAAGCGCATAGCACCCCATACTCGGTTCATCCAGGGTCTACCAAGATGACTCATGACATCAAGGCAGTCTATTGGTGGCCAGGGATGAAGAAGGACATAGCGGAGTATGTGTCTAAGTGTCTGGTATGCCAGCAAGTGAAAGCAGAGCATCAGCGCCCTGCAAGATTATTGCAACCGCCTAGCATACCGGAATGGAAGTTGGACGATATAGCCATGGACTTCGTGACGGGTCTGCCAAGGACGAATAAGTAGCATGATTCTGCTTGGATAGTCATAGATAGACTAACCAAGTCGGCTCATTTTCTGCCTGTTAAGACTTCTTATACGGCAGACCAATATGCAGACATCTACATCCAAGAGATTGTACGATTGCATGGAATCCCCAAGACGATAATGTCAGATAGAGGATCAGTATTTACGTCAAAATTTTGGAGAAACTTACAGATAGATATGGGTACTAAGTTAAGCCTTAGTACAACTTTCCATCCTCAGACAGATGGGCAGTTTAAGCGTACGATTCAGATCTTAGAGGTATGCTACGCGCGTGTATACTTGATTTCGAAGGATCGTGGAACAAGTACTTACCGCTGATCGAGTTCTCGTACAACAACAGCTACCAGTCGACGATCGAGATGGCACCTTATGAGTTGCTATATGGAAGAAGGTGCCGATCACCGTTGCACTGGGACGAGGTAGGAGAAAGGAAGCTTCTAAGGCCCGAAGCTGTTAGACAAGCTCAAGAAGCAGTAGCGCTTATTAGACAGCGTATGCTTGCAGCTCAAAGCCGACAGAAAAGCTATGCGGATACCAAGCGATGCGATGTGGAATTCCAAGTTGGAGATCAAGTCTTCTTGAAGATATCTCCTATGAAAGGCGTCAAGCGGTTCGGGAAGAAAGGCAAGCTTAGTCCCCGATTCATAGGTCCTTTTAGATATTGGACAAAGTGGGAACAGTTGCGTATAGACTAGCCCTACCGCCAGCACTAGCTGATAGTCACAACGTCTTCCACATCTCAATGATACGCAAATATGTGTCAGACCCATCTCACGTCCTCAAGTACGATACAATAGCACTCCAGAAAGACTTAAGTTATGAGGAACGACCGATTAGCATCCTAGATAGATGGATGAAGTAGTTACGGTCTAAGAGCTTTCCTATAGTCAAAGTCCTATGGAGCAATAGTTCTGAATGCGAGGCAATGTGGGAGTTGGAGGAGGACATGCAAGGCCGGTATCCGGAGTTATGTGATAAGTAAATTTCGAGGACGAAATTCTTTTTAGTAGGGGAGAATTGTAGAGTCCAAGAACTTTACTTAGCTAAGATAGATAGTAGTATGATAGTATTTATAGCATTATCTTTGTTACTTTGGATTTTTGGTTCAGACCGGGAGTTATTTGGACACTCATAGTAGTACTTATAGATTTTCTAAGTTTAACCTATAGTTTAAGAATATTAAGTATAACCTAAGGTTTGATTAATGTGACTGATATTAAGGATTATATTATTATATTATAAGGTTTAGACATCAACCAATAGGATTTTAAGCACATGTTTTGAATGGTAATTAAGGATTAAGATTTTTGAGGATTAAATATAATAAGGAGTAAAGTTTGAATGTTATAGGGTCAGTCAGCAGCTTTGAGTACGTTGAGGGCTTAGTCAAGGCTGTTTACTCCATTCAAACTTAGCTAAAAATGTGTAATTTCGTGTTTAAATATTCAGCGTGTGCCGATATATCGCAGCTATAGGGGGCGATATGTCGCAGCACGTAGATACGGAAAACACGAAACGATGCACGGTCGCCTCGGGCATACTGGCCCAGGCGATATATCGCCTACAGGGGGCGATATATCGCCTCCTTCAGCATGGATTCAAACTCTTTTGAATTCCTTTCCCTTCAGCCATTCAAACTCCTTCAACAGTCCAGCATCTTGTGAACGAGTCTTCAGCCTCTGCTGAACGATTATTCAAATGATTTTCACCTAAAAAGCCATTATTTTTATTCAAGTAAAATCAAGATATTTTCATTCCCAAACTCTATAAATAGGACCTAGTACCCAGCCATTATTCACCATTTGCTCTAAGTTCAGAGGCTGCTAGTGTTAAGTGAGTGTGAGAGTGTAAACACTTGGTTTGGGGAAAAACTATAAGCTTAAACATCATAAGCTTATCAAACACTTTGGGAAGTGAGTTCTATAGTATTTCGGTGAAGGTTAGAGTGATCTTGCAATCTTTGAGGTAAACCCAAAACTCTAGTTCCTTTCTGTATTTTATGTTATTTCCTTTCTCTAAACCTTCTACTCAGTCCCCTAACCTTATTCTTATTTTGGTTAGGGAATCCAAGCTCTTAAGCATATAAGTTGGTAAGTATGTTTTTATGGTTTAGTCTTTCCATCTCTTTCATTTCATCTCCTCTCTTTAGACTCACTCTTTCTTATGGTTTTAGGAGTGTTCCAAAAGTCCCAACTCAGTCCATAATTTCGGTAACTTTGGTAAGGAAAATAGGCTAGAATTAATATGTTATATGTTATCTATATGTTTATGTTATTAAAAGTGTTATGATATGTATATGTGTATGTAGGCTTGGGCATATGACCCATATGACTAACAAGACCCCAAATGGGTTATGGGCATATGACCTACTTAGCTAGTAGGACCCCATTAACCCCATGGGCATATGCTTGTTTAGTCTATGGGACCCCAAGTAATAATGGCCATTATAATAAGTGTATTATGTGTTATGATATGTCTTTACGTTATTATGACATTATGTTTATGTTTATGACTATGTGTTAGATTTTCCTTGCTGGGCATTAGGCTCATTCCTTTCTGTTTATGTGCAGGAAATAAGCTTTAGAGGCGGAAAGATTCGTGACGCTTAGAGGATGTGTATCGATGGTGAATGGAGTCAAGGGGCCGAGCGTTATTCGATTCGAGGATGTAGTCTTCTTTATGTTTGTATGGTTTCAAATGTATTTTTCCGCATTTTCTATGTAACTCTTTTTAGTTTTTAAGTTATTTTTGTTTTAAAGACAATGGGTACCCATATCCTACTTATTTTATGAAAGTAACCTTTGTTTCCACAAGTTTCAATAAAATTATGGTATTTCCGCAAAAATGTAAGTGTTATGTATAGATTCGTTAATGGTCCAAATAGTCTAGATTAGTGGGTCGTTACATGACTGCTCTTACATGTTATAATGCTAATTTCGAATGGACCGAGAAATGTGAGAAGAGCTTTTAGGAGATAAAATGAGGTTAACCACCACCCAAGTGCTGACTATCCCTAATGGAACAAAGGGATACACAATTTATAGTAACGCGTCAAGTCAAGGAATGGGTGCAGGGTTGATCACACATGCATCTAGAAAACTAAAGATTTATGAGAAGAACTACCCGACGCACGATTTAGAGCTGGCTACGGTGGTGTTCCCATTAAATATCTAGAGAGATTACCTCTGTCGAGTTCATTGTGATATTTACACCAATCACATAAGCTTGAAATGTATCTTCACTCAGATGGAGTTGAACATGAGGTAGCGACAATGACTTGAATTGATCAATGATTATGATTGTGATATCCTATATAATCCAGGAAAGGCCAATAAGATGGTAGATGCCTTAAGCCTACAACTGATGGCATGCGTGATGATGGTGAGAGAAACTCCACAAGAATTACAAACCCATATCTCCATATTGAATTTAGATATTGGTGTACTATACATCTCCACATCTCGAAACAAACAACCATGATGGAGGAAATTCAAGGAGGGCAACTTGTCGATCCATTAGTACAAATTATGGTGTACTAGATGTTGAAAGAAGTTCGGAAAGGATTCTAGATCCTTGATTACGGGGGTTTAGGGATTTTTAGAGGGAGGTACTGGAATATGTGGCGCACTATTTGACCTTCCAATAGACAAAAGCAAAACACCAACAACCAACTGGGTTGTTGCAACCTTTAGAAATTCGCGAGTGGAAATGGGAGATCGTGACAATGGATTTCTTCGTAGGTTTACCAGCCACTCCAAAGGGGCAAGGTACGATCTGAGTCATTATCGACCAACTGACAAAGTCAGCTCATTTCTTACCAATCAAGAAAATGGATTCCTTTGACAAGTTGGTGCGGTTATATATCTCAAAAATTGTGAGATTGCATGGAGTGCCAATATTAATAATTTCCCACCATGACAGATGTTTCACATCTGCATTCTAGAAGGAAATGCAATAGGGACTGGGGACCCAACTCCAGTTTAGCACTGAATTTCACCCCTAAATGGATGGATAGTGTGAGCGGACTATCCATTTTCTAGAGGATATGTTGAGCATATTCATGCTTGACTTCCAAGGGTCATGGAATGGAATGCTCCCATTGATAGAATCTGTGTACAACAGTAGCTACCAAGTCTCGATCAAGATGGAACCATACGAGGCACTCTACGCGAGGAAATTTCAATCCCCAATCAATAGGCATGAAGCCAGATAAAGAAACCTATTGGGATCTAATGAGGTCGATCAAGTTATTGAAGATATTAGAAAGATACAACAATAGTTGTAGACTTTGGTTAATCAACAACACATGTACGTGGACCGGTGTAGAAGGTCGTTGACATTTGAAGTTAGAGATAAGGTGTTGTTGAAAGTAGCATCGCTCAAAGGGAAAGGGAAAGCTTAGCCTGCTGTATATCGAATCTTTCGAGGTACTAGAAACAATTAGGGAAGTGGCATACCATTTAGTGTTGTTCCCTGCCTTATCTCTGGTACTTGACGTGTTTCATGTGTCCATGCTATGGAAATATATTGATGACCCCAATCATGTACTCAACTATGAAGAATTAAGAGTGGATCCAAAGCTCTGCTATGAGGAGAATTCAGTGGCGATCTTGGATCAAAAGAACAAAGTGTTGAGAAACAAGTTCATACCATTTGTAATAGTGCAGTGGTGTAGCCATGGGGTCGAAGAGAAAACTTGGGAACTCGAAGATAAGATTAGAGAGTTCTATCCTCACCTACTTTGAGTTTTGGGGACGAAACTTTTATAAATTGTAGGTATTGAAATGCCCCACATTTTGGGCACATGGTAATAGGAATGCAGATCGAGATTTTATTCCTATAATATATATCATACTGGGGTTGTATTATGATTTGAAAATCAAATTTCAAATTAAGATGTGGCATTATTATGAATTTAATTGACTTTTGGTCAAACAAAGAATTTCGGTTCCAGATCGAAACAAAATCCTTACATGAGTAAAAGCTCAAATAATAAATATTGGGAAATAAATAATTATGGAGAAAATATTTAATTTGGTCAGAGGAATATTAAGAATGCTAGGAGAGAATTTTAAGTAAAATTCTTAGGAAAGATTCTAATATGTATTTTGAGAGAAAATGCTTATTTTGCCTTATTGGGGTAAACAAATCAAAATAGTTTCCACAAATGCTCTAAGGGGACTTTGATGAAATTTTGAATAGTTATATTTAGATTTTTATAATGTTTTAATGGGTTTTAGGTTTATACCACTCTTGGGCCTTATTTTTGGGCTCAACCACCCTTTAAGTGGACTTTTAGGTATATTTCAAAAGGCACTCATCACAAAATCCGAGAATGCACTATAGTTGTAAGTTCTTAATTTAATTATTAAAATGAAAGTTGGAAAATTAAGGGGTCATTAGTAGTGACTGAGTGTATGAGGCTAGTGGCAAGATGTAGTAGACTCTAATTAGTGTCTTGTAACACTTGTTGAGCCTAGGAAGCCACTCCACCCCAACCCACAACATATCACCCATCCTCTCACTTGGCAGCATCCTACTCCCTCTCTCTCATTTCTTTTCGTTAAGCTATGAAAACTTCAGGGCACTCTCCTCTCTCTCCCTCTCAATTTCGTTGCTCTCTCTCTCTCCTTTGTTTCCTCAAGGAAACCTCCATGGAATCTTGATAACAAAATGAAGACACCAAGTTTCAAGGTGAGCTCTTGCAACCTTTCTTCTTCTTCTTCGGTCTGCCAAGCCTAGTGCTCCATTTGTTCACCATGATCTCTGAGATTTAATTACTTTTAACCATGGTCTTATGGTCTAGAAGCTTAAGGCAGCCACAAGTCTCTCAAGCTCACTTAGAACCTTGCATGCAACCTTGATCATCAAGGAGTTTTCCTTGGATTATGAACTGACTTGGTGATGTTTTGGGAGAAGTTCGAAGGTATTAAAGGATAGTTTTGAGGCATGAAACCTAGGAGGAACACACACAACCAAAACCTAGAGGAACTAAGGCAAAACTCTAGTGAACTTTGGTTTATGTTTTGTACATGCTTAAGAAATATATTTTGTATGAGTATGTTATGTGTTATGCTCTTGTTTTGGCCTGTAATATTTTTTTTATGATGTATGGTTTATACATGCATGGTGCTAGGGTTTGTCGTTAGCTTCGAATCCAAAATTCCACTAAGTTGTATGATCTTATTCTTGCTGCAAAAGTTTTCAGCTTGACTTCTAAAGGTTCAAGCACTTCTATAACGACTCAGTTCATAAAAATAAACTATTTGGTTCAATTTAATAAGAAGAGTACATGAGTTTAAGCTTTTCAAATACTACACGATATTTTGTATGCTAGGAGTTGTACAAATGTGGAAAAATGTTGGCAGATGGGATTCTTCTTAAGGAGTGGCTAGCTTATTTCTTCATCTACCAGTGGAATTGAAAGTTGTGGATTCACAGATTTTGGGCAGTGTATTTAGTGGGTAAATCAAAGTATTTTCGAATAAATTTTTGTGGAAATGTTTATGGTGTACCAAATTTTATTTCTTAAAAGTTTCATGGACATATATTGGGAGTTATAAAATGTTAAATTTAGAAAAATCTGGAAAAAAAATGCTTTTGGTGAGTTTAACCCTTGAAATTTGGAAAAATTCTTGAGTAGAGAAAACTAAATATTTTGGGTTGATTTTCAAACTGAATAACTCTCTGTATATTAGAAATAAAACTGAAAAAGCTTCATAGATAGAAAATAAAAAGGCTATGAATTATATCCTTCTAAAATTAGAAGAAAATATTAGATTTTGAAATAAAACCTTCTAGGCAACCACATTGGTTAATGTTTCTCACCGAGTAAAAATCATCTTTTTGGCTTAGTTTTTCTCAAGGATATTTTTAGCATAACATTATTTGGACCTAAGAAAAATCAAATCAAAATACCAAGTTGTCTAAATTTTGTATGTCGTCTATGTTTAGGAAAAATATGAATTTCAAAAGAAAACAGTTTGAGACCATACTTTTTGTCAACAACTTTCACTTAGTTAAAATGTGTATTTTTTTTGCAAAAATTGGTATGAAACTTCTTTGGATATCAAAGAATGGCTCTATAAACATTTGGAACATTTGGATCTAAATTTTTAAAATGGAAGCTTTCAAAATTTGGGAAATTTTAACAAATGGAACAATTTTTTAGTACTTTGAATATTTTGGTACATTAGTAATACTCTACATTTAGATAACCTAACTATGGTCAAGAATGGAATAAATCTTGGAAAATTATTAGGGTCGGACCTATCCAAAGAATCTAAGGTTCCTGAGGACTTAGATGAAAGCTTTGAAGAAAACAATAACGACTTGTTGTACTAGTTCAATATGTTCTATTTTGATCGTAATGTTTAAAGAAAACTTAATGAATATTAATTGCCATTACTAATCCGAGTGTACTTTATGGCTAACTACAACACTCGCTAATCGAGGACATGTGGTCTTCTTGCTGGTCCTTGGTTCACGGGTGCTGTATGGTTGATGTAAGGGCAAGGGTAAAGTCAACCAGCCATGAGTTAGAGGGCTTTAAAGTGGTGCTTACATGTTCGGCCTACTTGGCTCTTATGGTTGAGATATCCGAGGGACTTAGGAGTAAAGATCAACATTTGTCGCTTAGTTCTACTATTTTGAGAACATTAAATGTAATCGTAACCATGAACTCTTTACGAAATAATGACAACAATAAACATTAAATGTAATTGTAACCATGAACTAAGCGACTATTTGTCGCTTAGTTCGACTATTTAAACTCTTTTGGGATCCCTTGTAAATGTTTAACGTTTTAATGAAAAGTTTTATCCTTTCGACCAAAAATTTTAGTACCTAAATCTTTATATGATCTTAATTATACTTTTGAGTTCAAATGACTGGCTTAAAGACTTAAGCTCTATTTTAAACATACAATGTAGCGATCTTGGATTAGTATGGCATTACACAGGACAACTTTGTCCAGTCGCATAAAGACATGGTCAGTTTTAGCCCAACAATAATTAGCCATGTCCTGAAAGCTAATCGATAAAGATAGGTTGAGAGCTTTAAAAGAAGAGTCGATAAGTTGAAGGAGAGTGGATTAATTTAGGTAGAGTTTTATCAATCGTGGATCTCCAATCCAGCACTTGTCCCCAATGTTAGGAACAATTCCTAGTGCGCAGCGGAAATTGCGGTAATGATAGTATTGTATACAACAATTTTTTTTCATATAAACAACTTTATATGAGGATCCTTTAATATGCAATATGTTAATCAATATAATATGTATATGTAAAAATAATATGAAATGATTTACCTTTTGTAGCCTATCAAGAATCCTTGAATCTTTTCGTATATATTTCGATCTTCCTATCCACACTAGAGTACTCAAACTTAGATCTTCCAAGACGTTCTCTACACCTCAAGCTGTGGGTAGGCACATAGAATACAAGAATCAATATTTGTGAATCAAAAGTATTCTCAACACATGAGACTCTTGATTATAGGCTAGGAAGGTTTTTCTTTTGTGTGAAAAAGATGATAGTTTTTCTTCAATGTGTAAAATCTTGTTTTTTTTCTTCTATTTTCTATCATATATAATATATATATACATTATAATAATAATAATAAAATTGATCCTCCTTAATAATAATAATAATGATTAAAGACAAAGTCTTACATTCCATTTTAAAATCCTTTTCAAAATGTTTATTAATTAATTAAATAAAAATAAAAATAAATAATTGATCACCATCAGAAGTGGTACACGCATAGGGCAGTCCAAGAAGCCCTATGTGTGTAGCACTTCCCTAAAAAATGGGATTTGATTTTTTCATGCATTTTTATTTTAATTAATTAATAATTAGAAATTCAAATAAGGTATCATATTTTTAATGAAAATATAACAACTTAAATTTAAAAATTTAGAATTCAAAATTTGAATTTCTGTTATCATCTTATTATTAATTAAATGAATATAATAATTAAAACCAATTTTTACTATCCATGTTTATTTATTAACACTTAAATAAAATAATTGATTAAAATCAATTTCTTTTATTTATACACAATTTCAAAAATTGCACAAATGCAATAATAATTGTAACCATAATGTGTCCATTGATATAATCATTACATAAAAATTAATCATCTATTGATGATTCATAATTGAGTGGGAATAAAATTACCATTTTAACCTTTTTATTATAACTTGATTCCTATTGTACCATTGACTTTACTAGTGAATTTTAATTCATAATCTAATTATGAATTTGACGTCAATCACCTTTTCAGTTCCAAAAGCCAACACAATAGGGAACCATCATTCAATCTATAAGAAGGTATAGATTCCATATCTGTTAAGCTATGTCCCCAGCCATATACATCATTGAGTCCCCAAAACAATAGTTATTAGCCTTATCATTTTGACAAACCGTAACGCATGAATCAAAGGATCAAATGTCATATATACGAGTTCATAGTAACTTCAAGATTAGGATCAGTTTGTATATGATCATAAGTTGATGTGTTTTGTAATACTACGAAACGGTATTTAAACAGGTATTATTAAATCACATCTGGTCTAGTTCTACATACTCCCAGCATGCAAAGTACCTCAACTGAAGCGTCCTACTACACTAGTAACCTGGATCTAGGTCACACACATTCATAATACTAGTGGATCGTACTAGTAGTATTTAATCAAAAGATTCCATAACTTTATTTTACTGCGAACTATTTAAGTTCATAATCTCAATCTCAATCTCAATCTTCTCATACCATTATGAGATTGAGACCACATAGATGAACTTAGGAATTTTATAATATTTACTTAATATTATTATCAATAATATAGTACATAAGATATATATATACAATAAGTCAATTCTTTCATTTATTTAATTAAAACTATTGCCAACTACAATTGCTTTAAAGGCACAATTCCCAACACCCAAACCAAATCGTAAATGGATTGTGTGGAATTTATAGACCATAATAAAGTATTCCCGAATGATGTTTTCCACTACCTAGTATCGACCAGCTAGTCGATACAACATCAGTACATGAAATGTTATCCTTCACGGATGCCTATTTTGGGTATAACCAGATAAGCATGCATCCCCTGGATGAGGAACAAACCAGCTTTCAAACAAATACTGGGTTTTATTGCTACAAGGCGATGCCATTTGGCTAAAAATGCTTGTGCTACATATCAATGACTAGTAAATCATATGTTGAAAGACAAAATTGGCAATGATATGAAGGTGTACTAAGACGATATGCTCGTTAAGTTAAAGAAAGATGGGGAGCATGTAAAGGATCTCGAGAAGTGTTTTATGATTCATAAGAAATATCAAATGAAGCTCATTCCTTTGAACTATTCTTTTCGAGTTGGTTTTGGAGAATTTCTAGGATTTATAGTCAATGCACAAGGAATAGAAGAAATTTTTGAAAAAATCCAAGTATTAATCAATATGAAGTCACCAACAAGAACCAAAGACTTACAGAGTTTAACGAGATGAAATGCTAGTCTAAGTAGGCTTATTTCAAAATTAACTGACAAGTGGAATGCGAGTAGGCTTTCGATGCGATCAAGAAGCATATGTCTCTACCTCCTATTTTATACAAACTAATCGATGGAGAGACTTTGTTCGTTTATCTAGTAGTCAATAAGTACGCTGCTAGTGTTGTACTAATATGAGAAAAAAAAGAGTTCAACAACCAGTGTTTTACATCATCAAAATGTTAATGGGAGTAGAATCAAGGTACCCAGCAATTGAAAAGTTAGACTATTATGTACTGCTCGCATCACAAAAGCTACGATCGTATTAACAAGCACATCCAATATTATTTTTTGCAAACCAACCCATGAGAGAAGTATTACAAAAACGTGAAGCAGTTGGTCGCCTACTAAAGTGGGTCATGGAGTTAGGCCATTTCGGGATCACGTACCAGCCAGGAGCAACAATAAAAGGACAAGATTTTATAAAATTTGTAGCTGTATACACAAGATCACAGACTGTGAAGCAAACCCCTACAATAGAATAACTTGGAGAAGATATGCCTAAATGGAAACTGTTAGTAAATGGTTCCTCTAGCAAGCGCAATTCCAAAGCAAGATTAATTTTAATCACTCTAGAAGGACATCGTTTTCACTATGCACTTAGATTTGGGTTTGTTGCATCAAATAATGAAGCAGAATATAAGCATTGCTCGCTGGGTTGAGATTAACAAAAGATGTAAATGAACAATCCCTCAATATATATAGTGATTCACCAATGAATCACATAGTAGGGGATTATCAAGCTTGAGGTTTAAAAATGGTCACATAATTATACAAGGCTAAAGACTCGCTGGCACAATTTTAAAAGTATTTCGTACATTAAGTACCACGCAATCAAAATGCAAATGTAGATGGCTTAGTGAAAAAAGAAAGTGCAAAGGATGTTGATGCACTCCACGTACCAGCCACGAGCAACAATAAAAGGACAAGAATTTATAAAATTTGTAGCTGTATACACAAGATCACAGACTGTGAAGCAAACCCCTACAATAGAATAACTTGGAGAAGATATGCCTAAATGGAAACTGTTAGTCAATGGTTCCTCTAGCAGGCGCAATTCCAAAGAAAGATTAATTTTAATCACTCTAGAAGGACATCGTTTTCACTATGCACTTAGATTTGGGTTTGTTGCATCAAATAATGAAGCAGAATATAAACATTGCTCGCTGGGTTGAGATTAACAAAAGATGTAAATGAATGATCACTCAATATATATAGTGATTCACCAGTGAATCACATAGTAGGGGATTATCAAGCTTGAGGTTTAAAAATGGTCGCATAATTATACAAGGCTAAAGACTCGTTGGCACAATTTTAAAATTATTTTGTACATTAAGTACCACGCAATCAAAATTCAAATGTAGATGGCTTAGTGAAAAAAGAAAGTGCAAAGGATGTTGATGCACTCCACATCATTCAAGCCTACGATCTAGCAGCTCCTAGTATAAGTGAACAAGACTCTCGCCTAGTCATAAATATCCTTGATACATGGATGAATCCCATCATACGATACCTTGATCAGGGAATATTTCCAACTGATCGTAATGAAGCAAAGAAAGTAATCAGATACTCTACTCATTACATATTAATGAATGGAGTCATGTTCTGACGAGGATATTCATTACCATTACTAGGATTCATCCCCAAAGAAAAATCCAAGAATCATTTTCGAGAAGTACACGAAGAGTTTTGTGGCGACATTCTATGAGGTAGAGCCTGCAACATCCCAAATTTGCTAATATGTGAATTTGATGAGTATGTGAGTAGAAATGCATGTGGGTCGCATTTAACTATTAGGGGAATATTTGTAAGTTTAGCCCATTGAGGGCATAAATACAATATTTGTGTATATTGTGATTGATACCACGAGTGAGTGGTGATATATTTGTGATGCACAATCCGAGACAGTCTTAGGGAGCAGATTAACTAGAAAGTCACAACGGTGTCTAATACCTGGCTCGGGAGGAGCCTAGGGGTATTTTGGGAATATAATATGTGTTTGGAATTTATTGAGTAGCAGGTAAAAGCTTAGTAATTATTTGGAATGTAGGGATTAAATGGAGATTTATAGGAACACTCAAGGAATTTGCGGGAGACGGCAAATGACAGAATTTTCCTTGAGGGTTAAGGATAAGGTTAGGTGTACTTTAGACTTTTGGCAAATGGATATATACTAAGTGGCTGGAGAAAAAACTAGAACTAAGAAAATAACAAGTCAGAAGCTGTCAAGTCTCTCTCTCCTTCAATTCTCTCCTTCAGCTCTTTATGGTGCTTGGTGTTTGAGGAATTCTTGAAGAATTCTAGGCCAAAGATTCAAGGATTCAAGGCTGAAACCTGGGAGACTAGAAGGTTGTAACTCTGGGAATTAGTTCAGAGGTTTAATTAAGAATAGAGGTAAGACTTTTACTTGTTCATTATGATTGAATTATGCTGGTTTTATTAAGAACTCAAGCTTCCATGAGGTTTGGTTAGCTGTGTTTGATTTGAATTTTGGTGTTAGTTAGGATTAGGGAACTATTCTTAGGTTGATGTGATGCCTAGGTGGTGTAGACAAGGAATCCAGGTTCAATTATGAGTTTAAGTGATGTTTAGAGTATGGAAATGGAGTTTAGGCTCGGGAAAAACGTAGGAAAAATGGTAATTTTCTGGGTTTGGGGGCTTGAGTCGCGGCCCTGTTCTTCAGGCATCGCGACCCATGTGTGTCGAAGAGGCTGGAAGCCTCTGTTTTCCTAGGCACATCGTGGCCCAAGGATTGGAGCGCCGTGGTCCGTGTCCATTAACAGGGAGGCATGTTGCCTTTGACTTGAGCGCGCCGCGTCCCTTAAGGGTCTAGGTTGTGGCTCAAATTCTAAATATTGGATGTTTGAAGGTTTTTGGCTAGAGAACCCAAAAGTTAAGGCTCGGTAAGGATTTTACCACCCGGAATTGTAGAATCCAAGGTCCCGGAGGCTAGAATTATATCGAGAAGTTATTTATTGGATTAGAGCTTGATGGATGGATATTGTGAATGCATTGTGACTAGGTTATCAATAAGGCTCGGGTTAGAGGACTGTGCTCGGGATTGCGGTGCTCAAGAAGCTTGGGACACAGCTAAGAAAATTGTTGTACCCGTAGATCAGGGCGTAGCCCTATTGTTTATGTTTAAATATTTGTTGATATTATGCTATGTATTGCATATTTGTGAATGAACAGCGAAGGCCGGGAACGACGAAGGCTGAGAACGACAAAGGCCGAGAATGAGAGGAAGCCGAGCACGGCAAGGGGTCAGGAACGGCATCGAGCACATGGAGTGCAAAGCTGAGTATGGAAAGGGCCAGGAGCGGTGCTAGCATGCGGAGTGCAAAGCTAAGTATGGCAAGGGGCCGGGACGGTGTTGAGCACGTGGAGTGCGAGCCGTTATGGGAAGACCCTCTTAGGATGCTAGAGTCATCCTCACGGATAAGACCGCAAACCCAGGGCTTGGTAAAGCGCCCAGGACAACATGGATGCTATGTACTTAGCATGTTGGCTATTTTGTTATATGCTGATTGATAGATAAGAATATGTTAATTGTTTTGTGTTGAGTTTTCTTGCTAGGCTTTGGCTCACGGGTGCTTTATGGTGCAGGTAAGGGAAAGGGTAAGATTGACCAACCATGAGTATGGAGAACATGGAGCGACGGGTACATGTTCGGCCTACCTGCCTGGCCGCCACAGCTAGGGTTATTTTGGGAAAATGAAATGTACTGTATTAGTTGTTTTGTCGCCTAAGTCGACCACGTGTAAATTTTGATCTATAATATATTTTTTAAACAAAATTTTGGGATGCCAACTATAAAACTTTATGAGATTTCAATGAATAACCAAATGTTTTATATTTAATGACTTGGAACGGGTTTTATCTTTGTTTAGTCACAATTTTAATCTAAAACCTCGATTAGCGAACTAACGACATGTTTTAAACTCACTTAGAAACGAATCTAAGGAAGTAGGACGTTACAACTTTGTATCAGAGCGAGCCAAGGTTTATTGTTCCTGGAGATCGACCGAACATGTACGCTTGCTGCCAGTGACAAGCTCGACTTAGGGTTGGTTGGTAATTATTGAATTATATGCTGGATTGTTTGTTAAAATGCCCTATTTGCTTGAATATTTTAAATGGTGCATAATGAATGTGTTGACATATGCATGATGTTAGGGCATGGCCCCTTGATTGTTGTATGTTATATGTGTTATGTGGACTACTATTATGGTTGGTTGACATGAATTGGGAGGTGGTTTTGGATGTTGTTATCATGCCTGATGAGCGGCGTCATTGATTACAGGCATATTGTTGTGATGCCTCAACGATCAATCAGACTCCACAGCAATAGGGCCAAGGATGACAACAAGGGTAAGGACCCTCCACCTGCCCCACCGAATTGGCAATAGTTATTTGCTGAGTTGAAAGCTAGAATTCACCGAAAAGAAGAAGAGCTTCAACAGTTGAGGCAACAGGCCCCTCATCAGGGCATTGGGTTGCAGGTTCCACAGGCTAAGGAACTAGTGCCAGCCCAACCTATTGTGGAAAATAGATGGGAACCTTTGTATGAGAGGTTCAGGAAGTAGCATCCTCCCACCTTTGAGGGTGGACCAGACCCATTGCGGACAGAGCAGTGGATGAACATGATTTCTTTCATCTTGGATTTCATGAGGGTGGAAGGGAATGAGAGGGTAGCCTGCGCCAGCTATATGTTAAGAGAAGACCCCCGCATCTAGTGGGATGCAGTGTCGTAGAGAAGGAATGTTGTAGTTATGACTTAGGAAGAGTTCAGGAACATTTTCAATGAGAAGTATTACAGTGTCGCAGTCTGAGCTGTGAAGGTTGATGAGTCACCAACCTAACTCAGAACTGGATGACAGTGACTAAGTATGCTTTAAAGTTTGACCGATTAGCAAAGTTTGCGCCGAATTTGGTGTCGACTGACATGGCACGAAGAGATTGGTTTGTGTGGGGATTGAATGTAATGATTGCCCATGACATGAGGATAACTTTGGATCCGGAGACTACCACTTAAGCTCAAGTAGTGGACAAGGCCCTTACTTTGGATCCGGAGAGAGGGCGCTGCTGAGCACGATGCTCGGAGGAAGGTATCTCCTTTCACTGTATTTAGTCAGGGTAGTGGCCCTAGTGAGCAGAAGAGAAAGGTCCCAGACTTTTTTGTTCCTCCTAGCTCAGATAGGAAGGCACGGGGTGCTTTCAGTGGCCTTTAGGGCAGGGGAGACAACTGGAGTAATTTCCAAGTATGTCCTCGGTGCAGACAACGACATTAGGGAGATTGCAGGATGAGGGCCTCCTTTACTTGTGGGAGTATCAGTCACTTGAAGAAGGATTTCCCACAAGCCAGGAAAGAGGAGCTGAAGTAGAGCGACAGTCTCGCTCCTGCCAGAGTATTTACCGTGACCCAGACTGAGGCTGAGGCTAGCCCCTCGGTCGTGACAGGTCAGATTTCTAGTGCTAGTTCTTCTTTTACTGCATTCATTTATTCGGGGGCTACTCATTCATTTGTTTATGCTAGAGTGATAGATCAACTGTGTAGACCTAGCGATTTGTATGCTAGGGTATTTTAGACTTTGTTGCCGACTGGGGAACTTGTAGACTCTAGGAGATGGGTTAGAGCATTGACAGTAGAGAAAGACATTAGAGAGTTGTCTATTGATCTGATTGAGTTGACAATGGATGACTTTGATATGAACCTTGGGATGGATTGGTCATCAAAATATGGGGCGATGATTGACAGAAAGCGTAGAATGGTGACCTTTGAACCAAAAGGAGAGGTACCTTTTGTATTCGTGGGGACAGTGAGTGGTCCACGAGTACCTATGATTTCAGCATTGAAGGCCAGAGACCTGATGCAGGATGGTTTCATAGGATTTCTAGAAAACATTATGGATACTTCTAGAGGTGTGTCAGTTGGGCCGAGTGAGACCAGATTGGTATGTGAGTTTCTAGATTTGTTACCCGCATACTTGCTAGGGTTGCCACTACACCAAGAGATTGAGTTCGTCATAGAATTGGTACCAGGGGTGAAGCCAGTATCTAGGACACCTTATAGAATGGCTCTGGCTGAGTTGAAGGAACTGAAGATTCAGTTGCAAGAGTTATTGGATTTGGGATTCATCAGACCGAGTTTTTCACCATGGGGTGCTCCAGTGTTGTTCGTCAAGAAGAATGATGGATCCTTAAGGATGTGTGTTGACTAAAGAGAGCTGAACAAGCTGACCATTAAGAACAAGTACCCACTACCTAGGATCGACGACTTGTTTGACCACCTATAGGGGAAGACAGTGTTTTCTAAGATTGACCTTTGGTCAGGCTACAACCAATTAAGGATTAAAGAGGAGGACATACCGAAGACCGCTTTCCGCACAAGGTATGGACACTAGGAATTCCTGGTTATGTCCTTTGGATTAAGCAATGCCCCAGCAGCCTTTATGGATTTAATGGATAGGGTCTTCAAGGAGTCTTCAAGGATTATTGGACAAGTTTGTGATTGCATTCATTGACGACATACTGGTGTACTCCCAGTCAGAGACAAAGCACGAGAAACATCTGCACTTAATATTACAGCGGTTGAGGGAGCATAGGTTATATGGTAAGTTCAGCAAGTGTGAGTTTTGGCTATTGCAAGTAACATTTCTAGATCATATTTTCAGTAAGGAGGGGATTCTGGTTGACCCAAGCAAGATTGAGGCAGTGAAAGATTGGCCTAGGCCGAGCAGTGTACCAGAAGTTAGGAGCTTCTTTGGATTGGTAGGGTACTACCAGTGATTCATCGATGGGTTCTCCAGAATAGCCACGCCATTGACCGAATGGATGTGAAAGAAGACTAAGTGTGTGTGGAAAGACAGGTGTCAGAATAGTTTCAAGGAATTTAAGCGACGACTGATCACCGCTCTAGTATTGAGTCTGCCGTCAAACAATCAGAAGTTTATGGTTAATTGTGATGCTTCCAGACAGGGTTTGGGGTGTGTACTGATGCAAGCCAGAAGGTGATAGCCTATGCATCGAGACAGCTGAAGGAGTATGAGCAGAGATATCCCACACATGATTTAGAATTGGCAGTGGTGGTATTTTCACTTAAGGTTTGGAGACATTATTTATATAGCGAGAAGTGAAAAATATACACCGACCATAAGAGTTTGAAGTACTTCTTTACTCAGAAGGATTTGAATATGCGCAAGAGACGTTGGCTGGAATTGGTAAAGAATTACGATTGTGATATTCTATACCATATTGGGAAGGCCAATGCAGTGGCCGACGTGCTGAGTCGGATGGGCCCAGGACAGTTGTTCAGTTCAAGGAAGATATCAGATAAGTTAGCTGAAGAGATGACTAGAGTGGGTATAGAGTTGGTGATTGGTCAGTTAGCTAACATCACTCTTTAGTCTACACTACTTGAGAGGATCAAGGAGGCGCAGGGGGAGGATCCCCAGTTGAGAGGACACAAAGAGAGCGTCTTAGTCGGAGCGGCTAAGGACTTCTCTATTTTGGAGATGGGACTACTAATGTACAAGGGCTGGATTTGAGTTCCAATGGATTTCGATATCCGTCGAGAGATACTGGATGAGTTTCATACCACTCCCTATTCTTTACATCTGGGTAAGGCGAAGATGTACCAAGATTTGAGGACTCTATATTGGTGGCCGGGGATGAAGAGGGATGTGGTAGATTATGTGGCCAAGTGTTTGAATTGTCAGCTGGTAAAGGCTAAACATTAGAGGCCAGCAGAGTTGTTGTAGCCCCTAGGGATTCTAGAGTGGAAATGGGAGGATATCACCATGGAATTCGTGGTTGGATTGTCGAAGACCGTGGGACAACATGATTCTATGTGGGTAATTGTGGATAGGTATACAAAATCCGCCCACTTTTTGTCTGTGAGGACGACTTATACTGTGGAGCAGTATCCTGAGTTCTATGTGAAGGAAATTGTAAAACTTCATAGGGCTCCAAGGTCGATAGTATCCGATAGGGACCCCACCTTCACCTCCATGTTTTGGGAGAGCCTGCAGAGGGCTATGGGCATGCAGTTGCGGTTTAGTACCGCTTATCATCCTCAGACGGATGGACAATCTGAGAGGAGGATTCAGATACTGAAGGACATGTTACGAGCCTGTGTGTTGGATTTTGGGGGGTCTTGGAGTAAGTATCTCCCTTTGATTGAGTTTTTGTATAATAACAGTTAACAGGTGACTATTAGCGTCACACCCACCAAATCCTAATCCAAGATATCTAACAGCCATCGAGATGGAGAATGCCAAATTAAGGAGCCATCTTGCTTGACCTACCAAATAAATCGAGGAGGTCCTGGCTCGGTTACCCCCTCTTACAACTGATGCTAACGTTAGAAAGAGGCAATGTTGGTCCCATAGGTCCCACAGGAATAATCGACCCAATCCTAGTCGTTCTGTCAGGACCACCACTCCGAGCTCTGTACCTTCAGAGAAAAATAAGTGGAGTTCTCAGCCTGCTAATCATCACAAGAACCATCACCCAGCTCCGTGCTTTCGGCACAGATTCAGAGGAATTTTAAGAACAACATAGCAGGGCGAGTTGGTATCAATTCATAGAGACAAAGCGCCTCGGCAAATCCCTCTGTCCCGCAATCAGAACCATAGGCGCAGAGAACTCGAGAGATCGGGGTAGAACTGAGACGAGATAATTTAGTCCGACCTAATGGGACGAGGATAACCTCATCGATAAGACATCCGCCATCACTAGTTAGACATCCTACACCACTGCATCCAACGAGAGACGCTCCAGTTCATAAAAATAGTAGGAGAAATCCTCCCTCAATAGTAAACACTTACGTCCCACGAGCACGTCCTGATAATCCAGGTCCTCGATCTCACCTGCGGGTCGTAAGTTTTGCAAATGGAAGTTAACTGGACCTAGAAATCTCTTGGAGAAAGCTTAAATTGATTAAAGCTCCAAAGGAATGTTTGAGTTCTTGAGAAAATGAGAGTGAAAATTAAGGGAAAGAGAAAGGATGGTTTTTAAGGGTTCGAGGAGGGTAAGTGAAAAGGTAACTTTATGCAAATTTTGATTCGTGTAGCCGTCAATTTTCTTTTGTAAAAAAGTGTAATTAGGACGTTCATTTTTCCAAAGCAATTAAAGTATAACTGGAAGGATGTTTCATGGATGTTGTTCGTGATGGCAGTTCATATAAAATCGTTGTTAGACATTTTACATTAATAACAGTGTCTAAGTGGACGTAGGTCATCACCAACTCTTGGGACTAGACCACTACAATTATAATTTCTTTATTATTTCAGTTCAGTTCTCCATTTTTATTATCTTTTAGTTGACTCAGTGTTGTTGGCCAAATTACTGGTCAACAGAACTCTTATAGTTTATTGTTACCCTAAAATACTTTTCTTGTCAAGACTGGGTATTTAACCCTCATTTGTGTAACACACTAGTACTCATATCTCAGATAGGAAACATTTGAGTACTACTAATATTCACTTGATTGAATTATTATCACCTATTTACCTAATATTAGTTATGTAACTAGTATTAAGATAGGTTACAATCAACAGCGAATCCCTTTAAGGATTTTAAGTCCTATCCCTTGACATGTAGTAGCCACTAAGTCTCGTGTTAGTGGCTTAGTAAAAGGATCTGCTAAATTTTCACTTGTTCTCACATAGGATATGGAGATGACTCCTCATTGAATTAATTCTCCTAAATATCCATGTCTTATACTCACCACTGTATGTCTAAGCCAATGTTCCTTGTCTATCACAATGTATCGATATGGTGGATACATTCTCTTTGATGAGAGGAATATCTATCAATAGATCTCTTAACCATTCGACCTCCTTTCCAGTGAAACCTAGAGCTATGAACTTTTCTTCCATGGTTGAAGGAGATATACATGTTTATTTCTTGGAACCTAAAGAAATTGTACCCCCACCATGTATAAATACCCAACCAGTGGTGGACAAATTGTCCCTAAGTTGCACCCCCAACTTTACTTCCACCAATTAAGGATCTGTATAGGCTTCTAAGATTGAAGGAAATTTTGAGTAGTGAAGGCTTAGTTCCATGGTTTTCTTAAGATAGCTTAGGACTCTCCCAATTGCCTTCCAATGCTCTACCCTATGATTACTTGTAAACCTATTAAGTTTACTTACCATAAATTATATATCAGGTCTAGTACATTAGGTGACATACATAAGACTACCTATAGCACTGCATACTCAAATTGAGCCACCGCTCTTCCCTCATTGTTCTCTAGTTTTACACTATGGCCGAATGGAGTATTGACTTCTTTAATCTTAAGATGATTAAATTTATTCAATAATTTCTCAATATAGTGGGCTTGTCCTAAACCAAAACCCCCACTTTTTTTATTCACTTTAATATCTAGTATGGTAGAAACTTCTCCAAGATCTTTCATCTTGAAGGTTGATGATAGAAACCTCTTTGTTTCTACAATCACTTTCATGTTATCACTTATAATTAGCATGTCATCCACTTATAGACAGAAAATTATCTCATATCCCTTACATGTTTTTGAATACAAACACTTGCCTCCATTATTATGTCTAAATCAATCTGATAGAAAATGGCTTGATCAAATCTTTTATTTCATTGCTTTGGAGCTTGTTTTAATCAATATAAGGATTTTACAAGTCTACACACTTTATGATCATTATTTGGTAGGACAAACCCTTCAGGTTGTTCCATATAGACCTCCTCATTGAGGTCACCATTAAGGAATGTCGTTTCGACGTCCATTTGATGAACACATAAGTTGTGTGTAGAATCCAAAGCAAACAATATCCTAATTAAACTTGTTATTGCCACAAGCACATAGGTATCAAAATAATATATCTACTAATCTAGCTTTAAAGGTTTGGAAAGTGCCATGGTATTTCCTCTTAAATACCCACTTACATCAAATTTTCTTAGACCCCGGTGAGAGGTCTACCAATTCTCAAGTGTTATTGGAAAGTATGGAATCCATCTCACCATTGGTTGCTTCTTTCCAAAATGCACAATCTCTTGATTGCATAGTATCTCTAGAAGTGTAAGGATCATCCTCAACAAGAAGTACAATTGGAATTTTCCTAATGACTTATTCTCTATTTCCTTCTACAATGTAGAAAGAAATTCGTTTAGAATCTATCTCATCCAATCCTAGACTTTTCTCTTTTTCTAAGCCTTTGACTTCTTCTAAGTTAAATGGATTGCTCTACAATCTTCTGAATGCTCTCTTCTTGAGAGTCATTTTGGGATGTAGACGCTTGAGAATTGTTCTCATATAGTAAATCCTCCTTTCGAGATGTAGATGTTTGAAAATTCTTGACACATTACACATTCTTAAAAAATTCAACTTCTCTAGATTCTATCACAATAGTAGACTTTAGGACTAATAGCCTATATGATTTACTATTTGTTGCATAACCAAGTAGAGGAGACTTTATGGCTCTTAAACCCAACTTAGTTCTATTCGGTTGGTCTTTATTGCAATATACAAGACAACCCCACACTTTGACATACTATATATTTAGTTTTCTTCATTTCCATAACTCATATGGAGATATCTCATTTTTATTCACCAGTATCCAAATAAGAATGTGACAAGTGGTTAATAACACCTCAACCCATAAGTTAAAATTCGACTTAGAAAACACCAACATAGAATTTATCATCTCTAGAATGTCACAAGTGGTTAATAACACCTCACCCAACATTGTGTTGTGGTGTATATGGTGCAGTGCACTCATGAATCATGTCATGTTCTTCACAAAATGCATTAAGTTCATTAGAGAAATACTCACCTTGTTTATCACTTCTTAGCACCATAATCATTTTATTAAGTTGATTTTCAACTTCCAATTTATACACTTTAAAAGTATCAAATGTCTTATCTTTATGATTTAAAAGAAACATGTAACGCCTTTGATAACCAAAACCATTACACTATGTGTTTAAAATAGTGAAGGACTTGCTAATCAAGTCTTTCAAATGAAAACGTGATTTTATAGTCATAAACAGGTAGAGTTTAAAAGATTTTGGTCATAAACAGATAATTCTCATTAAAATGATTGTTTAGTACATGGGATCCCAAAACAGGGTTTAAAAGACATATTTTCAAAAAAATTCCAAAAGTTATAAATAAACATGGCCATTCTAATGGAAAAATATACGTTTTAGGTTTCCGTCCCTGTACAAACCCTCGACCGTGGCGGCCGAGCAGCTGACAATGTACACCTCTCCCCCAGAGCTCTCCAACTCATAGTTGAACCATCAAATCATTGCCTTTACCTGCACCACGTAGCAGCCGTGAGTCAAGGCCCAAGAAGAAAACTCTATTGCATTGCATAATCAAAAATAGTAAACAGATAACTCACGAATCATTAATCAAATATTCAATAGACCGCATCATTAACATAATCAGTGATATCAGCCAACCAACCAATAATTAACCATCTAGACAATGAGCATGCCATAATCACCAGATTAACATCAATAAACATATCACACAATATCTAGGTTCGACGCCCTTAGGCCACACCCTCTGTTTAATTCACTGTCTTCAGCTCACTTAGGCTGAGCCCAGTGTTAAACCCAATGACTCTGGCTCGCTTAGGCTAGGCTTAGTGATTATTTGATTAACCTCAGCTACTAGTGGCCGAGCCGCGTCCTGTGCGCAAATATTGATCCCAGCACTCTTAGGCCGTTTATCACATGTCCCCATGGCATAATACCATCTTATGACATCACATACACGTGTAGGGAAATCTTAGTCCCAACATAACCACATAACTAGGTGCAGTTTTCTTACCTTTGTTCCGAGTGCTTTGGCAAACTGAAGCTACACTTGAGCACGATCCCGATCCAGGCCCTAGCGAAAACCTAGTAACAACCGTAAAATAAAACCATCATTAACTCAATTTCGTAGCCCAACATCGAGACCAATTCCAAGCCCTTAGGAAGCCCAATTCCACCAAACGGGGTGGTGGAATCGACCCCCGATCCCCCAAGCAAAACGCCCTAAGAAAAACACCCAAAACCCACTTCTGGAGGCAGGGTAGTGTTATATTATTTCATATAATATAATATTAGATTAAATAATGTGACAAAATGTGATTTGTCACACAAATGTGATTTTTCACACCTTGTAACATATTATTGAGAGTCACAAAATTGGACACATGTGTGTGCCTAAATGTGACATATTTTGGAGTTACAAAATTAGTTACAAATTTGTAACTCCCAAATATTACCCAATAATGTGTATATTATATGTTACACATTTGAGAATGGATTTCATAAAGCCATATGAGAAATGGTTTATGAAGATGTGATTTTAACTCCCATATTGTCTATGGAAGTTACAAAATCATGTGGGAATAAATTGGAACGTTTTGGAAAAAAACTAAAAAATTGGTTGCTGAAAATGACCAAGCGCCACGACCCTAGTGGTTGACAGCTTCATACAAATTCGGTTTTTATCCAATTTTGAACATTTCCAAATCTCTATTTTAATTCCATAAAACATCCAATTAATCATTGGTAACAGCCATGGGTTGGTGGAATTTGAAATTCAAAGGGTGTCTAAAAACTCTATAAATAGGAACCTAATGCTCACTTGTAAGAAACACCATTTTTCATCCACAAAGCACTTGTTTGAAAAATACACCATAGAGGCTTGATAATTCAAGAGAGCTATTTCCTAGAGAGATCCCTTAGTGCTTAGAGAATAGGGGGAAATAAGCTTTTGGACAAAGGTCTTGAACCTTGTTCAAGTTGGTGATCCCCACTACTCTACACTTTGGTTGTGTGAGAGTTTGTTTGTGTTTTCATTCTTTTGATCTTGTTGATCTTATTTACTTGTATTATTATTATTTTGAGTTTGTAATCTTCTTCTCCTATATCTTTCTAGTTACTTGTATTTTGAGCAATTGAGTTGTAATATTTATTTAATCAATTACCTTGTCTATTGTATTTTTTGCATAGAGTTGTATATTGGTTTTTCCATATTTCCATTGAGCAATAATATATATTCTCTAACAGGTAGTGCTACACAGCCACAAGGTGGGTGCTACAGCGCTACAAACAGGGACAAAATCCACCCAGGAAATGAAGCCTAGCGCTATAGCACTCCAGGGCTAGCGCTATAGTGCTACAAACAGCATGCATGAATTTTTAGGGTTTTCCCTTCGAACTTCCCGAGCCAAAGCTCTACCAAACCACTCCAAAACTTATCCAACATCAAAATTGACCTTACAACCCACTATAACTCAACTAAAACAACCCATCAACATCAAAAGCTCAGCCAAAAACATCATCAAACACAAAATTCACACTTGAGCTCAAGAGCTCAAGAACACCATCAGAAAACCAGAAACCCAGAACTTTAAGGTTAGAATTGATTACCTTAACTGAGAGAATCCGACCTTAGGTTGTTTCTATGCCCTTCTAGCATTTATTTCCTCAAATCCCCAAGCTCAAGCCCCTTGATTTTCATCGAAAACTCAAAATCAGAATCAACTTCTTCAAATTTAGAAAACTTAGACCAAACTCTTAAACCTCACCTTAACTTGAGCTAAATCCTTCTGAACTTCTAGCCACTCCAAGGATCAGAATCCTAGGACCTTGCCTAGTCTTTTCTCTGAGTTTCCAGCTCCAAGATCCACAAGAAATGGTGAAAAATAGGCAAACCGAGTGGTGGAGAAAGAGGTCTTTGTTTTTTTTCCTTCTCCTTATCTTTTCTTTCCTTCAGCTTCCAATTCTTTCTACAAATTCCACTAACTCCATATAAACAGAATAACACTTACCCCCTTACAACACTAAAAGACCCTTTTGCCCTCCCAAGTAAACCTAAGCCTTTAAACACTCTAAGGGCATTTTGGTCATTTGCTCCCAATTCCCGCTACTTCCTCGAGTGTCCCTAACATTTACCACTTAATTCCCGTCATCTAATTAATCACCAATTATTTTCCCCAATGCCTAATAATCTCCAATATATTTCCCAAGTTCCCAGAAATACCCCCAGGCTTCCCCGAGCTGGGTATAAATCCCCACCGTGTCTATTTCGCTAAACCGCTCACTAGGATCGCCTCGAGCCACAAGCTGCAAATATATCCACATAATAATGTGGTCTCAACAATTTATCACATATATTTACATTTATGCCCTCAACGGGCCAATATTACAAACATGCCCTTGTGAACAAAACAGGGCCCACATGCATATTCAACACTCATAAACATGCATCTAACCATATCCATATACTCATCTAGTCATGCATGCCATATAATCATGCATTTAATCAATAATTCACAAAAATACAAATTATGCCCTCCAGGTACACTAATCAAGGCTCTTAAGCGTTATTAGCAATTTTGGGTCATTACAAAACACATAGGTATATCTATTATAATCAACTATAATAGTAAGAAAATACATTTTACCACATCTGGTTAAAATGTCATTTTCTTCACAAAGATCACAATGAACAAAATCAAGTAGATTAGATGATGCTTCTACACTAGGAAATGGTTTCGTTATCATCTTAGTCTCAACACATCTTTCACATTTTTCATAGTGTTTAACATTGCATGCAATAATACCACATTTAGCTACTATTTTCATAGTTCAGAAACCTTTATGTGTTAGTCTACAATAAAGAATCATACTCAACAATATAAGTGGAATTAATATTTTTATTGATAACATTGAAAATTGCATCTTGTTTGCACAATCTCACCATACCCTCACAAGGGTATCCATTTCCTAAAAATACATTACATTTCGTAAGAATAAGTATACTAGACTCAAAATTTTCTTTAATGCTGGGTTTGCCTAGAAAATCTCCACTCACCAAGTTTCTACTCTTTTCTGGAACATAAAGCACATTTGTTAATGTGACTTTCTTCTTGAAGGTGAAAAAAATTCAATGGTCTCTTTGCCAAGTATAACTTGGATTTTTCGTCATTTCCCATTTGTATCTAATGCTTACCTTTTGACTCTTCAAATGTTATGAACAATGATGTATCATAAGTGACATGGATGGTGGCAAAAGAGTCATACCGCCATCCCTTCACTTTTCCTTGGACCGTATTTGTAATAGCTCAAAAATACTAACACTAATTTTACAGAATCAAAATAATTTACAACATTTAAAAGATCACAAATATCAGGATAAAAAAATCTTTTACCGTAATAAGTTCACACACGAAAATTATTTACATTAAAGCTTTAAAACAATTATGATAAACCAAAAACATTTTCAACACAATTAAAATATTCATTTTGAAAGTTCAGACTCCCCAAAGGTCGGGCAACATGTACACTTTCGAAGGCAAACTACAGCTCTCACTGCCCCAACTTTTTCTTGCCCTTACCCACAACATGACCAACTAGGTAAGCGAAAATGCTTAGTAAGTCAATACAACAACATAGAGTAGAAACAAACAATAGGAGCCAATGATCTAGTCATTGTCCTCATAGTATAAAACTTACCACACTTAAGGTTTCAGATAAATCTGGGTCCTAATCAAACAATTCAAGAATGCATCGCCTCCCCTCTAGTAGAAACTAAACACATAACCTTGAAAATAATTTCATACCAATGCAGAACAAGGAAAAAATAACATCACTACTATAAAAACGGGATTTCCCGACAGTTTTTAACTGTCGCTATTGAGCAACGACGACAGTTGACTAACTATTGTATTTGCCTATGCCGGGGTAGGGGTGGCTATGCCGATAGTTATTTGGTGTCACCGGTGCTAGCTACGCCAACAATTATTAGGTGTCGTCGTTGCTAGCAATGCCGACAGTTATTAGGTTTCGTCATTGCTGGCTACACCGACAGTTATTAAGTGTCGTCATTTCTGGCTACGCCGACAGTTATTAGGTGTCGTCGTTGCTGGCTACGCCGACAGTTATTAGGTGTCGTCGTTGCTGGCTACGCCGACAGTTATTAGGTGTCGCCGTTGCTGGCAACGCCGACAGTTATTAGGTGTCATCGTTGCTTGCAAAAACAATATTTATTTTTATTTAAAATTAAAAATTATGATTAAAATGAAACATTTATATACAAATCTAAAAAATTATAGATTAAAATAAAAAAAAACTTAGACAAAGTATTTATAAATCTAATAAAACAAAATTTTGACAAATATAACTAAAAAATTATATAGCCTTGTCTATAAACATAATCGTCTTGACCTTAAAAAATATATAACTAGATTTACAAAGTAAATAATTAACCACTCAAAAAAGAATCATTTACTCTAATAAAAATTATAAATAAAATAAAACACTAAATTCATTGTCATACAACATATATTTCTTCTTCTTGTCCTTGTACTCACCTTCGTTACCAATAGTCTTTACAAAGTAAGAATTTTTACTTCTTCCTACAACAATTCAAAAAAAAGTTAGGATTCTCAATAGTTCAAACTATGATTAGTGTCAAGATTTTAATCAGACTGTGATTAGTGTGACAATCATAACTGTGAGAAAGACAAAAAGAAATAGAGATATACATTTGCCCTATGATGTAAAAGCAAACTTGTTTCAACAGTCTCACACATTTCTGAGGTGCTACTTGTTTCCTTCTACAGTGAACTTACCTAGAAGCAACAAAATCAATAAATGGAGTCACCCTACAAGATACTAGAAGAATTATAAGTCACAAGACAAAATTTAACCAAACTTTTGTATATAATTTCAGCTCAGAAGGACAATATATAAAAAGAGTCATTTCTACAACAGTCTCAAATTCAGGATCTGTTTTCATACCATGATTTCAAATTATCAACAAAATTTGTACTCCTTACTATTTGTACATGTTTAATCTAAAAATACAAGTTTCAATCAGATATAACATAAGAATTTGTTTCAATTCATGTATGTAGTTATTTTTATATATAAAACATGCAATAATAAAATAGCACACATAAATCTGAATACACCAAAAAAGATGAAAATATTATATCAAATTAGATTAAATATCCCCAATTTAATCATCATAAAAATATAAAAAGAAAAATTATCCAAATCTAAATAAACAAAGCAATATCAAAAGCAAAGTATCCCACACTAATGAAGTATCAATGCATTATATTCACTCAGCTATCACTAGAATTATTCTTGCTTCATTTTTTTTGTCCCTCATGCATTATTTTTCAAATTAGTTCCGTAGAAATTACTAGTCATAAAATCTAGTTATTGCTTTTATTTTACTTTTCTGGTTATGATACCAGAGTAGTAGCAGGGCAGTAGGCACCTTAAATGTATGGCTTTTGTCATGTAGTCTCGTAAGTTGAACATGCCTTAGTCTTGAAAATTTCTCTCAATAAATGGGACTGAGATCAGATAAACATTATATCAACGATGAGAGGAGAAATATTGAGATCATAGTGAGAGACAAAGAATATGGCAATTATAAGGAAACTGAAAGAAATCATCATATTCATAATTACTACTAAGCTGAAAAGTATCACAATATATAAAGTGTGGTTATGAGGAAATAAATAGATTTCATGCTCAAAATCATGATCAAAGTGTCCAACTAAGATACAGGTACTAATTTACATAGAAAACCTAAAAACTTTCCCCTTTCAGACACAAAAAAGAGAGAATAAAATTAATACAACAAAATATTTAACCGGTAAAACATAACAAATCATGTAATCAAGCACCACAAGCTTTAAAGTTAGAAAACCAAGAATATAACAAAACCTCCTTAAATCAGTGCAACTAATGACAATCATACACAAATTAGATCTCAAAAACAAAATAAAAAAACTACAGATATAAACAAAAACAAATCTATAGATCATATTTATTTATCAACAAAACAAAAACCAACTACAAATATCATATATTTATCAACTGCAGATCATATATAAATAAAATACATATATATATATATCACAAAATCAAAACTGGCTTTGGGTGATTTTCTTCGTAGTAGCAGATCATAAAGAGGGAGAGAAAAAATAAAGTTAAAACTAAAATAAAATGAATAAAACCAAAATATATATATATTTGTGTGTGTATACCTGGTGAGAGTGAGCGTGTGCTATGAAAGGTACCTTTCAGCTTCACCACTGACTCAACACGACCCTTGAGTGTATGCAACTCCCTAAGCCTGCAATCATAAATCGAAACAAATATTTTTTCTAAGCAACTCGAAATAATTCAATCACAACAGTTCTTATGATCAAAATATGAGTAAAAACACTTTGCTAAGGCAATAGACCCTTAAAAACCTGCCTAGTATGGCAAGCAATACAACTTAACATTAGAAAGCTGCACTTGCTCACCTTGCCACCTCAACCCGACACTTGGCTTGTTCTGCAATCTATGAAAGCTCCCTGTAACTACTTTTTTCAAGTGGATTCTGGTGGTTGAAGACCATGGAGTGTCCTCTGCGTTGCAGCCCATTCTGGTTCTCTCTCTTTTTTTCCATAGTCTTTATTTGTGGTAAAGTCAATCTGTTGTAAGCAGAATGCAAGAAAGCAATCAATAAAACAAAAATGAGAAGTTTAACCAATGATTTGTCCTATTCTCCAATCACAAGAAAACTTAACAAACTATCTACACCTTCATTAATCATTCACTCTCTTTTGTGTGTGCATGTGTTATCCTTGCACATGTATATATATATATATATTTGGAGCTCATATGTATTTAATGTCAAAGACAAAGGAATCATACATGCGATGAGAGTACTGATAATAGGTAACTTCTGTTATATACTTTATACTACATACACCTTAATTGCAAATATATCTAATGAGCCACATGTATGATTAATTAAAGTTTTATGAGCATTCTGTAGTATAAATCATAGCATTCTGTTTCAATGCACTAAAAATCAGTGATGAGAAATATACAAGAGACCAAAAAATATATATTGAAGTTTATAACATAGCAATTTATATATATGTGCAGATCTTGATCTCCTGTCTGATTATTAGGCTTACGTTGTAGCTTCTTCTTCTTCGCCATGGGAGAGAACAGACCACCACTCAGCCTCCTTCTTTTTAGATGAGAAGACTCCGATTCCTGATAGAGTGCTTGAAGGCAAAGATTTAATGGAAACAGGTGAGGAAGACGAGTGTACGGAAGAGGAAATGCTTCGTCAATCTGAAGGGTTTTTTGGTTCGGGAGATAGTGTTCCCTAAGATTTCACAACTGCTGGGAATGGCAAGGAAGATTCGACCTCTAAGAAGACTTCATGGGCAGACAAGGTGACGGAGGAAGACTTTCAAGTGTCCGCTCAGAGGCAGTGGCAGAGTTTCTCGGCAGATCATCTCTCTTTTTCAGAACAGAAGCTTGAGTTTATAGAGCCGATTTATAGGGAGGGATGGAAATTTGCCAGAATGGATGCTGAGGAGGTTAAAATGCAATCTGCGAACTGGAGCTCGGCAGTGATCTGTATGGTGTTAGGCGCAAACCCGCCTATAGCGGTGTTTGAAGGGTTCATTAAAAGGGTTTGGCGTCATCTAGGGATAGCTCAGATAGCTAGAATGACTATGGGTTTAACTATGGTAAAGTTCAATGATGAAGCAACAAGGGATCATGTTCTAGAAAATGGCATTATTCACTTTGATAGGAAACCTGTTATAGTAAGGCCTTGGACAACAGATTTGAGCGCTGTTCGTCTACTACGATCTGTCCCTCTTTGGATTCGCCTCCATGATTTGGGGCTCCAATATTGGGGTAGTAAATGTCTCAGTGCCCTAGTGAGCATAATTGGTAAGCCAATAATGGTGGAAAAATTTACAAGGGAGCGATCTCGTATTCAGTTTGCTCGAGTGCTAGTTGAAATGGAGGTCACCGATGATCCCCCAAAACATATACACTATATTAATGAGCATGGCCAAATTTTGGAACAAGGGGTTGAGTACGAATGGCTTCTGGTCAAGTGCAAGACCTGTACTGGTTTTGGTCACTCAATGACATAGTGTAGAAAGGACAAGATTGTGCAGTGGGTTAGGAAGGAGTCTAATTTGAAGATGGAGGAAAAGGATCAAGGTAATGGTGACCTGAAGGATTCTACGTAGAAGCAGGAGGTGTGTCAGGCTATCCCAGAGATCAATAAGGTTCAGGTGGACCAGGTTGTGTCTCTACCAACCACTGTTGAGCCAACTGGGTGTGAAGAAGGAGTTCAGGCTGATCATCACTGGCATACCCCAAAAAAAGTGGCTGTAAAAGCTAGAGAGGGTCAGAGGTTAGCATGTAAGGCTAAGGAAGAAGTACAAAAGCATAAGAAAGCTAACAAGTTTGTGGTGCTTCAAGAGCCATTGGTGAGTGGTAAAGAAGGTATTTCTTCTTCAAGCAAGTCTAATGGATAGCTGTAACATTATGTGCTGGAATATTAGAGGGCTCAATAGTACTATTAAACATAGCCCTGTTAGTGATATATGTAGTAGTAATAAAATTGGAATTTGTGGTCTTTTAGAGACTAAGTTGAAGGGTAGTACAATAAGTAATCTCATGGATCATGAGTTTCCGAATTGGGAGTTCCATAATAGCTCAGTTATTGAAGGCAGGTTACTGATT
This sequence comes from Humulus lupulus, assembly GCF_963169125.1. Taxonomy (NCBI): domain Eukaryota; kingdom Viridiplantae; phylum Streptophyta; class Magnoliopsida; order Rosales; family Cannabaceae; genus Humulus; species Humulus lupulus. Next base: position 79,662,723 of record NC_084796.1, read on the forward strand.
CTTTGGAGAAGGAATTATGTGAAAGTTAATATCATAGAGGAGTTGTCTCAAGCGGTTCATTGTTTGGTGAAGATGAGTAGTATGCAGTAAAGTTTTGGGGTCACTTTTGTGTATGGTTTTAACTTAATTGAAGGGAGATGCTATCTTTGGGATGGTTTGTAGAGGCCTTTTTATTTGGATAAAGCATGGCTTATGTTAGGGGACTTTAATGCCCCTTTTTCAGGTAAGGATAGATTGGGAGGAAAGCCTATTTCAGGCCTTGAATTAGAAGACTCAATCCGGTGGCTTGCTGATGCTCATTTTGAGCCTTTAAGAAGTGTTGGTTCTTATTTCACTTGGTCTTACAACCAAGAGGGTATGGCTAGGATCTACTCAAAAATTGACCATGTGTTTAGCAATGAAAAATGGTTAGATTTATTTCCTCAATCTACGATCTTGTTTAGATGGAAACCCATTTCAGATCATTGTTCTAATCTTGTTAGACTTCAATCCTCAGAGAATATGGGCTCTAAACTGTTTTAGTTCTATAATTTTTGGGCTGAGCATCCTGAGTACCAGGTTCGGGTGTCAACTAGCTGGAAGTTTCCCATCAAAGCTTCGGGTATCAAAGATATATATCTCAAGCTGCTGAGACTCAAACATGTTCTGAAAGCTATTAACAGGGATAGAGTTGGTGATATTAGAGCTAATTTCTATAAGGCTAAAGAGTCTTATCAAGAAGCTAGGATGTAAGCCCAAGCTCACCCCCATTATCACTATTTTCAGGAAGATGAGAAGCGTGCTGCTGAAGTGTATTCATTTCAGGAAAGGCTCTACTACAGTTTTCTTATACAAAGGAGTAAAATAACTTGGCTGCGACAGGGAGATCTGAACACCTCTTTTTTCTATGCTAGTTTAAAGAAACGAAAGGCAAAAAATAGCATTGTATCTTTCATTAATGAAGCTGGTGTTTTAATTGATAACTTCTCAGAGGTTGTCTCTCATTATGTGGGTCACTTCCGAGGTGTGTTGGGTAGTGCTAGTTCGGCCACTAGCAAACTGAATATTCAGCATATAGAAATGGGTCCAAGACTTTCATTCGATCAGCAGGTGTTGCTTCTGAAACCATTTTCTAATAAGGAAATTAGGGATGATTTGTTTAGTATACCTATTACCAAATCTCCAGGTCTTGATGGGTATGGTTCTGGTTTCTTTAAAACAGGTTGGCATGACATAGGGGATGAGGTTTGTACAGCCATTTTGCACTGTTTTGAGACTGGTAGATTTCCGCCTGAACTTCATGAGACTACCTTATCATTAATTCCTAAGGTGGCTAACCCTTCTAGGGCTATTGACTATAGGCCCATTGCTTGCTGCTCTACACTGTACAAATGCATGGCTAAGTTGTTATGTAAGAGGCTAGCTGTTGTTCTCCCTGATCTTGTTTAGGCTAACCAAGGAGCATTTGTTAAAGGTCACACCATTGCCCATAATATAATGATATTTCAAGATCTTATCAAAAACTATGGGAGGTCGTCTACTTCATCGAGGTGTGCTATCAAAATAGATCTTAGTAAGGCCTATGATATGGTTGATTGGGACTTTCTTGAGGATCTTTTAAATGCTCTTAGATTTCCTAAGAAATTCATAGGTTGGGTAATGACTTATGTTAGAAGTACATCTTATTCTCTTGTGATAAATTCCAGAATCCAAGGCAAGTTTAAAGGGGAGAAAGGGCCGAGACAAGGCGACCCCATGTCTCCTTTGTTGTTTGTCCTTATCATGGAGTATTTAACTAGAAGTTTACAATGCGCAGCTCTTACTTCCCCTTTTAGATTTCATCCTATGTGTAAAAGTCTTAAGCTAATTAACTTGTGTTTTGCGGATGATTTGCTTGTCTTTTGTAAAGGTTCTCTTCAAGCTGTTAGCAGTGTCAAGGTAGTTCTTGAAGACTTTGCTTCTGTTTCAGGTCTGTCCATTAATACAGGGAAATCTCAAATATATTTTGGTGGTGTTCCGAGCATAGAAAGAACCAGAATTGCTCTGGATATAAATCTTTCAGAGGGAACCTTTCCTCTTAAGTATGTTGGGGTTCCCATGAGACCTACTAAGTGGAAACATGCTGATTGTGAGGTGATTATTCAGAAATATAGGTTAAAGATTCAGAATTGGGTTAGTAGACATCTCTCCTTCGCTGGTAGGATTCAGCTCATCAATTCAATTTTACTTGGGCTTCGAAATTATTGGATGACCATTTTTGTCTTGCCACAGAGCATTGTTAAGGAAATTGAGAAGTTATGTAGGAGCTTTCTGTGGGGATCTTCATGGCAGAGAAGTAAGATGCACATCCCTTCTTGGCACAAGGTTTGTCTCCCTATAGCCTATGGAGGGCTAGGATTTAGAGATGGTGCTAACTGGAACCATTTTGTTTTAGCTAAATATATTTGGGCATTATCAGCTAAACCAGATTTGCTTTGGGTCAAATGGATAAATTCCATTTATTTGAAAGGTGCTAACATTTGGAGCTATGAATTGAAAGGCGACTGCAGCTGGTATTGGAGAAAGCTATGTCGAATCAAGGCTCACTTTGGTCCTACTGCCATAATTTCTGCTGGTGTTCAAGGAAAATTTCAATCTAGCAGATTGTATAATAGTCTGTTGGTCCAGCAAAGGGTGGAGTATCATAGGACTGTTTGGAGTAAGCTAATTCTTCCTAAACATAGATTTATGTTATGGCAGGTGGTTAACTCCCATCTTCTAACCAGGGACAACCTCAGCAAAATGCATATTCAGATTGCTTCAGGCCTGTGTCCAGTTTGTGAGAGCTGTAATGAGAGTCACTCTCATCTGTTTTTTGATTGCTATCTTTCTTCTCAATTGGTTAGGAGCATCTTCAATTGGTTGGGGTTTGTGGCTTGGCCTTTGGAGTTTAATAGCTGGTTGGTTTGGCTGGCTAGAGCCCGAATTGGTGCTAAGGCTGATATAGTTAATATGATATTTGCAGCAGTCATCTACAGTTTATGGAAGAATAGAAATAGACGTATATATGACTGTTATTCCTCATCTGTTATGAGTCTAGTTCCGGAAGTAAAATTTACAACTAAGTATAGGCTTTACAAAGTGTACAGGAATCATCTTTCGGCTCAAGATCAAATGTTCATTAGACATATTCATTGTAATTAGTTGTAGCTGGTTGGTCTGTGTTTCAGCGGGTGCCTCTGCCTGAGGTTTTTCTGGGCTGTTTGTTTGTATTGGTTCTTTGTTCAATGAAGTTTTTCTATTCTTCTTGATCAAAAAATAAATAAATTTATATATATGTGTACTTGCAAATTACCATGGAATTTCATCACTTTCTTTTTTGCGCTATATATATACCTGCACATTACTGATACTTGCATTCATGAATGAAAGGATCCAAAATTTAAGAGCTAAACCAACAATCAAACTCACTCTCATCCTCCATTATTCCTTTAACTCTCTCTAGTGTGGTGGTCCTTTCTCACTCACATCCACATAATCAAACTCACCACTCTCATTCTCTTTGTACATATATAAACCATCAGAACATACTAATTATAAAAAACATATAATACATAAAAATATCAATATTGACCCATTAAAGTTCTCAATCTATAAATCCTCATCCCAGAACATCTGAATCTAAAATGCATTAGCAAACCACTTTTGATGATCCAACATACTATTAATGACTAAAATTTTTTTTTAAAAAAATCGATAAGCTCAAGTGTCAAACCAAAGAGCTAAATAAAGCCAAAATAGTGAAATACAATTTACCATGTAATTCTCAACAAATTTTGGGTTCAACAAGCTTTACCAAGAAAAATTTATGCAACTAAATATTAATCTTTGCAACTAAAAAACAAACTCTGCAATTTATCAAATAGGTTTAAGTTTAACCTTACAAAAACAATCTCTGCAACTAAAAAAAAAATATATGCTGAAACCATTCCTGTTCCACTCCGAGAGATCCAGCCCCATCCTTTCGCCCATCATCAACCCAGCTCCGCCTTCGTTGCGAGCCACCGCACACCTCCGTTGTGAGCAACATCAGGCCTTCGCAAGCCTCTTTGTGCTCCGCCTTCACGAATGCTCACCCTGCAGGCTTGGCTGTGGTCTTCCATGGATTTGCGAGAAGAAGAAGGGATATGGAGAAAGAGAGAAGAAATGGAGTTCAAGAGAAAAATAGGGACTTTGGGGAGGGAGCGACAAACAATAAAGAAAGCGAGTATTTGGGGAATTATTATTATTATTATTATTAATTTGATAAAAGGGTTTCATTATTAATTACAGACAACATATATTTTTTTTGACAAAATAGATAACATATATTTATTTTTTTAGTTTTAGTTTAAAAAAACACTTATTATTTTAACTTTTTATCTCAATATGTATTATTAATTTAATATATAATAATTAATTAAAAGTACAATATAATAAAAAAAACAATTATTAAGATATTAAAAAAATAAATTATTTAAATAACTCATTTTCAACTAAATTACTATAATATATAATGTTAAAAATTATTAAGAAATATTTTTTAAAATTATTTAGAAGATATCAAATTTAAAATAATACATTTACAAGTAATATTAATTTTAGAAATATGTTAAAGAATAATAAATATAAATTTTGATATAAAAATGATTATAAATACAAAATTTAATAATATGAAAAATTTAGAAACAAAAAAAATCTAGTTTTAAAAGTTTTTAATAAATACATAATTTTTATTAATATATATTTATAAAATTTAGTTTATTTTTAAAATTATACTATTCATTAATTATAATTTTAGATTTTTTATTTGAATTTTGGCGACATTTTATGACTATCGGCATTGGTCTTGAATTAACTGTTGGTGTTGGGGTCAATAGCAACACCTTTTAACTGTCGACATTGGTCTCGAATTAACTGTTGGCGTTGGGATCAATAGCGCCACCTTTTAACTGTCTCCATTGGCCTCGAATTAACTGTCGGCGTTGGGGTCAATAGCGACACATTTTAACTGTCGGCATTGGTCTCGAATTAAGTGTCGGCGTTGAGGTCAATAGCGACACATTTTAACTGTCGGCATTTGTCTCGAATTAACTGTCGGTGTTGGGGTCAATAGCGATAGTCAAAAACAACGGTGACAGTTATTAGCTGTCGGCGTTGGTCTCTATACCTACAGTTTTTAACTATTGACGTAGAGTCCCGCTAAGCAATTACGACAGTCAACAGAGTTGACTGTCGTGGTTGGGTGTCTAGAAAACCCAGTTTTGTAGTAGTGCATCCAATAGTAAAACTAACCCCAAAAGCCAAGTCAGGAGTTGCCAAGAGTCAAACGCACCCTAATCTTTTACTTTATAAAACGTTGCTCATCTCACATGAATTAGAAAAGTAGCATTTTAAGAAAAAGTTCAGTGGAGCCTTATTAAAACATGCAATTTGGTCCAAATAGTTTGAAATATAAATATTAGGTCTTTATTTAATATTTGGAAATAAAATTAAATAAATAGTCCCACTCATGTAATTTGAACATAGTTCATAACACAATTTTCTTTATTATTCTTGGTGCTCATCTTCATCGTTATTCATTCATAGGACACCCCACGCCATACATACTAAGACATCGAAAATCCACACATCACTATGTGTGCAAAGGAGAAACACTATTGTTTACCTAAAAAAGGGAAAAGTAAGGGGGTGAGTTAAAAGTCCAATAAGGAAGTATAAACAAATATAGCAATATCAAAGAAAATGCAAGAAGACCATATTCGTATTGTAAACTAAGGGCAAAACATATCATAGTCATACTCATAAATCATAATCATAATCGTAGTCATAGTCATACATCGTAATCATACTCTTTTTTATTATGGCAACCCTATTGTCTATGTCACATCATGAGGTAACCAGAAAAAGCATAAACTGGTAAGACCTCCTCTATGAGGTAAACAAGAACGTAGGTCCTCGAATAACCTTGGCACATCCGCCCTATGAGTTACGTCATATCCTTAGTAACTCCTTTGTTGTATCGCGTTCAACATGGTAGCAACCTATTGCTTTTCATACATCATACAAACACATGTATAACAGTTCATATCAAAACATAGAATTCACAGTTTTGCAACATAACAATTCATACCTTTCATAATATAATTCATAGAAAGTAAAAGTAAGTGTGTGTATGTCACAATGAGCCTATGCATACCCCACGTGTATGTCAAACATGCATACCCCATGTGTGCATGGGCCATACGCATGTGGCACAAGTTGCACTACAATTCTATTCACTTAACAACGTGACACAAAATCATAAAGAATAATGTCAATTCTACCAATCAATTGTTGATGGTTACAAAATAAATCATATGTGTGAATAATAGGCTTATGTTTGAACGTTAAAAGACATTTGCATGTAACATCCATATGTGAGAGTGCTCTTAAAATTAAAGTCGATAAATTCTACATGCTCATTTCATTGCCTTTTTTTAAAAATTCAAAAAGCATAAACAATTTCCCACTTTAGTAAATACTACATTATTTCTTTAAATCACACATTTGTCATTCATAAATTTTATTACAAAAATTTAATTTACTAAAATAAATCGTTTCCTTTAATTTGTATAAAATAATATTCTCATTTATTATTTAATAACATTTAAATGAACGTGACAAAATTTTGTAGTTACTTATAATTACTAAATAAATTTCTTGATCACCTTTAGAAAATAATTTTACTTAAATAAAAAAAAAACAGCATAATTATTAATGAGAATATACGTATTTAAATTGTGGAAAATCACATTTCTCATATATAAAATCTAAGACTTAATTTATTTGAGCACATGCTTTTACTTATTTTATTTAAAAGACTTTTCCTCTTAATAGACTAAAAATTCCAGCAAGTATTTTATTTGATTAAAATCACATAATTGAACTAAAACCATATATTCATTCATAAAATATAAAAAAATATTGCATGTGTTTATTTTGATAAAAAAAAAACCCATTAACATGTGAAATTAAATGTCTTTTGTTTGTATAAAATAAAAACCCCATTAACATGTGAAATTAAATGTCTTTTTTTTGTATAAAATAAAAACATCACTTTGAGGCTTCTCTTGTGCATTTTAAAATCATTGATTTATCATACCACCACAAAAAAAAAAAAAAACAGCCAGCATATATTAATCAAAATTACACCTTTAATTATGTTAACACATAACCTAACATGTTTCTACACTTGAACAATTCAAGAATACATTTAATCATGCAAAACCAACATCAAAATCAAAATAAACTTACAGCATAATGCTTGCTCATGTCGAATTCTATACAACCTAATAAAATTAAATATCACAATTAACAATATGCTCATTACCCGAAAATAGTAATGTAAAGTTAAGAAAATCAAACAAAGTTCATAACCCTTTTATTAAAGCACTAGGCTGAAACCTATAGCATGTTTCTATCTCTTGTTGTTTCCAAACCCAAAACAAAACCTAGCATACTCCTATAATCACCAATGGCAACATGTAGTGCAAATAATAATAAAAATATATAAAACCCAACATGCAAAAGGAACCCTAGGCCAAATCTTACATGTTCCCACAACAACAAATCCCTTGCATGTTTTCTAAAAAAATTAAAAGACAATCAATATCAACAAATATTAGTAAAGAAAAATTCAATAAACCATATAGTAATAGGACTTCTAACCAATCATCATGCACCAAACCATAGCTTATATAAGAAGAAGACTTTTCAAACTATAACATTATTAAAATTTCCCATAATCAAGAATTGAATTATTCCATAAACCAAGACCTTAAAACAAAAACAGTTAACCATAATCATATAAACATATTTTCTCTTGAAGACAATAAAAAAAAGAATCAAGGTAACAAAACAACAAGAATAAGGTTATATATTCCCATTACCTATTTTGCTAGAAATCAAGTAACCAAAACGAATGGCCTCCCTCTTTGAACAACCTAGGGTTTTCAAAACCCATATCAAGAAAAGAGAGGAAAAATCTTAGGATTGAGGAGAAGGAACTTAGACTTAGAGGATCAAAAAAAAATTCACATTTAAATCAACATAAGAGACTAAAAGAACAACCTTACCATTGTAGGCCGAAACACTAGTCCAACACCTTCACTATGCTCTTGTGAAATTCAGACCTAATAACACCATGAATTTAACCAAGCTTAGAACCAAGAGGAAGAAGAAAAGAATAAAACCATGAACCTTAAAGTCATACCATAGGACCTCAAGCCTTAGCCTCTTGTTCTTTCTCTTTTCCATCTCCTTCACTCTCACATTTCCTCTTTCTCTCTCTCTCTCTCTAGATGTCTCGACCAGCCTCCATGCAAATGATACCAAGACAATTTTCTTTTCCTTTTATTACCCTAGTGGCCAAGTACCTTAGTGCTCTAGTAAGAAAATGTAACTTCAATTTCATCTTTAATTTATTCCTTTATTTCCTACATTTCTAATAAAGGGTGGTGGACTTTCCTCTTCCCATTCAATTTCATACTAATGTGGAAATCTTTATAAATATGGAAAAACCTCCCTAGCTTGCATTCACACACCACATGCCCACTCTCTGAATTTCTTACCTTTTTTTTCTTTTAATTACTTAAATAAAAAAAATAATGCATGGAAACAACTATTGCATGCTCACCATGCAACCATGCACATGCACACACCAGTGCTCAAGTACATCTCTACTAACCAAGAACCATAGTGGACCCAACCAAAACTCAAGAAAGCTCTTAATATTTAGGGCCCTATTCCCGAGCCTCCGTTCGTACGATCGTGCAACGCCAACGTGTTTTCCATATTCTTCGTTAGGCGATATATCAGCTCCAAGGCTGCAATATATCGGCATACGTGAACATTTTAAACACGTAATTGTACTTTTTCAGCATAATTAAGGTTGGATAACTACTTTTACTAAGTCAAACTACGACCTTAATAGTTACTGGTAGGTGCTAAGGCTGCTATTTCTTTATTTAATCATTAAAATACTAATTCCTTAATAATCATGCTTATGACAAGTGTCACAATCCTATTGGCTCCATCTAAACATTATGTTATAATATCATATTATATTTAGGACCAGAAATATTAATCAAACCTTATGTTATAATTAATATTCTTAAACAATAGCTTAAACTTATAAAATCCATAACTATTGCTAGGAGTTTCCAACTAAGTCCTGGTTTGAAGCAAAATCCACGAAATCTAAAATACTACAACTACTACTAACTAGCTAACTAAGTAAACATTTTGTGACTCTACAATTCTCCCCTACTATAAATAATTTTGTCCCCGAAATTTACTTACCAAACAATTCCGGAGACCGAGCTTACATGTCGTTCTCCAACTCCCACATTGCCTCCCGTTCAGAACTATTTCTCCATTGGAATTTGACTATCGGAATACTCTTAGACCGTAATTCCTTCATCCCTCTATCAAGGATGTTAAGCGGCTGTTCCTCGTAACTCAAGTCTTTCTGGAGTGCTATCGTATCATACTTGAGGACATGAGAGGGATCTGACACATATCTATGCAGCATCGAGATGTGGAACACATTGTGACTATCTGCTAGCGCTGGCGGTAAAGCTAATCTATATGCAACTGCTCCCACTTTGTCCAATATCTCAAAAGGACCTAAAAACCTGGGACTAAGCTTGCCTTTCTGCCCAAACCGCTTCACACCCTTCATAGGAGATATTCTTAAGAAGACTTAATCTCCAACTTTGAATTCCACTTCACGCAGCTTGGCATTCACATAACTTTTCGGATGACTCTGAGCAGCGAGCATACGCTTTCTAATCAGTACTATTGCTTCCCGAGATTCCCTAACAGCTTCGGGTCCAAGTAGTTGTCTTTCTCCTACTTCGTCCCAATGTAACGGCGATCAACACCTCCTTCCACAAAGTAGCTCATAAGGTGTCATCCCGATCATTGACTGGTAGCTATTGTTGTAGGATAATTCTATTAGCGGCAAGTACTTACTACAGGATCCTCTAAAATCAAGTACACAAGCGCGCAACATATCTTCTAAAATTTGTATGGTACGCTCGGACTGACCATCGGTCTGTGGATGAAATGCTATACTAAGACTTAACTTGGTGCCCATAGCTTGCAGCAAGTTTCTCCAAAATCTTGATGTAAACACCGATCCTCTATCAGACACTATTGTCTTAGGGATTCCATGTAGTCTTACTGTCTCTTGAACATAAATATATGCGTATTGTTCTGCTGATATGAAGTCTTGATAGGAAGAAAATTAGCTGACTTGGTTCATCTATCTATCACTACCCAAGCTAAGTTGTGTTGCTTATTCGTTCAAGGCAAACCCGTCACGAAATCCATGGCTATATCGTCCCATTTCCATTATGGAATGCTAAGTGGTTGAAATAAACCTGGAGGCTGCTAATGTTCTGCTTTCACTTGCTGGCATACTAGACATTTAGACACGTACTCCGTTATATCTTTCTTCATTCTTGGCCACAAATATATTGCCTTGATGTCATGAGTCATCTTGGTCGACCCTAGGTGAACTGAGTATGGGGTATTGTGCGCTTCTTCTAAAATCTTCACCTTAATCGTTTGATCGTTTGGCACGCATACACGATCCTTATATCTCAATAACCCCTGACTTGATATTGAGAAATCTGTGGCCTTCCCTTCTCTAACTGCATCCATATGTACTACTAATGTGTCATCTTGCCCTTGCCCAATCTGTGTCTCTTCTAACAGACTTGACTGGATGGACAAGTTAGCTAGTTTACCAATGACTACTTCTATTCTAGTATTGATCAGCTCCTGCTATAGCGGCTTTTCTATTCCGGCTAATGATGTTAGACTTCCATAATTCTTTCTACTTAGCGCATCAGCAACAATGTTTGCCTTTCCTGGGTGGTATAATATTTAGCAGTCATAATCCTTCACTAGCTCTAACCACCTGCGCTGCCTCATGTTGAGCTCCTTCTGAGTGAAGAAATAATTTAAGCTTTTGTGGTCCGTATAAATCTCACACCATTCTCCATAAAGATAGTGGCGCCAGATTTTCAATGCAAAAACCACTACTTCCAACTCCATATCTTGTGTAGGATAGCGTTGCTCATATTCCTTTAGCTGCCTTGAGGCGTAGGCTAGTACCATGTCATTCTGCATCAGCACACAACCCAACCCTTGCTTTGATGTGTCACAATAAACTACAAACTTGTCATTAGGTGTCAGTACACAAAGTACTGGTGCTGAGCATAGCTTATCCTTTAGCAACTGGAAACTCTCTTCACACTTATCATTCCAGTTGAACTTTTGCTGCTTCCGGGTCAGGTTGGTGAGCGAAGTGGCAATCTTAAAAAAGCCTTCTACGAACCTCCGATAATAGCCTGCTAGTCCTAGAAAACTTCTTACTTCAAACACGTTCTTTGGTCTTGGCCAATCCTCCACAGCCTCTACTTTAGATGGGTCTACAACAATTCCGCCCTTGGATACTATGTGGCCGAGAAATGCTACCTCTAAAAGACAAAATCCACACTTCTTGAATTTGGCATGTAGTTGGTGCTTCTTTAGTCGCAGCAAGATTAACCTTAAATGTTTCTCATGCTCGACTTTATCCTTTGAGTACACCAAGATATCGTCGATGAATACTACAACAAATTTATCCAAGTAGTCCTTAAAGACCCTATTCATTAAATCCATAAACGCGGCTAGAGCGTTGGTAAGACTGAAAGACATAACTAAAAAATCGTAATGCCCATAACGATTTCTAAAAGCTGTCTTGGGAATATCCCCTTCCCGTACCTTGAGCTGAAGATTCCCAGACTGTAAATCAATCTTTGAGAACACGGTCGCTCCTTGGAATTGATCAAACAAGTCATCAATCTGGGGTAGTTCGCTATTCTAAAGCAGGGCAACTTGACGGTAGCAGAGTATGCTCGACAGTTCAACCGATTAGCTAAGTTTGCATAAGAAATGGTTCCAACTGATTTTCTAAGGGTGACCAAGTCTGTTAGAGGGCTTCGAACAAAGATTGAGCTAGAGGTTAAGCTTACGAACCCGGGAAATACTACTTATGCCGATGTTATAGAAACAGAAATAGAAGTGCAAAGGTTTCAGGCGAATGTTAGTAAAGAGAAGGCCAGTATGTTTGAGCCTAAACAGTCAAATGAATCCCAGAATGGTCGGAACAACCACAACAACAACAACCAGCAGTCCATCAATAGTAATGGTTAGAAAAGAAGGCATCCTGACAACAAGCAGTCCAACAACGATAAAAGGGCATGGACAAACAATGGAGGCAATAAGCTGAGTTATATATAATACCCGCAATGTGCTAAATGCCAAAAGAAACATCTAGGTGAGTTTCGTGCCAACACTAAGGGATGCTACAACTGTGGTCAGGGAGGTCACTGGAAGAAAGAGTGTCCCCAGCTCAAGCGAGAGGGGAAAAGAGACGACAAGATGGTTCCTGCCAGGGTATTTGCTTTAACCCAAGGAGAAGCTACTGCTAACAATAAAGTGGTTACAGGTCAGGTTTCTATCCTCAATAATGTATGTTATGTATTATTTTATTTAGGAGCCACTCATTCCTATATCTCGTTTGGAATGATAGGAAAATTAGACAAACCTTGTGAAAGATTTAGAAGTAGGTTTGAAACAGAATTACCTTCGGGTGAAATAGTCCTATCATCACGGGTAGTACGAGGCGTACCAATCAAGATTGACGACGTAGAATTAGAAGGAGATCTGATAGAACTAGAGATTAAAGACTTCGACGTGATACTGGGAAAGGACTAGCTAGCAATGCATGGCGTAACCTTCGACTGCAAACGCAAGAAAGTAACGTTTGAGACTCCTGACGGCCAAAGACTATGTTTTATGGGAAAGGTTTCAGGTCTACGCACACCGCTTATTTCGTTGCTTAAAGCTTAGAAGATGATTGAAAAAGGATGTCAAGCATTCTTAGCTAACGTGATGGATGTGGTCAAGGAAACACCACATTGTAAAGGAATTTCCAGAGGTATTTCCTGATGACTTGCCAGGATTGTTGCCGACTCGGGAAATTAACTTCACAATCGAACTAGTACCAGGCACCGAGCCTATCTCCAAGGCACCATACGTGATGGCACCTACCAAACTCAAGGAGTTAAATACAAAGATACAAGAACTCCTATACTTGGATTTCATTAGACCAAGCCATTCGCCATGGGGAGCACCGGGTCTGTTTGTGAAGAAGAAGGACGGGAGTATGCGGATGTGCATAGATTATCGCGAGCTGAATAAGGTGACGATTAAGAACAAGTACCCACTACCCCAGATTGATGATTTTTTTGATCAGTTCCAAGGAGCGACCTTGCTCTCAAAGATTGATTTACGGTCCAGGTATCATCAGCTCAAGGTACGGGAAGAGGATATTCCCAAGAGAGCTTTTAGAACTCGTTATGGGCATTACGAGTTTTTAGTTATGTCTTTTGGTCTTACCAACTCTCCAGCCGCGTTTATGGATTTAATGAATAGGGTCTTTAAGGACTACTTGGATAAATTCGTTGTAGTATTCATCGACGATATCTTGGTGTACTCAAAGGATAAAGTCAAGCATGAGAAACATTTAAGGTTAATCTTGTTGCGACTAAAGGAGCATCAACTATACGCCAAATTCAAGAAGTGCAAATTTTGGCTTTCACAGGTGGCATTTCTCGGTCACATAGTATCCAAGGACAGAATTGATGTAAACCCATCTAATGTAGAGGCTGTGAAGGATTGGCCAAGACCAAAGAATGCGTCTGAAGTAAGAAGTTTTCTGGGACTAGCAGGTTATTATCGAAGTTTTGTAGAGGGTTTTTCTAAGATAACCACTCCCTTTACCAACCTAACCCGGAAGTAGCAAAGGTTCAACTGGACAGATAGCTGTGAAGAGAGTTTCCAGTTGCTTAAGGATAGGTTATGCTCAGTACCAGCACTTTGTGTACCGACACCCAATGAAAAGTTTGTATTTTATTATGATGCGTCGAAACAAGGATTGGGTTGCTTGCTAATGCAGAATGACAATGGGATAGCCTATGCCTCAAGGAAGTTGAAGGATTACGAGCAACACTATCCAACACACGATATAGAGTTGGCAGCAGTAGTCTTTGCGTTGAAAATCTGGCGCCATTATCTTTATGGAGAACGATGTGAGATTTATACGAACCATAAAATCCTAAAGTATTTCTTCACGCAAAAGGAACTTAACATGAGGCAGCGCAGGTGGTTAGAACTAGTAAAGGATTATGACTGCGAAATTTTATACAACCCGGGAAAGGCAAATGTAGTTGTTGATACGCTAAGTAGGAAGAATTATGGAAGTCTAGCAGCGTTAGCTGGAATAGAAAAGTCACTACAGCAGGAACTCATCAATGCTGGAATAGAAGTAGTCATTGATAAACTGGCTAACTTGTCCATTCAGTCAAGTCTGTTAGAAGATATACGGATTGGGCAAGTGCATGATGACACGTTAGTAACACATATGGATACAGTTAGAGAAGGGAAGGCCACAGATTTCTCAATATAAAGTCAGGGGCTATTAAGATATAAGGATCGGGTATGCGTGCCAAACGATCAAGGGATTAAGGTGAAGATTTTAGAAGAAGCGCACAATACCCCATAGTTAGTTCACCCCGGGTCGACCAAGATGACTCACAACATCAAGGCAATGTATTGGTGGCCAGGAATGAAGAAAGATATAGCGGAGTACGTGTCTAAATGTCTAGTATGCTAGCAAGTGAAAGCAGAACATCAGTGGCCTGCAGGTTTATTGCAACCACTTAGCATTCCATAATGGAAATGGGACGACATAGTCATGGATTTCGTGATGGGTTTGCCTCGAACGAATAAACAACATGACTTAGCTTGGGTAGTAATAGATAGATTAACCAAGTTAGCTCATTTTCTGCCCGTCAAGACTTCATATACTGCAGAACAATACGTAGATATTTATGTTCAAGAGATACGAAGACTGCATGGAATCCCTAAGATAATAGTGTCTGATAGAGGATCGGTGTTTACATCGAGATTTTGGAGAAGCTTACAGCAAGATATGGGAACCAAGTTAGGTCTTAGTACAACATTTCATCCACAGACCGATGGTCAATTCGAGTGTACGATACATATTTTAGAAGATATGTTGCACGCTTGTGTACTTGATTTCGGAGGATCCTGGAGTAAGTATTTTCCACTGAAAGAATTCTCCTACAACAATAGCTACCAGTCAACGATCGGGATGGCACCTTATGAGATACTTTATGGAAGGAGGTGTCGATCGCCATTACATTGGGACGAGGTAGGAGAAAGGCAACTACTTGGACCTGAAGCTGTTAGAGAAGCTCAGGATGCATTAGTGTTGATTAGAAAGCGTATGCTCGCTGCTCAGAGTCGTCAAAAAAGTTATGCGGATGCCAAGCGGCGTGATGTGGAATTCAAAGTTAGAGATCAAGTCTTCTTAAGAATATCTCCTATGAAAGGTGTGAAGCGGTTCAGGAAGAAAGGCAAGCTTAGTCCCAGGTTTTTATGTCCTTTTGAGATATTGGACAAAGTGGGAGCAATTGCATATAGATTAGCCTTACTGCCAGCTCTAGCAGATAGTCACAATGTGTTCCACATCTCGATGCTACGTAGATATGTGTGAGACCCATCTCATGTCCTCAAGTATGATACGATAGCACTCCAGAAAGACTTGAGTTATGAGGAACAGCCGGTTAGCATCCTAGATAGAGGGATGAAGGAATTACGGTCTAAGAGTATTCCGATAGTCAAAGTCCTATGGAGAAATAGTTCTGAACAGGAGGCAACGTGGGAGTTGGAGGAGGACATGCAAGCTCGGTATATGAGATTGTTTGGTAAGTAAATTTCGGGGATGAAATTATTTGTAGTAGGGGAGAATTGTAGACAGTTTGTACATGGTTGGTTAAAGTACAGTTCTAAGTAATTATTCTTCTCAACGAGCCTAGAAACACAACCAAGCATTTGTCTCAACATCATGTAAGACTATGCATGCCCAACAAACATACCCCACATGTGCATTGCCCTTGCACATATGACATAGGTTACCTCACAATATCATTCATAAAATCACATAAGAATAATTCTCAAACCTACTATTGATATCTCATCCAATGCCAAACAATAGACGTTCACTCAAATAATAGACGTATTTTGAATGTAAAACTACACTTCCATGCGACATGCGTACGTGAGAAAGTCTTTAAAAAGTGCGCGGAAGTTGGTAAATTTTAGCCTGTTTATTTCTTAGGAATTGCGCACGATTTTATTGAACAAATATTTTACCCACTTGATTTATATAGCAAGGATATAAATGAATGACCGTCTTAGAAACATGAACGATCGTCTACTTCATAATCTAAGCTCATAACTTATCATATCATATCATAATCACATCATAACCATGCACTTTATCTGAATATATAAATCATCATAACAAGTATAGCAAGAAAGGTCTAGGAGGCAACGTGTAAAGCAAAAACTAGTAAATCATCTTCTATGAGGTAAACAGAAACTCTGGTAGTCGAATAACCTTGGCTAGTCCGCCTTATGAGTTACGTCATATCATTAGTAACTCATTTGTTGTGTCACGTTCAGCACGCTAACAACCTACAACTTTTCATACATCATACAAGCATATATACAAGCAGCTCATATCATAACATAATAACTCATTCATCTAGTAATATCTCATTCATTTCATAACATAATAGCTTACACCTTTCATAACTTAACAGCTTATACTATCCATAACATGAAAACTTATACATTATATAACATAATGGCTAATAACTTTCATCACGTAGTTCATAGAAATTCTAGCTAGTGTCCTTACCTCAATTCCAAGCAATGAAAAAAAAAAAAAATAGCAGTTTATGTGCTTCACAACGATCCTAGAATCATAACCAAACATTTGTTTCAATATCATGTAAGAGTACGCATGCCCAACAAACATACCCCGCATGTGCATGGGCCATGCTCACGAGGCATGAGTTAACTCACAAAATAATTCATAAAATCATATAAGAATAATTCTCAAACCTACTATCATAATCTCAACGAATGCAAAACAATAGACATTCACTCAAATAAAGACATATTTTGAACGTAAAACAATACTTGCATGTGACATCCGTACGTGGGAAAATCTTTAAAATGTGTGCGGAAGTTAGTAGATTTTAGCCCCTTTAAATATTAGAAATTGCGTAAGATTTTCTTAAACAAATATCTTACCTACTTTATATGGTAATCAAAATTTAACTAAAAGATTAACTTTATATTTAGTTGTCATTTTCCAAATATTAATCCCATTTATCATTCTTAACTTAAATAAAATAATCACTGAAGTATAGTTCCTTTTTTTTTGTTTCTTTTTCTAACATGATAATTAATTTAACAAAATTAATTATTATTAAATTATTTAACGTAATTATTCAAGACAAAAAAAATTTGGTACTCACTCCATTTTCCAAATAGATAAATAAAATAATTTCAAAAAAACTTTGTAGATAAATAAAAACTATATCTCAAGGTTATAACATTTTCATAAATATCACAATTTTAATTAAGTTGGAAAATTTTGATTATACCATCTTTTAGTCAAATATAAAGTATTTAGTCTCATAAAAATAATGCTACTTGATTCATTATTTTACAAATAAAATCTGCATAATTTTAATGAAAATATTCCATGTTTTGAAGTATAAAAAATTACATTTTTTCATGTATATAGTCTAGGGTTTAATTTATATTAACATATACTTTATATATTGTATATAAAATATATTGTATTTATTTGTTTAAAATTATATAATTGCACAAATCACATTTTCTTTCACAAAAAATAAAAAATATATATATTGCATGTGTTTAATTAGTTAAAATTCTCATTAAAATGAACAAGAATTATCTCTTGTTTACATATGTTTTAAAATATTATTTTGGGCATAAATTGTGTATTTTTAAAATCACTAATTTATCATCACCATCAAAATAAGAAAAATTACAGCAAGCATAATTTTTTAAAAACAAACTTTTAATCATGTTTAAATTATCACCTAACTTGTTCCTACCATTCAAGTATTACAATAAGAAAAACTATTCAAGCATCAAGAATCTAAACTTTCTATATATTCAAAAATTAATTAACATTTTTAAAGAACTCTATACAAATATCTAATCTTCAAACCACCAAGCATATTTCTAAAATCACGAGTGACAACAAGATAGACAAAAATATAAACCAACATGCTAAAAAAATCCCTACGACAAAACCTACATGACCAACAACTCAAACATTTTTTGCATGTTTATATTAATGCTAAAGACATAACATTATCATATAATATGCCAAAACCTAAATATAAGGAAACTCCAAGCTCTCTCTCTCTTCCTTTCACAAAACCACCTCCACTCTCTCTCTCTCTCTCTTCATTTGGCCGCAATACACACGCACGCTCACATTTTTCTCAAGTCAACTTACCCAGAATAGCTACAAGACCACTAATGACCATAATACAAATATTTCTACCTTAAATAAAAAAAAAATAAGAAAAAATCCTTTCTACGCTAGTTTCCATTTTTATCATGCACAAATCTCTTCTAGGTTATTCCTTCTTCATATCTCTTTTATTTCCCTTTTCTTAAATAAATAAAAACTAAATAATTAAATAGAAGAATAATCTCGAATATGTATTCTCGCCATGAAAATTATGCACATGCACACACATAAGTGCTAGGGTTTATTTCTACTAACCATGCACATTGGTTCATACAACCAAAACTCAAGAACTCACAAAATAAAAAAATTAAATAAAACAAATAACAATTTTAATTCACATAATTTATACCTAGTAATTCAAACAATAAAAGTAAATTCTTAACACTTGACAATTAATAATTAATAATTCAAATTAAGAACAAAAATTAAATTAAATTAAATAAAATTTGGTGCGCTACAATGGGTCTAGTTATTTGAAAGTTAGATTTTTACAAAATTTCTCACTATCTTCTAACTACCGAACCTAGCCGGGAATTTATAGTTTAGGAAGCATTCAAGTTTTACCAATATTACCCTTTGTTTGATTTTTCCTAAAATCCCGCACTTTTTTGTAAGAATCATGTCAATTATAAACTAAGATAAATTAAGTTGAATGAATTAATTAAGAAAAAATTATAGTAAATATTGATTAGGTTTAGTTTATTTAAGAGAAAAATTGATTTTATTTTAAATATAATAATTAATTCATTTCTTTGAAAAATTAGGGTTTTGGACCATTTTTAATTTTCTTAAACCAAATTCATAATCTAATAAAATATTAATTTCCTAATATTCAAATTAACCTTAATAACTATTTAGTGTGTAAACTCAATTTTATAATTACCAAGATTAAATTGTCAGAGGTGCTCGCCAAAGCCATGAGATTCAGTGGGTTCTTGGTTTTGTTCCGACCACCATAGTGGGTGGTGAGTCTCACCACCACCATTTTCGAGTTCCCCTTGACCTCGTCTTCAAAACCCAGGGGTTTGATTTCTCAACAACCGTAGTTATTTGTGGTGTCGCCTCTGTCATCGCCGGAGCTCCGGGGTGACCTTCGACCAGCAATAGTGTAGGGCGGCCCGAGGCTCATTTCAAGCTCCAAATGTCACCATTAGATACTGTTGCACTATCCTAAGCACTATAGTATAATTTTCTAACTCGGATTTCAATTGTTTGGACTATTGAAATTAATTGCGAGTTATGAAACTAAAATGCAATTGTGTATGTTCATAGTATATTAAGAGGTAATTAGTATACTGATATAAACTATTATATATCTACCAGCTCTAGGACTATTTTATACTCTGTTTGCAGGATTTTAAAATTTGGGGATGTCCGTTTTGCAGCTGTTATGCTGCCCGTTCTTATAGAAAACTTATAGACTCGTGTTGAGTTAATTTTATAAAAACATTTGTTCTTTTAGAATGGATTAGAATAGCGATTTATAAAGATTAGAAAATTATGAATATAAATTTTAAGTTGTATTTTAATATTGTCAGAGGCTAGAGTAGTACTCTATTAAGAATTATTATAAGCGATATAGTGTTATGAGCCATTTGTGGGACTTTCGTAACCGTGTCAAGTTGAAATTGAAGGCAATTTATGATTTTGAAATCCTTGACATAGTTGTGAAGATAAGTTATAATCTATATAAAAAGGAAATTTACAAATTGCGAGTTATAAGTCAATGAATGATTAATTCCCAATAGATTATAGGTTAAAGGCTCGAGCACTTTGATAGAAATCATTTCGATCATGGCAGGCAAATTTTATAGACTAATTACATTATTGAGCATAAATTAGCATCAAGATGGATTTTTGTATAAAAGGATTTTGAAAAGGGAATTCACTATTTTGAGTATAATCATTGTTATTAATAATTATATTATCAAGAATTGCAATGTTTAATTAAATTTGTTATTATGAATTTACCAATGTGATTTTCATAAATTTTTATAAAAAGGAAAAATGGTTAACTCACAATTTTGGGTAGATTAGAAAGAAATTTAAAAATTTTAATTCCAATCCTTTTAAACTTAAGGTC
This sequence comes from Humulus lupulus, assembly GCF_963169125.1. Taxonomy (NCBI): domain Eukaryota; kingdom Viridiplantae; phylum Streptophyta; class Magnoliopsida; order Rosales; family Cannabaceae; genus Humulus; species Humulus lupulus. The sequence goes on from NC_084796.1 coordinate 79,683,356, forward strand.
ATTGACCATTTTAACGACAATAATTTCTATAGAGGAAACCATTGAAGGATATTGTCGACATGATTTGATTATTCTAATTTTTAGAATAAAGGCAAGAATTTCCAATCAAATGAATACTTTATCTTGACTTGTTATGGATTTTTAAAAGAAAAACCTAGTGGTTTCTAAAACAAACTAATTCAAGATTTAGAAGCTTGAGACTTGAGCTATTCGTTTTAAACTGTTGAATTAAGTTAACAAGTTATGGACATTAAAATGGAATTTATCCATAATTAAGAACATCGTTTTAAATCAGCTATACTTATACCGCTTTGATATTTTACATGAGCTGTTTTATTACTGTTTCATCAATATGAATATTAGTATGACTTGGGTGAGTAATAATAATAGTAAGGGTTATGTGGCTGTGTTTAATTAATTGTTACGGCTTCGAGGTCAGGGCCATTATTAGATGATAACTAATATTATCATTGCATTAACTTTATCACTCTTGGGTAGGCACTAAGCTTAATAGTATATGATTTCACGAGTTAGGAATTTACTCAATTACGATAATTGGATAGGATTAAAGACTATGGAAAAAAGCTTGGTTGATAGATCTTGTTGAGCAATATTATTTATCTAACGACCTGAGGTAAGTAAATCTCACCATACGTAATTTACTTGCTCATATGTTTGATTATATGACTGCATATAAACTACATGACTTATACACTCCTAGATATTATTAAGATGGAAAATTTATAAATGTGTACGTGTTGCCTGGTTATGTGATATGAAGTGTCCCAATAATTGAGAAATAGTCATATGGGGATTATTAGTGCATTTCAAGGCAGTTTAGAATATAATTAATTTTGTACTAATACTTGCTTTCTTTGTGTAATTAAGGATGAAAAAATTTATGATTATGCACATGGTTTGATTTTATTTCTTGGGTACTTTGTTGATGAATGAGTTTCGTGTCTCTGCGATATTGTGCTTTGCTGGAAGTCAACCTTTTGACTTCTATGGCTACGACATGAAATAGCTTGTGTTATATACATTAGTATAGTAACACATGCACATGCATGCACTTATCTTAGAAGGTTTACATAGAGATCATAACCTAGTGGATGCATGTCGTGATGTTGTATGACCCACTCATAATTATTATCGGTCCAGTTCAAAACCGTGACAATTATTATTGGTCCAAATCAAGTTACCGACACTTATTATTAGTCTAGTTCAGGTCCATAACATTTGATAATTATTATCAGTCTGGTTGTAATGCCCTACTTCCTTAAAGTCGTTACTAAGTGAGTTTTAAACGTGCAATTAACTCGCTAATTGAGGTTTAAGGTTAAAAGTGTATCTAAACTGTAATAAAAATCATATAATTTTAAAATATAACCATTCATTGAAATTATAAAGCGTTATACATTTAGGATCCCAAAATACTGTTTAGAAATATTTACAACTCAAAATATGATTAAAGTCGACTAAACGACAAAATTAAGTTTAATACAAAACATCTCCCAAAAATACCCCTGGTTGTGGCTACCAGGCAGGCCGAACATGTACACGCCACTTCATGCTCTCCGTACTCATGGTTGATCAACCTTTACCTTGCCCTTACCTGCACCATAGAGCACCCGTGAGCTGAAGCCCAGCAAGAAAACCCCACACAAGCAATCAACATATGCATAACTATTAATCAGCATATAGCAAAGTTGCCAACAGGCTAAACACATAACAGCCATGCCGTCCCAGGCGCCTTACCAGGCCCTGGGTTCACAGTCTACACCGTGAGGATATCCCAGGTATCAAATAAGGGTCTCACCCTGGGAACTTGCACTCTGCGTGCTTAACACTCCTCCCGTCCCCTTGCCGTACTCGGCCTTCGCCGTTCTCGGCCCTTCCCGTTCTCGGCCTTCGCCGTACATTTACAGATATGCAACACATAGCATAAACTTAACAAATACTTGAACAAATACAAACATAAACAATAGGGCTACGACCTGCATCAAAATAACATAGGGTCGGGCCCTGCAATACAAACTATAGGGCCACGCCCTGCTCTACGGGTACAAAAGTTTTCTTACCTGTGTCCCGAGCTTTTCGAGCACCAATATCCTAAGCACAGTCCCTTAGTCTGAGCCTCACTGAAAACCTAGTCACAACGTATCAACAACGTCCATCCATCAAGTTCTAATCAATTAAATAACTTTGGGTTATAATTCTAATCTCCGGGACCTTGAATTCTATCAATCCGGGTGATAAAATCCCTCCCCAGCCTTAACTTTTTGATTCCCGAGCCTAAAACCTTTTCGGGGTCCAAAACCCCACTAAGTGTCACGCCCAAGGCCTTGTACCATGGCCCGCCTCAACCAGAAACCAGACTCCCATTTCAGCCTATGCGCGTCGCGACCCAACCTATAGGGTGCCGTGGCCCAACCTATAGGGTGCCGCGGCCCGCCCCTCTTCCTGGCCTCCCAAACGTTCTAGAGGGCCATGGCTCACCAAGAACAATGTCGCGACCCGACCCTTCAAACCCAAAAAAATCCCCCTTTTTCACAACTAAAACCAAGCCAATTTACCCCAAAATCAATCTAACTGTTGGATTAGCTTATACAAGATCTTTATTTATTTTCATGTATATCTAATATTAAACAAATTAATATGAGATAGCCTAAAACATGTTTCTAAAATTGAATTCAAAGAGAAACAAAGAATAAAATACTTACAGTATACGCAGGGGAATTAAAGAGTCATTCCTTCAGTTTCTTTAACTTTTGTATTCTCTCTGTGGCAGAGTATTATCAAGAAACTGAACCGATCTTTTATTTTCTTCACAATCTTCCAATGTATCCTTAGAGCCACCTAGACTAGTGTGAGAAACTCTCAACACATGAGATAGATATAGAGAGAAGAAGAGAAAATAACAAAGTGGCTTAGAAAAGGACTTTTGTTTAGAGAGAATCTAAAACTATCAGAAAAAGTAACTTGTGACTTATCAAACTTATGTTTTGACTTCTCTCTAAGCACTCCTATTATAGACTCAATTAGGCCATTTAATTTAATTAAAAAATCAATAAAATAACAGCCATTTTGAAGCCCTAGGTTGAAATTATCATGGGCTATAGGCCCGTGAAATTTCCCATTTGATTATAAGCCCATTGGACTTAAAATCAAGGTCTGTATTATTTTCTATTGATTTAATTAATTAAATAATTATTTAAATCCTTTATCAAATTAATTATTAATAATTTGAACCTTGATTTAAATTTATTTATTAATTTAGATACCAATTTATCTTAATTAATAAATCTGCCATAATTTCTCTTTTCTTCTCAAAATTACACAACCTATGAAACTATCCAAAATTTACCTGGTCAACTTTGATAATTCTAATTGATGATTAAATCAACTAATTGAGACTGTCTAGAAGATTTTATCCAAGGTACAATGGGGACCATGGGCCTATGAAATCAAGCTCCAATAAGCTATCATAAATCTAACAAATAAATTTACTAACTTATTAATTCCTCGTGACTCCACTATAGACTCGAAATTGCACTTATGAGTTCATCGAATGCTCTATAACAAATATAGATACGCTATTAATTATCCATTGTTACAAAAATAATTGTCACTCAATTCTCTATAGACGGTCTACAATGAGATAGGACTAAAATACTGTTTTACCCCTCATTGTATTTTATCCTTAAAACACTTAGTTCCTTGTAAATGATATTTCAGTAAACTAATTTAATTACTGAAATGAGATCTCTATCATTTAACACCTTGAACCAAACTAAAAGGAAACCATCGTTTCACTTCTTCATCAGAAGCTATAGATGTTCATATCTATGATTAACACTCCCACTCAATTATACTACAAAGTTCCCAAGATGTAAGTATGGGCTAGTCCGTAGGGTAAGCTGGTAACGAACAAGTCAAAGAACTCAAATAATACAATCAGTTAGAATACTAACCACCCGGAATTGAGATTGAATTGACCTATGGTCAACTATATGATATGACTAGAATAGATATAACGGTATGTTTACTTATCTTATCAATTGTCAATATCAGTCCTGCCCGATGTAACACATACATCCGATCTTATCTACTTTGCTAATTTTCTGAAAAGAACATAACAGTGTAATGTGTAAGTGGATCATATCATAGATTGGCAAGTTAGTGTAAATCCGGTGCATTGACTAATCTTAGGACTAACTTATTTTGAACATATAATCATATTTATATTCCACTTTGATTACGTCACTATAAATAAGATTAGCAATATGCTCGGGATTTAATAGAAGGTTATATTAAACAAATAATCATGAAAATAAAACATGTGAGCAAAGTGATTGACCAAGTAAAAAAATGATTTCTATTCTTTTATTGATAATAAAATGAGATTACAAAGAATTTGAGTTTTAATTAGGGCATAAAACCCCGACACTAACAACCTAATTTAATCACCATAGAAGTTCTAGAATAGCCCCAGCAACACAACCTAACAAAAAGCTAGCTTAAATCCTCATCAAATCCCAAATTTAATATTCAACTTCAAAGACTCAAGAAAGCTAAAAAAACTAAGTCAATAATTATAGAATCTAATGGCTAAAATCACAGTTCAAAGGTTACCTTATCCTCTGTTTGAATCCACAAGTTGAAACTGAGCTAATCCCCAAGTTTAGAGCCCAAATTCCTTGCTTAATCGTCAATGTTTCCCTTGGTAAGGTTTAGAGAAAATAAGAGAGGGAAAAGAGTGTTTGGGTATGTTTACCAAGTTCTGAGTGTTTCCCAAGTTTTGCTTTACTTAGCCTAAGTCACCTAAGTTACCTCCAAGGCTCAGGGTACCAAAAACATCCCCGAGGGCAAAATGGTAAATCTCCCCGATAATCCCTCCTAAGCGTTCTAACTTCAAATATATCTCCAAATATTTATTTTCATAACCGGATAACCCCATAAAATGTCTAATGCCCAGAATAGCCCTCGACTCATCCCTAGTCGAGTTTCGAGTCCCATTGTGACATCCTAGCTAAACCACTTCCTAGGAATGTCTCAGATCGTGCATCTCAAATATATCACCACTCGCATGTGGTAAAGATCACAATAATCACAAATATTGCATTTATGCCCCTAACGTGCTAAAATTACAAACATGCCCCTAATAACCAAATGGGGCCAACATGCATATTTAATTCACCTAAACATGCATTTCTAATCACATACTCATCAAATTCACATATTAAAATAATAAATCACTTATTGCCCTCCAGCCACGCTAATCAAGGCCCTAAGCCTTATTAGCAAATTTGGGACGCTACACTGGCTCATGCCCGTGAAATTTGACAATTATTATAGGTCCAATTCAAGTATGTGACAACTATTATTGGTTCGGGTCAAGTACGTGATGATTACTATTAATAATGGTTCAAATCCGCAACTTTTCGCCTTGGACGATAACATCTGTGATAACATCTGTGCTCTGGGAACTGATGCTTACCCTTGGAGGGATTATATGTTTGGAATGGATAATGTTGATGCTCGGTTCCCCATTTTAATAGTGTGCATGATAAGGGTACCTGTTAGCCCCAAATTATTTTGGGTACTCCCAAGTTGATTCTAGGGCTATCTTTGGTGTATTGTCAGCTACCTTTCATGTTGATAATATTATTGGCTAATATCTCAGTGAGTTGAATTTCCAATGTATTATTATAATTGGTGCAAGTCATGAGAGATTTTAATTAAATACTCGAATTATGTTCAATAGAGGTGATCAGTCAAAGGGTGTGATTAGTAAACCTGATTTAGGAAATTGTGTCAAGAAGGTCTTGTAAGAGTTTGATCATAGTCCGTGACTAGTCTTAACATGCGAAATAGTACCCATACGTTATCGTTATATAGTTAGCCTTGTGACATAATTAGGCGCCCCTTCACAATAAATGTGTCTAGGGTAATAAAGAGTAAGTAGGGGAAGGGAAATTAGTTATTTCTATTAAAGATAAAGGAAAAAATTGAGTGAGAACAAGGTAAATTCTAAAACCAATTAACTTGTGAGGGATCTGAGTGAACCTAAGCATTTAAAGGAAAATATACTACATATATTAGGGGATTTAAAAGTAGTTTTATGATTCAGTTAAAGAATATTAAATGTGTATTGAAGGCTAGGTTAGGTTTGAGAAAAAGGTCAAGCTCGGTGTTACGTGATAAACGTAATTATCGCTGAACAAGACCAACACCTAGTGGTGAGTCGTTAAGAATAAAGGTTAGAATCAGTACGAAGAAAGACACAATCAACAAGGCTCGTTAAGGTAAATTATAGTTATATGATAGCCATGAAATTATTATTACCAGGGTATGAAGGTAAAAGTTTTAGTTAGAGTTTAGGTAAATGGGTTCTCTTGATATTATCATAGGTCATAGTGTTGGCATAGAATAATGTCTCAACCATGGAGTGTTGGGAATTGTGCCCTAAAAGAAATTGTAGTAGACAAGGTTTTGACCCTCGATTTGGTCAACTGACATGGAGTCAAATGCTTGATGTGAATGAAGGTGTTGAAATAAATCTAATGGAAAGAACAATAAACGACACGACAAATTATAGTGGTTCGGCCCCACGAATTGGTAATGACCTACGTTCACTTAAGCTATTATTGATATTAGTTCTCAAATGAGTGATCAAAGAACTAGGGTTCTCTGAGTTTCACAGGCCTGAGAGAGATGAATAGTACAATCGTAAGGTAATAGCTCTAATTCTCTTGTAAAGTATAAACTTAAATTAGCCAAAAGTCCCTTCCTTGAGATATTTCTCTCTATTTATAGGCTCAAGGAGGATTACACGAATTTGTTACAGATATTCTTTCCTAAATAATTGGATCATCATGGATCATGGGAGATAATCTCGGATATGATTACAATTGTACAAAATTATATCTAAATATATGGAGCATACGACCAGGCTGGTCGTATATAAAATCTGAATGTTACGTCAGGGGAATCTCACTAGTCGATGGTTGAACAAACCTTCTGCCAGGTGTCAGCCACGTGTTAAAAACGTCTGCCACGTCACCCATGCCTTCTTTTTGGATAACACAAGGGTTTTGATGAAATAAATAAATGAATTGAATTATTGTATACATGTAGCTTATGTAGTATATTATTGCTAATAATATTAAGTAAATATCAGAAAATTCAGAAGTTCATCTATGTGGTCTCAATTTCATATTGGTATGAGAGGATCGAGACTGAGAAAATGAACTTAAATAGTTCGCAGTAAAATAAAGTTATGGAATCTTTAGATTAATTACTGCTAGTACGGTCCACTAGTATTATGAATACATGTGACCTAGATCCGAGTTACTAGTGGAGGTACTTTGCATGCTGAGAGTATGTAGAACTAGACCAGATGTGTTTTAATAATACTTGTTTAAATACCATTTCATAGTATTATAAAACACATCAACTGATGATCATATACAAACTGATCTTAAACCCGAAGTTACTATGAACTCCTATATATGTTATTTGATCATTTAATTCATGCATTATGGTTTGTCAGAATGATCAGGCTAAGAACAATTATTTTGGGGACTCAATGATATATATGGCTGGGGACATATTTTAACAGATATGGAATCTATACATTCTTAAAGATTAAATGATTCCCTTTTGAGTTGGCTTTTGGAACTGAAAAAGGTTATTGACGTCAAATTCATAATCAGATTATGAATTAACCTTCACTAGTAAAGTCAATTGTACACTAGGATTCAAGACATAATTAAAAGGGTAAAACAGTAATTTTATTCCCATTTAATTATGAATCATCAATAGAGGATTAATTTGTATGTAATGATTATATCAATGGATACTTTGTGTGTACAATAAAGTACTAAGTAGATATATATCTTTAATTCTCAAGAGGTCAGTCTCATATTTATAGTGGAATAATAATGAGATTAAATAATATGATTATTGAATCAAAGAGTTTTGGTTAATAATCTTTTATTTATTGGATCTTGAAATTATTGGTCCATAGGTGCCTAAGTCGACTCTGTAAACACTAACCAAGGTAAGAGTTGATACAATGGTTAAACTGTGAATGGACTGTTTGAGAGAATATTTATTCTTTGGAATAAATGTGCAATTATGTCATAATTGAAGTTGCACAATTTATTATGGCATTTGTGCAATTTTGAAATTGTGTCAAAATAATTGTTTTTGTTTTAATCAATTATTTTATTTAAGTGTGAATAAATAAATGTGGATATTCAAAATTAGTTTTGATTAATATATTTATTTAATTAATAATAAGATGATGATGAAAATTCATATTTTGAATTTTGAAATTTAAAATATAAGTTGTTATCTTTTTCCTTAAAAAGATTATACCTTATTTGAATATCTAATTATTAATTAATTAAAAGTAAAAACACATGAAAAATCAAAATCCCATTTTTCAGGGATATGCCACACGCATAGGGCTTAGACTGCTCTACGCATGTGGCAACATCTAATGTGATCAGATATTGATTTTTCATTTTAATTTTTAATTAATTAATTAAAACATTTTAAAAGGGGTTTTAAAATGGTATGTTAGATTTTTTTCTATCATCATTATAAAAGGTAATTGATTTTTCTTCGTTATGGTAATAATTTCTATATATTCTATTTGATAGAAAATAGAAAGAACAAGGTTTTGGACAAGTTTGAAATAGAGAAGAAAAACTATAATCTTTTTCACAAAAGAGAAAACCTATTCTCTCTAGCCTATAATCAAAAGACTCATGTGTTGAGAATACTTTTGGTTCACAAAATTGATCCTTGTTCTCTATGTTCCCACCCACTTCTTGAGGTGTAGGGAACCTCTTGAAAGATCTAGGTGTGAGTACTCAAGCAAGGATAGGAAGATCGAAATATATACGAAAAGATTCAAGGATTCTTGATTGGCTACAAGAGGTAAATCGTTTCCTATTATTTTTCTTATGTTCATATTATATATTGATTAATATATTGCATATTAAAAGATCCTCATATAAAGATTGTTTATATGAAAATTTTTGTTGTATACCATTACCGCAATTTCCACTGCGCACAAGGAACCGTTCCATACAATTGGTACCAAAGCCATCTTTAATCCCTGCATATGTTAATTATTGTGTGGGTCACATATGCATTTTTATAACATTGTAATATATGAATGGATGGATGTTTGTGTATGAATAAATTTATGTTCTTAAGGGTAGGTTTTCATGGTGTGTTTGGGTTAGGAAATGTTCTTAATTTTTTCTAGATATACAAAAATTGTAAGTCATTTTGGGGCATAGAAATTTTGTAATTTATTTTTTAAATGCTTAATTGTAATGGCCCGACCCGCTATCCCTTCCCATTTTCCCTTGCGCGCAGGTGCCCGTGCACACCCGCTCATGCACCCTGCGCCTACGCCCATGCGCACCCTCCTTTACGCCTACGCCCATGCGCACCCGCCTTTGTGCCTACGCCCATGCGCACCTGCCCTTGCACCTTTGCGCCCCTATGCGCACCCAAAGCTTATGTCTGCCTGCGCGCAACGCTCCTTGCACGTGCACCCCGCGCCCTTGCCAGCCACACATGGCTGCTAGCTGCTGACCACCATTGACACACACATTAGGGTTTGTGTTTTGCAAACCATAATGGATGTGTAATTATCCATTTGGGCATGTTTATGCTCAATATAATTAAAAGTGTTTTGATTATAAATTTTGAGTTAATTGTGATAAGTCCAAATTCAAATCGGGCCTTAATAACTTGTTGGGTATTATAACCCAAAGTTTGATTATTTTAAATTTGTTTAAAATAATTAAAAGGTTATTTAACTCATAATGGTTAATTAAAATGGTAAGGCCCAAAAGACTAAAAGAAATGGTCCAAGATCAAAGGAGTTGCTCTTTATTAGTCCCTATTTAGTTTAATTATTTTTGTGTATATTTTTTGCAAGTGTTATAATTTTCTAGAAATACCCAAAACTCCCAACCTGCTTTTATTTATTTGTTTCTTTGAACATGATTAAATTGTTTGATACTTTATCATGCATAATAACATGCTATACATATTACCCACATAATACATATTAACCATGCATAATTTTATAAACACTCTTAGGATTGATTATATGTTTTTATTTGATAACTCATATAATTAATTTAGTCTTAATTAGTTAAGATGGTAAAAAGAATTTAAATTTGTTTATTTTCTTATTTAATAAAATTATTTTATTAAATAAAATGGTATTCCATTTAAAAAGGCAAAATAAAATGTAGGGCACGATTATTTATTTTGCATTACTGGATCAGTATTTATTGGAATATCATTTGGTAAAATTAATTTTACAACCTAATTAAAAAATATTTATCTTGAGAAAAACACAATTTTAAAATAGTGAGTGGGAGAGGGAATTATGACAATAAGTCTCATGGTCTCCATTATTTTTTGAACACCGAGAGACATAGGAAGGGCCTCATGTCGCCTCCGTTTGCGGTCTCCCTAAGGAAAGACTTCCGAATATGTTTATTTTATCTCAAGGTTGACTTCTCTTATGAGAATAAGATTAGTGATGTATTTCATGTTTGACTGACCCTAAGGCACATTCTTGAGTTAAGTCATCAATTGAAAATAATGGGTTACACTCCGGAGATGTATCTAGGCTTTCAAGCGCGACTAGTACATCTTGACCAAACTAGTGGTAATTCATAAGTCAAAAGAGAAAAATGAGTTTTTAAGTTTTCACTTATGGAGTTGAGATCTTGTCTCAAGGTTAATTTGTGATTAGTCTGACCTACCCTAAGGCGGTCCATTAATTTTCAAATTAATCTATCGTGGATTAGTAATTAATTTTTATATGTTATTTTATATGTTGCATTCATGCATCATATTTACTATTCCAAATATAAACTGATATTTATTATATGCATTAATTCATTATATTTTATTTATTTAATTTTCAGCAATATGTCCAATCCAAACCCTGTAACTATTTTACTTGCTAATGAGAAATTGACTGGTGATAACTACATGAAATGGAAATCAAACATGAACATTGTTTTGATATGTGAAAACCATATGTTTGTGCTTAATGAGGAATGTCTTGAAGTTCCTGCTCTCACTGCTGCCAAAACTGCAAGAGAGAAATATGACAATTGGATGTTATCTAACAATAAGGCCATATGTTATATGCTTGCTAGTATGAGCAATGTGCTCATAAAAAAGTTTTATACCATTGAAACAGCCTATGAGATTTGGGCATCTCTACAAGGCATGTTTTCCCAGAAATCTAATAATTGCATAAATTATGCTACTAGAAGTTGCACGATTAACATATTGCACGATGCAGAAATCCATGGTGCAACAATTGATGAGAGAACTCAAGTAAGTGTGTTACTTGAATCTCTCACACCAGCTTTTGCGACATTCACGACCAACTATGTTATAAAAAAGTTGGAGTATAATATGACCCAACTACTGAATAAGTTGCAAACTTTTGATTCCCTAAACAAAAGTTCCACTAAGGTTGAGGAGGAAAATGTTGCTGAAACCAAGCCTTCCACTTCAAACAGTAATTCAAGGAAGAGGAAGGGTGGCCAAGGAAGAGACAAGAAAAAGGACAAACAACCAGAAAAGACCAACAAGTCTTCCAAGAAGAATAATTCTGCAAAGAACTCCAAAAAGAAGGCACCAAAAGGAACATGCTTTCATTGTGGAGTTGATGGTCATTGGAAAAGGAATTGTTCTATGTACCTGGCTGAATTGAAAGACAAAAAGAAGGGTAAATTTGATTTACTTGTTTTAGAATCTTGCTTAGTGGAAAGTGATTTATCATCCTAGATAGTTGATTCCGGAGCCACTAACCATGTTTGTTTTTCTTTTCAGACTCTCAGTACTTCAAGGAAGCTAGCTCATGAAGAAGTGACCATGAGAGTTGGATGTGGTCAAGAGATCTTAGAAGCTGAAATAGGAAAAGCTTGCCTAGATTTTGATAATAATAAATTTATTGTGTTAGACAATGTTTGTTTTATTCCTGGATTTACTAGAAATTTAATTTCCTTATCAAAATTGCATGAACAAGGTTTTATGTTTCTTTTAATAATAATTCGATTGTTATTTCAAAATATGGTTTTCACATTTGTTCTGAAAAGTCTTAAGGTGGACTTTACAAGCTAGAGCCCAACGTCGAGCATGTTTATAATTCTGAATTATTTAAAACAGCAAATCCTAGATCTATTAAAAGACAAAAGACAGATTCCGATAGTGAAACATATCTGTGGAATTTGAGATTGGGACATATTGGTCTAGAAAGAATTGATAGACTAATAAAGGATGGTCCTTTAAGAGAACTATCTATTGGTTCTCTCCCAGTCTGTGAATCCTCCCTAGAAGGCAAAATTCTCAAAAGACCTTTCTCTGCTAAAGGTTCAAGAGCAACGAAACCACTTCAACTTGTACATAAGGACGTTTGTGGTCCACTAAATGTGCAAGCTAGAGGAGGTCATGAATATTTTGTCACTTTCATTGATGATTATTCAAGATATGGTTACATGTACTTAATGCAAAGGAAATCCGAAACATATGATAAGTTTAAGGAATTCCAAGCAGAAGCTGAAAAGAAATTAGGTAAATCACTAAAGTACTTCGATCAAATCGAGGTGGAGAGAACTTAGATTATGCATTTGAGGACCATTTGTTTGAGCATGGAATTCAATCCCAACTAAGTGCACCTAGAACACCGAAACAAAATGGTGTTTGAGAAAGACGAAAAATAACCTTATTAGATATGGTTAGATCGATGATGAGTTACTCATCATTTCCTTTGACATTCTGGGGTTATGTAATAAAATGTGCTCTATACATGCTCAATTTTGTTCCATCTAAGTCTATTAAGAAAATACCATTGATATTATGGAATGGTACTAAACCTAGTTTAAGCCATTTCTGTATATGGGGTTGTCCTGCACATGTGCTTAGATGAAATACTGGGAAGTTGGGATCACGCACTGAAGTGTGCATGTTTGTGGGATATTCCAAAGAGACAAAAGGTGGCATATTATATAGTCCTAAAGATAACAAAACATTTGTATCTAAAAATGCTACTTTTTTGGAGCATGACTATATGAATAACCACAAACCTAAAATTAAAGCCGTACTTGAGGAAATGGTCTCAAGTAAACAAGACCAATCACCAACAATCGGAAAAGATAAACGACCAAAGGATATCGCCAGTTTTGGTCAGAACAATAGAGAGCTTCATCGTAGTGGGAGGATTGGTAAACAACCCGTATGCTATGAACATGAAGTTCAGATGCTTGTGTCTGACACAAACAAAGATGATCCATTGACATATAGAGATTTAATGGAAGATTCTGACAAAGATAAAGGGCTAAACGTTATGGACCTTGAAATGGAATCTATGTATTCCAATTCTGTATGGACTCTTGAACCACCTAACCTATTTGTTACAAATGGATATTCAAGAAGAAAAGAGGAGCAGATGGGAAAGTAAAGACATTCAAAGCAAGGCTAGTAGCGAAAGGATACACAGAGAAAGAAGGAGTTGATTATGAAGAAACTTTTTCACCTCTGGCCATGCTCAAATCTATTTGCATACTCTTATCCATAGCTACATGCATGGCTTATGAGATTAGGAAAATGGACGTTAAAACAAGTTTTCTGAATAGCTATTTTGACGAAACCATTTACATGTCTTAACCAGAAGGGTTCAAAGTTAAAGGTCAAGAGAAAAAAGTCTTCAAGCTTTTTAAGTCTATTTACAGACTTAAACAAGCTTCGAGATATTGGAATCTTAGATTTGATGAAGCAATTAAAACGTTTGATTTTGAACAAAATGTTGATGAACACTATGTTTATAAATAAATCAAAGATAAGAATGTGGTATTCCTCGTTCTTTACGTTGATGATATTATACTCATTGGGAATATCATAGAAACATTATCAAAAGTAAAGAATTGGTTAGCTAAGCAATTCCAAATGAAATTTTTGGGAGAAGCAAAATATGTTTTGGGAATTCAAATCTGTAGAGATCGAAAGAACAAAATTTTGGCATTGTCTCAAGCAACTTATATTGATAAAGTGCTAGAACACTTTGGCATGCAAAACTCCAAGAAGGGCACTATGCCTACCCTGTTAGGAGTTTAATTGTCTAAAGAACAATGTCCACATACACCTCAAGAAGATGAGGACAAGAGACAGTTTCCCTATGCCTCTGCAATAGGCAGTCTAATGTATGCAATGTTATGCAGTAGACCTGACATCTATTATGTAGTAGGGAAAGTCAGCCGTTATCAATCCAATCCTGGATTGAGTCATTAGACAGCATTAAAGAATATTCTCAAGTATCTCAGGCATACTAGAGATTACGTGATTGTGTATTTAGGTGGAGACCTGAACCCCACTACATATACTAATTCAGATTATAAATCAGATAAAGATAGTCGAAAGACGACATCTGGATCAGTTTTCACACTTGGAGGAGGTGTTGTAGTTTTGAAAAGTATTAAACAATCTAGTATTGCAGACTCCACCATGGAAGTTGAATACATAGCGGCTTGTGAAGTAGCTAAAGAGGTTGTGTCACTCATGAAGTTCTATATTTATCTGGAAGTTGTTCCAGGCATGGATCGGCCATTTTTTCTATACTGTGATAAGAGTGGGGTAGTAGCTGTAGTGTCCCAGAATATTTACTTAGCTAGCTAGATTGCAATAGTAGTTAGTAGTAGTTTGTAGTATGATAGATTCTGTGGATTTTTGTTCAAGGCAGGACTTAGTTGGAAACTCATAGCAACAGTTATGGATTTTATAAGTTTAACCTACAGTTTAAGAATATTAAATATAACATAAGGTTTGATTAATATTGCTAGACCTAGATATATTGTTATTATAACCTAAGGTTTAGATAGAACCATTCAGAGCACGACACTTGTCATCATCATGTTTATTAAGGAATTAAGTATTTTTTATTAATAGTTGTAATAAAAGAAAGATCTAGAAGCTCTAGAACCTTACAGAAGCTGTTATGATCGTATTATGACTCACTCAAAGTTGTTTATCCAATTTAAAATATGCTGAAAAAGTACAAATATGTGTTTGATATATCAACGTATGTTGATATATCGTAGCTATAGGTACCGAAATATTGCCTACGGGAGATATGGAAAACACATCGACTTTGCACGAACGTACGAACAGGGCTTGGGATTAGGGTGGAGCCGATATATCGCTCAAGGTAGGCGATATATCACCCCTATTGATGTATTTTTGAATGTTGATGAATTTTGAATTTAAAAATACCCTTAACCACTTGGACCTGCCTTTGAACGATTTTGACCGAGTTCTGTGCGTTTGTTGAATGAAAATTAAAATAATTTTCATTTTATATTCATTTATTCATTCAAACTAAAAGGGGTTAGTTTCACTCCTTGAACTCTATAAATAAGACCTAATACTAAGTCATTTTCTTCATTCTTCAAGAAGTCTTCAGAGCCTCCAATTTGCTAGTGTTACTATAGAGAGGGACACCTGGGTTATTGGGTTAAAAGCTTTATCATTCTAAGTTTTTCTAAACACTTTGGAAGTGAGATATAGTGAAATTTCAGCATTGAGGTTTAGATCAATCCATAAGATCATTCAAGGTATTCGTGTTCCTTAAGTTCAGTTCTTTATGGTTCTTTAGTGTTCTTTAGTTTTCCTTGTTTTCTTTCAGATCCTAACTCCTATTTATGATTCTTGATTAGGTGTTTAAGTTTATGTAAACTTAAGGTTCTTTTCGGTATGTTTCTGCTTGAAGGTTTACTTCTCTCCTTTTTCATCTCTTTTCTTTAGAAACTCACCATTCTTACTGTTGGTTTTAGGAGTGTTCCAATCCCGTTCTTGTTCCCAAATATCCTGGCTTTTGGTAAGGAAAATAGGATAGATTATATGTGATTTTATGTTTATGTTATTATATGCTTTACGTTATGATATGTATATTTATGTATGAATATGTCTTGTAGTCTTTGGGGCTTATAGTTGCTTAGCTAGGAAACCCCAATGTTTTTATGTTGCTTAGGGCTTATTGTTGCAAACCTCAATGTTTTTATGTCTCTTGGGGCTTATAGTTGCTCTGATAGCAAACCCCAAGATTATTTATCATTTTCATGGTTTAGAGTTATGATTTACCCTACCTCGACTAGTACATGACCTAGATGGGTTGTCATATACTACCATGTGATCTAACCTACCTCGATTAGTAAACAGAGGACCTAAATGGTTTATCATATGCCATGTTAATGAGTTAGTGGCCATTAATATTGCAGTGCTATATGATATAAGTTTTTATAGTCATATGTTTTATAGTGTATGTTTATATTATGGCTTTATGTTTATGATTTAGGATGTATGTTTTTTAGTAGATTTTCCATGCTGGGCTTTAGGCTCACTCCTTTATTTTTAGCTTGATGAAGGAAAATGATTATGGAAGGCAGAATGATTCTTGGCAGCTTGGCTTGTGTGTTAAGGATGAATGGAATGAATGGACTGTGTGTCGATCGGGGATGACATTATTTAGTCTTTTGAATTATGTTTCTTTTGTAATTCCGCACTTAGTTTTGAACAATTGAATTAAAGTTTATGTTTTATGTTTTATAAGCAATGGGATCCCATACCATATCTATCACATTTTATATTTTTATATTATCTTGTATTTGATACAATATTTTGGGTTTTCAATAAAGATATGTTATTTCTTATGTTTCTACAAAAATAGTAGCTATGTGTAGTAGCTTTAATAGTCCAAGGCCTTAGAAATAGTTGGGTCATTACAGTTGGTATCAGAGTAATGGTCCATATGCATGAAGTTCTCCTTGATACACACTCACAAGCTCCAAATCTAACTGACAATGTAAGTGTTTATAGCTAATGTTTTAGTCCTTATGTTCTCAGTTAAGAATGGATGGAGCCTTGACCTATGAGGATATCCGAGCCATTAAGGCCTTAAAAAGGATTAGAGAGCCAATGAATATAGTAGGAGTGTAAGAAAGAATCACTCAGAGATTGCTCTTATTCCACAAGGAGATAGTTCACCTCCAAACTACTAAGCAAATCATGATGAGAGTTACGGAGCAATATGTTTTAGTAATTAGGCTTTTTAAAGATTATCCTTCTGTAATTTCAGCTTTAGAAGAAAAATGGGAGACTATAGATGATGAAGATGAATTACCAGTAGCTATGAGATATTATTTTCTCATACTTAGGTTCACCTCTAAGATGGAATTCCAATTCACTAATGAGAAAAAACATAGAATCTTTACGAATCTTCCTAGATGAAATTTTGAGGCTCAAGATAATGATGATTATGAGGAGATAGATGATGATATGTTAGATGAAGGGTCAGATGTAGAAGATCCTGATTTTTAGATTAGTTTATTTCTTTAATTATTTATCTTTGCATTTATGATTGTACTTAGTGAAAACCTTTTTCCAAATGAATATTATTGTTATTTTTAAATGACATGTATGAGTTTGAGTTTCTTTTACAATCATAATAAATAATGACTGAGTTTGGTGAGGGTGGATATAAATCAATGGACCAAGTTCTATATTGAGAGTTAGGGAGCCATAGTAGTGGGAACGATTTTACTGATCCCAGCCCTCCCTCAATATGGTTAACTTTGGAACAACGACAAGTTTCGAGCCTGAGAATTAAGTCATATAGGAATGATTAGAAACAGACTTAGAAAATAAGAAAGATGGCTGATTTCTAAGTATAGAAACACACCCTAATTATAAAGAAGGCTTACATAATTTTTCATAAGAAATCATAACTAATAGGTTCGAGTTATGTTTGCTTAGATTAAGTTTTGCCTTAGAGACTATTAGGGTAAGTTCTAACATGTTTTTCTCGACTGATAGAACTCTGCTAAAGATGTCCCTCAGAAGGTCTGCTCGCACAAATGCCAATGCCTCTAGCGCCACTCATGAGACTAATGAAGCCCCTCTAATTCGAAGAAGGGGAGCGTGTGCTACAACTGTTGCTACTAACCAAAGTGCACCGCCACCTCCGGTTGACAACAACACAGAAATTTTCAGGCTACGGCAACCAGTGAAGGAATTGCTCTAGCAACAGCGACAACAGGCCCAGCCGCAACCATAGACTCATCCTCAGCTGCAACCGCAGCCTCAACAAATGGCTCAAGCACCCCAACAAGTAGGTCCTTATGGGGGATGGCCAATGCTGAACTATGCACCTTACCCAACTCAGTACATGGAGCCAATCTACGAGCGGTTTCGTAAGAAACACGCTCCAAACATTTATGGGACAATGGACCCCTTGATAGGAGGAAGAATGGCTCAGAAATGTAGAGCCGATCCTAGCGCATATGACCTCGGCAACGCGGATCGCATATCCTACGTTTTGCCTCTTTTAAAGATAGATGCTAGAATATGGTGGGACCTAGTTCAGCAGACTGATGACGTTGCCACCATGACATGGACGAGATTTGTGGAGCTATTCCATAAGCAGTACTACAACTCGGTAGTCATTGCTACAGGGGTTGAGGAGTTCACTAGTTTGAAACAGGATGTCACACATTCTTATCCAGCATCACAGATGTGGTAAAGAAACACCACTAAAGGTTGGAGACGTCCGCATTATAAAGGAATTCCCAGAGGTATTTCCTGACAACTTACCAGGAAATTGACTTCACAATCGAACTAGTACCGGGCACCGAGCCTATCTCCAAGGCACCATATCGTATGGCACCTACCGAACTCAAAGAGTTAAAGAAGCAACTACAAGAACTCTTAGACTTGGGTTTCATTAGACCAAGCCATTCGCAATGGGGAGCACCGGTTCTATTTGTAAAGAAGAAGGACTGAAGCATGTAGATGTGTATAGATTACTGTAATCTGAATAAGGTGACAATTAAAAATAAGTACCCGCTACACCGGATTGATGACTTGTTTGATCAACTTCGAGGAGCAACCGTGTTTTCAAATATCAATTTATGGTCTGGGTATCACCAGCTCAAAGTACGGGAAGAGGATATTCCCAAGACAGCTTTTAGAAGTCGTTATGGGCATTACGAGTTTCTAGTTATGTCTTTTGGTCTTACCAATGCTCCAGCCGAATTTATGGATTTAATGAATAGGGCCTTTAAGGATTACTTGGATAAATTCATCGTAGTGTTCATCGACGATATTTTGGTGTACTCAAATGAAGAAGTTGAGCACGAGGACCATTTAAGGATGGCCATGTTGCGATTGAAGGAGCATCAACTTTACACCAAGTTCAAGAAGTGTGAATTTAGGCTTTCACAGGTAGCGTTCCTCGGCCACATAGTATCCAAGGACAGAGTTGCTGTAGACCCAACTAAAGTAGAGGCTGTGAAAGATTGGCCAAGTCCTAAGAACGCGTCAGAGGTGGGAAGTTTTCTGGGGCTAGGAGGTTATTATCAGAGGTTTGTAGAGGGATTTTCTAAGATAGCCACTCCACTTACCAACCTAACCTAGAAACAGCAAAGGTCCAACTGGATGGAAAAGTGTGAAGAAAGTTTCCAGTTGCTTAAGGATAAGCTATGCTCAGCACCAGTACTTTGTGTACCAACACCCAATGACAAGTTTGTAGGCTATTGTGATGCATCGAAGAAAGGTTTGGGTTGTGTGCTAATGAAGAATGACAAAGTGATAGCCTACGCCTCAAGGCAGCTGAAGAATTACGAGCAACACTATCCAACGCATGATATGGAGTTGGCAGTGGTGGTCTTTGCATTAAAAATCTAGCGCTATTATCTTTATGGAGAACGGTGTGAGATTTATACGTACCACAAAAGCTTAAAGTATTTATTCACACAAAAGGAGCTCAACATGAGGTAGCGCAGGTGGTTAGAATTAGTGAAGGATTAGGACTGCGAAATCCTAAACCACCCTGGAAAGGCAAACGTAGTTGCTGATGTGCTAAGTAGGAAGAGTTATGGAAGTCTAGCAGCAATATCCAGATAGAAAAGCCGCTTCAACAAGAGTTGATCAATGCCAGAATAGAAGTAGTCATTGGTAAACTGACTAACTTGTCCATCCAGTCAAGTTTGTTAGAAGATATACGGATCGGCCAAGGGCATGATGACACATTAGTATCTCACATAGCCGCAGTTAAAGAAGGGAAGGCCACAGATTTCTCGATATCACGACAGGGGTTCTTGAGATATAAGGACCAGGTATGCGTGCCGGATGATCATGGAATTAGGATGAAGATTTTAGAAGAAGCACATAATACCCCATACTCAGTTCACCCAGGGTCGACAAAGATGACTCATGACCTTAAGGCATTGTATTGGTAGCCAAGTATGAAGAAAGATGTAGCAGAGTATGTGTCTAAATGCTTAGTATGCCAGCAAGTGAAAGCAGAACACCAGCGGCTTGCAAGCTTATTGCAATCACTTAGTATTCCAGAATGGAAGAGGGAGGACATAGCCATGGATTTCATGACAAGACTACCACGAACAAATAATCAGCACGACTGGGCTTGGGTAGTAGTAGATAGACTAACCAAGTCAGCTCACTTTCTTCCTATCAAGACTACGTATACAACAGACAAGACTGCATGTCTGAGAAATAGTAAGACTGCATGGAATCCCTAAGACCATAGTATTCGATAGAGGATCGGTGTTTACATCGAGATTTTGGGGAAGCTTGCAGCAAGATATGGGTACCAAATTATGTCTTAGTACGGCATTTCATCCTCAGACTGATGGTCAGTCTGAGCGTACCATACTGGCTTTAGGGGATATGCTGCACCCTTGTGTACTTGAATTTGGAGGATCATGGAGTAAGTATTTTCCACTGATAGAATTCTCCTACAACAATAGTTACTAGTCAACAATCGGGATGGCACCTAATGAGTTACTTTATGGAAGAAGGTGTCGATCGCCGTTACATTGGGACGAGGTAGGAGAAAGGCAACTTCTTGGACCTGAAGCTGTTAGACAAGCTCAGGATGCAGTAGCACGGATTATAAAGTGTATGCTCGTTGCTTAGGGCCGACAAAAAATTTATACGGATGCCAAGCAGTGTGATGTGGAATTCAAAGTCGGAGATCAAGTCTTCTTAGCGATTTGGGAACAAAGGCAAGCTTAGTCCCCGGTTTATAGGTCCTTTTGAGATATTGGAGAAGGTGGGTACAGTTGCATATAGATTAGCCCTACCGCCAGCTCTAGCAGATAGGCACAATGTGTTCAACATCTCAATGTTGCGTAGATATGTGTCAAACCCAGCTCACGTCCTCAAGTACGATACGATAGCACTCTAAAAAGACTTGAGTTACATGGAACGACCGGTTACCATCCTAGATAGAGGGATGAAGGAATTACGATCTAAGAGTATTCAGATAGTCAAGGTCCTATGGAGTAATCGTTTTGAACGAGAGGCAACGTGGTGGTTGGAGGAAGACATGTTAGCATAGTATCTGGAATTGTTTGTAAGTAAATTTCGAGGAGGAAATTCTTTTAAGTAGGGGAGAATTGTAGTGTCCGAGAATATTTACTTAGCTAGCTAGATAATAGTAGTAGTTAGTATTAGTTTGTAGTATGTTAGTTTCCGTGGATTTTGGTTCAAGTCGAGACTTAGTTGGAAACTCATAGCAACAGTTATGGATTTTATAAGTTTAACCTATAGTTTAAGAATATTAATTATAACATAAAGTTTGATTAATATTGCAGGTCCTTGATATATTGTTTATTATAACCTAAGGTTTAGATAGAACGATTAAGAGCATGCCACTTGTCATAATCATGTTCATTAAGGAATTAAGTATTTTGATGAATAGTTTTAATAGAAGAAAGATCTAGAAGCTCTAGAACCTTCCAAAAACTGTTAGGATTGTATTATGACTCAGTCAAAGCTGTTACTCAATTCAAAATATGCTGAAAAAAGTGCAAATACGTGTTTGATATATCAATGTATGCCGATATATCGCAACTATAGGGACCGATATATCGCCTACGGGAGATACGAAAAACACGTCGACTTTGCACGAATGTACGAACGGGGCTCGGGATTAGGGTGGAGCTAATATATCACCCAGGGTAGGCGATATATCGCCCCTGGTGATATACTTTTAAATGTTGATGATTTTTAAATTTTAAAATACCCTTAACAACTTGGACCTACCTTTGAACGATTTTGACCGAGTTCTGGGCGTTTGTTGAACGAAAATTCAAATATTTTTCATTTTAAAATCATTTATTTATTCAAATTAAAAGGGGTTAGTTTCACTCATTGAACTCTATAAATAGGACCTAGTACTCCGTCATTCTCTTCATTCTTCAAGCAATCTTCAAGGCCACCAAGTTGCTATTGTTACTATAGAAAGAAACACGTGGGTTTTTGGGTTAAAAGGTTTATCATTCTAAGCTTTTCGAAACACTTGGGAAGTTAGATATTGCAAGATTTCGGTATCAAGGTTTAGATCAATCCATAAGATCATTCAAGGTATTCTTATCCCTAAGTTCAGTTATATAGTTTTCATTAGTTTTCTTTTATTCATATCCTAACCCTTATTTATGATTCTTGATTAGGTATTTATGTTTCTTGAAACTTAAGGTTCTTCTTGGTAAGTTTCTTCTTGATGGTTTAATTTTCTTTCCATCTATATTCTTTATAGATACTCACCATTTTTATTGTTGGTTTATAGGAGTGTTCTAATCCCATTCTTGTTCCCAAATATCCCGGCTTTTGGTACGGAAAGTAGGATAGATTATACGTGCTTTTATGTTTATGTTATTATATGTTTTACAATATGATATGTATATTTATGTATGAATATGTCTTGTAGTCATTTGGGGCTTATAGTTGCTTAGATAGCAAACCCCAAGATTATTTATCATTTTTATGGTTTAGAGTTATGATTTACCCTACCTCGACTAGTAGAGGACCTAGATGGGTTATCATATACTACCATGTGATCTAACCTACCTCGATTAGTAAATAGAGGACCTAG
Organism: Humulus lupulus; assembly: GCF_963169125.1. Taxonomy (NCBI): domain Eukaryota; kingdom Viridiplantae; phylum Streptophyta; class Magnoliopsida; order Rosales; family Cannabaceae; genus Humulus; species Humulus lupulus. Next base: position 79,706,364 of record NC_084796.1, read on the forward strand.
ATGGTTTATCACATGCCATGTTAATGAGTTAATGGCCATTAATGTTGTAGTCCTATATGATATATGTTTTTATAGTCATATGTCTTATATTTATGATATAGTCTTATGTTTATGAGTTATGGCATATGATTGTTAGTAGATTTTCCTTGCTGGCCATTAGGCTCACTCCTTTATTTTTAGCTTGATGTAGGAAAATGATTATGGAAGGCGGAAGGATTCTTGGTAGCTTGGCTTGTGTGTTAAGGATGAATGGAATGAATGGACTGCGTGTCGATCGAGGATGACGTTATTTAGTCTTTTGAATTATGTTTCTTTTGTAATTCCGCGCTTAGTTTTGAACAATTGAATTAAAGTTTATGTTTTATAAACAATGGGATCCCATACCATATGTAATGCCCCAAATTTCCTAATAAGGTTTAGGACCTTGATTAGGAGGCCGGGAGGGCCATAATTGATTTGTTATAATATTTAATGACTATATGCATGTTTATGTGAATTATATTATTATATGATGGTGAATGCATGCATATGGGAGAATTTATTATTGTGAGGGTATTTTGGTAATTTGGCCACTGTGGGCGTAATTGTATATTTTGGGTGCATGACTGTGATTAATTAATGTAGCCTCATTATAAGGTGGATTGGTTCGAGCTATTCGACATGAGACGATCATGGGATGTAAGTGTTCGGTCTAGTCATAACGGGTTTAAGTTCGGGGCTCGGGGTGAGTCTCGGGGTGAATTTAATGGTTAGAGCATTACCGGGAATTAAAGGGTAATGGGATATGAATTATTGGAATCTAAGGATATTGAGATTAGCGGGAATTGAAAAACGTTAATTATGATTAACGGGATAGGTGGAAAGTACCAATTTTACCCTTAGAATAGTTTGAGAAGCTTTTGATGGCTTAAGGGTATTTTGGTCACTTAGGGTTTTGGATATATATAACTTAGGAGGGCTGTAAAAGAACAGAATAAAACAGAGCCATTTCTTCCCCCTTCTCGTACACAATTTCCTCCATTATCTCCCTTGGTGTTCTTGAGGCCATCTTGAGGTTTTGAGATAGGAATTCAAAGGGCTGAAGTTGTGGACCTGGTTTAGCTATTAAGGAAGGTTCAAACTGGTTTCAAGGTGAGTTTTAGTCACTTGTTTCAGGTTATGCTCTGTTTTGATCTTCAAATTCTCAGCCTTTGATTCTTGATGGAAGTATGGATTTAAAGGGGTTTTGATTGATGGTATGATTGGGTTTTGATGAGAGTGAGCTAAGGGTGTTATTTGGGGGTTTAATTATATGTTTGGAGGAGGTTTAAGGATGGTTTGAGGGACTGGTTTGAGAGGAAAGAGCACAGGGGGAAAAACTGGTTCGTGTGTGGTCGGTTGCTGGTCAGTTGATCGTTCTCAAGGGTCGTTCTTTTAATTTTTCTAGCTCGACTTTGAGGTAAGAAAACTGCACCCTGTGTATATGTGACATGCATGGCTATTATGATGCATGTTGGTTGATTTATGGGTATGACATGCATGGTTATTATTGATGCATGTCGGTTGATTATTATGTATGACATGCATGGCTATTCTTGATGCATGTTGGTTGACTAATAAACGTGACATGCATGGCTGTTATTGGTGCATGTTAGATTGCTGGATATATTGCATATGATGCTTGAGAAACATGTGGTTAGGACATGCTTTGTATACTGGGTATGACATTGTTCAGAGCTTGAGCCTCTATGGTTGTATATGGTCCTAATTGTACTGGCATCTGTTTAGTAAGCATGCTAAATACCTTGTCTATGGATATTGGACATGTGATATATGTTTGGTGGCATGGCTTACCTGTGTATGGCGCTGACTTATTAGTCAGAATCAACAATGGTGTCAGATCCGTCTGTGAAGCTGTGACTTAATAGTTAAGTTCACCACGGGCTGAGCACTGGTCGTGTTTTACTGACCCAAGGGTCAGAAGTGGTAGTGCGTTGCGAATGCCGGGCCAATTAACGATTAGATCTAATCGAGGTCGGCATTGAATGACTCATATGGGGTATTAATGCTGGACCGACCGGAAGGTCAATGAGAACTATAAGCGCTTGCCTGGTCTATGACCAGATGTTTAGGGCCAAGGTATATGACCCCGGTGACTGTTTGTCACATGGCCAAGGGACGTTGTCCATTGCACGACTCTAGGGTTGGGAGGAAGGTTATGTTGGTGACCATTCACCATGCACCTGTCCTAATCAAACTTATGAAAGGATCACTTGTCAGTTAAGCCCTGGTGACCCTATCGTCACATGGCTAGAAGGAGTGATGCTCATTATTGTGACTTTTGGCTCACGGGTGCTACGTGGTGCAGGTAAAGGCAAGAGGAAGCTGGACCATCCTTGAGTTGGGGAGCTTAGGTGATGACGTGTACATATGCAGCTGCTCGTCCGCCACAGCCGAGGTTTAATGTGGAACTAGGGTTGAACCCTGTTTTGCCGCTTAGAACGGCCTGTTGTAAATATTTTCTGTAATAGACTCTGAAATTATATTTTCGGGATCCTAATGTATATATTAAACGTTCTAGTGAAACGTTACGTCTTAACCAAAATATTTAATCCCTAAATCGCTAATCATAATTAGTACACGATTTTGGCCAAACGACTCGATTAGCGAGTTTAGCACTGTTTACAAGGCACACTGTAACGGTCCCTGGAGTTTGGGGCGTTACACCATATCCATCACATTTTATATTTTTATATTATCTTGTATTTGTTAAAATATTTTGGATTTTCTATAAAGATATGTTATTTCTTATGTTTGTGTCAAAATAGTAGCTATGTCTAGTAGTTTTAATGGTCCAAGGTCTTAGAAATAGTTGGGTCATTACAACCACAAACACAAAAACTAGATCCAAAATGAGCACCTAAGACGTCATTGTCACAAGAGGGGAAATACTTGAATTTCGTAGAAAGGAGATGATTGGACAATCATGCATTGTCTTCTTCATGAGGTATGCCCTATATGAAGTTAGTAATATTTATTGTAAGGATTTTCTTTCATCAACTATTTAGTTTTCTTTTAACTTTTCTTTTTAATTAATGATATTTGTTGGTAGGATTTTGTACCAGACACTATTATTAGACAAGGAAAATAGAGGATTGTTGTTGTTTATGAATCTGAATAAGGTTTCTACTTCCGTGACTCGTGCAGATAGTCGTGCTAAAACTTTATGTGATAGGATGTTATAATGTACTAAAAAACGTGATTGGATAGTTATGCCTTATAACCATGGATAAGTTTAATTAATATGTTTTTCATTGATACAAAAAAATTGAATCTAAAGTTAAAAACTTTGTAATACTTGTTCTTTCAATAGGGAGCACCAGATGTTATTTTTATTATATCCCAATTGGCATTATTGTTGTTTTCTCGATCCTCTCAATGCACCATTAGATAACAGGACAACCATCAAGGAGACCATCATTGATGCATTTGAGATGTATTTCACGGAAATAATGAAAACATGTAAAAAGATCAACAAACGCCCAGCGAGAGTAATGTATTTCCAACCTACGGTATGTTTCTATTTGTATATGGATTTATGTATATATAAAGATGTTAAAAATATTTAATACTATACATGTATTACCAATCTTTATATAGTGTCATAAACAACCAAACTGTAGAGTCCAAGAACTTTACTTAGCTAAGATAGATAGTAGTATGATAGTATTTATAGCATTATCTTTGTTACTTTGGATTTTTGGTTCAGACCGGGAGTTATTTGGACACTCATAGTAGTACTTATAGATTTTCTAAGTTTAACCTATAGTTTAAGAATATTAAGTATAACCTAAGGTTTGATTAATGTGACTGATATTAAGGATTATATTATTATATTATAAGGTTTAGACATCAACCAATAGGATTTTAAGCACATGTTTTGAATGGTAATTAAGGATTAAGATTTTTGAGGATTAAATATAATAAGGAGTAAAGTTTGAATGTTATAGGGTCAGTCAGCAGCTTTGAGTACGTTGAGGGCTTAGTCAAGGTTGTTTACTCCATTCAAACTTAGCTAAAAATGTGTAATTTCGTGTTTAAATATTCAGCGTGTGCCGATATATCGCAGCTATAGGGGGCGATATGTCGCAGCACGTAGATACGGAAAACACGAAACGATGCACGGTCGCCTCGGGCATACTGGCCCAGGCGATATATCGCCTACAGGGGGCGATATATCGCCTCCTTCAGCATGGATTCAAACTCTTTTGAATTCCTTTCCCTTCAGCCATTCAAACTCCTTCAACAGTCCAGCATCTTGTGAACGAGTCTTCAGCCTCTGCTGAACGATTATTCAAATGATTTTCACCTAAAAAGCCATTATTTTTATTCAAGTAAAATCAAGATATTTTCATTCCCAAACTCTATAAATAGGACCTAGTACCCAGCCATTATTCACCATTTGCTCTAAGTTCAGAGGCTGCTAGTGTTAAGTGAGTGTGAGAGTGTAAACACTTGGTTTGGGGAAAAACTATAAGCTTAAACATCATAAGCTTATCAAACACTTTGGGAAGTGAGTTCTATAGTATTTCGGTGAAGGTTAGAGTGATCTTGCAATCTTTGAGGTAAACCCAAAACTCTAGTTCCTTTCTGTATTTTATGTTATTTCCTTTCTCTAAACCTTCTACTCAGTCCCCTAACCTTATTCTTATTTTGGTTAGGGAATCCAAGCTCTTAAGCATATAAGTTGGTAAGTATGTTTTTATGGTTTAGTCTTTCCATCTCTTTCATTTCATCTCCTCTCTTTAGACTCACTCTTTCTTATGGTTTTAGGAGTGTTCCAAAAGTCCCAACTCAGTCCATAATTTCGGTAACTTTGGTAAGGAAAATAGGCTAGAATTAATATGTTATATGTTATCTATATGTTTATGTTATTAAAAGTGTTATGATATGTATATGTGTATGTAGGCTTGGGCATATGACCCATATGACTAACAAGACCCCAAATGGGTTATGGGCATATGACCTACTTAGCTAGTAGGACCCCATTAACCCCATGGGCATATGCTTGTTTAGTCTATGGGACCCCAAGTAATAATGGCCATTATAATAAGTGTATTATGTGTTATGATATGTCTTTACGTTATTATGACATTATGTTTATGTTTATGACTATGTGTTAGATTTTCCTTGCTGGGCATTAGGCTCATTCCTTTCTGTTTATGTGCAGGAAATAAGCTTTAGAGGTGGAAAGATTCGTGACGCTTAGAGGATGTGTATCGATGGTGAATGGAGTCAAGGGGCCGAGCGTTATTCGATTCGAGGATGTAGTCTTCTTTATGTTTTTATGGTTTCAAATGTATTTTTCCGCATTTTCTATGTAACTCTTTTTAGTTTTTAAGTTATTTTTGTTTTAAAGACAATGGGTACCCATATCCTACTTATTTTATGAAAGTAACCTTTGTTTCCACAAGTTTCAATAAAATTATGGTATTTCCGCAAAAATGTAAGTGTTATGTATAGATTCGTTAATGGTCCAAATAGTCTAGATTAGTGGGTCGTTACACAAACAATATCGACTGCGGATATTACGTTATGAGGATGATGAAGAATGTACTTATCAATGCCACTCATATCAAACATTTCTTGTCGAAACAAGTAACAATAAATATACAACTACATAATATTAATATAGTATAATTTTTTTATATGCTTTCAATTTATTACAACTAATATAATTCTAATTAAAGTTTTGTTTCTTTATTTTATCAGTTCACCTCTGACAAACCATATACTACTAAAGAAATTGACAAAGTTTGAGAAGAATGGGCGATGTCATTTTTACAATTGGTTAGAACAAAATGAAACATGTTATCAGCTAGCTTACAATACATGTTGAGAAATTTAAATTTCTTTTTCGCAGTTTTTTAGTATTTTCTTTTCAAATTTCTTTTAATACATTTTGGACACTCAAAGGGATATATTTTTTAAATGAAAATGAAAATTGTAGCTGCATTTTTTAAAAAAAATAACTTTTATGGGCATTCAAAGAGAGCCCTAAAAGCTAAATTTAAAGACACTCAACAGAATCTTTTAGGACATGCATTGTGAGTACTAAAAACATTATTTTAGGACTAATGAAGACAACCCTAAACACTTACTTAAAGGCACTCACCGAGATTTTTTAGGGCTCGCAACGTGTGTCCTAAAATACCTTAGTTTTTAAGGCTCTCAAATAGAAGACTCGTGCCCCACGAATCCTAAAAAGTCTTTTTTGTAGTAGTGACAACACATGACATCTAGAGAGAGGAGATTTCGAATAGTTTGCATGTTTAGAAAAACTATCACTTTCCATTTCTGAGAGAGTGTGAAAGTCACAACTTCTGTAAACAACTTCTTCATGAAAAGTATTGCTTCTTTTCACATTTATAAAGATAATTAACTAATTTAGTTAATCTTTATTTTATTTAAAATAAAAAATGATCAGTTATAACTTATTTAATTATTTAATTTAAATCATATTTCAAATGAATAATTCAATGTATATAATGAAATAAATAAATTATTTGAAATTCAAAATTCAAATGACAGCTGTGTGGCGCCCTTCACTGTGCAATACAATGAGTGGCGTTAGCCTCATTAGGATTTTCCCTAATTTTCTTATTTGTTTGTTTAATTAATATTTAAGATAATATATTTATCCAAAAATAAATATTAGTTAATTGCAAATTAACTTTATCTTACAGTATTAGTTTTAATAAATAAATAAATATCATTAGTCACTCTTTATATTAATCCAAACATGATTAATATTTATTTTAACATATAGTTTTTCAAAATAAAAACTATATAGTTAAATAATTAATTAATTTATAATTAATCATTTGCCCATAACTATCACATAATTTTCCTTGCCTTAGAAAATTAATTCATTTGCAATTAAGTCATTCTCTCTACAAATCTTTCTTTTGACATCATTGCACTTGACAGTGTAGGACATAGGTGATCTAGGGACCACGTACCTATAATACGAAGCTACAACAAACCAGACTATTAATTAAACTATTTAATCTAATATTCTTATTTATTAATTCCATGATTACTCCACTATAAATATATGTAATTGCATTCTAAGTATTTATAGAATTATATTTACAAAGTTTTCTCTTGTAGTCCATTGATATAATCAATTAATGTAGTTTTGTCCTCCATTTATTAATTCATTAATTTGAACTGATCAAGATTACCATTTTACTTTTCTAATTACCTCTTGATCTATAAGGACCATTAATTTTCTAGCGAATAATTAACCTATAATCAAATTATAGATTTGAGCACAATAACTATTCGATTCTAGAATTAACTCTTAAGGGAACCAATATTCTATCCGTTAGGAAAGTATGGATTCTATTATTGTAAATCATGTTTCAAGCCATTCATGATATTAAATCTCCAAAGCAAAAGTCATTAGCCTCATTATACTAAGAAACCTTAATGAGTGAATAAAAAAATCCAATAAAGTCAAACAGGAGTTCATGAATATTTAGGATTTAGACTGACTTACAAATGATCATCTATTATGATAAGAATTAAAATCTTTAATTCAAAAGACAAGTTAATAAAGATAATTAATTCTCATCGGTCCTGTCATATATCTTATATATTATATACAACACATTTACTAAGATGTCTATCCACATCAGTAATCCGAATCAATATCACTTGCATTCTGTATGCTTAGAAAACCACACTAGTAACCATTAATTAAAAATTCCTTAATATATCATGTTAGTGACTATTTTATTCATTATATATGATCTTAATTCTCTCGTACTAATACAAAATCATACTCTTATGAATGAATAAGAATTTCTCTTCATATTATTAAATAATTAATTCAAACAATAATTATAAATTTAATTATAATAAAATTATATTTTTATTTTATCAATAAAATATGTTTATATACTTTTAGGGCATTAATTCTAACATATACTTTGTGGTTCAGAAATTACAAGCCAATTAAATTTTTATATTTGTCCACCCCAAACCGTATTCTCCACATATTATCATGGTTGGGTTGAGCTCATTGGGTATGCGACTTCGATTTTTTAAAGAAACATATGTGTGTGTGCTGGGCATTTGAATCTGGAAATGTCCAAAATTCAAATTTTAATGATTTACCTGCTAAAATCAATTGTCTTAGTTTTTAAACTCGTTAGATCATCATCTACTTCATTTTATCCAAATAGTAAAAGTCGTCCATAATTTTATTTTGAAAAATACAATCATCCATAATTTCAAAATACTAAATTGTAGACATTTAAATCGTCCATAATAAAACAAAGTCCAAAAAGTTAGAATTTGTTTTTTTTTGTTTGAATTCAAATTCAAGAGTAAATCAAGTCTACTCCAAAAGATAACCTTCACAAAAATAAAGAAATAAACAATTAATATATAACATATTGTTGCACCCTAATTTTAGCTCGAGTCATTCACTTAGTTCGGGTACAGCTGGCAAATAAATATACGGAGAAATAACCAAGGGAATGATATCTTCTTATTATCCACATAAGCAAATCCAGTTTCACATGGGCACGTATGGTTAGGTGTCCTGGGTTTAACCCGAGCTACAGACATGAAGGTTGTGAAGCGTGAGCTCATAATATTCAAACAATTGTCGAAGTACAAGCTAGAAGAGATACCCAGCTCATTGTATCTCTGATATATTGCGTACTCGCAGATCGCCAAAGACTCGGGTACTTTTATACGATTATTTATGACCAGTCTATCATATTTAATGTCCTAGATATTAGGAGACCATTTATTTTGTGAACAAATCATATCCCAGTATAAATGAGAATTGTTTGTATTAATTGTAATAAATATGTAAATCCGTGATTGACTCACACGATTACCCAAACCTGTCCACATAATTACTCTGTAAATACTGAGAATATTGGACAGGAAAAGGAACCATTATTATGTAATACTGAAACTTAGCCAAAATAGAGAGAGAAACAACAATAATATAGACTCGTGGACTAGGTGGATTTTAACTATTGAACCACGTAAAAGATTTGTGTTCTTCTTGATTCAATTCATATTTTTATTATGGTTTATTACTAAGCACTAATCTACCTTATTATTTCTTAATCCACTGTTGGCGAAAAATCAAGTCAACAGTTTGGTACTTTCATTGAGAGGGAAATTAGTGCTTTCATCAAAATCCCAGTCAAATCTCATCATGGTGCTGACTCGCTCAATGCACGACAATGAGATAGCCCAGTGTAGTGGGCAGGAGACCCATCATACCGTTGTTTCAAATGAGCATGGCCCTGAAGTCCAGCAGCGTCCGGGAAAGCAACCGACGGGTCACGACGATACTGGGAGTTCGGCGTCATTGCCACCGAATCCAAACCCAGACTACTTAACTACAGTTGAGTTTTGGCTCGGTTACCCATTCTTACAACCGACGTTAATGTCAAAAAGAGGCAAAGTGGGTTTCATATGTCCCACAGGAATAGCCGATCCAAACCAAGTTGGTCAGTCAGAACTACCACCCCAAGTTCTGTGCCTACATCGCGAGATTGCCAAAATGCTCAACCCAGTGGCCCTCGTAGGGGTCATCAGCATATCAGTCGATCGGTTAGAACCAAAACCCCAGTTCAGTGCCTCCTTCACAAGCACCTATGAATGCCCATGGAAACCCACGAGGAGGGGCTGGGGCACGCTCACAGAGGAAAAATGTTCCAGCAAACCCTCCTACGTCTCGATCAGATCGTCAGGCGCAGAGATCTAGGAATAATGGGACAGAACAAAGGCAGGCAAATTTAGTTCGCCCAAATGGGACAAGGATTGCCTCTCCAGTTAGGCATCCCCCATCACCTATAAGACATATGACGCAACCTCATCCTACACGGGACATTCCTACTTATGGTGATAGCAGGAGAAATCCTCCTCTGTCTGCCCATACCTATGTCCCACGAAAACGTGTCGAAAATCCAGATCCTTTGACTCAACCGTGAGCTTTAAGCTTTGCAAATGGAAGTTATTGGACTGAAAGTCGTCAAAGTGGTAGGTCCGAAGGGGATTTGAGATATCATCTGAGTTCGGCACAAAGCCCTCGATGCGATTCATAGCCTGATCTGCGTGATCATCTAAATTCACAAAGAAGAAATTCAGCTCGGGATGAGGATGTTAGTCATACTCGTCGAGAGGGAGGTCCTTCCGTAGTATGTGATAATGGGAATGCCCCACCAAACCAAGCTCAAGCTTGGAGGGATAATAACCCATCAAACATATACGATAGGATGGGAGCTGTTGAACAACCCCAAAATAACCTAGGGACCAGGGACCAAACCCTCGAGAGGTTAGCTCAGATGGAGGAGCAAATGAAGAAGCTTTTATCCGGAAAAGATAAAGATGATTGTGACTTAGAGGATGAGCTCAAGCTTTTCGCTCCAAATATTGCGGCAGGGACATATCTGGTGGGCTTCAGAATGCCACACTTGTCAAATTTTGACGGAGATGGAGATCCGTCTGATCACCTTGGGATGTTTAACACCATGATGATTGCCCACAACATCGAACTTGATCTAAGGTGCATTTTATTCCCCTCAAATCTGATTGGGATAGCCAGACAGTGGTTTAAATAGTATAAGAGGCATTCAATTAGCTCGTGGAAGAAGTTTTCTACTGATTTCAAGAGAGCATTCAGGGCTTCCCAGACAGCTTGGGTTAAGGCTGATTCATTAGCTAATGCAAAGCAGCAACGTGGTGAATCGTTGAAGGAGACCTATGGCAAGAATTACAGAGAAAAGGAGTTAATAGTGTTGACAAGTTCTTTGCATGAGCTCCAAGATGGGTTAACCTGCAAGAGGCGCGAGCTTCTGTCGCAGGAACCAGCCAAATCCTTGTCCAGCCCATTGGAGCGGTAACGGATGTTCTAGCTATGGCTCAAACCGTTGCCCAGAATAACCAAGGGGGAAATAATAAGAGGAAGGGAAAGGGTGAGGGCGACCAGAGCGAAACAAAGAAAAATAAGTCCGGGGAGAAATTCAAACCTGTTTATGCAACTTATACCGACCTCACGGATACTATAGAGCATATCTTCCTAGGCAATTCTACTCGCCTTCCATGGAAGAAGCCAGACCATTGAAAAAAAAAAGAGTGAAGAGAGATCCTTCGAAGTTCTGCCGATTTCACAATAATATCGGTCATAACACTGATGACTATGGACATATGAAGGATGAGATCGAGACTCTCATCAGGGTGGGACCCGAAATAGAGTGGTCCCAAGTCAGCCCACTGGACAAAGCCCTCTGTCAGCTCCTGAAGCTCCAATGAATCAAGTCGGAGCTCAAGCGAATCAGGACGACCCTCCTCCGATAATAGGGGGATATATAGCCACCATTTCGGGAGGACCTCATCTGGCTGGCACAAGCAAGGGTGCCAAGAAGAGGTACATCAATGAACTGAAATCCCATAATGGAGTGTAGTTCGTCCTGGAACAGCGGTTATCAAAACAACATCGATTGGAAAAACAACCAATCATTTTTATTGAAGAAGATGCTATCCATGTCCATTTCCCACATAACGATCCTTTGGTCGTAACCGTTCAACTCGCCGATCGGAGAGTACGGAGGACTCTAGTAGATAACGGGAGTTCTGTGAATCTTCCTTTTAGGTCCACCTTCGAAAAATGGGGTTGTCTATAACCGAGCTAAAGGCGACCTCAATGATTCTATATGGGGTTTTTGGTGAAGGGTTGGCTGCCATCCAAATGATTGAATTAGTGGTAACATTGGGAGAAGGTTCACAAACTGTCTCCAAGCTGCTTGAGATCGTGGTAATCGACTGTCCAGCTGCATACAATACGATTTTTGGTCATCCTACGTTGATGGCATTTGAAGCCATAACCTCTATCTTCCACCTAGCAATCAAGTTCCCCTCGGCTGCGGGAATATGCACTGTCAGAGGCGATCAGCTCGCTGCTAGGGAATGCTATAGCATTTCTATGAAGGGAAAATCACAACCCGGATAGCAAGCTATGGCTATAAGTGACGGAGGTGAGGAGTCCCACGAAGTGGAAGTTACTTGTGGGATGGAAGAACCTTAAGAAGCAAAGGATCTCGACGTTGCCCCACGTGATGACATTGACCCACGAATGGGCGAGGACAGGTCAGAGCTCCAGGCCATTGAGGAGCTCGAGGAAGTAAGTACAGACCCCAAAAAAGCTTCAAGAATTGTTAAGATTTGAAAAAATCTTGATGATGAAAGGAAGAAAGAGCTAATCAATTTCTTACAAAAGATTATCGACGTCTTCACCTGGTCACATAAAGACATGGTGGGAATAAGCCCGAGTGTAATCATGCACACTCAAAACTTGGAATAGAACGCGCCTGCAAAATCCCAAAAACAGAGGCGTTTGGGAATAGTCCGAGCCGAAGCACTAGAGTTAGTAGTAGCTCGACTACTAAAGTATGGGTTTATTCGTGAAGCAAAATACCCGATCTGGGTTGCCAATCCCGTGCTGGTCCAAAAGCCAAATAGGAAATGGAGGACCTGCATCAATTTCTCCAACCTGAACAAAGCTTGCCCCAAGGATTGCTTTCCACTGCCAAGGATTGATTAGCTGGTAGATGCCACGGCAGGTCACAAGCTCATGTCCTTCATGGATGTGTATTCTGTATATAACTAGATTGCAATGAATCCTGCGAACCAAGATCATACTAGTTTCACGACCCCAACTGACCTATATAGTTATAAAGTCATGCCCTTTGGGTTGAAGAGTGTCGGAGCTACATATCAGCAATTAGTCAACAAAATGTTTACTGATCAAATTGGGAGAAATATGGAAGCGTATGTCGATGATATGCTTGTCAAATCCAAGACTGCCAATAATCATGTATTCGATCTGAAAGAATGTTTTGAGATCTTAAGGAGGTATGATATGAGGCGGAATCCCCAGAAGTGTACTTTCAGAGTGGCATCGGGAAGATTTATGGGATTCATAGTCAATACGAGGGGGATAGAGGTGAATCCTGATAAAATCAAATCATTGTTAGAAATGCCCAAGCCCAGGTCGCGTAAAGAAGTTCAAAGCCTGACTAGAAAGGTGGCAGCTTTGAATCATTTTATTTCGAAATCCACTGACAAGTGCCTGCCATTCTACAACTTTCTTAGAGGAAACAAGAAATTTGAATGGATCGAGGAGTGTGAGCAGGCATTCCTCGACCTAAAAACGCACTTGGCTGAACCCCCAATATTGTCTAAGCCTATGTCTGGAGAACCTCTATTCCTTTATTTGGCCGTGACAGAAAATGCAATCAGTGCCATGTTAGTTCGAGAAGAAGACCGTTCTCAAAAACCAGTGTATTATATAAGAAAGAGACTTCTCGGAGCTGAATCACGATATCCATTGATAGAAAAGATGACATTCTGTCTGATATTGGCTTCCAGGAAGCTTCGGCCATATTTCCAGTCCCATTCAATCAATGTCATGACTGACCAAAATTTGAGGCATGTGTTGCAAAAACTTGAAACATTGAGACGTCTTTTAAAATGGGCAGATGAACTCAACAAGTTTGAGATATTGTACGTGCCACAGACCTCAATCAAAAGTCAGGCCTTTGCTAATTTTGTGGCAATGCACCAGATTTCAAGAGGAGCTTTGAAAGGAACCGGTGTAAAAGTTGTGGAAAATATTCATAGATGGATCATCGAATGAGAATGGATCAGGAGCTGGGATCATATTAATCTCCCCAGAAGGGCATCGATTCCATACATCTATATGATTCGGATTCGAACCATCTAACAACGAAGCTGAATATGAGGCCTTACTAGTTGGATTGAGAGTGGCGAAGGAGCTCAAAGAAAAGGCTATCCAGTGTTATAGCGATTCTCAGCTCGTGGTTAATCAGGTGTTGGGAGAGTATCAAGCTCGAGGCACCAAGATGGTGACTTACCTAGCTAAGGTGAAGGGTGAGCTATCTGTATTTGAGTACAATACTGTTGAACAGATACCTCACTAGCAGAATTCTAATGCTGACACTTGGCAAGGCTTGCCACATCAAAAGAAGCTGAGACATTGAATGTAATACCAGTAGAGTTTTTGGAGAGTCCAAGCGTGACAGAAAAATGGTAGAGGTCGAGATGATCAACACAAGACCGACCTGGATGACCCCATAATGGAATACCTCACAACAGGAAGGCTACTCGAGGAAAGAAAGGATGCAAGGAAAATATTATATCAAGCTCCGATGTATGTGATAGTAGATGGGACATTGTACCGACGTGTTCATTCATTGCCTCTCCTATGGTGTGTTTTGCCCGAGGAGGCTAATACCATTTTGCAGTAAGTGCATGAAGGCTTTTGTGGAGATTATGCTGGGTAGAAAAACCTAGCACTTAAAATATTGAGGCAGGGCTATTTTTGGCCCACTTTAACAAAAGACTCCATCTAGTATGTTTAAAAATGCGACAAATGCCAGCGCTTCACCATAGTTGGCGAGCTGCTCCAGTCGAGCTAACGATGATCTCATCCCCATGGCCATTTACGGTGTGGGGAATCGAACTAATAGGGTCCTTACCTATGGGCAAGGGAGGAGTTCGTTACGTGGTGGTGGCAATCGACTATTTCCCGAAGTGGGTAGGAGCCGAGCCTTTGGCAACCATCACTTCAAAGAAATTCCTGGACTTTGTGGTGAATAGTATTGTATGTCATTTTGGGCTTCCTAAAAAGATCGTGTGAGACAATGGGACACAGTTCGACAGTTATCTCTTCATTAACTTCTGTAAAAAATATGGTGTTATTAAGAGCTTCTCCTTAGTAGCGTATCCACAGGCCAATGGACAAGTCGAGGCTGTGAACAAAACCCTAAAGGCAAGCCTGAAGAAGAGATTAGACGAAGCTAAAGGATTATGGCCCGAACAGCTTCTGCAAGTACTTTGGGTATACTGAACTTCTCACAGAACCTCTATGGGACACACTCCTTTCTCCTTAACTTTTGGAAGTGAGGTCGTCCTTCCAGTCGAAGCCATCGTAACCACTCACATGCAAAGGACATTTAGCCAGGAATAGAATGATTAATTATTTAAGGCATCTCTCGACCTGATTGATGAGAAATGAGAGGATTCGCAGTTACGGCTCGCCCATTATCAACAAAAAATCACTTGTTACTTTAATTCTAAAGACAAAAGGCGTAGGTTCGGATTGGGCAACCTGGTTCTCCGAAGGGTCTTTCTGGGGAATAAGGATCCTAAGGACTGTGTCTTGGGCCCGAACTAGGAGGGACCATATCAGATCGTGGAGATTCTGCGTGAAGGAACCTTCAAGATAGCTCGGCTAAATAGGGAGATAGTCCCATGGACCTGGAATGCCTTACATTTGAAAAAGTATTATCATTAGTACACTCATCCATGTAAGGCTTACCTATAAAAGTCATTTGATTAAATTATACATGGATTATTAAATAATTTTTCCTTTTTAAGGTTATATTAGTTCTTGTATTAATGTTTGTAAAAGCAACCGAGAAAGTTTCTACATTCTAGTTACTTGGGGGCAAATAACCCAAGATGGGCCAGAGTAAGATTGCTGGATAAGATTACTTAAAACCCTGGATACAACCAGGTTCGAAAATTAGAAGCTTGGAAAATGATTATTCGATGGCTTTTTAAGAGCTCGAGATGTCAATAAACCTAGCACGAACTAAGTTTAAATTACTTAAAACCCTAGGTAAAACTGTTGCGAAAATTAAAGCTACGCAAGTATACGTAATCACTTTTGTAGTTTATTTCGGTAAGACCGATATCGGTACCACGGAGACTGATTATCAAGTACCAATAGTTTATTTTATTTTCTATTTGGTAATCAAAAATTAGAATTTTTAAATCTACAATAATAAATAACAGAATTAATTGAAAAACAACAAAGAACAATAATCTTGCAGCAAACTTGATTCAAATATATATAAGAAATTAGGTATTCTAATCTCCTCTACTATCCACTTTATTATTCATATATGCAATCACAGAGATAATTCTTCTCATTAAGATGAAGTACATGCAAAAGTGTTAAATATTCAGGTTAAGAAATATAAAACTCGATCTAATGCAAATTCTCTATATTTCTATGAGAAATCTAAACAATAGGAAGCAATGAACTCAGCCCTAAATCACATAGACCAATTTGATACTCTCGTTCTAAATTGAAATCTATGTCTATTCAATTTTAGCATATCCAAATCTCACTTCTCAGATTTTGATTTGAATTCATAAATAACATGTAAAAGGTGCACAATCAATCACATACATAATCAACACAAATTGAATAAATCTTAAATGAAGAATAAATAAAAAAAACTTGCATTAATTCATAATAAAGATTCAAGAGATTTAATTAAAAACCCTAAATAGAATTTAGTTCATGTTTATCATTAAGAAATCCATAAACATGAAATTAACATAAACTAAAAGTAAAAATAAAAGAAAAGAACTCTAGATGATCAATCCAATTTTCATCCAAAGCACTCCTAAGCCTCCTCTCCCAGTCCAGATCTGCAAAAGTGCCTCCTTCCCTCTCTTTTATCATAATTTAAACATAATTAGTCTTTTGTTAAACACGAAATGACTAAAACACCCTTAATTAAAAATCTTCATTTTTCTCTTTTGTAGATATATCCTGCGGTCGCAGGAATGCTCTAGAAATGCAAAAACTACTCTGGAGTTGCGACCGCTAGACACCCTTCCTGCGGTCGCAGGAAATGCTCTGAAACACGTTTTCCATCAATTTTTGTCATTTTGTCGATTTTCCACCATGTTTCCACACCTAAGTCCTTTGACACCTGAAAACATACAAAAACAAACGTAAAATAGAACAAAACAAAACAACACTACTACAAAATTGACATGGGACAGTGGTTTTAAACCGTCGTATGGACTCTCGTACGTCGGTTCTAATACCGCCGTCCCATGCAATGTCATGCCATGTAAAGCAAGAAACAACAGTTTAAATAAAAGCGTCATCTCTTTTCGTACATGAGACGATGGTTCCTATACAAACGTTGTCTCTTATGGTACATGAGACGACAGTTTCTGTGCAAGCGTCATCCACTTCAGTAAACGAGATGATAATTCCTACTCAAGCGTCGTCCTCCTGCAGTACATGAGATGATAATTTATGTGCAAGCATCGTCCCCTGCAATACATAAGACGACAATTTTGTGGAGACCGACGTCCCATGTAGAATCTGAGATTATTTTTCATTTTTCTATTTTCAACCACTATATTCATTCATAATTTCCTGTGTGATTACAACATAGTTCAGACAGACAATATCAATAGAACTCAGTATGTTCCAAATCTAAAAATTACAAGATCAAAATATACACTTGCAATAACTATGTAAGTGCTAACTTAAAATTACAATCAGTTTGCCCTCTTTTCTTTGCTCAAGCATGTCTTCCAGTACAAAATTTAATCAATTATTTGTTTGTTACTAAAATATAAAATAATTACCAAAAGTCATTTAACATTTTACAACTTACGATGGCCTCTCCCATGACCTTTTCACGCTCGGTGACATAGTTGCCAAAAGAATCTTTTATGGCCTCCTTCCAGAGTATAGATCGATCTATCTCCTCTGTTGTGCCCCACTTAGCTTGCTGCGTATAATAAAATTAGGTCAATTTTAACATCAAATGAAGAAAACATAAACTCAGGCATAATTCGTTCTATATATGTACTTACTAAATCAGCTTCCAATTCAGTATAGCTATGGCGTGAAGTCCTATGAGGGTATTGTAAATGATTACGCAGTTCTTTCTGTAAATTTCTAAAATCTTGAAACTCTTTGGATGTCCTTCTCTTGACAAATTCTTTCCAATGTGTTTCTTCTATATGATAGCTTGGTGAGTACTATATAAATATATATGAAGCACTAATGACTTAATCTAATATATATATATATATCTGTAAAATTTATTTGAATATGTGTCGTGTGAAACTATATGTACATATTTAACATAGAGAAAGATCTCCACCATTAGCAATGGGAGACATATAAAGAAAGAAATATGGTTATAGTTGTAGAATATTACTAAAAACATTTAATGCATGCCCAGAAAATAGATTACAAAACAATAGAAAAAATTATGAACTGTCCATTATCAATAAATAATATATATATATTGAATATTATTAAATGGAAATAAATGATACTAAAACTCAATAAGCTAGCTATTAATTTAATTTTCTAATAGAATAATAATGAAACAAGTACATATTACATAGTCAGAACTAAATAAATTGAAATTGTCCTGACACTGTATATACCAAAATACCAAGTGAATAGTCATAGACCAATGCAAGAATTCCTTCATGGACCTTGATCAAATACAAAGTTATAAGTAGTTTTTCTAACACTATATATCCAAGAAGCACTTGAAGCTTGATAGTAAGAAGTTCTAAAGGCAAAACCAAAAATCTTATAATTGAAAATAAACATAGGAAGTTAAATATATACATTGAAGCAAGTTTGTTTGATCTATGTAAAAATATCCAAATAATAAAAGTAAACTCTGAAATCAACCAACTATAGAGAATACACTTACTGGAAATGAATTGAAAACATCTCCCTGAGCTGTTTGGCTCTCCACTAGTTGCTTGGATTTTTTATAAGCTTTGCTTGATGTTAAGAAGATAAACAATACTTAAATCAGGTCTCACAAAACGGAACTTAAAATTATTTCAACACTATCCAACTAGAAGAGAACTTACACTCATATTATCGATACAGATACTCACATCTTAACAAAATAAGAATAGATATAAGAACAAATACTCATATTATAAGCATAATAATACCAACTCCTCACCACAATTGATATCAAAGCTCATAACTCCATCAGATGGAAATTATGCAAGTAATAAGAGACACCTAGGAGTTGAGCTTCAAGACTAGTCAAGCTAGACAAGTATATTTATATGTAACAAGTAATCGTAAGTTAGAAAGCTCTTGGTGGACATGAATTTGCTGTATGCATTTACCAACAAATGGCAATCAATGTCTAGTTTCAATAAGTAAACAACACGAAAATGCAACTAAAATGTATATTTTCTTTTCCTCCATAATAGTAATTAATATAAGCTTGACAAGTCATAATTCAACAAAGTAAATAAGTGGTAGCTCAGCTTTGATTCAAACAACTACTTGAGAAAAAGTTGTTATCTGGTTTGCTTAATCTTGAAAAGATACATGACTAAAGTAGAGATATTATTAATATGATTCTTTCCTCTTCCACAAGCCAATTTTATCTGCAATTACCAAATTTGAATTCCTTCCAAATGAAAATATAGAACTAAGTTTTGATGTCTCTGCCTAAAAATGTAAAGTTCTAAAATAACACTCAATATTGAGAAGAAAACGAAATAGGAACACATGTATTTAAATTCCTTTTTCAATATAAATGCTTCATAAATATTAAATGTGCAGGGCTAACTAGATCAAATCCCATATCACATACATGAAAGAACGACTACAAGATAAAAAAATTTAGTACAATGATAATGAAAAAAATCAATTGTACGTGTAAAACTAGTATCATTTTGTTTCTATTAACTTGGTTATAGCTATACAAGTCACTAGTATATGAAAATATAAGATTGCACACTACAATCCATTTCATTAGGCATTTTAACAAACAATTTATGTGCAACAAACAAAACAAAGTAAAAGAATATTACGAGCATCAAGATAACTACTCAAACACATTCTGAAAGGGAATGCTACAAAAGGAGAAGAGCATAAAAGATTAATTATAGCAAATATACCTCCCATAATTGAGCATGTGCACCCATTACACCACCAATAAGGGTTGACGAGAGAGGCAATTCTCAAAGCTTATGAAAGGAGGCAATTCTCTGAGAAGGGCCCTGGTTTTGAAGAAGAAGCTATTAGGAATGAAGAGGCCAGCAGAGATGAAGTCATTGAGATATCCCCAATTTAACAAATTATTGTGGAGGATTCAAAATGTATACATATAGAAATATACATAGACAATGAGAAAAAAAAAATAGAGCTACTATGAAGAGAAAGAAGAGGATACCCAAATGGCTGGTATGCATAAATTTGTCTAAAATAATAAGCCAAAACCAAATATCCCACATTCTTTCTCAAGCCGAATATATATATCAAAATAAACAGGGTCTTGGATATGTAGCTTTAAAAAGAGTTAATATATGCAATTCTGGCTCCACAAGATTAATGACTGTAATATATACTGAAGAAGAAAAGGAAACAAAAGAAAGAACTTACAAGAATAAGAAGAAAGTCGTTCGTGACATTGGTGAGCACCTCCAGCGACATTTCAGTCCAATTTCCATAGGGGTATTGCTTCTGTTGAGCTCACGAACCCAACCATTCCCTTGAATTCTTGTTTCAAAGACTGTGGAGCCCAGAAAAATCCTCCAAACTCACATCGGCGACGGAACTTCGGGGAACCAGTTGCGATGGATGCCGACGAGTGGGGAGGCAAGCTTCACGGGTTAGGGGTTTCGGGGCCAAGGAAGCTCGTGGTGGGGTGTGTGTCATTGGGTGGTGGGCGGAGATGGCTCGTCTGGTCTGGCTGACTAAGATGCGAGAGAAGAAAAGAAAGAGTGGTGGTATCTAGCTAGGAAGAAGAGGAGAGAGAAGGGGCTAATACAATTTTAGGATTCTAGTATTATCATTTTTAACTGCATTTTCTTATTTAATTAAATAAAATCTAATATTTAATATATTAATTCATTTATTTATCAATTATTTTATTAGTTACTCTATTTTGTTAATTTAGCACTTAATTACTAGAGTAATTTTTTTTAAAGTTAAACAAATATTTATCTAAATTTGCCACAACAATTATTTATCTAAATCATTTTTAAATCCCAAAAAATAACTAGATGACATTTTAAACCAATTTATCACAATTAGTTAATAAAATAATATTTTTATTGAAATTAAAAATATTTTATATTATTTCCATAAATAATATAATAAGTGAGCGATCATTTTTTTTTATTTTTAATCTCACAATTTCAAATGTAAAATCTTTAAATCATAATAAATTCCATTTAAAAAAATTAAAAGAGCTCTTATTATTTATTTCTCAATAAATAATGATAATATGAATTAAAAATATAAAAATCTTTAAATTCTAATTATTTTTTATTTTTAAATTTTAATATCATTTATTAATTATTCCAAAAAATAGTGCACAACTTGGGACATAAAAATCTATTTATCATCCCAATATATAATTAAATCAAAAGTGATTTAATTTTCATAACTTTCCGAATTAAATTTTTTTTTCAATTAAATATTATTTTTTCCTTAAAATTCTTATGTAGAATTTGGAGGATGTTACAATTTTGCACTCCTACTATTATAAAAAATTAATTTTACATATCACAACTCTAAAAATTCTCTTAAAACTTATAATATAATGATAGAATTTATTATGACTAAATATATTTTTAATCACAATAAATTACATTTTGTGTTACTAATCCTTTTCGTCATAGATTTTTTTAGTAATAACATAATGCTGATGAAGATTTTTTAGTTACAATGTTTATATTTTTTAGTCACAAAATGTATTGTGACTAAAAATAATTTGCTTTTGTGATGATAAATATTTCAAATATTTTAATTTATATACATTTTCAATTAAAATTAAAAAACTATTTTACATATACTATTAACACTAACAATTCTAAAATACTATATATACGTTTTGGTGACCTACCTTATGACAAATTGGACATTAAAATATAATAACCAATTGAATTAACAATTAATATTATAAATTATTAAAAAATTAGAAAATTATTTGAATAATTTATTTATATAACTAATAGCTATTCTATGTTTCAAATTATTAATTTAACATTTTTTATGAATATATTTATATAATATATTGAACTATATTAAAAAAATACAAATTTATGAATACTTGATTAAAAAAATTGTATTTGGATGAGACGACAATTTTCGTAGAAATATTGTCTCGTGTTAAAAGTAGACATGTTACGACAGTCTCACTAAAACTATTGTCTCATGTAAGTTTTAATTTGCATGACCCAACAGTTCAAGAGATACTGTCGTGTCATTACTATTTTTGACACGAGACGACTGTTCTATGAAAACTGTTGTCTCTTGTGTGTTTCCTAAATATAGTTTTGTAGTAGTGTAAACACCTAATACTTTACCTGAAAAATACATAGAAAAATGAGTCTAAAACTCATTTATCAAACTTTCCCAAAGTTAACATTTGCTTGCCCTTGAGAAAAGAAAACAAAACTTAAGAAAAACTAAACAAATAAATACAAACACTAAACAAATGAATCAAGATAACCACAATTTTTTTTAAGCCTCAAAATTAGTGAATGACAAGCATCTATAATTTTCGAAAAATAACTGATAAGTAATCCAGATTTTCAATCCAACCACTTCTTCAACTTACCTTAATCCATTGATCATTTTTGTCTACTCAATCATGAACAGTAAATAAACCATATTTAAAATAATTTACACATGCTGAACTCTCACCATCAATCTATCAAATCCCAAATTTACATATGCTTGGTAACTTATTATTCTCCACTAATATAAATCAATGCATGTTCAAGAATCAAAAGGTCTTTTAAAGCTTGTATTGAGAGGCTTAGGTAACGGTAGATAAGATAGTCATTTAGGCTCATATATACCATAAGCACATAATCCAAACAACCCGAACCTGATATCCACTTTGTAATCCAAACAACCCTAAATTTCCTTTTATTTTCCAAGATTGAGAAGAATTCACACCAATTGTATCTTTTTTTTTCTTTCTTTTCTTTTTTTTTCAACTACACTTCCCCAAACTTATGTTTTTCAATGTGAACAAACATAAGAAGTGTAATTTATTTTCAATCTCTTTTTTTTCCGAATTTTCCTCTCAATCTTTTCTTTTATTTTTCTATTGTCACAACCAAATCAAACAATAACACCCATTACAAATCAATCCCATTTATATGTTTATATGCTCATGGTATAAATCAAGGGAATGAAAAAAAATAATTAAGTGTTCAATTAGGCTCAAAATAAGTGGTTAACAATAAAAAGTTATACTTTTACGCTCAAAAAAGAGTCACTAAGGATAAATTAATCAAGGATGGCTTGAAAGGCTCAAACGTTCTAAAAAAAATCGCCTAAATCATTTTCGTAACACAAGCATTGTCTATGATTTCGCCTCAAATAGTCCGCAAGAAAGTTCTAGAATTGTTCATACATTCTTTCCACATTCAAAATTCAGCAAGTGTAAATACATTTAAATGTAAGAATTTACCAATCATGATCAAATATTCAGTTTTACAATGAATTAAAGTAATCCAAAGAAGTGGTCAAACCAAGCACACGGATTGTTCTTACAATCAAATATATTTTTCTCGAATTATATTACAAGTCATTCACGTATTCTCATCGGCTAATCATTGTTATCTTGATTCGACAGACTCTCTAGATACCCTAACACAGAACACAATTAACACAAAAAAAACCAAACACAATTTAACAAAACATAAAACACCAAACGAAACAGCCACTTGACTCAACTAACTTAACACAAATAACTAAAAGAAAATCCCCTTCCCCAAACTTACCAAAAACATTGTCCCCAATGTTTAAATAAAAGCTAAGGAAAGGAAACTTACCTGACTCAACTCACGATGAAGGACCTGCCTCGTCATCCCCCTCAGGTGGAGGATACCCAAAGTTGGGTGGTTGTGGATATGGTGGAAATCCACTTGTGTCAATGCCAAAATGAGTGGCGAAAGCTTGGTTGTAGGCATATTGGTTCTGCGCCACATTGACACTCCACAAGTGGTGCTGCTGGAACTGTGACACCAAAGTGTCTAGCCTTTGATTGACATTCTGAGTTCTTGGCGGTGGACGAGCAGACTGTCTTGAGGTACCTGCACTAGGAAAAACTGAAAAAGTTTTGACATTGTTAATCCTGACCAAATCATAAACTAGAGGGGGAAATTTCTCCTCTAATTCATTAATGGGGACCCCTGCTTGCAGACACAATCTAGTGATAGGGCTAGGAAAATAAAGCCCCACATAACCAGTGACACAACACTCATTCAGATCAGCAACAATAATATTGCCAACATCTATATATTTCTTATGTAAGACAACATACAGCAAGATCGCTTTACTAGGGGTGACAATGGTAAAGGCTTCGGTGGGTGTTAGATTAGAACTAATAAAATACAACCACACTCTTTTCTCCCTCGTCAACAAATTGAAGGGAAACCCTACTCGATGAGTGCCATTGAAGGTCCATTCAGTTCCTGGCGGGGTTAAAGCTTGCAAGATAGTGTCCCAAGTACTCTCCTAACAAAGTTGGTCCTGTAAGTCCTTATATTCATCATTTTCTAAGGTAGGAAATTTGAAAAATTTATTGATATCACTTATGTGAAATTTCACAGTTTTCCCCTAACAGTTGCTTCCCATGTATAGTCATGGTGAAAAGCATTAGCATAAAATTCTCTAACTCCAGGGATAATGGCAGCAATTGGAGGACCACAGAAAACCTCCCACTTATGGGCTTTAATCACTGATGTATACTCTTCAGGGACAATAAACTCATCTTTCCAATTGGTAGCAAACCCTCTCTCTCAAATTAGGCTACGCTCCTTATCTTGAATGTACCTAGAATTGGCCGTTGGGTTGACAAACCTAGGCACATCCTCAAAATTTAGGGCATCCTCATTCTCTAAGGGTGGGGGAGGTGGTTGTTGTTTTTTTTCATTTTTCCAGTTTAATAAATGAGTTTTACACTCATTTATCTATGTGTGTTTGTAGGAAAAGTATTAGGTGTGTGTTTTGTTTTGTTCTATTTTACGTTTGTTTTTGTATGTTTTTAGGTGTCAAAGGACTTAGGTGTGGAAACATGGTGGAAAAATCGACAAAATGACAAAAATTGGTGAAAAACGTGTTTCAGAGCACTTCCTGTGACCGCAGGAAGGGTGTCTTGTGGCCGCAACTCCATAGAAGTTTCTGCATATCTAGAGCATTCTTGCGACCACAGGAATGACATCCTGCGACCGCATGATATCTCTGCAAAAGAGAAAAACGCAGATTTTTAATTAAGGGTGTTTTAGTCATTTTATGTTTAACAAAACACTAATTAGGTTTAAATTGCGATAAAAGAGAGGAAAGGAGGAACTTTTGCAGATCTGGACTGGGAGAGGAGGCTTAGGAGTGCTTTGGATGAAGATTGGATTGATCATCTTGAGTTCTTTTCTTTTCTTTTTACTTTTAGTTTATGTTAATTTCATGTTTATGGATTTCTTAATGATAAACATGAACTAAATTCTATTTAGGGTTTTTAATTGAATCTCTTGAATCTTTATTATGAATTAATGCAAGTTTTTTTTTATTCTTCATTTAAGATCTATTCAATTTGTGTGTGATTATGTATGTGATTGATTGTGCACCTTTTACATGCTATTTATGAATTCAAATCAAAATCTGAGAAATGAGATTTGGATATGCTAAAATTGAATAGACATATATTTCAATTTAGAACGAGAGTATCAAATTGGTCTATGTGATTTATGGCCGAGTTCATTGCTTCCTATTGTTTAGATTTCTCATAGAAATATAGAGAATTTGCATTAGGTCGAGTTTTATATTTCTTAACCTGAATATTTAACACTTTTGCATGTCCTTCATCTTAATGAGAAGAATTATCTCTGTGATTGCATCAATGAATAATAAAGTGGATAGTAGAGGAGATTAGAATCCCTAATTTCTTATATATATTTGAATCAAGTTTACTTCAAGATTATTGTTCTTAGTTATTTTTAATTAATTCTGTTATTTATTATTGTAGATTTAAAAATTATAATTTTTGATTACCAAATAGAAAATAAAATAAACTATTGGTACTTGATAATCACTCTTCGTGGGAACGATATTGGTCTTACCAAAATAAACTACAAAAGCGATTACATATACTTGCGCAACTTTAATTTTCGCAACAACAACCAGGTCTGAAACATAGAAGCTTGGAAAATTGAGTATTCGATGGCTTTTTAAGAGCTCGAGATGTCAATAAACCTAGCATGAACTCAATTTTATTCATTTAAAATAATGGATACGACCAGGTGCAAACTTGGAAAGTTAGGAAAATTGTTTAAAATCAAGGGCTTTTTAAAGCTCGGATTATCAATAAATTTAACACGAACTAAGTTTAAATTCTATGCCGATCTAAAAATTGATTCCTAAAATCTCGAATGTACAAGTCTAAGGAGTCATAAACATGAGAGATGATAAAGGGAAGATAAATAGATAAAAAGTTAGATATATAAATTGAAAATAAAATTATCACCAGGAGAAAAACCTGGAACTAAGCCCAAACGCAATTATTTACAAACAAATTAAAAAAACCCAAAGAAGAAAAAGGGTGTCACTAAGCTCCTCCAGGTCGCTCTGAGGATGTAACCTCCTCACCATCCTGCTCGTCTGTCGCAGAAGCATCCCCCATTTCTGACAGTTCTTACAAAATCTTAGCCTTAAATTTTTCAAGGTAAGGATCCCACAGCTCGGGAGCCATGAAATAAAAGTTCCCATCTTGGTGAAAGGCCCAGCAATGATACAACATATCCTCCATGGATGATAATGAGGCTGCCCTCTCTTCTTTGATTGTGGCGTCAGCCTTGAGTAGTTTAGGTTTGGCTCCATCAACCTCGGCCTGAAGTTGTGCATTTTGAGCCTGGAGAGTAGTCAAGGCGATTTTCGCAGCCAGCTCTCTTTCTTCGGATGAGGCAAGAGTAGCCTTGGCCTCGTGTTCGTTTTTATGAGCAGCCGCCAAGGCAGTTTTGGCGACCTGCTCGACTTCTTGAGCGGCTGTCAAGGCAGTATTGGCGGCATTTACTTCACCCCGGAGCTCATCATTTCTAGCCCTAGCACGGGCTATACTACGATATTGAGCCAAGACAGACTGCAAAATAAAAAAACAATTTAGATGACTTACAGGGAGGTTCATTCTCTGGGCTGCGCTCCTCGATGATCCTTAGATCCCTCGAGCTGGCCTTGTAGGCGTGCCCCACCATATGGCTTGTCGTCTCATAAATGATGCCCCGAAAAACTTTAGGGATCTTTCCCAGATCCTGGGGATTTATTGGAATTCGAATGGTCGGGGTTGGAATGGTGGGGGTTGGAGGGTCAGCTTGTATTACTTGGTCCCGAGGAGGCACGAATCAAGGTGGGGGAGGAGGAAGAGGAACCCTAGCGTTAACAGTAGACACCGGAGCTGTCGAGCTCGTGCCTTTCCGCTTAGCAGGGGATTTTTAGGCATTTCTTACTGCCAGAGGGGCCTTCTTCATAAATCTGGACCTCTTCACAATGGGGTCCGAGCCAGAAGGTAGTATGGAGATCAGGAGCTCCGGTTTGTTCCATCTCTTCGCCTGGAAAGAACAAAAGGGGATTAGTTCACAAATAAAGTAAAAAAAATATACAAGGAAAGAAAATAAATGAAGATCCTACCCTCTGGGCTGGGGGACTCTATAATCACAACCTCCAGCCTTGGGAATACTGGAGGAGAGGGAGAGTCTACGACTAGTATTTCTGGGATCCTATGAGGTTTAGGCTCAGGTTCCTCCTCGGGACTAGATTCATCTACATATTGTCTAAATCTAGGGGCAAAGGCACCCTGGAGCAGAGAAGACCAGGTCCTACGATTGGTTCAATACTCATCAAAAATGGCAGATATAAAGTTTGAACTGTTGTCAACAACTATTGTGCCCTTAGGGTAACTATTGTCATGAAGCACCACTAGGTGGTCTACACATTGGAGCAGGGTTATGTTACGATCTGGGTGATGAGGATGACGATGGACGAGCTGATTTGGGTTAAACCTAACTAACCTAAAATCGGCAACAACCCTGTCTAGTTCCCTATAGGGGTATGGGTTACCTTGGCCAGAGGGGCCGACTGCTGCCCCTAACGCAGCAAGATCTAGATTAGGTTCCCAAACAGCCTCGGGAACCCGCCTTTTCCGCACAAGAGGCACCTCGTCCTCTTCCTCATCCTCGCCTTCGGTGGTTGGCAAGGCCATCTCTTGAGAGGATGGGAGCTCGTGGATTACCAGGAGGGTAGCCCTGGTCCTTAAGGCTAATGTTTGTCCTTTGCCAATCAACTAAAATGCCAACATCATGAGGTCGCTCATGACCTGGCGATAATCCTTCTCACTGGGGGGCAGCACAGACAATCTCTCGTACTGACCCCTAAGAGTCGCGTACTTTGCTGTCCTCGCAAATATGGCTGCACGAGATATAAACTCGGTTAATACATGTACAAGGGAAATATCTTGGAAAGAATAAAATTTCATGAGTTGAAGTCAGAGAAAAAAGAACTTACGAGGATTGTTGAAGTATCTGTGTTTGCAATTCCGAAACCTATTCAACATAAACAACAAGTCTTTATAGTCGTTGGGTTGGTTGGGAAGCTCGATGACGGGAGCAGAGTTGGGGAATCTGATAAGATAGTAGAATTTGTCACCTCGACCTCTCTGTTCTGGGCTAGCCTTGGGGCAGAAGAAATAGAGGATGTCTGCCGGAGTGGGGACCTCCCACTAATGCTTCAAAAATAAATATTTCAGCCCTGCCAAAAGCCTATAAGAATTTGGGGGAAGCTGAAATGGAGCCAACTTCAGGAAGTTCAAAAAGTTCGCAAAGTATTGGTCCAAGGGGAGAAAGGCTCCTGCCTTCAGGTGTTCATCACTCCAGGCCGCGAAGTCATCCTGGAGAGGGGAGCAACTCTGTTCCCCTACAAAAGCTGGTCGGGCAATGAGAACTCCAGTCCCGACCTCAATATTGTGGCTCAGCATGATCTTGGTCACCCTCCCTTGGGTCGTGATCCTGGATATGATGTGTTCAGCCTCAAAGAATGCGTTGGGGTCAACCACCAACTCCTTTTCCACCACCGGACCGAAGTGGGGAATGGGAGACTCAGGGGCGACCTCCTTCCCCTTGTTCTTTTGCGAACAGATGATTTGGATGCCTTTTTCTTGGGAGCCATCAGATCGCCTAACGAACAAAACGACCTAATTAGTAGGCGACCTAAGAGGATTTAAAGGTTACAATGCGGAAGTACGAAGGGGGAATGGGTTACTTTTGATATACGAGCTGAATTAGCCTCAGCCCCATCGCGTAATGCCACGCGCTACCCTAAGTTACGCGCCTCGGTTTCCTACAGACCTCTGATATTTAGGGATCCGTGTGTCAGAAAATCAGACCACTACTTTACTTGGGAGGCAGTTTAGTGCAAAACCACCCTACAAGTGTGACCCCTAAGCAACTTGGTTTGAACCCTAAAAATTTCATCTCCTATATCTTGAATGGGTATTTTCTAAATTAACCATAAAGATTACCCATGTTTACCAAGAAATTACCCAGTTTTATGAATGTCGTAGTTCTAAAGATATTTTAGGATCTACCCATTGAACCTAAGTCGAGGCCTATTCGCTAAAAACATTCGGGAAATAGCCTATTATTGACTACAGTGAATATTACGAATGAGCAAGGTGAAGAGAAAAAAAGACCAGTAAAATGTTTTTTTCAAACCAAGATATAAGAGGTACTTACAATATGTTCTTCTATGGAAAGACATAAGATTTTGCAGAGGAAAGTTCTCAGAAAACTCTTGAGTAATGTGATGCAGTGAATGAGTTTTGGGGATTTCTGGAAAAGGAGGAAGTTTCGAGAGTGTAGAAGATGAGAAATTTTGAATGAAAGGTGGTGAAGTCTGAAAATTGCCTATCCTATTTATACGTAAACTACGTATATTAATTTGGGCCATGCGATTTGGTTAGTACAAGATCCAAGGGCCATGGTTAAATAGACAAAAAGACAGCAAAAAGGTGACAAGACAATTATTGCAGTCCTCGAAACCCGAACAGACGCCAATTGCAGTACACCATGTGTCCAATACTCGAGTAGTGGGCAGGCATGGTTCTGTGCAACAGAAGACTAAAAGCCCGTAATGTGTAGGTCAGAAAAAGATGACGTCATACACAAGTAGGAGCTTGGGGGGCAAATGTTGTACCCTAATTTTAGCTAGAGTCGTTCACTTAGTTCGGGTACAACTGGCAAATAAATATACAGAGAAACAACCAAGAGAATGATATATGCTTATTATCCACAAAAGCAACTCCAGTTTCACATGGGCACGTGTGGTGTTAGGCGTCTTGGGTTTAACCTGAGCTACAGACATGAAGGTTGGGCAGCACGAGATCGTAATATTCAAACAGTTGTCGAAGTACGAGCTAGAAGAGATACTTAGCGTGTGGTATCTCTGATATATTGCGTACCTGCAGATCCATAAAAACTCGAGTACTTTTATACAATTATTTATGACCAGCCTGTCATATTTAATGTCCCAGAGATTTGAAGACCATTTATTTTGTGATAAAATCATATTCAAGTATAAATGGGAATGGTTTGTATTAAATGTAATAAATATGTAAATCTGTGATTGACTCACACAGTTACCCAAACCTGTCCATGGAATTTCTCTATAAATACTGAGAATATTGGACAGGAAAATGGACCATTATTCTGTAATATTGAAACACTGCAAAAATAGAGAGAGAAACAACAATAATATAGACTCGTGGACTAGGTGGATTTTAACCACTAAACCACGTAAAATATTTGTGTTCTTTTGAATTCATTTCATCTTTTTATTACGATTTATTACTAAGTACTAATCTACCTTATTATTTCTTAATACACTATTGGCAAAAAACCGAGTCAACACATATTCAATTTTACCAACTATTCTACCACATTATAATAGAAGTGCAACGCTACAATGATATGCAACAAATTAAAACTTAGACACTGCATTATAGCTGAGCACAAAATCAAGAAACAAAACCGTACCTAAAAAAACAGACCAAATATTACACAGCACACGAGCGCCAAAACTAACAAGAAAAATAGAAAAATAACTTGACAGTAACATTATATCAATAATAATATATAGTATCAATATTCTCACGCTATAAATCAGTCGAATATAGTAGACAAAACAAAACTAAAAATACACGTAGTATATATATATATATATATATGGGTGGACTCTTAATGGTTACTACCTATGAATGGTTACTTTAATATTAACCATTAGATTAAAATCAATGGTTCATATTTATAGTTGTTAATTAATATTTCTAAAAGTAAATTTTGATTTTTAAAAATTTTTGAAACGGTTACCTAATAAAAAACGTGTATTTATTATGAAAATATAATATTGTAAACTTTTCATTTTTCAAATGCATGTCAATTTTTAAATATAGCTAGAGTTTCTCATTGGTTGGAAACAACATTAATTATGGCAAAAAAAACTAATTTTGAAATTAATGTAGAAACAAAATATTTACCTGTTGGTGACTTGCTATACCAAGTCACTATGTTGCCAAATCATCATAATTGTAAGTACCCACCTATGGGTAGTAAGTATTGAATATCACGCTATATACAATAAATCAATATCATATATAATAAAAAAATACATAAAATTCAATCACATCCAAATCTATGTTCACAAAATAAAAAATCAGATCCAGTAATGCTAAAAATGAAAATAGATTAAATGTACCCAAAATACGCATTCTCAGGCAACTAAACTCCATTGTACCATCTCCTCCCCATCAACAAAAAAACCATGTCACTACACATACAACATTTTCATATACATATAGATATATAACAGAGAAGCCAACCACAGAAATACACAACAGACATTGAAGTGTAGCCATGAAAAGAAAAATACAGACCTTAATGTTGCTCTTCAATGCTCGTCACGGGGAGTGCTTTTCGGAGTCGCAGACGAGGCTATGGTTGTTTATGGAGGAGTACTTGGTGTATTGTCCATGAGTGTGGTGGAGAGATGGAAAGAAAGAGATGGTTGAATGGTGCAATGGTCGTGGGGTTGCAAGTTGTGCCTGCGTGAGTGTGGTGGATAGATGGAGAGAAAGGGATGGTGGTGGGGACCCGGGTACGTCGTGGGTTGCTATGGAGAAGAGAAGAGGTTGAATGGGGTGGTGGCTGTTGTTTAGAGAGAGAGAGGTGAATCAGAGAGTGAGAGTGAGGGCAATTTAAGGTTACATATATAATTATAGAAAATTTCTTAGGTAGGGGCGTTGCTTTAGTCCCTATTATAGGAGCATTTTCTATTTTTGACACTAAGAGAAAATATAACTCAATTTTTTTTGTTAGATGGCATATATTATAGTTGTAACAAGCATTTCACAATTTTTCATGAAATTTTGAATAATTTACGATGCTGAAATCATAGTTTAAATAGTCAGTTGTACTCGTGCCTGATTTTTTTTTATACGCATGTAAAACATACTATTTGAACTTTGATTTCAACACTATAAATTATTCAAAATTTCTTGAAAATTGGTATGATGTTTTTTATAACTATAATGCACATCATCATACAAAAGAATTGAGTTATAATTTCTCCAACAACTGAAAATAGAAAAACACTCATACGGTTGGGACAAAAGTGATGCCCTAGCTCCCTATAATTATATATATATATTAAAAAGTATATATATATTAATAAATTCATACGGGCCAGGTTGGGTTGTTTAAAGCTCTTAATACACAACCCGTGACCAAGTCGTACAAGGCTCGACCTGCACCCTTTCTAGCCCAGTGGGATTCGATCCCCTAAAGTTAAAGCCCAACACCGGTAATTTATGGCTGGTTAGGCTGGGTTCTTCTGCACAAGCCTAATTTTGTGCAACCCTAGTGCTAACAGGTCACATAAAGTTAACATAAACAAAATATTTTAACTGGTTAACATTTATTCAATTATACAGTGTAATTGATTATAAAAAGTTGACATAAATACTATATTGTAATAAGTTACTAGTTTTTCAATCGTAGAATATAACCAGTTACAAAAAGTTTACAAAAACACAATATTGTATCTGGCTACTAGTTTTTTAATTTAATAATATAATTGTTTAGTGCATAATTTTTTTTTAGTGTAATTAATTTTTTTTCTAATAATTGTTAATTTTTATAAATTATTTTATTGTTTGATTGTTTGGTAGAAATTATGTAAATTTAATTGTTATTTGTTTTTTTTATTTACTTATTTTAATATGTAAGAAAATAAGTTTTGGTTGAATACACCAAGGTGCATGGCAAGTAGTGATGCACATGAGCAATTGGGTGTGTGCATGGTGAGCATACAATAGTTTTTCCTACCGATTTTTTATTTAATTAAGGAATTATTATAATTAAAAAGAAAATTATATAAAATAAAAAGAAGAGGAAATTGGGAGGGGGCGTGTAAGACAATGGGAAATGGGTGGTCTCCTTTTCCTATTTGGTTTGGGTTTTAAACGGAATAAATTGATGATGGCTAGACAAATTGGGAAAGAGGAGGATTTTCTCCTTTTAATTTAATTGTAAATTCCTTTATTTAATAAATTGAAGTAAAACAAATAAAGGAAAAAGGATTTGTATTTGGAAACTTTCCCATTCCCACTAGGCTAGACTATTTTTCTCTAGGAATAATTAAAAGGAGGGAAAAGAAAGAGAAGAGCCAATTGCTCTTCTGGTGCCATCAGCTAGAGGAGAGAAGGGAGAGAGAGCTCGTTAACTAGAGAGAGAGAGAGGAAAAAATAAAGAAAGAAAGAGAGTTAGAGATATAACGAAAGAGATCGTGAAAGTTAAGGAGAGGAAGAAGAAGAAAAGTTTGAAAATCCTAATAGGTATGGCTTTGATGTTTGGTTTTAATTTGGGTTTGATTTTTAGATTTGTCCTCCTATCATCACTAAATTTTCTTTTCTTCTTTGTGGTTTCGAAAACCCCTAGGGTGCCCAAAGTTATTGTGCTCTTGTGTTCTTGAACACAATCAAGGAAGGTCATATAATTTTTCCCCAATCTCTTGTTGTTTGGGTGATTGTAACTCTTGCGTCATGTTTGGGTTTTGCTTCATAAATATGATTATAATCTATAGAAATCTCAATTTTTGGTCATTTTGATGAGGTATATATGTTTTGGTTCTTGGTTGATTTTTTTCTAGATTTCTTGAAGGGCATATGCAAATAGTAGTGATTGTTTTATTTCACATGAAGAGTATATTGTTTGTTATTAAGACCCATTGGAATGTTTGGAAGATTGTGTGTTTGATGAGATTTATGTGATGATTGTTGTTTTTATGTTTATGTTGCTATGATCATTTTGAAACTAATGATTTATGTAAGGGAATTCAAAGATGATGGTAGATACATGCTAGGGTTTATGTGAGTGTAAATGAGGCTATTGGTATTTTATGTTTAATTTTCATGTGGGTTTCGATCTATAGGGGTTATCATTGCATGTTGTTTATTTTTATTTTTTATTTGATGTCACATATAATCATTATAAACATGCTAGGTTATTTTGTTAATTTGGGAATTGGATTTAAGTCCCTTACAAATTGTTGACCAGGATTTTGCCCAATGACGAATAGACGTCAAAACTACAGTAAACCTTCAAGAGAAAATACGACACTGATAATTTTATAGTGGTTCAGCCCCAATTTATTGGTAATAGCCTAATCCACTTGGAGTTGTGATATATAGATCTACACTTAAGATTAGATGAACTTGTGTCAACTGAGTTTTCTAAGTGTAAGTAGAATAATAAAGAGTTTCTCTCTTTAAAGAATACAAGCTTTCTCTCTCTAAGCTCCCTTAGAAAATGCCCCAAGAATGCCCCAAGTAACAATCCCAAAGTCTTAAAGCTAGAGAGTTTTTCTCAAGCTCAAAAGACCAGATTCCTCTAAATGATGCCATGAGCAATTTATTTATAGGCTCATGGATCGTACATCAGATATATCCCTTTTACCGGGTCCTTGGTTCTTCCAACAGACTTTAATTAATAAAATATAAATGAATTTAAATTACAATAATATAGCTATTGTTCCGGGATCTCTGAGAGATTCCGGCGACAGTTGAGAATGATTCGGGTTGAAGCTGTTACTGAGGATTTTCTGAAGAGTCACTAGACGGTAACTTCTGAGATTCTTATCCGTGGACCAACCAAATCCATCCCCGAAGTGACTGATCGGCCAAGACAACTCACCGGTCGACATAGGCAAGCACCTCTCGTCGGCATAGGCAAAACACACCTCTAGCACACCTCTGGTCGGTATAGGCAAAGCACTCCTCTAGCACACCTCTAGTCTAGCATGACACATCTCTAGTCTAGCATGACACATCTCTGGTCTAGCAAAACAAATGACTAGTCAGCCAAAATAGTCCACTGGTCGGCCAGAACATTTTACTGGTCAATCAAAAATCTTTACCGATTGGACAAAAATTCTACCTGATTGGTCAAATCACTTCCGAACCAGATAAATAATTTTCATGACCAGTAATATCACAACTCCGAAGAGCCAATACATTTATTGACTATTAATGTGCCATTTACTGACCATGCATTGCCACTTGTCACTTCTGATTGCCACGTCATCGAACTGAAATTTTGGGGATAACATAAATGGTGATCTATTTGGTACATGATGTTTTGGCCTATGCAGTTGTTAAAACTTGATTAAAAGTGGTTTCCTTTTAATTGTGCTTGCTGTTTTTTTTTATATATATTTTATGATGATTGTAACGTCCCGTAAAATCTCTTAACATAATTTTCGAAAAAACATAACCATTTTCTAAAATAGGGTAATAAAAAATCCATATATAAAAAAAACTTTTCAAAATATGCAAGAGTTCAGAAGTATGTGCTTAAAAGTAAATTACAGTGTCATAATTTTAAAACATTCAACAAGCCCAAAACAATTTCTTAGTTATCAGATGGGTTCTAGTTACCAAAACATAAATTCCCAAAAGGTCGGTCCACTTGCACATCCTCACAGATAAACTCTAACGCTCACTGATCCACTTTGCCTTTGACCTTACCTACAACATGAAACAACTAGGTAAGCAAAACACTCAATAAGAACAACTTAACAAACATAACCACATAACAAAGAAAGAACTTAACTAACTGTAACTAGGCAGATTATGAACCAAGAATAGGATTTTGATGAAACTGAACCCTAACATACAATTTCAGGATGTCCGAACGTCCTGGAAAACTTATGGTCATGCCTCATAACAAAAATTTGTATCTTGAAAGTACACCTGCACATAGAAAATCCTAGAGCATAAATACTGTCTTAGCTGGTAACAACATACTTACTTACTAGATATTCATATCATAACATAGATTCTTACTTAGGGTTCCGAAGGAACCTTTAACATAGCTTAACATATCTTAGCATATCTTAGAATAGCTTAACATTTCTTAGTACAACTTAACATATCATACTATAGCCTTGACGGGTGTAAACTAGTTACATCGGTTACCCAGACTCCTAGAGGAATTTGACATACTTTCTTAATCATAGATATTTTATTCCAGATTTAACTTACTTACATGTCACGAAGTTTAACTGGACTCTTATGTCACAGGTGTTAAGCTGGACTTCTTACATATTGCGGTGGCCAACTAACCTTAGTCACACAGACATCAGTGGCAAACTAGTTTTTCACATAGTTCCCCTGTGGCTAGCCGGAGTTCATAGTTATCACAATAGCTAGCCAGACTTGGAATCAACTTACTTATGTGTCCCGGAGTTTAATCGGACTCTTATTTCATGGGTGTTAAGCCAAACTTATTACATATTGCGGTGGCCAACCGACCTTAGTCACACAGACATCGGTGGTGAACCGATTTCTCACATAGTTCCCTGGTGGCTAGCCGAAGTTCATAGTCATCGTGGTAGCTAGTCGGACTCGAAATCAACTTACATATGTGTCCCGGAGTTTAACAGGATTCTTATGTCACCGGTGTTAAGCTGGACTTCTTACATATTGCGGTGGCAAACTGACCTTAGTCATATAGACATCGGTTGCAAACCAGTTTCTCACATAGTTCCCTGGTGGCTAGTCAGAGTTCATAGTCATTGCAGTAGCTAGCCAGACTGCATACCTTAGTCATGAGTATGGGAACCCTCTAGAACCACGGTCTTGAGTAAACCTTCTAAGACTAGTTCAAATTATTAGCTTTGTAATGCCCAGTCTAATTCTAAGACCTCAGACCATTAAAAACTACTAAGACATAGCTACTATTTTGGAATACATGCATAAAAATAATATAACTTTATTATAAAAATCCAAAATACAGAATCTCATTGTTATTACATAAAAACAAAAAGTAAACATAAACATTTATTATTTGATCAAATACTAAATGCGGAAAGCATCATTACATAAATGAAAAGACTCAAAAATATAAACTTCATCCTCGATCTTCCAGCAGTCCATCCCCAACACATATGCCAAAGCTGCCATGAATCCATTCCGTCCTCCAAGCTTATTTTCCTGCACCATCTAAAATAAAAGGAATAAGCCTAATGTCCAGCAAGGAAAATCTACTAAAACATAACATAAATCATAAGACTAAAAATATATACTATAAAACATATAACGTAAAAACATATATCATATAAACATATGATTACACTATTAATGGTCATTAACTCATTACCGTAGTATGTGATAAAACCATCTAGGTCCTCTGTCTGCTAATCGAGGTAGGTTAGATCACAAAAATAGTATATGAGAACCCATCTAGGTCCTCAATCTACTAATCGAGGTAGGGTAAATCATAACTCTAATCTACAATAATGATAAAAATCTTGGGATTTATTTGCTATCTAAGCAACTATATTTCCCAAGTGACTACAACATAAAACATATACATACATATATACATAAACATAACATAGCATATAAAAATTTCATAATACATACAATCTAACCTATTTTCCTTACCAAAAACCAGATATTGGAGACAAGAACGAGATTGGAAAACTCCTAAAACCAACAGTAAAAAATGGAGATGAAAATGAGATCTAAACCATCAATATAGAAACTTACCAAAAAAACCTTATGTTTCAAGAATCTTAAACACCTAACCAAAAGCCATAATAACAAGTTAGGATCTGGAAGAAAATGAAAGAAAATAAAAGAACTATAATGAACTAAACCTGAAGATAAGAATACCTTTGATAGACTAGAACTTTGATCTACACCTGAATACCAAAAGTTACTCTATCTTACTTCCAAAGTGTTTAGAAAAGCTTAGATTGAAAAGCTTTTAATCCCAAAACCCTAGTGTTTTCTCTCTAGAATATACTTAGCAGCTTGGAGGCTCTGAAGAATGCTTGAATAATGAATGAAATGGCTGAGTGAAATGTCCTATTTATAGAGTTCAAGGAGTGAAACTAACCCCTTTTAAAAGGAATAAGTAAATGAATAATAATTGAATAAATGAGGAATTTTTGTTCAACAGATGCCCAGAACTTGGTCAAAAACGTTCAGGAGCAAATCTACGTTATTAAGGGCTGTTTCTCATTTGGTTCCACAATGTTTCAAAAATGTCACCAAGGGCCGATATACCGCCTCCTATAGGCGATATATTGCCTACCCCTATGTCCTAAGCCTTCGCGGTTTTGTTCGTGTGAATTCGACATGTTTTCCGTATCAACCTTAGGCCACATATTGGCTCATAAAGCAACGATATATCGGCATACACTGATATTTTAAACACACATTTGCACATTTTCATCACACTTGAAGTTTGTTAAAACAACTTTGACTGAGTAAAACGCGAGCCTAACAGCTACTGGAAGGTTCTAAACCTTCTAGATCTATCCTTTATTAATTTATTCATCTAAAATCCTCAAATCCTTAATAAATATGCATGTGGCAAGTGTCACGTTCTTAATTATTCTATCTAAACCTTAGGTTATAATAAATAATATTTCTAGGACCAACTATATTAATCAAACCTTATGTTAAAATTAATATTTCTAAAGTATAGGATAAACTTATAAAATCCTTAACTACTACTACTACTACTACTGTCCCCGAAATTTACTTACCAAACAATTCCGGATACCGTGCTAGGATGTCTTCCACCAACTCCCACATTGCCTCCCGCTCTAAACAATTACTCCATAAGACCTTAACTATCGGAATACTTTTAGACCGTAATTCCTTTATCCCCTTCTCTAGGATATTAACCAGTCGTTCCTCGTAACTTAGGTCTTTTTGAAGTGCTAACGTGTCATACTTGAGAATGTGACACATATCTACGCAGCATCGACATGTGGAACACATTGTGGCTAGCTGCTAGAGCCAGTGGTAGGGCTAATCTATATGCTACTGCTCCCACCTTGTCCAATATCTTAAAAGGACATATAAACTGGGAACTAAGTTTGCCTTTCTTCCCAAACCACTTCACTCCTTTCATAGTTCAAAAGGACCTATAAACCGGGAACTAATTTTTCCTTTCTTCCCAAACCGCTTTACTCCTTTCATAGGAGAATGTAGTGTTCCAGAATTTTACTTAGCTAGATAGTAGTAGTAGTTAGTATTAGTTTGTAGTATGTTAGTTACCTTAGATTTTGGTTCAAGCTGAGACTTAGTTGGAAACTCATAGCAAAAGTTATGGATTTTATAAGTTTAACCTATAGTTTAGAAATATTATGTTGACGCGGTTCTTCGGCAACAGATAATTATATAAATAAGGAGAGGGATTAGTGCTAAATGATGAACCGTAATAGATGAATGATCTCCAAGGAAAATAATAACTCGAATAGTTTTTTAGGTGGTTCAAAGGTTAAAATCCTTCTAGTCATCCAGCCAATATTATTGATATATCTATGATATTCCTTACAGGGTATTTCTTTACAAATTAGAAACCAACCCCTTGCAACTCCCAGGGTCTCCATATTTATAGGGAGAGGACACCTGGGTGTTGGCAAAGGAGGTCATCCTGTGACCTTCTTACCCATCATGTCACTTATGCGACATTCATGATTAATTCCTAAAACCTGACAATGAAGTGTGGTCTAATCAATAGGTAAGGGGGATAATGGGCCGCATGGCCCAAACCAGTTGTGAGGTATCTGAACACGCACGTTTATGCTGCGTGTCTGAGAATTCAGGAATAGAGTAGACACGTAATGTCTGATATATGCATGTTTACATTGCGTGGTTGACTTTATAAAGGGTCGGAGGTGTCAGCTCCAGTTCGTACTCCGAGCTTGATGTAGTCTCAGCTCGTAGTGTCCACAATGCTGACCCGAGGCCTTAGAAATCTCACTAAACCTTTGGCTATCTCGAGCTAGAGAGGTAGAGACGTGTAACAGCAGCTCCGGGTAGGTGGCTTCCTCGTGGCTGATAGAATTAAGCCCTTTTCTAGCTCGCTAATAACCCGTGGAGCGTACATTTTCCCCCCAAGCCTCTGCTCGTGGCATATGACGTCACCTGGGGCCATAGTGGGGGCTTTTAGGCTTCTTTGTGGACTCCTCATATCCCGCCCATTACGCTGGTATCGAATACGTGGAGCATCGTGGTTGGTTACGGTCTGTCTTCCAAGAACCGCATTAAATGGCCTAGCCTATCTTCGGCCGTCGTTTCATCTTTCGAGTAGTGATCCTCGTATCCTACATCAAGACAATCGAACGACCCTCATCCTTTGGCCTTTTACGTATATATAAGGCTGGCCACCTTTCGCATGAGCCACCCTTTTATTTGAAAATTTTCTCCTCTTCTTTCTTCTTCCTTATCAGTCTCAAAACCCTTTCTTTCTTCCGGTCACTATTCCTGACGTTCCTGAGTTTCAGACACGAGGGTTCTTTCGTGACTCCGGTACAAGCGATTCCAACAGGACTTCAACCCAGACGCTCCTTTCAGTCTTTACGCAGCAAAAAATTCTGTAAGTCCTTCGTTTGTTGCATGCTTTAAAATTTTTCCCTTTTCCTTGTTTAGGTAAAGTTTCTTCTTAGTCGCATGCAGTAGGTTGTTTGTCTTTTGTTTTTCTTTGCTGGTACTTTGTGTGTAGGCTTTTATCCTAGGGGTATCGAACATAGGAAAGAGGATGCTTAGGAACATGACTCATAGGACAAAGTTCTGGGGTGATTTTCTGGGTAAAATATTTTATGCCTGTTTGGAACAACCAATTTCTAGGGTGCAAAAACCGGGTAGCTTAGGGGACACGCTTCACAGGCGGTTTTGCCTTTCGAAACTTTCCTTCCAAGGAAAAAATTATCCTGACCCTCCTGACACACGGATCCAGAACAATTGGGGACCCGTTGGGAGCACAGGCGCGTGTTCATGGAACCGCGTGGTCTCACTCGCCGCGGGCTGGGATTACCTTAGCCCGTGTAAAGGGAACCCTTCGTGCTAGATTCTTTCTTATGCTTAGGTCACCTTTTCTAAACTTTCTTCTTTGTTCGTTATGCGTAAAGCTGATGCTCCTTCAGTTGTAGAAAGATTAATCTTAAATGTTTCTCGTGCTCGACTTTATCTTTTGAGTACACCAAGATGTCGTCGATGAAAACTACGATGAATTTATCCAAGTAGTCCTTAAAGACCCTATTCATTAAATCCATAAACGCGGCTGGAGCGTTGGTAAGACCAAAAGACATAACTAGAAACTCATAATGTCCATAACGAGTTCTAAAAGACGTCTTGTGAATATCCTCTTCCCGTACCTTGAGCTGATGGTACCCAGATCGTAAATCAATCTTTGAAAATACAGTCGCTCCTCAGAGTTGATCAAACAAATCCTCGATCCGAGGTAGTGGCTACTTATTCTTAATTGTTACTTTATTCAACTCGCGGTAGTCTATGTACATCCGAATACTTCCATCCTTCTTCTTCACGAATAGCACTGGTGCTCCCCATGGTGAATGGCTCGGCATAATAAAACCCAAGTCTAGGAGTTCTTGTAGCTGCGTCTTTAACTCCTTGAGTTCCGTAGGTGCCATCCGGTACAGTGCCTTGGAAATAGGCTCGGTGCCCGGTACTAATTCTATCGTGAAGTCAATTTCCCAAGTTGGCGGCAATCCTGGCAAGTCATCAGGAAATACCTCTGGGAATTCTCTTACAATACGGACGTCTCCAACCTTGAGTGGTGTTTCCTTTACCACATCTGTGATGCTGGCTAAGAACGCTTGACATCCTTTTTCCATCATTCTTTGAGCTTTGAGAGATGATACTAACGGTGTGCATAATCCTAAAGCTTGTCCCATGAAGCATAGTTTTTGGCCGTCAGGAGTCTCGAACATCACCTTCTTGCATTTGCAGTCGATGGTTGCGCCATGCCGTGCTAGCCAGTTCATGCCTAGTATCACGTCCAAGTCCTTTATCACCAGTTCTATCAGGTCTCCTTCTAGTTCTTTGTCCTCAATCTTGATCGGTACGCCTCATAGTATCTGTGATTATAGAACTACTTTACCCAAAGGAAACTATGTCACAAACTTAGTTCTACAAGGTTTTTCTAATTTCTCTATCATTCCTAACGAGATATACGAGTATGTTGCTCCCAAATAAAGCGATATTAGAACATATACTATCGAGGATAGGAATCTAACTTGTAACTGTGTTACTAGCATGGGCTCCTCCCTGGGTCAAGGCAAAGACTTTGGTCTAGAACCATCGTTTAATCCCTCTTCTCCTTCTGCTTGAGCTATGGACATTCCTTCTTTTGATGACTTTCCTAACCACAGTTGAAGCATCCCTTGATGTTTGCATGACATTCCCCAAGATGTTTCTTTTGGCCCTTAGAGCATTGCGGGTATTCTACATAACCCGACTTATTGCCTCCATTGTTTGTCCGTGCTCTTTTATCACCATTGGCCTACTTATCATTAGGATGCCTTCTCTCCTGACCATGACTATTACTATTGCTATGCTGACAGCTGTTGTTGTGGTTGTTCCGACCATTTTGAGGTTGACCCTGCTGTTTAGGCTCAGGCCTACTAGCCTTCTCCTTACTAACGTTTTCCTGAAGCCTTTCTACGTCTATTTCCATTTGTAGAACATCGGCATAGGTAGTATTGCCTGGGTTTGTTAGCTTAACCCCTAATTCAATCTTTGGTCTAAGTCCTCTAACGAACTTGGTCACCCTAATAAAGTCAGTTGGAACCAACTCTGGTGCAAACTTGGCTAATCTGTCGAACTGCCGAGCATATTCTACTACCGTTAAGTTGCCATGCTTCAAACTAGCGAACTCCTCGACCCTTGTAGTGATGACTGTCGAGTTGTAATACTTCTTGTGGAATAGCTCCACAAATCTTGTCCATAACATGGTGGCGACATCGTTAGTCTGCTGAACTAAGTCCCACCATATTCTAGCATCCTTCTTAAGCATAGACGAAACATAGGATATGCGGTCTGCATTGCCGAGATTCATATGCGCTAGGATCGGTTCTACATTTCTGAGCCATTCTTCTGCTTCAAAGGGGTCTGTTGTCCCTTCAAAGTTTGGAGCGTGTTGCTTACGAAACCGCTCATAGATTGGATCCATGTGCTGAGCTGCGTATGGCACATAGTTCGCCATTGGCCATCCCCCATAAGGACCTACTTGATGGGGTACTTGTGCCATCTACTGAGGCAGTGGTTGCGGCTGAGGTGGAGGCTGAGTCTGAGTCTGATGTCGCTGTTGCTGCAGTAATTCCTCCACTTGTTGTCGCAGTCTGGCGATCTCCATAGTGTTGTCAGATGGTGGTAGCGGCGCGTTGCGGCTAGCAGTAGCACGCACTCCCCTTCTGCGAACTGGAGGGGCTTCATTGTTCACCGGAGCAGCGTTGGAGGCGTTTCTGTTGGTGCGAGAAAATCTTCTGAGCGACATCT
Organism: Humulus lupulus; assembly: GCF_963169125.1. Taxonomy (NCBI): domain Eukaryota; kingdom Viridiplantae; phylum Streptophyta; class Magnoliopsida; order Rosales; family Cannabaceae; genus Humulus; species Humulus lupulus. The sequence continues at coordinate 79,750,154 of NC_084796.1, forward strand.
TTAACAAAGTTCTAACAGTCAAGAACATGTTAGAACTTATCCTAATAGTCTCTAAGGCAAAACTTAATCTAAGCAAACATAACTCGGACCTATTAATTATGAATTCTAAAAAAATTATGTAAGCCTTCTTTAAGATTAGGGTCTGTTTCTAAACTTAGAAAAATAAGCCATCTTTATAATTTACTAAGTCTGTTTCTAATTATCCTATATGACTTCATTCTCACGCTCGAAACACATCGTTGTTCCAAAGTTAACCATATTGACGGAGGGCTGGGATCAGTAAAATCGTTCCCACTACTTTGACCCCTTAAACTCTCAATATAGAACCCAGTCCATTGATTTTTATCCACCCTCACCGAGCTTGGTCATTATTTATTAAACTTATTATTTATTATGATTGTAAAAAAAATCAAACTCATACATGTCATTCAAAAATAACAATGATATTTATTTAGAAAAAAAAGTTTTCACTATGTACAATCATAAATGCAAAGATAATAAATAAAATAAATAATGAAAAATAAACTAATTTACAAATGTTATTAACTGAAAACATAAGGACTAAAACATTAACTAAACACATAATCAAAACAACTAAAACATAAACACTTACATTGGCGGTTAGATTCAGAGCTTTGAGTGTGTGTATCAAGGAGAACTTCATGCGAATGGACCGTTTCTCTGATACCAACTGTAATGGCCCAACTACTCTAGACTTTGGACCATTAACGAAAACTATCCATACACACTAATCCTTAATAAAACTTACAAGTGAAATGATCATAACCTTATTAAAAATTTGTAAAAGTAAATGTTAAACTTACATAAAATTTAAATTAGGAAATGGGATCCCATTGTTTTAAAATCAAAACATAACATAATTGTAATTAAAAGGGATTACATAATAAAGTGCGGAAAAATACACATAAAACCATAAGTAAAGAAACTTCATCCTCGAATCGAACTCTCGGCCCTTTGATTCCATTCCGCCTCAATACACATGCCCAAACTACCAAGAACCTTTCCCGCCATCAAAGCTATTTTCCTGGACATATAAACATAAAAGGAGTGAGCCTAATGCCCAGCAAGGAAAATCTAACACATAAACCATATACATAAATTTCATAATGTAACATAAAACATATCATAACACATATGTCACATACATACTATAATGGCCATTATTGCTTGGGGTCGCATAACTAAACAAGTCATATGCCCATTAGATTTGTGGGGCTTGCTAGCTAAGCAAGTCATATGCCCATAAATTTATTGGGGCGTGTTAGTGTACAGGCCATATGCCCAAGTCTACAAACATACATAACACACAAATCATAAGTTAACATAACACATAAATCATAAGATAACATATGGCATAACACATAATATCCTATCCTATTTTCCTTACCAATATACCGGGATGATGAGAACAAAGTCGGGATTTTGGAACACTCCTAAAAACCATAATATAGAGGTGAGTATTCTAAAAGAAATCGATGAATGAACTAAAAACCACAGAGAATATTCTTACCGACAAGAAACCTCAAGTTCGAAGAACTTAGATGCCTAACCAAGAATAGAGAAGACTGAGTTAGGACTATAAAACTAATGAAACAATACTGAAATGAACTAAGAATAGGAATACCTTTGAAATTGCTATGATCGAACTACACCTCGAAACCGAAATACACACTATGAACCTTACTTCCCAAGTGTTTATTAAGCTTATAACCCTAACCCAAGTGTTTATCACTCTATAGTCTCACTAGCACTTGGAAGGCTCTGATCAATGCTTGAAGAATGAATGAAAATGCTTGGTGCTAGGTCCTATTTATAGAGTTCTAGGAATAAAAATCTTCTTTTTCGTTTTGAATAAAAATAATGAATTTAATTGAAAATATTTGAATATCCTTCAGCCAAAGGCTTAGGAATTGGTCAAATTATTCAGAGAGATTTAAGGAGTGAAAGCTTGATTTTTAAAACAAAAATAATAAAAACAAATAGAATCCTAACTTCTAACTCCCTAAATCTCGTAACTCTAAACTCACCTGCAGTAAAATCAACATATCTGAAGATATAGGACTCCAATTTAGACTCTCTTTGTACCGTTAGCAAGCTAATTTAATTATCTACAACTTTTTAGAAATACTATTTTTCGAAATTCATAACATAACTGGGTCAAAAATAGGTTGGAAGTTACAGTACCCTAAAGTTACGAAAAATCTATTTAATTATCTAAATAACAACCTAATCCACAAATAAATAAAATTGTGATAAATGTCATGCTCCTAACAGATTCTGGTGAAGACTAAGTCTTATATTTCCCTTATTTTATAATTAAAATAATAATTCCTTAATAATCATGCATATGACACGTGTCATAATCTTATTGGCTCTATCTAAACCTTAGGTTATAATAATCATCATATTAATAACCAGCAACATTAATCAAACCTTATGTTATAATTAATATTCTTAAACAATAGGTTAAACTTATAACATTCTTATCCTTCAGGGACTGTTGTCTTTAACTGCTGGCTGGCGCCGTACTGGGGCGCTGGTTTCTCGCAGGCAGAACTTTGACTCCAGGCTTGCTCAGTCCAAGCAAGCACTTGAGGATGAAAAGAAAAAGCTGCTCAAGGAGAACAAAGAGCTGTCCAAGCTGAACGAAAAATTATGCGAGGACCAAGCCAACCTCACTCAAGAGCTTCAGGAAAGTCAAGGGGCCCTGAAGAAAGCTATCGATGAGCAGCACAGATGGAAGGAGAGTTCTATACTCCACACCCAAGAGTGTAAACAGCTCACACTCGATCTGACCGCTAGCAGGGATGAGGCAAAGAAGCTTGAGGAGCGGGTGCGCGAGCTCGAGGGGCGAGTACAGGAGCTTGAGGAGGACAGAGCTAAAACTCTGAAGAAGTACAAGGAAGCCACCTTCCTATGCTTCTATGACTTCTGAAAGTACAATCGCGAGGCCAACATTAACTATCTTTCCGAGCAGTTGTAAAGGACGCTGATGGCGCAGTGTGCTGCTCGGCTGGAGGCGGAAGAGAGAGCCAAGGCCCAAACCCCTGCTACTGATGTTGTGGCTGGACCTCCGGCTGATCAGAGTGCTCCTTATCCATAAGACCCTCCTGCCCCCCCAGCAAAATTAGTATTTTTTATTATTTTCTCCAGCTTCTATAGCCCAAGGGTCTTTTTGTAAAGACAGTTTTTTTTCTTTTATTGCTGCGAGGGCAGCTTTTTTACATGCTTGAACAATTACACCCGAGCATTACTGCTCGCAGTGTAAAGGTCTTTTCCTTTTAATTTCATATTTACATCCGAGCGCTAATGCTCGCGGTGTAAATGATTGCCTTTATGATATTATAATGTTTCTTTTATTATAATACCTGTTCGCATGACCGAACTTAGCATAGTACTTTGGTTTGATTTTACAAAACATAAATTTTTGAAAAATGCTCTAAGTACCGTAGCATGCTTTCACTTATTTGTTCATGTGTTTACGTACCTCCTGGTATGCTTTGCTATCGATGTACCTTATATGCCCCCCAAGTGATCGAGGAGCTTTAGGTCCTTGGTCACTTGCCTTGACCACGACCTGTGCGAACATTACTGCTCGTTGCAAAATTTAATACTTGTAATACAACAAAACAACACACGTAATGAACAAATACTTGTAAAAATAAATTTACAAAGGCTGGCAAGAATGACTAGCTGCGCACAGTCCCTTATAATCTCGTATTAAAAATGGACTAAACATGTCTTTACGAGTGATCCTAAAAAAGGATCTTACAATTATAAGCGATTAGCCATACAACGTGGCTAACCCTTTTTTCAAAACTTGTAAAAAGTAAAATTTAATACAAGCCAGTCCTTTAAAAAGGATTGTTCACTGATAATACATGCGCGGGTGTTCTCCATTCCAATAGCGTGGAACGAGATCTCCGTTTAGGTGTGCAAGTTTGTAGGTGCCCGGGTGAAGGACTTCTTCAATCTGGTACGGTCCTTCCCAATTGGGTCTGAGTACTCCAGCAGTGGGGTCGTGGGTATTCAAGAAAACTCGTCGTAGCACCAAGTCACTGACGTTGAGTTTCCTTTCTTTCACTTTCGAGTTAAAGTACTAGGTGACCTTTTGCTGGTACGCAGCTACTCGGAGTTGGGCTTTTTCTCGTATTTCGTCAATTGAGTCTAGGGACTCCATCATCAGTTGGCTGTTCTGGTCCTGGTCGTATGTTATGCGTCGATGTGAGGGGGGATCTAACTCGACAGGTAACATGGCCTCATATCCGTAGGCTAAGGAAAATGGGGTATGACTTGTTGCCGTTCGGTGAGAAGTTCTATACGACCAGAGGACTTCAGGCAGCTTCTCTGGCCTTGCTACTTTAGCATCTTCAAGCCTCTTCTTCAGAGTGTCCTTAAGAGTTTTATTCACGGCCTCGACCAGCCCGTTTTCTTGTGGATGCGCAACTGAAGAAAAGCTTTTGATAATCCCGTGCCTTTCGCAGAAGTCGGTGAATAAGTCGCTGTCAAATTGGGTTCCGTTGTCTGAAACAATCTTCCATGGCAAACCATAGCGGCAAAAAATGTTCTTGATGACAAAGTCAAGAACTTTCTTGGTCGCTATGGTAGCGAGTGGTTCAGCTTCGGCCCATTTGGTAAAGTAGTCAACTGCCACAACTGCGTACTTTACTCTGGCTTTTCCCGTGGGCAGGGATCCAATCAAATCTATCCCCCATACCGAAAAAGGCCACGGGCTCTACATCTGTTTCAACTCGTTTGGAGCTGCTCGTGGAATTTTGGAAAATCTTTGACATTTATCGCATTTTCATACAAACTCCATCGAATCCTTGTTCATAGTTGGCCAGAAGTAACCTTGCCTTAGAATCTTTTTTCCCAAACTTTGCCCCCCAGCGTGATCCCCGCAGAAGCCTTCATGTACCTCTTTCATCAGCTCCTTAGCTTTTTCTAGTGTAACGCACCTAAGTAGTGGCATGGAATATCCTCTTCGATACATAACACCATCGACCAGTATGTACCTAGCAGCCTACCTTTGCAGAGTTCTGGCCTTGTTTCTATCTGTTGGTAGTACACCTTTTGTCAGATACTCCAAGTAAGGCGCCATCCATGTATCTTCCATTCGGATTTCCATACTGGCTTCTATTGCTCGTATGCTGGGCTCACTCAATCTTTCTACTGGCACAATGTTCAAAGTGTCAGCATCTTTCGCGCTCGCGAGTTTGGCTAAGGCATCTGCATTCGAATTCTGATCCCGCGCTATTTACTGGAGGGTATAATTCGTGAGCTGGGCTAGCAGGTCTTTAGTTTTATTTAAGTAGGCCACTATTTTTAGGCCTCGAGCTTGATATTCCCCTAGAACCTGGTTCACTACCAGCTGCGAATCACTGTAAATATCCACCACTTTTATGTTCATTTCTTTGGCCATTCTCAATCCAGCAAGGAGTGCTTCGTATTCGGCTTCATTATTTGACGCAGTGAAGTCGAACCTAATGGCGCAGTGAAATCGATGCCCTTCCGGCGTTATCAATATCACTCCCGCTCCGGCGTGGGATTCGTTGGACGACCCATCCCTGAATAATTTCCACAAAGGAACTTCATCTTGAGGTTCAAGCGTGCTAGGCTTTTCGCACTGCTCGCTATCTGGGAGTTCCGTGAACTCTGCAATAAGATCGGCCAAGACTTGCCCTTTCACTGCTGCCCGTGGTGAATATGTAATGTCAAACTGCCCTAGTTCGACTGCCCATTTTAATAAACGCCCAGGCGCCTCTGGTTTTTGGAGGACTTGCCGAAGGGGCTGGTCGGTTAAGACTGTGACAAGATGGGCTTGGAAGTAAGGGCATAGCTTCCTTGAGGCCGGGATTAAGCAATATGCTAACCTTTCGATGGGTGGATATCTAAGTTCTGCCCCGATCAGCCTCTTGCTTACATAGTAAACCGCTTTTTGTGCGCCTTCTTCCTCTCGTACTAGTACTGCACTAGCAGCAACTTCAGTGATCGCCAGGTAAATGAAAAAAGTTTCTCCTTCGATTGGCTTTGATAAAATGGGAGGCTACGCCATATGGGCTTTCAAGGCCTAGAAAGCTTGCTCACAGTCTCCTGTCCATTCAAATTTCTTATTGCCCCTAAGTAGATTGAAAAAAGGGACGCATTTGTCTGTTGATTTTAAAAACTTCCCTGATCCAACTCCGAAGGAACATTTGAGAGGATTCAGTTTCATCTGGTACTTATTCAATACATCAAAACATTTTTGTAAATCCTTCACATGTCCTTCCGCCTTCTTAGACTTTACCAACATGTCATCCACGTACACCTCCATGTTTATCCCGATCAGCTCTTTAAACATGTGGTTAACTAACCGTTGGTAAGTCGCACCTGCGTTTTTCAGTCCGAAGGGCATTACTTTATAACAGTATAAGCCCATATCGGTCCAAATACTGGTGTGATCCTCGTCAGGGGGATGCATGCTAATCTGATTGTAGCCTGAATATGCATCCATGAAGGAGAGGATCTCATGCCCTGCAGTAGCATCAACCAACTGGTCGACTCTTGGGAGTAGGAAGCAGTCCTTTGGGCAGGCTTTATTAAGGTCTGTAAAATCCACACAGGTTCGCCATTTGCCGTTAGGCTTGGGAACCAGCACTGGATTGGAGACCCACGATGGATAAAACGTCACCCTGATGAACCCATTCTCCTTTAACCTTTCAACTTCTTCTTTTAAGGCTCTCGATCGATCTTTATTGAGCAGCCTTCTTTTTTGTTGCACGGGTGGAAAAGTCTTGTCTATGTTCAGGACATGGCTGATAACTGCATGGTCTATCCCAGCCATGTCTTTGTGCGACCAGGCAAAGACTTCCTGGTTCTTCCGCAAAAATTCCACCAGTGCATGCTTCGTGGTTGGTTCTAGGTTTTTCCCGACCTTCACGACTCTGGTCGGGTCTTTTTCGTCGAGTTGGACCACTTCCAGGTCCTCGACGGGTCCAACGTTCTCTTAAAAATCCCCAAAGCGAGGATCTAGATCTCTATCCTCCCTTTGGGAAACACCCTATTTGGTGACTTCATCACCGAATTGGGCTTGTGTATCGATTGCCATCTGCAACCTATCTGAGGTAGTGCTCTTTGATGTTCCCTTTTTCGCCTTCGTGACTGAGGCGTTGTAGCACTCTCTGACCTCCCTCTGGTTTCCCAACACGCATCCTACCCCTGCGTCTGTCGAGAATTTCATGACTAAGTGCCACATAGAGGTGACGGCCCGTAGATTAACCAGTATAGGCCTCCCAATGATGGCATTGTACGCCGAAGGACAATCAACTACTATAAAAGTAGCGAGTAATGTCCTGGTAGCAGGTGCTGTACCTGTCGTCACTTGTAGTCTGATTGATCCTACGGGGACAAGTCCCTCACCAGAGAAGCCGTATATTTTCTGGTTGCAGGGCTCCAGGTCCTTAACGGACAACTTCATGCGTTCAAGCGAAGACTTATACAGGATATTCACCGAACTTCCTGTATCGACCAGCACTCTCTTCACCATCATGTTGGCCATTTGGATATCCACGACCAGCGAATCGGAATGTGGGAACTGGATATGTTGGGCATCGCTATTAGAGAAGGTTATCTCGCCCTCTTCTGATCGAGCCTTTTTTGGCGTGCGGTCCTCCACAGTCATCATCTCGATGTCCTGGTCGTGGCGTAGATTCCGAGCGTATCGTTCCTTGGCCTTTCCGTTGTTTCCCGCGAGGTGCGGGCCTCCACAGATGGTTAACAATGTGTCAGTCACGGGGGTAGGCTGGAAAGGTGGCAAGCGCTGACGCGTGGGCGCCTGCTCATTGCCACCCGGAGCTTCTCGTTGGGAATTTCCCGAGGCCCGTACATATCTTCTCAAGTGTCCTTGTCTAATAAGGTACTCGATTTCGTCCTTCAGCTAGTTTCATTCATTGGTATCATGTCCGTTGTCGTTATGATAACGATAGAACTTGGAAGTGTATCTTTTCGAAATATCCTTTCAAATAGGGGCAGGCTTCTTATAAGGCACGCTGCAACTCGTGGCCTGATAAACCTCTCCCCGAGACTCAACTAAGGCAGTGTAGTTAGTGAACCGATGTTCATAACGGTTACCCTTGGCTCGTTTATTGTCAGAGGTGGAAGGCTCATTGTGTGGCCATTTTCCACCATTTTTTCCATTGCCGTTACCGTTCCCTTTGCCCTTGCCATTGCCGTTAGGGCTAGACCCATTGGCGGCTTTGGTGGGCTTGGCAGCCTTCTTATCCTTGCCTGGAGGCTTTCCATCGTCGGCAATGGCATCTTCAAGCTTGATGTAACGATCAGCCCGGTCCAAGAATTCTTGGGTAGTTCTAACCCCATCTTTTCAGAGAATTTTCCAGAGAGGGGTGCGACGCCTAACCCCTGCGGTTATGGCCATCATTTTGCCTTCGTCCCCCACTATTTTTGCCCCAGCTGCTGCTCGCATAAAGCGCTGGATGTAGTCCTTCAATGGCTCTCCATCCTGCTGGCGTATTTCAACCAGCTGGTTTGCCTCGGTCAGATGCACGCGACCTGCATAGAACTGTCCGTAAAACTCCTTTACGAACATCTCCCAGGAAACTATGCTTGCAGGAGGGAACTTGAAAAACCACTCCTGGGCGGCATCAGAAAGTGTTGCAGGGAAGATCCTGCACCGAGCATCTTCGGATACTTTCTGAATGTCCATTTGTATCTCAAACTTATTGACGTGAGATATCGGGTCACCGTACCCATCAAAGTTCGGAAGTGTAGGCATTTTAAACTTGCTAGGAGTCTCTGCCATAGCTATCCTTTGGACGAAAGGAGTGCCTTTCCTCCTGTCGTGGTCGATGTAAGATGTTCTTCCCCCGACCAGTTGTTGCACCGTCTGGTTGAGGGCATCTATCTGGGCCTACACGGCGATAGGAATCGTCGTGGCCTCTGTTGTTGGGGGGATGTTCTCGCCATGTCGCTCACGGTGATCATTGAGCACATCTCTCAAATCCTCGTCTTTTCTCCGCTGCTCGCTAGCTCTGAGTCGGTTGAAGACGTTATTTTTCTTGGGCTGCCCCCCAGCATCTCGCCTATTGGGTTGGTCATCTTGAGGTATCTGGCTCCTGCCTCCACCTCTTTCTTCATTCCTCCGACCGGGATTTCCTTTGCCTGAGTCGGCCTCATTATAACCATGGCCATCTCTGAATCTTGATTGGCTATGGTGGGATCGACTGTTCCCTCGATTTCCCTCTCGGGCTGAAATGTCCCGAGTGTTAGAGGGTGGCCTGCGTTGGTCGTTAGGTCTCCGTGCATTATCATGTCGTGGGGGACCTCAGACCGCAGAGCCTAGGATGTTGTCCTCTGTTCGGAAGGTTCGGCTCGTCCCCCCTATGGCGTCTAGGACTGCGAGGCTGGTGCCCGGTCCTATTCTGCCTCTGATGCGAGGGATTGCCGCGACCAGCTTGGGATGGAGGTTGTGCCTCAGGGTCCAGTGAGACATCGTCATGGGGCACCTGAGGCTGTTCGGGCCTTTACGGACTCGAGGGTTGGATAGGTGGGCTAGGATTAGGACCCCTTTGCGTTGGTCCATTCGTAGGCTGATCAGGCTGCGAGGCAGGTGCAGCCTGATTCCTAGCCAATTGCAAGGCTGCCTCGAGGGCTGCCATGGCTTCGCTCTGGCGACGGTCCATCTCCACCTGCCTCTCGCTTAACTCCACGCACTGCCGTTCTATTTCTTGCTGCTGCCGTGCCATGGTTTCGGCAGCACTTTCTTGGCTGGCTTTCAGATTGGCCAGCTCTTTATGCAACGCCCCCAGAGTACTTTTTAGCGTCGCGTCATCCATTTCTTCCTCCTCAAATTCCAAATGTGGCTCATCCTTAGCCACGCTGGGAGGGGGAGGAGGAGGCGGGTTAGATGGTGCAGCGCCAGCCGCCTGTCCAATTTTCCTGGTAGTTTTCGCCATTGGTTTTCTCAACGGTGATATATCAAGCTCTCAATGAAAGCACCAGAATGTTGACCCTGATTTTGGGCAACTGACACGGAGTCAAAATACGCTTGACGTGGAAGAATGCGTTGAAAAGAACGTGATGACGAAAATAATAAGAACACAATATTTTATAGTGGTTCGGCCCCAGGATTTGGTAATAACCTACGTCCACTTAGATTGTTATTGATGTGAGATCCAAAGGAGTGATCAAAGAACTAGGGTTCAATGAGTTTCACCAACCTCTGAAGAACAATACAATATGACTAATTTGATAACTCTAATCTCAAGTGATCTAGAAGTCAGAAAAGAAAAAAGGATCCTCTTCCTTGAGCCCACTTCTTCTATTTATAAGCTCAGGGAAGATTTACATTGATTTGTTACAGATATTATTTCCTAAATAATCGGATACTCAGGAAATCATGGGAGATAATTTCAGATTCCATCATAACTGCCTAAGATTTCCTCCACGTGTTGCGTGCATACGACCAGACTGGTCGTATGAAGAGACTGATCGCATGATACCGAATATCTTCCTGGTCGATAGTCGAACACAGGTTCTGCCAGGTGCCAGCCACGTGTAATTAATGCTTGCCATGTCATTTACTTCTGATTTTTGGGATAACACAAGGTAAGTAGTGATGCACATGAGTAATTGGGTGTGTGCATATGCATGGTTGCATGGTGAGCATGCAATAGTTTTTCCTACACATTTTTTTAATTATTTAATTAAGGAATTATAATAATTAAAAAAAGGATGACGAAATGGGGAGGGGCGTATAAGACAATGGGAAAGGGATGGTCTCTTTTTCATATTTGGTATGGGTTTTAAATCGATTAAATTGGTGATGGCTACGCAAATTGGGAAATAGGAGGATTTTATTCTTTTAATTTAATTGAAAATTCTTTTATTTAGGAAATTGAAATAAAACAAATAAAGGAAAAGGGATAGGATTTGAAAATTTTCCATTCCCACTAGACTAGATTTTTTTTCTCTAGGGTTAATTAAAAGGAGGGAAAAGAAAGGGAAGAGCCAATTGCTTTTGTGGTGTCATCGGCTAGAGGAGAGAATGGAGAGAGATAGCTCGTGAGCTAGAGAGAGAGAGAGAGAGAGGAAGAAATAAAGAAAGAAAGGGAGAGATTGTGAGAGTTAAGGAGAGAAAGAAGAAGAAGAGTTGGAAAATCCTAATAGGTATGGCTTTGATGTTTGGTTTTGATTTGGGTTTGATTTTTAGATTTGTCCTCCTCTCATCAATTAATTTTCTTTTCTTCTTTGTGGTTTCGAAAACCCTTAGGGTGCCCAATGTTATTGTGCTCTTGTGTTCTTGAACACAATCAAGGAAGGTAATAGAATTTTTCCCCAATCTCTTATTGTTTGCGTGATTGTAATCTCTTGGGTCATGATTGGGTTTTGTTTCATAAATTTGATTATAATCTATGGTAATCTCAATTTTTGGTCATTTTGAAGAGGTGGATATGTTTTGGATCTTGGTTGATTTTCTAAATGAATCAAGAATCTTATTTAGTTATTTTAAAAAGTTACAAATTTTGTCACATTTTTTTATACTATTTAAATAATAAATGGAATTATTATTTATGAGAAATTAGAAATGGCTTAATGGATTATTTCATAAAGTAAATATGTTATATTATAATTTTTGAACAAATTTTGGGATTTAGAGAAACAATTCATGGTAAATAAATTTCACTACTACAAAAAGAGGCATTTGCATCAGTTTGTAACTGCCAGAATTGAGTTTTTGCGTCTGTTTTATATGTTACGTGGAATCCCATGACACAAATCTGGCATTTTTGACAATTAGGCATTGACACAAATACTGACCCAACTCCCAGCCAGCCACCCTATGTGACCCCTGCCCCCAGCCACCCTTTTGACCCCCGCGACCTCAGCCCCTCCCACAATCCCAGCCACCCCCTACGACCCCGATGACCACCGCATCCACCACCAAGTGCCACCTACAAAATGAAACCCAAGCAGAGAAAAAAGAAAAAACCCCAACCCCCATCAATAATAAAAAATCTACACAAAAAATTAAAAAAAAAAACATATATAAGGTTCATAAACATATTATATTCATCAATTTAACCTTAAATATGAAAAAAAAAATGAAAAAAACTCACCAAAATGGGTCAAGAAAGTCGGAGGTGCAACTGGTGTGGAGGGTTTTCACGTTGAGAATATTTTAGAAGTTTTTAGGTCAAATGGAAATTGGGGACGAAGCTATGTATTATTGGAGTCTAACAATGTTTGTACCAGTGCCTAACTGACGCTAACGGAAGGTTTGCATCAGTAGGGCACTGAGACAAACCTTCTGTTATCGTCTGTTAGGCACTGATGCTAATGTCCCCATTAACAACGTTATATTGCCACTAACGCAAACTTTCCCCATTAATGTCGTTAGTATTAGTACTGATGCAAATGCACTTCCATTTGTGGCAATACCCAACTGACACAAATTTTAATTCTCAGTCAACAGCGCTAGTCAGCTCAGACTAACACAAAAGGGGAATTTTGGTGTAGTGTTTGTTGCTGAATTTTGTTTGAAGAGGCAAGAAATAAGAATGTAGGAATTATCATTTTAAAATGTTAGATTTTAAGAATGCTCCCACGTATGCATGTCGCATGCAAATGCATTTCTACGTTCAAATATATGTCTATTGTTCAATAATATGATTTTTACCTTGTAACTATGAAGGATTAATAGGTAGAATTACATTATTCTTTTATGATTTTATGTAAAAATGTTGTATGTTTGCAATTATTGAGCAACTTGTGCCATGTGTGCATGGCGGTATGTATATTGGGCATGAGTAGTCTTCCGTGATTTAAGAGACGAACATTTGGTTATGATTATAGGCTCATTGTGACGTATTCTCATTTTTGCTTTGCTCGGACGTGAGGTAATATGTTTATGCTATGAAATTATATGACTTGCATGTTACAAGGAATAATATGCTATGTATATGATGATGCTATGTTTTGATGATAAATCATGTGATATGGGAAAATAGAATTCTATCTTGATATGTATGACGAGTTTGATGCGACAAGTATTTTCTTTGTTTTGATGTGAATTGGATTACATGTGTTTGTATGATGAATGAAAAGAGATGGTTGCTAGCATGTTGAACGCAATGTAACAAATGAGTTACCAAGGATATGATGTAACATAGAGGGCAGACGTGGCAAGGTTATTCAAGGACCTGAGATACTGTTTACCCAATAGAGGCGATTTTACTAGCCTAGTTATACTGGTTACCTCAAGATGTGACATGGACAACAGAGGTTCCATGATCACGAAGAGTATGCTTATGTTGACTGAACGTGATGTATCACTATGTTTCATTTTTGATTATGAGATATGAGTATGATGATATTATGAATTATTCTGTTATGTTATACATGTCTTATCTTTGATTTTGTTGTACTTCCTTACTGAGTTTTTTGCTCACCCCCTTCCTTTCCCCCTTTCAGGTAATAAATAAGGTTTCTCTCTAGCATGTGTTGTGATGTGGGGAGTTCTGACGTCTGATTGTGTATGGCGTGGGGGTTTTCTATGAATGAATAAACAATCAACATAAGTGCTAAGTTTTAAAGAACTATGTTATGAACTTTATTTTTAAATTTACCAGTGGGAATAAAACTTTTTTATTTTCTTTAAACATTGCATATAAACACTTTATTTTTATTTTAAATTATTGGGCCCAAACTTGTATTTTTTATCAAGGCCCCATTGAATTTATGCGTTAAGTGGAATTTTTTTCTTTCTAATTATCTATGAGATAAGAGACATTTTTACAAAGTAATAAAATAGAGCGTTTTACAAACTGGTTACTGATTTGATATATCATAGATTATGACACCGCAACTTATTACAATTTTTTTAAATTTCAAAGTGGTAACCAATTACTATTATAATAAAAGCTGATAAATATAATACAATAATCTATTACTAGATTTTTCACTTTCAAGGTGGTAACTGATTCTTATCATATAAAACATATATTTCTTTATCACAATACAATTGCGCTTCACTAGTGTTATGATATTCATAAAGAAAAATAAAAACATGATTAATTATAAATTTGATGAGATATTCGTATGGAGCAGAACAATATCAGGTAGGAGTGAGGCCAAATCTTTTCGAAATTGATATTACATATCTTCTATAAAATATGGGTAGACAACATAAATCTTTGATTTTAACATATTTTTTTATTAACTTTTATGGAACATTACAAATATCTAACGGAATATACATTTAAAAATTATTAAAAGTAGATATTTAATTATATTAATATAATTTCAAATACTATGAAATATCATTATTATAATAATATATAATGCATATTATTCATTTTTATTAAAAATTTTATTATTTATATTTATGAAGAAAACATTTTTTTTTTATTTGTTAATGTAACTTAACTAAATATATATTCATATTAAATAAAACAAACATTATAAATAGTATGAATATGCAACTACATAAGAAATTATAATAACATTTATCTTCTAACAATAATAAACAAGTGTTTTCTCCATTTATAAATGTTTTATTTGAATAATATCATGAATGTTTTATATATCAAATAGTGTAGTTTATGATCTAAAATGATATCATATATATATATATATTTGAAAAAACCATAAATAATGTTTAAGTTTAATTTTTCTTTTAATATGTTTCTGTCATTCTTTATATGTATAAATATATATATTGTTGACTCAGTTTTTCGCCAACAGTAGATTAAGAAATCTGAACAAAAATGATTAGGCTTTTGTAAACTGTTAATAAAAAACACAAAAAGATTTACAGGTTCAGTGGTTAAAATCCACCTAATCCATGACTCAATATTATTCTGTCTGAGCACTCTTGAAGAAATTGTTTACGACAATTTCTGCAAAGTTTTAGCATACAAAATTCAGTCTCATTTATTGTCAATTTCCTCCGTATTTATAGGGGGTTGATGGATAATTTTGTGTATCCGTACAATATTTGGTAACTTACAAGAATGAGTAACTTCCCAAATACATAAATTCGTTAAATATGCTAATTTCTATGATATCAGGCATTTATTAGATAAAAGTTACAAATATTAATTGTGCATATCAATCTCCAAGTTCTACGGCGATTCGATCATAGGCGCTTCACAAGACTGTCATGCGCAGAATGTGTTCCTCGAACTGGAGGTTATACGCTAGGGCGATCTGACCCGAGTGATGCTCGAAGTTATTGGGCATACTCACCTTAAAGCAATGAAAGTAGTTCATTATTTATGAAAGTAATATAAAAAGAAATATTAATATATATAATTAATGTTTATTATTATTGAATATTATTTAGATAAATATCATAAAATTCCTAATTCATTAATGTAGCTATAATCCTTTATTGATACGAGAGGATTATGATTATAGATAATGAATTAAATAGTATATAGTTTATATTAAAGACCAATAGTATTATGAATACATGTGATTGTTGAAATTAGTGCCCTTAAAGTGTATTTCTGTATGATTACTATTAATTAAATAAAGTTAATATTTTGCACTCATATTTGTATTTATTTATACATGTCATTTTTCATAAAGATCCAATATTATTGAGGTGGTTTTGGACAAAGTATATGTATAATGATATATTTACAAAATAACTTAATTCAAGATAATAATAATATAAAAATTGTTCGTATTCGCTAAATAAAATGGGAGCTTTATTTAATAAAGATTATGAGTACGATTTATCTTCTATTTAAGACAGAACAGTTTATCCATACTGTTAAGTGTAGTGACACAAAGAGATAGGTACCGTACACAATATAAATTGTATTGTAATGGGACACGAAGAAAGAAAGAACTTCTCATAATCTCCATTAAAATATAGAAGTTCAACCATTATCAATCGATGGTTGTTTGAGACTTGACCTCAATCCTGAATTGAGTATTGAACTCATATTCGTGCTTTTACGACTTCTGATTTATCAGGTAAGGTTCAATATTCCTACAACCGAATTCTTGATATTTTGGAGTCATAGAACTACAAGTGACTAGGCACAAGTAGACAGATTTGGAATCTTTTCCTTACATCAATGAACTCAGATTAGTTGTTCCTTTTAGTATTATTCAGGCTTGAACATAAAGCGCTCAATTTCTGTTAGAGAACTAAAATTTCATTCTATAATTAAATTTATATAATAATTTTCATTAGAGGATCAATGGAACTAATTGATTAAGACATAATTAGAAAGGTTAACAGACATTAAGACCTAGCTTTAATTATGAACAACTAGCAGAGGGTCATAACTCATGCATGACTCAATTAATGGACAACTTTATAGTTATAACTTCTAATAATATAAGACTATAGTTTTGAGAGTTCAACTATGAATTTCTAGTAGAATCATTCATAGTTAATAAATTAATTAATGGAACAAAGAGTTAGTGAAATGAATTAAATTATTGGAGCTTACAACTATGGGTCCATATTGATAATTTTGTGAAATTATTTTTTATTGAAAAAAAATTAATCATATTTAATTTTGTGGTATAATTGTATACCGCATAAAATAATATGGTAAAGGCCCAACAAATATCATTTTATAGAGATAAAATACCACAGGGCCCACAACCCTGCAGTTGGCGCCAACCACAGTCCAAATGGACTGTAGCCCACGCATAGGCCCAGTGTGATTAGGGCTAGGTCTTCTTTTGATTATTATATTAATAGAACATAACATTATGAGAAAATAACATCAGGTGCATTTTAACTATAGCGCACCAAATTTTTTTTTTTTTTATTTATTCAAATTTTGTGCTTTAATTTATTTAATTGTTAAGTATTGTGAATTATTTTATTTATTTGTTGAAATTAATTGTTCGAGTTGTTTGGTAGAATTTTAGTGAATTTATTTGTTAATTGTGTATTTATTTTAATATGTGAATAATTGAGTATTGGTTGAATGCACCAATGTGCATGGTAGGTAGTGATGCACCCTAGTTATTGAGTGTGTGCATGTGCATGGTTGCATGGTGCACTTGTGTAGAATTTTCTTCACACTTTATAGTTTCCTTTTATTATATTTATTTAATTATTTATTTGAAAAAAAAAACCAGAAGAGGAAATGGCTTGGGTGTGTGAGGCATAGTTGGAAAGTGAGTGAATCTATTCCTATTTTATTTGGCAATTAAAATGAAGACAATAGCTATAAAGGGAATGGAGGTTGTCATCTTTATTTTAATACCAATTAAGATAAAATCAAATAAAATTAAAATAAAAGAAAAATAGAAAGAAGAGGAAACTTACCCATTATGTTCATTAGGTTATTTTTCGCTAGGTTAGAATAAAGAGGGAAGGGAATAAGTGAAGAGCATTTTTGCTCATTGGAACGACGGCTAGAGAGAGAGAGAGAGAGTGAGAGGCTGCAATTTTTCTAGAGAGAAGGAGGAGGAAAAAACGTGAAGAGGGAGAGAAGGAGAGAAAGAAAATGGAAGAAAAGGAAGAAGGTTATTTGAAGTCTCTAAGGTATGGGCTCGGGTTGTGATTTTCTTATTCTCTTCTTCTTGGTTCTAGTTTAATCGTAGTCCTTGATTATGCTAGGTTATAATCTTACAAGAGCATAGGGATTGTTGTTTAGGGTTTCGGCTTACAAGGGTAAGGGTGTTTTGATTTTCCTAATGTTGATTTATTTGTAATTCTTGGTTTGTTGGTCTAATAATTTGGTGGTGACAATAAGGTGTTGGAGGCTAGCAAACGAAAGGGTGACCATAACTATTTTTTTTGGTTCTTTGATTTCGATCAAAGGAGGTAATGGAACCTCTATTCTTAATTTTGATTCTTATTGTTGTAACCTTTTCATATATATGTTCATGGTATGTGTGTTTTGGATTGATTGTTGATGTTATGTTGCCTAAGGTTTTTCCTATGATTTGATGTTATGTATGGTTTGGCTTAAATGTTCTTTGTGTAAACATGAAAGGATTTGATTATTTTGGGCTATGAGGATTTCAGCCTAGGTGTGGTTATTAAAGCATGTTAATTCACCTTTATGTGTTCATGTCAATATACTCTTAGAAGCATTATAGGTTTGTAAGATCTTAAATAAATTATTTTAAAATGTTAATAGACGCATGCTAGGGTGTTGTCTTGATCTATTTTATGCCAATTAATTCCCCCCAATATTTTGTAGTCATGCAAAAAGGAACCATGAAATCTAGATGATGAGGTTTCAGCCATAGGTGTGATTGATGATGAGATGTTTTATTTTTGTGTCACCCATGCATATTATGAAATGTTAGGTTAAATGGTTAAATGAAAGATTTGTCTTAAATCCTTGATAAATTGATGTAGTGGTGGAACATGATATTCATAATTTAGTTTTGAAAAGCATGAGTTTGAAAGGAAATTTTATGATGAATATACTTGCTGATTTTATGTTTCAGTGATGAGAAATATGATGAAATTAATGATTTTGCATGCTTAAATGATTTTGCAAATGTCATGATGTTTTAAAGAAAATTAAGGGAATTTTAATATACATTAAAATGGTGTTTACTCAAATAAATACCTACAGATTTTTTATATATTTTTAGAGAAAATATGAGATTTTAAATTCAAGACGGTGATTTTTGAGAGTGTATATTGTTGCTGGAATTTTCGGTAAAATATTGAAAAGACCATTA
This sequence comes from Humulus lupulus, assembly GCF_963169125.1. NCBI lineage: Eukaryota > Viridiplantae > Streptophyta > Magnoliopsida > Rosales > Cannabaceae > Humulus > Humulus lupulus. Next base: position 79,768,850 of record NC_084796.1, read on the forward strand.
AATGAAAGAAAAATTTGTGTGTTTGTGAAATAATATAACCCTAAACTATGTAAATATTAAAAATGGTATTTTTAAATGTAACCATGAGTGTTCCTTTTAATAGATGTGATTTTCTTTATTTTATTGTTGAGATTAATTCAGTTGTGATTTTTAAATAAATTAAATAGAGGCTGAAAGTTTTGTTTAATAATTTATAAATAATTATTTAATTATCACTTATGAATTTATACTACAAAAGATTAAGTCTTAAATATGCATGTTCGGAAAATATGTGTAGTTTTCACCATGTGTGCATGACCCATGCACACATCGGGTATATGAGTTGGGCACAAAAAAGTCTTATGTGATGCTAAAGAATGCTATTTGATTATGGGTATAGGTTAGTTGTGAAATTTGTCAATTTTTTCTTTGCTTGGACGTGAGGTAAGGAAGTTAGATAGAATTCTATTTGTTTATGCTATGCACGGTAAGATTGGATTGCTAAGGATAAATTATATATATGATGATGTACCATGTGATATGATATATGAGATGCTATTATGATGTGTTGATGAATGTAAGTAATCATGTATTTTTCCTTAGCTTTGAGATGAATGTATTGCATGTATTTCTGTATGTTGTATCATATGTAATGGTTGTTAGCGTGTTGAACGTGACACAACAAAGGGGTTACTAAGGATATGAAGACGTAACTCATAGGATGGACGCGCCGAGGTTATTCAAGAACCAGAGATCCTGTTTACCTCAAGATGTGACATGGACAAGTTAGCGGGCCATGTTCACAAAGATATGATGATGATGCTTATGATGATAATGTTTTTGATGATTATGTATATGATGATAATGCTTATGATGATAATGTCTATGATGATTATGTTTATGGTGATGATGGTTATGATAATTATGTTTATGATGTATAACGATGTATTAATGTGAATATGTTTTGTTGTATTTACTTGTGTGTTGTTTGTACTTCCTTACTGGGCTTTTAGCTCACCCTCTTACTTTCCTTCCATGTAACAAATATGATTTCTCTTTGGCACGCGTGGTGATGTGGGGACTTTCGACGTCAGGGTGTATATGGCATGGGGGTATCCTATGGACGAACAAATGATCAGCTTAACACCAATTTATAAGGAACAATGTTATGTTTATTTTTTTTAACTTTTCAAAACTTATCAGTAGGACTTGAACATTATTTATTTTTAAAACGTTGCATGAAAATTATTATTTTTATTTTTACACTATTGGGCCCAACTTGCATGTTTTAGCAGGACCCCACTGGAATTTTTCATACAATAAGTGGCTTTCTTCTATAAGTTTATGAGCATGTAATAGTTTCACAAAGCATTAGATTAGGGCGTTTTACAAATGGTATCAGAGATAGGTTGTCCATGTTTCCAAGGACCCTCCCCATACACGCTAAAGACAAGAAAATCTCAACTCACCGCGTCGTAAGTATTTTCTCTAAATGTTATCTATATTCCTTCCAACTTTTCAATTTTGTAGTTTTGTAATTGTTGTCTAGAAAGTATGCCTCTAGTAATTAGGACTTCTAGAAAGAAACTTCTTGATGGGAGTAGTGGGATCTCAAGGGTTCATATAGATTTTGTAAACGTCGGAGATAAGTGGATATCAGCTCCCTAAAAGATGTTTGTTGTGAATGAACGTATTTAATGGATGAGATGCATCATAGGAAATCGCAAGTATGACACTATCAAGTTTCAAGTAAAGCGAAGAATGGAATATGTCAATGATAATATAACAGGACACTATCAAGATCGAAGGACACATAAGCTTTGTGACGCGATTGTTAATATAGACATAGGTTAGGGAGTTTACTCCACGACATTATCTTGCGAGGTGATGTTGTTAGCTAGATAGATATGTGCAGTAGCAGAGGAGCAGACAAAGTGGACACGCCAAAACATTTAGTAGCAAACAACAACAAAACCTTAATGGAGTAAATGAAGACTAAGGAGGCGGATAGGCGAGTAAATCCATGATAACATAGTTCAACATAGAGGACAATGACAAGCTATGAACTGACGCAACAATGAGGATAAGTAATGAGTTGCAACATGACAAAATAAGACAAAGGCTACTAGTACATACTATGGATTTCCAGGGACAACAAGATAATTAGCAATCCAAAAAATGGATGCAAGAATTTGGTGGGACATGGATGAGAAGACACAAACTAAGACACCATGACCCGGGCTGACTTTGTACAAGTTATCCGCAAAAAGTACTACAATGCTACAGTACTAGAAACTAGAGTTAATGAGTTTGTGACACTAACACAAGGTAGTCTTCCAGTCACAGAGTATGCCTAGAATTTTGACAGACTGGCAAGGTTTGCACTTGAGATAGTCTCAACAAAGGTCATGAGTGTTCAAGGATTCATAAGGGGACTGAAGCCTATGATTTCCAGTGTTCAAGGATTCATAAGAACCAGTTAGCTATGCTGAGATTCTAGACAAAGCTTTAGACACTAAGTACATGAAGAGCTGTATTTGGAAGGGCGGTGCTGCAAGGAGAGAGGCTAATAAGAGTAATGTCTTTCAAGAGAGTAACAAGAGGAGGCCTAATAGGGTCAAAACAATGGCTCTGACAAAAGGCCCAAGGTCGCAGCTCCCAATGGAAATCACAGCAACCGCAATAGTCACAATAATGATTGAAACCGTGGGAATCATCAAAGCAATATAGTTGAACACCCCAGCTGTCCTAAATGCTCGAGACAACATATGGGAGAATGTCAGGACGGTAACAACAAATGTTACAGGTACGGTCAAGCATGACATCTGAGAAAGGATTGCCAACAATAGAAAATGGGACAGAATAATACAACAATCTGGTGCCAGCATGGGTTTTTGCCTTAACTCAGAATGAAGCAGCCAACAGCAACACCGTAGTCACAAGTCAGCTCCCTATATTTGGTATGATGAGTAGAGTCCTCTTTGATTCTGGAGCGATTCACTATTCTGTTTCCATGAATGTGATTGATAAGTTGAGTATGCCTTGAAAACTGTTTGAACATAGCTTTAGTACAATGTTACCGTCAGGAGACATGATGTTGTCAACTAGGTGGTTACCGTCAATGCCTATAACGATAGAGGGCAGGGAGTGCCCAGCAGACCTTATAGAAATGAGTATACCAGATTATGATGTCATACTTGGTATGGATTGGCTATACAAACATGGGGCAATGATAGACTGTCAGAAGAAGATTGTGGAGTACAGACCAAAAGAAGGAGAGATCTTTCCTTTAGAGGAGAAGTGGCGGGTTGTCGAACACCCATAATATCGACATTGGAAGCACAGAATATGATGCAACATGGCTGTTCGACGTTTCTGGCTAGTGTGGTGGATAAATCAAGGAATCAGAGTTAAAACCGGAAAATGTGCATATTGTTTGTGAGTTCCCATAGGTGTTTCTCGAGGACCTGCTAGGATTACCCCCGGACAGAGAAATCGAATTTGTGATCGAACTTCCACTAGAAACAGTATCGATCTCTAAAGCACCCTATCGAATGGAACCTACGGAGTTGAAGGAACTTAAGAACCAACTACAAGAGTTGCTCGACAAAGGGTTCATAAGACCTAGTCATTCTCCATGGGGAGCACCAAGGACGAGAGCATGAGAATGTTCATCGATTATTGAGAACTCAATAAGGTCACAATTAAGAACAAATATCCTTTGCCTAGGATAGATGAACTTTTTGATCAATTGCAAGGAGCAGCAGTTTTCTCAAATATTGATCTATGATCCGGGTACCATCAGTTGAAAGTAAAGGAGGGAGACATTCCGAAAATAGCTTTCAGAACTCGCTACGAACACTATGAATTCCTAGTGATGTCTTTTCGACTCACTAATGCCCCAGCAGCATTTATGGACATGATGATCAAGGTATTTAAGGACTATTTGGACAATTTTATGGTAGTGTTCATAGATGATATCCTTATTTACTCGAAGACCAAGGAGGATCATGAGGAGCATTTGATGTTGACCCTGAAAAGACTACGAGAACATCAGCTATACGCTAAGTTCTCTAAGTGTGAGTTTTAGCTGGAGCAGGTAATTTTCCTTGGGCATATAGTGTACAAGAATGGGATAGCAGTAGATCCATCAAAGATCGAGACCATTAGAGACTGGCCCCAGCCGAAGAATGCCTCAGAAGTTCGAAGCTTCTTAGGATTAGCGGGTTATTATAGGAAGTTCGTCGAGCGTTTCTCAAAGATTGCCACACCCTTAACCAACTTAACCCGCAAACATTAGAAGTTTGCATAGACTGAGAAATGTGAAGAAAGCATTCAGACCATGAAGGATAAGTTGATTTTTGCGCCTATTCTTTGTGTTCCCACAAAGGACGGGAAATTTGTGGTGTATTGTGATGCATCAAAGAACGACTTAGGGTATGTGCTAATGCAAGATAGGAAGGTAGTAGATTATGCTTCTAGAAAACTCGAAGACTATGAACAATGATATCCCACTCATGATCTTGAGTTGGCAGCAGTGGTGTTCGCACTAAAGATATGGACACATCACCTATATGGGGACAAGTGCGAAATCTACACTGACCACAAAAATCTGAAGTACTTCTTCACACAAAAGGAATTGAATATGAGGCAGCGAAGGTTGTTGGAATTAGTGAAGGACTACGATTGTGAGATTCTATACCACCCAGGCAAGGCCAATGTGGTTGTGGATGCATCGAGTAGTCGGGGACATGTGAGTGTCTCAACACTACATACAATAGAGATGCCTCTTCAAAAGGAGATTATAAATGCCGGCATCGAACTTGTGACAGGAAGCCTAGCGAACCTCACATTACAATCCTCCCTACTTGAACAAATTCGAGAAGGACAGAAAGTGGATGGTGCCCTAATGAAGCAAAAGGCTTTGGTGCAAGAAAGTGGTAGCAGTGACTTCACAATGTCCGAAGGTGGATTGTTCTGATACAAGGATAGGATTTATGTGCCTGATAATGTTGAGATTAAGGAAAGTATTATGAAAGAGATGCATAGAACCCCCTATTCCTTACACCCAGGGTCCACAAAGATGTACCAAGACCTTAAAGTGCTATATTGGTGGCATGGAATGAAAAGGGATATTGCTGTGTCTGTTGCCAGATGTTTGACCTGCCAGCAAGTCAAAGCAGAACACCAAAGGCCACCAGGGTAACTTCAACCGCTCTACGTTCCTGAATGGAAATGGGAGGATATAACAATGGAGTTTGTGGTAAGGTTACCCAGAACCACCAAGCAGCATGATTATGTGTGGGTAATAGTGGATAGGCTCACTAAGTCCGCCCATTTCTCGCCAATTAAGACCACATACTCGATGGACCAATATGGAGAATTGTATGTAAGTGAGATAGTGAGACTTCATCAGGTGTCAAAGTTGATAATTTATGATCGAGGGTCAGTATTCACATCAAACTTTTGGATGGGACTATAGAGAGCTATGGGGTCAAAGCTAAAGTTTACCACCGCGTTTTATCCTCATATCGATGGGCAGTCGGAGAGAACTATACAAATTCTAGAGGACATGTTGAGATGTCGTGCTTTAGACTTTTCAGAGTCTTGGAACTGATACTTACCCCTAATGGAATTCTCTTATAATAATAGTTACCAATCTATTATTGGGAGGGCTCCTTATGAGATGCTTCATGGGCACAAGTGTAGATCTCCTTTACACTGGGATGAAGTTGGTGAGAAACAAATTCTAGGCCCTGAGGCAGTTAGAGAAGCCAGTCAGGCGATCGAGAAGATTCGCCAAAGGATGTTTACCGCCCAGAGTAGGCAAAAGAGTTACACGGACCTTAAGAGAAGGGACATCGAGTTTTATGTGGGCGAGTTTGTTTTCTTGAAAGTGTCGTCGATGAAGGGTGTTATGTGTTTTGGAAAGACTGGGAAGTTAAGGCCTAGATATATAGGTCCATTTGAGATTTTGGATAGAGTAAGGCAAGTTGCTTACCGTTTAGCACTGCCCCCACCACTAGCCGAAATGCATAACGTCTTTTACATCTCGATGTTGTGTAAGTATGTGTCAGATCCCTCTCATGTTTTGAATTACGAGCCGTTACAACTGAAACAGGACTTGAGTTGTGATGAACAGCCATAGTGTGTTATTAAAAAGGGAATCAAGGAATTGAGATCCAAAAGGATTCCACAAGTTATGGTCCTGTGGAAGAATAGTACGGAACAAGAACCAACATGGGAGTTGGAGGAAGACGTGAAAGAAAGATACCCTGAATTATTTGGTAAGAAAGAATTTTGGGACGAAATTCGTTTTAAGGAGGGTATATGGTAGCGCACCAAAAAATAAAATATTTTTATTTATTCAAAAATTGTGCTTTAATTTATTTAATTGTTAAGTGTTGTGAATTATTTTATTTATTTGTTTAAATTAATTGTTAGAAATTTTTGGTAGAATTTTGGTGAATTTAATTGTTAATTGTTAATTAATTAATTTATTTATTTCAATATGTGAATAATTGAGTTTTGGTTGAATGCACCAAGGTGCATGGTAGGTAATGATTCACCCTAGTTATTGAGTGTGTGCATGTACATGGTTGCATGGTGCACTTGTGTATAATTTTCTACACACTTTATAGTTTCCATTTATTAGGTTTATTTATTTAATTGAAAAAAAAAAACCAAGAGGAAATGGCTTGGGCATGTGAAGCATAGTGGGAAAGTGAGTGATTTTATTTCTATTTTATTTGGCAATTAAAATGAAGACAATAGCTATAAAGGGAATGGAGGTTGTCATCTTTATTTTTCTACCAATTAAGATAAAGCCAAATAAAAGAAAATTAAAAGAAAAATAGTAAGAAGATGAAACTTACCCATTATGTTCATTAGGTTATTTTTGGTTAGGTTAGAATAAAGAGGGAAGGAGAGAAGTGAAGAGCATTTTCTCTCATTGTGACTGATGGCTAGAGAGAGAGAGACAGTGAGAGGCTTCCATTTTTCTAGAGAGAAGGAGGAAGAAGAAACGTGAAGCAGGAGAGAAGGAGAGAAAGAAAAAGGAGAAGAGGAAGAAGGGCATTTAAAGTTTCTATGGTGTGGGCTCGAGTTGTGATTTTATTGTTCTCTTCTTCTTGGTTCTAGTATAATGGAAGTCCTTGATGATGCTAGGTTATAATCTTACAAGAGCATAGGGATTGTTGTTTAGGGTTTTGGCCTACAAGGGTAAGGGTGTTTTGATTTTCCTAATGTTGATTTATTTGGGATTCTTGGTTTGTTGATCTAATGATTTGGTGGTGACAATAAGGTGTTGGAGGCTAGCGAACAAGAGGGTGACGATAACTATTATTTTTAGTTTCTTTGATTTCGATCAAAGGAGGTAATGGAACCTCTTTTCTTAATTTTGATTCTTATTGTTGCAACCTTTTTATATATATGTTCATGGTATGTGTGTTTTTGATTGATTGTTGATGTTATGTTGCCTAAGGTTTTTCTTATGATTTGATGCTATGTAAGGTTTGGCTTAAATGTTCTATGTGTAAACATGAAAGGATTTGATCATTTTGGGCTATGAGGATTTCGACCTAGGTGTGGTTATTCAAGCATGTAATTCACCTTTATGTGTTCATGTCAATGTACTCTTAGAAGCATGATAGGTTTGTAAGGTCTTAAATAAATTCTTTTAAAATGTTAATGGATGCATGCTAGGGTTTAAGTGTTGTCTTGATCTATTTTATGCCAATGTAATTCCCCCCAATATTTTGTAGTCATGCTAAAAGGAAACATGAAATCTAAATGATGAGGTTTCAGCCATAGGTGTGATGCATGATGAGATTGTTTTATTTTTGTGTCACCCATGCATATTAAGAACATGTGAGGTTATTTGGTTAAATGAAAGATTTGTCTTAAATCCTTGATAAATTGATGTATTGGTGGAACATGAATATTCATAATTGAGTTTTGAAAAGCATGAGTTTGAAATGAAATTTTATGATGAATATGCTTGCTGATTTTTTGTTTAAGTGATGAGAAATATGATGTAATTAACCATTTTTCATGCTTAAATGATTTTCCAAATGTCATGATGTTTTTAAGAAATTTAAGGGAATTTTAATATACATTAAAATGGTGTTTTTACTCAAATAAATACCTATAGATTTTTTATATATTTTTAGAGAAAATATGAGATTTTAAATTCAAGATCGTGATTTTTGAGAGTGTATATTGTTGCTAGAATTCTTGATAAAATATTGGAAATTCCTTTAAATGAAAAAAAAAATTGTGTGTTTGTGAAATAATATAACCCTAAACTATGTAAATATTAAAAATGGTATTTTTAAATGTAACCATGAGTGTTCCTTTTAATAGATGTGATTTTCTTTATTTTATTGTTGAGATTAATTCAGTTGTGATTTTTAAATAAATTAAATAGAGGCTGAAAGTTTTGTTTAATAATTTATAAATAATTATTTAATTATCACTTATGAATTTATACTACAAAAGATTAAGTCTTAAAATAATATAAGTAAAATATATTTTTCTCACACATAAAATTTATATTTTTCTCACATCAGTTTTTTTTTTTTTTTGTGATTTTGTTAATTTAAATAAAATGGTTATTTTCTGAAGGAAACATGATAATTATAAGTATTTTAAATAATTTCAAGCCTTTATTATTTCTATGTAATTTAAAATAATAAATGGATTTATTATATTTTTAAATGGCTAAATAAATTATTTTAATGAAATAAAAATAATATTTTAGAGGTTTAATCAAGAGATAAATAATTGTGAGAATAGTATGTTGCTAAATCCTTATTTTGAAAACGATAGAAATATGCGCGTAAGAATTATCGTTTTTAGCGTCACTTTTTAACAACGTTCCCACGTATGCATGTCGCATTCCAATGCACTTTTACGTTAAAAAATATGTCTAATATTCAACTATATGATTTTTACATAAAAACCATGCATGTAAAATACGTATAAGTTGCATTATTCTTTAGGTTATTTTATGTGTAAATATGCATGCTTGGAAAATATGTATAGTTTTCATCATGTGTGCATGGCCCATGCACACATGGGGATATGAGTTGGGCACAAGAAAGTTTCATGTGATGATAAAGAATGCTATTTGATTATGATTATAAGCTCGCTGTTAAGTTTGTCAATTTTTGCTTTGCTTGGACCTGGGGTAATGAAGTTAGATAGAATTCTATTTGTTTATGCTATGCACGATAGGATTGGCTTGCTAAGGATAAATGATATATATGAAGATGTACCATGTGATATGATGTATGAAATGATGTTATGATGTGATGATGAATGTAAGCAATCATGTATTTTTCCTTGGCTTTGAGATGAATGGATTGCATGTATTTCTATATGTTGTATTATGATATGTAATGGTTGTTAGCGTGTTGAACCCGACACAACAAAGGGGTTACTAAGGATATGAATACATAACCCGAGTTACTATGGATATGAAGACGTAACTCATAGGGCAGACGCACTGAGGTTATTCAAGGACCAGAGATCCTGTTTACCTCAAGATGTGACATGCACAAGTTAGCGGGCCATTTTCAGAAAGATATGATGACGATGCTTATGATGATAATGTTTATGATGATTATGTATATGATGATGATGCTTATGATGATTATGTTTATGGTGATGATGGTTATGATAATTATGTTTATGATGTATGACGATGTACGAATGTGAATATGTTTTATTGTATTTACTTGTGTGTTATTTGTACTTCCTTACTGGGCATTTAGCTCACCTCCTTTCTTTCCTTCCATGTTACAAATAGGATTTCTCTTTGGCATGCGTGGTGATGTGGGGAGTTCCGACGTCAGGGTGTGCATGGCGTGGGGGTATCCTATGGGCGAACAAACGATCAGCTTAACGCTAATTTCTAAGGAACAATGTTATGTTTATTTTTTTAACTTTTCAGAACTTATCAGTGGGACTTGAACTTTATTTATTTTTAAAACGTTGCATAAAAACTATTATTTTTATTTTTAAACTATTAGTCCCAACTTGCATGTTTTAGCATGGCCCCACTGGAATTTTTTATACAATAAGTGGCTTTCTTCTATAAGTTTATGAGCATGTAATAGTTTTACAAAGCATTAGATTATGGAGTTTTACATTAACGTCATTTTCCAAGAGAGCGAAAATAGTGAACTTTGTTCTTTCTTAATTATGAGAAGAACTCTCTCTCATGTGTTGAGATTCAAATTGTGTTCTTGTGTATCCTACCAAATAGCATAGACATCCACCTGTCTCCTTCTCTTTTTGCGAGCCATAGTATAGAAGATGGTGGGTTAGGAGGCTAAGACGCTATTTGATCTACACGTGTTCTATATCTAAAAAATGCATTTGCAATTTTCAGTTTATTCATATCATGTTGCATGAGAACAATCTCATTCTAGTTATGGTTCCTAGAGTGATTCGTTCTTTTGCCTTAGTAATTGTTATTATTGCTCTAAAATATTATCACATGTTTCAACTGCACTGTCAATCAGATGATCAAAAACCAACAATTTGTACCAGAGACATGGTTGAGATCATGTGTCAAGAATCTTATCTGTGTTTATTTTGAATGTATGAACACGTAGAGCACATGTTTTATGAGTGGGCTTAAGGGTTATTGTTATTTCTTATATATATTTTTCATATGTTTTATGGATGTGATGAATGAGATTGATCGTTAACTATATGGATATCTTTGTTTTTGGTTTTGTTCTTATTTCTGAATTAGATTTGATGTACACTCATATTGTTTTGTTGGGTATAGGTTCTTTATAATTCTTTAATTTTTTTGTTTTAGAATTTGAGTTATGTTTCTGAATGAGATATTATTCAACTCGATTAAAAATAACAAAAATTGTTTTGGATATTTTTTTACTATTGTAATTGGTATTGAAAAAAATAGAAATCAATTGAATTGTTTTGTTTTATCAATGCCACGCGTGTACTATACACAATACATGCAAAAAGGCATGTATTGTTTTTTTTAATTAAAAGGTCGCTGCCGTGAGTGATCAATGAAATTGATCAATTGATCAAAATTGAAAGTTAGTTAACTACTGCTACTCAACTTCTCAGTCAATTTTTCAATCAATTTATCAAATTTACTTCAGATTTGAAAAGTAATCAAGCGCATGAATAATGAAAATGACAAAATCATTTTTACATGGTTCAGCAATGATTTCTCACAACCTACTCCATGGGACCTAGTCCAGAGATGAAGCAAATTCACTAAAGTAATCAGAGTTATTACAAATACAAACAACAAAAAACATTTTAAAACTCCCTTCTAATTTGGTTTAGAATCAACAAACAACTCCCTATTTTGTGAAAGTCTTCAAGAAACCAGCCTCCCACTGGTTTTGAACGTGGTCGGACTCCCTCCAGCTACTACTCAAGCTCCCCTTGAGACTTCTCTTGAAATCCCTTCAAGGTTTACACCAAAAAACTTGAGATAAATGGTGAGGAATCACCAAAATGCCATGGGCAATGAACAATGAAGCATAAAGAGCTTCAAACCTTTTACAAAGAGTGTTTCTTGGAGAAGACACTTCTTAACTGCTAAAAAGGGTAAGGGAAACATGGACCAAACGAATATATATGCTTGGGCTAAAAATAGAAAACCAGCTAAGAAAGTTATGTGCTGAAAATAGAAATCACGTGCTACTGGGCTTTCAATGTTATAACATGAAAACAATGTTTAAACTTGAAAAAAAAAATGCATGACAAAAATAACACTTACAAACTACCCCTTTGGCTTGCATATGAACAGTGAACTGATTTATACTTTTAGCACACAAAGCTAACAAGAAATAACAGTAGACAGATTTGATAACAACAACTAACTAAATTAGATGAATTGTAATATCTCGATACCAATAACAAAACCACCAGCTCAAAATACAATCAGATACCAACAGAGAAAATTCAAAAGTAGCAAGTAGTAAAAATAGTTCAAACTCAGCTAAAAGGATGATAGCCAATGTTAGTTAACAAAAGAGAAACTAAAGAAATTCCCCCTCAATGTTCAGAGGGCATGCAAAAGATGAACCACAACTACTTGGAGGAAGAAGTTGCTTCTTCTTCTTGCGACGCTTGAGGGTGCCCGGCAGCATAACAAACTCCAACTGAAGGGCAGCGATAGGAGGCACAGATTGGGTGTCAGCAGGCCGGGAACCAGTGGCAGTAGGACTAGGGACTTGCTCCCCCTAATATGGTGGTGCTTCCTCAAAAGAATCATCAATAGCGGAGGACGTGACTGAGAGAGAAGGCAGACCAAGGTGACTAAAAACTACATACTGAAATGCTTGATTCTGAGCTTAGGCCAATCTAAACTCAGATTTGAAGGACCGAAACACAGTGCTGAGAGAATGAATCCAGTCAAACAAGAGATACTTCCATGAGGATTGTTTGACACCCAAGGAAGAGGCAGCCATAGGATCCTAAACTGTGGGACCTTTCTTCTTATCTTTGGACCTAGTGGAGGCCATGTTTAGGGCCTTGAGAGAGATGCAGGTGTCCAAGCTTTTGGAAGGGATAGTAGAGGAACAGTGAGCAACGCGTTGAATCAGACAAGGCAAGGGAAAAATCCTAGAGACCCCAAGCCATGGGGCAGCCTCCAATATAACCTTAAACAAACAGTGAGGTAAACTGATAGACTGGCGAGTACCCATAGCGAAGAGAAAGCGAGCCAGATCAGCACCAACCGTGGACTTGAGATCAGTGGGCTACCAATTCAAGATAGCAACAACGTACAAAATGTGGTAGAGAGGGGTGAGTTCAGCAACAAAAACTGCATTGGAAGTGGACCAACTCGAAGAAGGGTTTCCAGTGAGAGTGCGAGCAACCTCATCCATGTCCGGATTAAACTCAGCAGAGAAGGTAGGCTCATCAAGCAGGGGCAGGTGTAAACATTTTGCAATAACCGATGGAGTAAACGGAATCCAATTGCCATGGAAAAATACTTTCCCAAAATTTTGATGAACCGGATCAATAACATCAACAGAAAGGTTAGAATAAAATTCATGGACCAAAGATGGACAGGGCACACGCAGAGCAGACATAGACTCTTTCCACCCATGAAACTTAATAATGTCATACAAGCCCAAAGAAGTAAACTCGGAGTAATCCAACAATTGCTCAGGCAGTAATTTTCGCAAAGAAATAGTCTCAGTGAACAAATTTTTACAGGTTCAATTCAGAAAGACGTTACCTCTAGATGATGAGGAGGCATACGCCTTGCCTTTGGAGAACCGAGAGGAAGACGAGGCCTTTGGTGCAGGTGGGGGCACGACCTTGGGCTTCTTGGTAGGACGCATTGGAGGTGGAGAGTTCGGGGATGACTCGGGCACAACAACAGGAGAGGGCTTACGTTTGCGAGCCAATGTCTTGACCTGACTAGGAGGCTAGGGTGGAGCTGAGGGTAGGGCATGGATTTGGTGGTGGGTGCGGGTGCGAGAGGCTATGCCAGTGGGTTTAGGTGGTGGAGGAGGGGAGGGCCCACGAGTTAGTGGAGAGGAATCACGAAGTGGTAAGGAGGGTGGACGGGGTGGAGGGGTGGGTTCACGAGGAGGTGGGAAAGGTGGAGGGGGTGGAGGGGTGGGTTCACGAGGAGGTGGGAAAGGTGGAGGGGGTGGAGGGGTGGGTTCACGAGGAGCTGGGGAGGGTGGATGGGATGGAGGGGAGGGTTCACGTGGTGTAGAAGGGACAGCCAAAGGTGGGGAAGAAGAGGGGTTGGTGGGGGCAGAGAGCACGAGGTCGGGGAGGGAGGGTTCGAGATTTAGGGGCAGAGAAAGTTGGGCTTCAGGGAGGATGGTGTCTGGGATAGTGAGGGCGGGGTGGTCGGGAGAGGGAGGGGCAGAGGAGTCAGATGTTTTAGGGGACTGGGTAGGAGGCGATTGCGACAGCGAAGGGCGTATAGGCATTTAGTATTGGTAATCAGCATCGGAGAAGAGGGAAGGGAAGGGTACGGGATGGGAGGAAGAGGGAGGAATAAAATGAACAAACAAAAAAAACTGAGAAGAGATGGTTTTTGAAAAAAAAAAACGACACAGAAGGGACAGAAACAACAAAACCAAAAACTCACAAGATACATTTTTTTTTAATATTATCCATATATATTTTTAAAAAAAAAAGACCAACTGCTTGGAAACAAGAGAACGCACAGAATTTGAAATATTTAAGTGAGAAGAAATAGCATGAAACTATACACAATATAGACAAAGATAAACATCAAATTAAAAGACACAAAGCAAAATGAAAGACTTTCTACACATTGTTGAAACATACATATAGCATGTTGTAACATAGACCTGACAGATGCACAAATGAGTCTTAATAAGACACAATATCAATCTCAGCAAGACAGATGCAGAGAAAGTCAATCTTCATTTGTGGGTGAAGTGTCCTCATGAACTGCATGATATAGAAGTACCAGCCAAACTCTCCCTCAAAATTATTATTAATTTTTTGTATATTATTTTTTTTTGTAGAAATCCTCTCAACAATTACCAATTAGACATCCAAGGACATAGGTTGCCCTCTCTATGGGCATACATTCCTAAGTGAAGGAGCAAACTACACAGATCAAAGTGACCCAATAGAACCTTTCACACTAAAACATAAGGCAACTCTAATAGGGGGGACAATTCAATGCAATAACCAAGACTAAGAAGACAAGCATCAAGTAAGCTACTACTTAGCATAAGCAAGCCTACATCACTTCAAGACATATGACTGGGAAAAGAAAGTTGAAGAAAGACTCACACATGCAGATAGTCATGCTAGAAGATGAAATCTCAACCTATTGCTTATTTTCAAATGCCACATGTGATCACTCAAACATAAAATCTCCTATTGAGTTTCTCAAGTGAACAAAAGTTTGGGAACTCAAAGCCTTGTAAAAAAATCAGCAAGTTGACTTTCATATGCAACAAGAGATAAGACAATAAGTTTAGACTCAACTAACTCATGAAGAAAGTGGTGGCATATATCAATGTGCTTGGTATGAGAATGTTGGACAAGGTTTCTGGAGAGATTGATGGCACTGGTATTGTCACAATAGATGGCCAGGGTGTCAAGACAGAGGCCATAATCACGCAACATTTGTTTCATCCAAAGAAGTTGAGTGCAACAACTTATTTCCACAATGTACTCCGCAGTAGTGGAAAGCGAGATGGATTTTTGCTTTTTGCTGTTCCAAGAGACCAGGTTGTTCCCCACATAAAAACAGCCACTTGAAGTGCTTTTCTGATCATCAAGGTTACCTGCCCAATCTGAGTCACTAAATCCAACCAAAGAAAGATTACTATCACATGAGTACCAAAGACCAAAGTCAGTGGTACCAGCCAGGTATTTTAGAATTCTTTTGACAGCAGTAAGATGCAGTTCAGTGGGGGAAGATTGATATCTAGCACAAACCCCAACACTGAAATAAATATTAGGACAACTAGTAGTAATGTAAAGTAAACTGACTATCATACTTCTATACAGCGTTGCATCAACCTTTTTACATGTTTCGTCTCTGATCAATTTGGCAGTGGTGCCCATAGGAGTGCGAGCATGTTTTGAATTTTCTAAACCAAACTTTTCGAGCATATTTTTGGCATATTTTGATTGAGACAAGAAAATGACATTATCTTGTTGTGTGATTTGTAAACCAAGAAAGTAACTTAGTTCACCAACCATGCTCATTTCAAATTCTTTTGTCATTAGTTGAACAAAGGAGTCAGTGTGTGCTTCACAAGTTGATCCAATAACTATGTCATCTACCTAGATTTGGGCACAAACAATACTAGCATTCAGAAGTTTCATAAACAAAGTTTGATCAACATTACCTCTAGTATACCCATTATTAAGCAAGTAAGATGTAAGACGATCATACCACGCTTGAGGGGCTTGCTTAAGCCCATAGAATGCCTTGTTCAGTTTGTCGACATGATCTCCATGATGAGGATCCTCAAATCCAGGAGGTTGCGATACATAAGCCTCTTCCACAAGGATGCTATTCAAGAAAGCACTCTTGACATCCATTTTATACAGCATTAACTTCATGTAACACGCCACAACCAACAAGAGTCTTATAGATTTCAATCTAGCCACCAGAGCAAATGTTTTCTCAAATTCTACTCCCTCAATCTGAGTATACCATTGAGCAACTAATCTGGCCTTGTTGCGCACCCACATTTCCCACTTCATCAGTCTTATTTCTGAATATCCACTTAGTGCCAATGATGTTAGCACCCAAAGGACGAGGAACAATAGTCCATACTTCATTACTCTCAAATTGTTGAAGTTCATCTTGCATGGCAGATATCCAGTTCTCATCTTTAAGGGCGTCCTTGACTGATTTAGGCTCCACTGAAGAAAGATAACAAGCATTAGAAATTTTGTTTGCTAGTTTCTTTCTAGTCACCATCACCTCACTTGGATTGCCGACAATGGAGGATAGAGGATGAACTTTGGGTATCCATGTGCGTGGTCCCTTCTTCTGATGAATTTTTAAATTAGAGGAAGCACTATTTTCTGGAAATGAAGCACATCGAAAGCCTAAGAAGTTTCAGTGTTAGCATCAATCTCCTCAATTTTAGATCCACTTAGTTCATCTCCAGTTCGTGATGCAAAAGGCATAATGGATGTGTCAACAAGAGTGTGGATTTCTTCTTCTTCTGAGTAACTAGCAAAGTCTTCTAAGTCACTAAACACAACATTGATGGATTCCATGACAGCCTGTGTAGAGTCCAAGAACTTTACTTAGATAATTATTTAGTAGAATTATAGTATGTATAGTATTATCTTTGTTACTGTGGATTTTTGGTTCAGACCGGGAATTATTTGGACACTCATAGTAGTACTTATAGACTTTCTAAGTTTAACCTATAGTTTAAGAATATTAATTTTAACCTAAGGTTTGATTATATAGCTGATATTAAGAATAATATTTATTATACTGTAAGGTTTAGATATCAACCAATAGAATTTTAAGCACATGTTATGAATGGTGATTAAGGATTAAGTATTTTTTAGGATTAAATTTAATAAGGAGTAAAGTTTGAATGTTATAGGGTCAGTCAGCAGCTTTGAATACGTTGAGGGCTTAGTCAGGGCTGTTTACTCTATTCAAACATAGCTAAAAATGTGTAATTTCGTGTTTAAATATTCAGTGTGTGCCGATATATCGCAGCTATAGGGGGCGATATATCGCAGCACGTAGATACGGAAAACACGAATCGATGCACGATCGCCTCGGGAACAATGGTCCAGGCGATATATCGCCTATAGGGGGCGATATATCGCCTCCTCCAGCATAAATTCAAACATTTTTTAATTCTTTTCCTTTCAGCCATTCAAACTTCTTCATAAGTCCAGCATC
This sequence comes from Humulus lupulus, assembly GCF_963169125.1. Classification (NCBI taxonomy): domain Eukaryota; kingdom Viridiplantae; phylum Streptophyta; class Magnoliopsida; order Rosales; family Cannabaceae; genus Humulus; species Humulus lupulus. The sequence goes on from NC_084796.1 coordinate 79,786,233, forward strand.
TTTTGAACGAGTCTTCAGCCTCTGCTGAACGATTATTCAAATGATTTTCACCTAAAAATCCATTATTTTTATTCAAATAAAATCAAGATACTTTCATTCCCAAACTCTATAAATAGGACCTAGTACCCAGCCATTATTCACCTTTTACTCTAAGTTCAGAAGCTGCTAGTGCTAAGTGAGTGTGAGAGTGTAAACACCTGGTTGGGAAATCATAAGCTTAAACATCATAAGCTTATCAAACACTTTGGGAAGTAAGGTTCTTTAGTATTTCGGTTGTGGATAGATTGGTCTTGCAAGTCTTTGAGGTAAACCCGAAACTCTATTTCATTTGCTTCATGTTGTTTTCTTTCTCAAAGCCTTCTACTCAGTCCCCTAACCTCATTCTTATTTTGGTTAGGGAATCCAAGTTCTTAAGCACATAAGTTTCGGTAAGCATATTTCTCAATGGTTTAGTCTTCCTATTCATTTTCATTTCTTCTTCTTCATAAGACTCACTCTTTCTCATATGGTTTTAGGAGTGTTCCAAAAGTCCAAACTCAGTCCATCATACCCCGGTAACTTTGGTAAGGAAAATAGGATAGAATCTATATGTGTATTGCTTATGTGTTATGTTATGAATATGTTATGAATGTGTATGTTTGTAGGCTTGGGCTTATGCCCTATTTGGCTAACAAGACCCCAAAAAGATTGTGGGCATATGCCTACTTAGCTAGTAGGACCCCACTAATCTCATGGGCATAAGCTTGTTTAGTCTATGGGACCCCAAGTAATAATGGCAATTATAATAAGTGTATGTATTAAGTGTTATGATATGTCTTTACGTTTATTATGAAATTATGTTTATGACTATGTGTTAGATTTTCCTTGCTGGGCATTAGGCTCATTCCTTTTTGTTTTATGTGCAGGAAAATAGCTTTAAGAGGCGGTAAGATTCGTGGACGCTTAGAGGATGTGTATCGATGGTGAATGGAGTCAAGGGGCCGAGCGTTATTCGATTCGAGGATGTAGTTACTGTTTTATGTCTTTTTATGGTTTTACATGTATTTTCCGCATTTCTTATGTAATGTTGTTTTATTAAATCATGTTTTGTTTTTAAAGACAATGGGATCCCATATCCTTCTTAGTATTTATTTGTAAGTAACTCTTATTTTACAAGTTACTCAATAAAATTATGGTATTTTCGTAAAAATGTAAGTTTATGTATAGTTTCGTTAATGGTCCAAAAAGTCTAGATTAGTGGGTCATTACAGCCTGGGTTCTCATGTTGTATATCCTGTAGGCAAAGCTGTTTGTAAAGTACCCCAAAAACACTCCTTCATCACTCTTGGCATCAAACATACCAAGCTTTTCTATATCATTGAGAATGAAGCACTTGCAACCAAACACATGAAGATAAGCCAAATTTGGTGTTCTGCATTTCCACAACTCATAAGAGGTTTGTTTAGTACTAGGAGGAAAATTGACTCTATTGCTAATGTAGCAAGCCGTATTCACTACTTCATCCCAAAGTCTCTTGGATAATTTCTTGGCATTTGACATAACCCGAGCCATCTCTTGAAGAATTTGATTTTTCATTTCCACAACCCCATTCTGCAAAGGAGTTTCCAGCACTGAGAACTCACGAACTATCCCTTCTTGGTTGCAAAAATCAGCAAAGATGTTGTTCCCAAATTCCTTGCTATGGTCACTTCTAAGACAAATCACTTCTAAGACAAATCACTATCTTAACCTTTTCGCCCTTTTTAGCTTGTAAAGAGAGGCACAGACCCTTGACATTTTCAAAAGTGTCATATATTGATCAAGTGATCAATTTGGTTCCATGTATGACACAAGTGCAACAAAATGAGTTATTTTTAGATATTTAATTAATGGGTCCCTTGGCAAAATTGCCTATTTTTGAAGTAATTTTGCATTTTGGCCTTGTTTTATATTTTTTTGCAAAATGGCTTCTGGCACTTAAGACAACTGGTCGAAATTTTTAGACAGTTAATCAAAATTTTAGACAGAGGTCATTTTGCAAAAAAAATTCAAAACTAGGTCAGAGTGCAAAATGACTTCAAAAATAGATCATTTTCACCAATTTTTGTTAATTAATTATGAATAGTTATTTAATTTAAAATTAAATATATATTTTAATATATGATATTAAGATATTTATGAGAATAATTGGGTTGTTAGTTGAATAACAAAATCTTTTTGTTTAAGAAACAAGAAGAGAATATTCTCCTCCTTAAAATTAGGGAAGTTGGTGATGTTACAAAATTCAAATTTAAATTAATTAATTAAATTCAAATTTTGAAAATGTAACAATATTAATTAAATTATTTAATTAATCATTTTATTTCCAATTAAATTGTTAATTGATAATTTTGGGAAAGAAGACATTTATGTCTTAAATTCAAAATTAAGAAAATGAATTGTTCATTTTTCTTAATTTTATTATTGGCAACATTTGACTATTTAATTTGTCAAATATCTTGTTTGTGAAACTTGATAATTAGTTTTCATTTCTTAATGAAAAGTATTTAATTTATTGAAATCAAATATTGGTTTAAGAAATCACTAATAAGATTATTAATTTATTTTCATTTAGAGAAATAAATTATTTTAACACCTTAAATGGAGTCAAAATTTAGTTTATAGAAACTAATTAATTATTAATTAAATATAATTTTAGTAATTATAATCCCAATAATTGTAATTATAATAATAGTTTAAGAAACAATTTGTTATAAATAAAAATAATTATGAATTATTTTTCTCAAAATTTGATAATAGTTTTGGAAGCTATTAGTTATTAGCTAATAATTTATGAAATTATTTTTTAATAAATGGTAGCCACTTTCCATTAGTTATTAATTGATAGTTTATAAAATTATTATTTTAATAAAAAAAGTTTACAAACTTTTGATAAAATCCTAATTTTGGAAATTAGGTCATCTCATTTAGAACCTAGGGTTAGGGTTTGAGTGTGCACTTCCCAAAGCCCACAACAAAGGATAAAGCCAATAGAGATTACATGAAGCTTTGAAACCCAAAGAATGCACTACTACAAAAACAGTCTTTTATGACACTTTTTTAGCACTCACCTAGATGCAAGCCCTATAAACAACTCCTGGGCTTTTTAGGACATTCATTGAGAGTCCTTAAAAATTTTCTTTTAGGACACACGGTGCAAGCCCTAAAAACTAATGTGTGTTCTAAAAGTTTAATTTTTTTTAACAAAAGTTCCTTAGGACTCTCATTGAGAGTCCTTAAAAAACACATTTTAGGACTCGCAATGAGTAGTGTCCTAAAAACATATGTGGGTTCTAAAAAACCTGAATAGAAAATTTGAGTGTATATAATATGAGTGGTGACTTTTAAGGGCTCACTTTGGGTGTCCAAAAAGAGTGTTAAGGGCTCCCAAAGCGTGTCCTATGAATTATTAAGTGAAAAAGGAAAAAAAATTCTATCATTTTCGAATTGGGTTATATTAGTGCATCATTTCTCATCAGCACACAATGGAAGAAGAAAACAAGGAGTCACCTCTTTCCCTTTCTCTCCCGCCAGCGTTAATAAGAGTCCCCGACCGCCGCCCTATCGCCATCCACCATCGACACGCGTCGGACCAATGGACACAGAAGGTCGCCAACCTTTGACCCCTACGAGCCCAGCTACACATTCGTCGTCCTCTGTCGCCTACAGTCGTTCAAAGTTGCAGTGGTGCTAAGTTTCCCAAACACTTCAGAGTGATTTCTGACTGCCTTGAGCCACCCCGACCCAAACGACCACCGCCACTGCATTCTTTGTGCTTTAGGCATCAAAACCCACTAAAGGATCGAACTCAACGACCATCGGAATTGGAAGTCGACCTGCGCTGGAATCCATGGAGGTCTGAGAAATCATAGTGCAAATCTTGCCATTCTAGGCCTTTCCAAGAAATACCACCACCACCACAACTCTCCCCGACACTTGGGCTTCGATGCCCAGTCATCATTTCCTGAACCACCACCGTGGGGTGGTGGCGTCGCTGTCAACGTCAGAAATCCAGCGAGAGCTTTGGCTACCAATTAATTTTTCTAAAAATTAATAATAAGTGAGTCCTAAAAAACCTGACTTTTTAAGGCTCTCAAATAGAGGACTCCTGCCCCGCGAGTCCTAAAATGTATTTTTTGTAGTGTGATGCCTTGGTGTATTTTTGTAATTTTGTTTAACAAAGGATTCCAGTTAGTACCCTAATATTGTATGATTGTTAACATGTTGATATGATTACTTCACATGCCATATAGAATAGGAACTGCCCACTCAATGCATCATTAAAATGGCATGCTATGTATGAGTATTAATTTTTATAATTAACATGTCTCCTCAGATAGAAAAGTAGTATAGTTCTTTTTCCACTATAAATGGACAAAAATAATGTGAATTAGATTTAAATAGTTAAATTGGGTAATGTCTCATTATGTAGTGTCCCAAAATTTTACTTAGCAAGATAGTAGTAGTAGTAGTAGTAGTAGCTTGTAGTATTTTAGCTTTTGTGGATATTGGTTCAAGCCGGGATTTAGTTGGAAACTCATAGAAATAATTATGGATTTTATAAGTTTAACCTATAGTTTAGAAATATTAATTTTAACATAAGGTTTGATTAATATAGCTGGTCCTAGAAATATTATTTATTATAACCTAAGGTTTAGATAGAATAATTAAGAACATGACACTTGTCACATGCATGTTTAATTAAGGATTTAAGGATTTTAGATGAATAATTTAATAAAGGATAGATCTAGAAGCTCTAGAACCTTCCAACAACTGTTAGGATCACATTTTACTTAGTCAAAGTTGTTTTAACAAACATCAAGTGTGCTGAAAATGTGCAAAAACGTGTTTAAAATATCAACGTATGCCGATATATCGCAATTATAGGAGCCGATATGTTGCCTAAGGTTGATACGGAAAATACGTTGACTTCACACAAATGAAACCATGAAGGCTCGGGGCATAGGGGTGGGCGATATATCAACCCAAGGTTTGATTTTTGAAACTTCGTGGAATCCGAGCTTAAAACAGCCCTCAACAATTTGGACTTGCTCTTGAATGTATTTGACCAAGTTTTGGGCATCTGTTGAACTGAAAATTAAAATTTATTCAATTAATATTCATTTATTTATTCTTTCTAAAAGGGGTTAGTTTCACTCATTGAACTCTATAAATAGGACCTAGTCCTCAGCTATTTCATTCATCATTCAAGCGTTCTTCAGAGGCTCCAAGCTGCTACGTTTATTCTAGAGAGAAAACACTAGGGTTTTGGGATTAAAAGCTTTTCAATCTAAGCTTTTCTAAACACTTGGGAAGTAAGATAGAGTGACATTTTAGTATTGAGATGTAGATCAAAGTCCTAGACTATCCAAGGTATTCTTATCCTCAGATTTAGTTCATTATAACTCTTTTATTTTCCTTCATTTTTCTTTTAGATCCTAACTTGATTTTATGTCTTTTGGTTAGGTGTTTAAGTTTCTTGAAACATAAGGTTTTTGGTAAGTTCCTATCTTGATGGATTAGATCTCTTTTTTATCTCCATTTCTTTAAAAACTCATGATTTTTACTGATTTGTTTTAGGAGTTTTCCAATCCCGTTCTTGTCTCCAATATCCTGATTTTTGGTAAGGAAAATAGGTTAGATTATATGCGCTATGATATGTTTATATGATATGTTATGTTATGTTGATATGTTATATATGTATATGAATATGTTTTATGTTATAGTCACTTGGGTATTATATTTTCTTAGATAGCAAATCAAATCGCCAGATTTTTATCATTATCGTAGATTAGAGTTATACCCTACCTCGATTAGTAGATAGAGTACCTAGATGGGTTATCATATACTATATTGTGATCTAACCTACCTCGATTACTAGACTGAGGACCTAGATGGTTTTATCTCATACTACGGTAATGAGTTAATGGTCATTAATATTGTAGTCCCATGTTTATATGATATAAGTTCTTACCTTGTATATGTTTTATGATATAGTCTTATGATTTATGATATGCTGTAGTAGATTTTCCTTGCTGGGCATTAGGCTCATTCCTTTTATTTTAGATGGTGCAGGAAAATGAGCTTGGAAGGCGAAATGGATTCTTGGAAGCTTTGGCATGTGTATTGGGAGAGGATTGATTGAATTGACTGCTGGAAGATCGAGGATGAAGTTTATATTTTTGATTCTTTTCAATTTATGTATTTATTTTTCGCATGTAGTCTTTGAACAAATAATTAAAGGTTTTGTTTTCTTTATGTTTTTATGTAATAATAATGGGATCCCGCATTTTGGATTTTTATAATAAAGTTCTATTATTTTATGCATGTATTCAAAAATAGTAGCTATGTCTTAGTAGTTTTTAATGGTCCGAGGTCTTACAATTAGTCGGGGCATTACACATTAATAACACGTCTAGATTACCTTAATATATTTTTAGGGTTATTAATGAGTTTAATACCTTGAAAAAACATAGTTTAAAATTAAATAGTAATTGTTAGTAATTATTCTAAATTTGGTAATCTTAGAATTTTAAGAGTTAAAATTTGGATTGCATAAGTGATTTAGATTTAATAGTTAAATTTTGGTAATAATCAATTATTAATTAAATTATGACATATTTTTATAGAAAACCTTTTATTTCCAAAATAGTGAGTGGGAGAAGGTTATAAGGCACTATAACCTACGGTCTCTACTATTGGTTGAAAAACGTTGGTTCTAGTCAGGGCCTCGAGACGACTTTGCTTTCGTCGTCCCTATCAAAATGTGTTTTTGCTAGGATTTTAACAGGTAGACCTCTTTGCGATAGGGTTTTAAGATGTATTTCATGTTTGACCTATCCGATCGATGACACTCATGGGTTAACTCAAGAAACCTGAAATAGTAGGTTACACTCACGAAAAATATATCTACCCTAGTTGGATATATTTTTGTCCAAAATAACAGTAATTGTTTATTATAAAGATATAAGATATCTTGATATAATAACAATTGAGAGCATCTCGTTTTAACTAGCAAGTATTTAACCTATCCTATCGATGACACTTCCCCGTTTGTTTTCTCATCATTGTACTTATATGAATAGGTTTATGTAAGCATGCATTATGTTTATTTTTATTTCATTGTATGAATACTATGATTTCTGGTGTATGAGTATATAGTTGTATTTATCATTTTTCTTTTGTTTATTTACAGTAATACAATGACTAGAGAAAACTCACATATGTCTATTTTTTCTAATGACAAATTAACTGGTGTTAAAGTAACAATAATTTATTGCCAATGGCTAAGCACATAACTTAGAATCCTAGCATTAACGAAGGCAAAGGCAAAGAAGAAGCCCACTCCAGCTACAATGAGAATTGTTCCCACTATCATACAGATTGGTATTGTAAGAAGAACTATAAAAGGAAACTCGAGTAGTTAAAGAACAAAAAGGAAATTAAATATGATTTGTTAGACATTGAGGCTTGTTTAGTGGAAAATAATTTGTATACCTGGATAGTTGATTCAGAAGCCACTAATCATGCTTGTTCTGGTTTGCAAATGCTTAGCTCTTAGAGATCTCCAAGAAGGTGATTTCACACTGAGAGTGGGGACATGGGCTTTTGTGTCACCCAGAGCAGTGGGAGAAGCGAAAAATTAGTTTTAGTAAAATAAATTTTTGTTTCTAAAAGACATCTATTTTATTCCTGATTTCAAAAGGAACTTAATTTCGGTTTCAAAATGATTAGAACAATCCTATTCTATCTCTTTTAATAATAATTTTGTTATTATTATATGTGAGAAGATATATGAAATATCTTTACTACTCAATACTAAAATGTTGAAATCTAAAAGACCAAAGCCAAAATGACAAAACGCACCTCAAGACTATACATACCTTTGGCACCTAAGACTAGGTCATATTAACTTAGGTAGGATTCAAATACAAGTTAAGGATGGGCCTGTAAGTGAGTTAAAGATCGGAACTCTACCGGTTTGTGAATCTTGTTTAGAAGGAAAAAGGACAAAAAGACCTTTCTTATAAAGGTGTTAGAGCCAAAGAACCTCTCGATTTAATACAAGCAGACGTTTGCGGTCCAATGAATGTACAAGCTGGAGGTGGTTATGGACATTATGCCACCTTCATTGATGACTACACAATATATGGTTACGTATACCTGATGCAAAGAAAATAAAAAAACCTTTGAAAATTTTAAAGAACTGCGAGCTGAAGCTGAAAAGAAGTTAGGGAAAATCCTTAAAATTTTATGATCACATTGAGGCAGGGAATACCTTGACAATGAATTTGAAGATTTCTTGATAGGGCATGGAATTGTTTCAATTCTCACTACACCAGATACTCTGCAACAAAACGGTATTCCAGAAAGAAGGAATAGGACTTTGCTGGACATGATGAGACCAATGTTTAGTTACTCATCATTGCCCCTATCATTTTGGGGATATGCTTTACAAACAGCTGCATACATCTTAAACCTAGTTCCATCTAGGTTTGTAGCTAAGACACCCTCAGAATTGTGGACAGGTCACAAACCTAGTTTGAGGCATGTGCATATATGAGGATGTACAATACAATTGTTAAAAGCTAAGACCGAGAAGTTGGAACCAAGATCTGAAGTATGTTTATTTGTTGGATATGTCAGAGGCACTAGAGGAGGTTACTTATATAGTCCAATAGAAAAGAAAATATTTTTATCGACAAATGCTACTTTTCTAGAAGAAAACTATTTGAGGGACTTCAAACCTAGAAGTATGGTTGTACTTCGTCTTAGAGGGAACAAAACAAACCACAATTCCAAACCAGGATACTACTGTAGTCCGTCTTAGTGGGAGATTTTTAAGAAAACCTATTCGTTACACTGGATTCGGAGAAGCACAAGTTACAATATCTGATGACAATGTTGACGAGCTGTTGACTTTCAGTCAAGTGATGAGTGATCTTGATAAAGAACAATGGCTTGAAGCTATGAAACTCGAGATGGGGTCGCTGTACTCCAAATCAGTTTGGGAACTTGTAGATCCAACACAAGATGTAAAACCCATTGGGTGCAAATGAATCTACAAGAGAAAGAGTGGAGTTGATGGGAAAGTAGAGACTTTCAAAGTTAGGCTAGTAGCTAAAGGCTACACATAGAAAGAAGGTCTGGATTATCAAGAAATATTTTCTCCTGTGGCCATGCTAAAATCCATCTGGATACTTTTATCCATTGCCAATCATTTTGACTGTGAAATTTGACAAATGGATGTCGAAACAACTTTTCTGAATGGCCACCTTAATGAAAGTATTTTTACAGTACAACTAGATGGTTTCATAGAACAAGGCAAAGATTAAGAGGTTTTCTAACTGTAAAGGGTCCATTTATGGATTTAAGCAAGCGTCCAGATCATGGAACATAAGATTTGACCAAGCTGTTAAATCTTATTGTTTTGATGAAAATGTTGATGAGCCTTCTGTATACGAGCAAATTGACAAGGACAAAGTGGTCTTTCTAGTTTTTTTTTATAGATGATATATTACTCATTGGAAATGATGTGAATAAATTATCTAACGTAAAAGTCTTGCTAGCCAACCAATTCCAAATGAAAGATTTGGGAGAGGCAAGCTATGTTTGATAGACCCAAAACGGGTATGTTTTAAATATTTATAATCGCAAGCGAACGAATCGTATTTATAGAATAGTTTTCGTGTAAGTACAAGATCGAACCCAAAGGAGTTGACTAAAATCGAAAAAGAGAAACTATTTTAAACCAAAATTAATAAATTCTAACCTAGCTCCAAAGATTGATAAGAGTTTTGTATAATGAAAATAAAATAAAAGACAATAATAAAGATATTAAAGACAAATATATAAACATAAATTAAAAGAAAAAATCAAGATGGTAAAATAAGATTATTAAGGATTAGAATCCACAAAATATAAGTTCAATAATGTTTATAAGTACATTGATTCCCAAATTTTAGTAATAGTATAAATTAATCAAAGCATCACTTATCCAAACTAGATATTCTATTAAGCACAAGTTTTTATAAAAATATAGGATTTATCTTCACTTTTCAAAATTATAATTTCAAAGCATTTAGTGTAAATCAATCTAATGAAATAACAAATAAATCAATGAACATTATTTATAAGGCAAAACATAATATTTTTGCTCTAAGCATGGATGTGTACAATTTAATGACACATCTTACACAAAGAATATTATGTATTTGCACTAATGAAGAAAAAATTTTAAATATGTGCTAACAATCCAAAATACATGATATTTAAGATGAAAGAAGATATTTGAAGAAGAAAATTCCATAAACTTTGTTGCACAAAATGAGAAATCAATATACAAAATAAACACTATCTAGTTACATATTGTTTAATCATCACCTTAATAATCTTAAAAAGATTAGAAACTCATAACTAGAATAGCAAATACACACTAAAAATTACAAACATAAATAGGAAAATTTGGAGGAGAAACCCCCAAATTTTTCCTCTAAAAATACATAGAAAGTAATCAAAAAGAAGAAGAAGATGAAGAGAATTGAGAGGTTTTGAATGTGTAGAAATTATGGTATAGTAACCCCTCTTTTAAAGTGACACCCTAAATGGTCTTCAAAACTCCATATTTATAGCCAAAATGAGGTATTAAAATAATCAATTTAATTAATTATAATATGGTAAATAGGGGTAAAATATAGGGTGTAATAATGATGTTTTGGTGAAAATATGTAGACAAAAGGGTAAAAAGTTGGCATTTTTGTCATAGGGGACAAATAAGCAAGTTGATGGGCTCAAGGGGGCTGTTGGTGGCTGGTTGGGCACGGTTCAGGCGGCTGTTGGAGGCTTCATGTGATGCTGGGCCGAACTGGCTTGGGCCAGGAGTTGAAGGAAGGCTAGCCACGTTGGGGTGATGCTGAAGCAAGGAGGAAGGCTAAATGGTGAGCTCCTTGATTGATGCTGCTGGAGTTAAGTGGCTGGAGAGAGCTGGCCGAAATGGACTGGTGCTGAAGGAGAATTGGAGGTGCACGGCTGGAAAGGGATTGGGGAGTTGGGCTTTCTGCTGGGCCGAGTGGGCCTGGCACTTTTGGTATTTCAATAATACCACTTTGTTCCCTTGATTCCCTCGAAAATGCCACCTTTCTCTTCATTTTCTTACTTTTTCAAGAGCAAAAAAAATACACAACTTCTCTACAAAAATAAACATAAATTAAATTAAAACAAAATATTTTCAATAATAAAATATACAGCATAAGTTCCATGAAAATATTAATTAAAACTTAATTTACTTAAACATTTAAGCTCAAATTTGCATCTTTTTATTTCTAACTTAACAATATAAATTTCAAATAATTAAACTACAACATATTACAACAAAATGACTATAAAAACACACAAAAATCTATAAAATCAAAATAAGACTAATAAATTTAAAATTACTTAAAAACTTAATAAATCAATTAAAAACTCAAGAATTAAGCAACAATTTGCACATAAAAAGTGGTAAAATAACTCTATTTTGTAGAGTTATCACACCCCCAAACTTAATATTTTGCTAGTCCTCGAGCAAAAGAAAAATTAAAAAAACACTTTTTTTTTTAATTGGCGATGTCAAATGTTTAACTCAAAAATTACATAATGGAAATAATTAAAAGAAAATCACAAATAAAAGTAAAGCTTATGTAATTAATTAAAAAGTTAAAATTGTTTTCAAAATAGATATTTAACACAAAAACATCAAATCATCATGTGAACATTTAGACAAACTTATGCAAACAAAAATATATTAAATCTCAAGAGATAATCAAGCAAATTCTAGGATTTTTCAATTTTTTTTTTTTTAGAGATTTAAAGAATTTAATGTTTTAATAAACTATATCCAAATATCACAAATTCGAATAGAATAGAAAAGTGACATATTATGAAAAATATATATTTAAACAAAACTAACTTAAAAATTATAAGTAAAGCTAAATAATTATTTATATTTTTCTAAGAACAATTTCAATCATAATTTTTATCATTAGAAAATGAAAATCACCAATATATTTTTTTTTTCAAACAAAACAAAGATTTTTTTTTTAACATTATATAATAAATGAAAATTACATAAAAACAAAAAGAAAAACAAATAAAGAATTTTTTTTTTTTTTTGAATTTTACAACAAGTGAAAAACATGCATAAACACAAAGAAAAACACATAAATACAAAGAAAAATACATACACATTACCACCAAACTTAAATGAAACATTGTCCTCAATGTTTAATAAAATGGAAAAAATTAAGAATTACTCCCTCTGATGAATGCTTCATTGATTTGGCTCCTTTGTTTTCTTCTCTTCTTTTCTTTTTGGGCAAGAAGTTTCCTTCAAGCTTTTTTGAAAAACATGAAACAAAAACACACAACAAAAGTGAAATATAAAATGAAACATAAAAAATATGGGTTGCCTCCCACAAAGCGCTTTAGTTTATAGTCTTTAGCTCGACTATATTTTTTTCTTTCAACCAACACCCAATCGATGGTGTAAAATTTCATTAGTAGGGTGAGTTATCACTTTGATGCAAATGCCATAAATAATAATTGATAACATCACTTTGATGCAAAAAGAAAATTGCACATCTATATTAGACTCCTTTTCGTTTTGAGTAAATATACAAATTTGTTCAATTATGGGCTCTTGAGATATAATTATATCTTTTTCATTTTCCTCATGAGCCTCGAAAATTATTTCATCCAACTCTTTTGTTTTATTAGGGGGTTGGATGCATATTACAAGTTCTTCAACAAATTCATTCTCCTTTTCATTTTCAATTTGACTATTTGGATTGGGAATGGGTTGGTTGGGATAAACTTGTTTTTCCGACTCTATAACAGTTGCAAGTTGTCCTACTATTGTTTCAATTTTTGAGATTGACTGAGACTGGGCTAGTAAGATTTGGTAGATTGACTGCATGAACTGTTGTATGGTATCTTATAAAGATGGGCTCGTTTCTTGTTCAATGGGATATGATAGGTCGGATTGGGCATGACTTGGATTAGACATGTTGAATTCATGCCCTATTGGAGACTGGGTATGACTCCATGAACATTTTGGATTATAGGTGGGGGCAAAATGGATATCAAAATATTCATGCATATCATACATATCATTAGTTTCTCCATAATTTAAATTTGAGTGCTCGAAATAGTTGTACTCAGAATTCCAACTATAATCAAAATTATCCATATCAAGAGATTTTTTTTTTAAATTATAACAGAAATTAAGAAGAGTACTAAACAAAAAAAAATAAAATAAAATAAAAAGATAACATAAACAATATTAAAATATGAAAACAAGAGCTAGGACAAGATTTAAGTTTTTTTTTCACAATATTACACTAAAAGATTATAGAAGACAAAGAAAAATAAGGCAAAAATTAAATAAGACTAAAATTTATGCAAGAGTAGGAAGGCATAGCATGTCATCAACCATTACAAAATTAAGGTAAAAATTAGAAGGCACAAGTGCCATCAACTAAAACATAAAATAAAAGACTAGGAGGAAAAATTGTCATCAAATAGTAATTTGCAAAAATAAAAAAAAATAAAAATAACAACAAGATAAATTACAAAAAATTAGGACAAAATTAGGAGGCACAAGTGTCATCAACTATAAAAATTAAAACGATAGATAGGAGGCACAAGTGCCGTCAACTATAAAAATTAAAATGATAGAAAAATTAGGAGGCACAGGTGCCGTCAACTAAAAAAAATGCAATAAATATAAATAATTAAGTAAGTTTTTTTATGGGGGGTAGAACCGTCCCAAATTTTCTTTTTATCTTTTTTTTTAGATTTTATATAAATATATATTTTTTTAGTTTTTTTTTTTAAGTGCAAAAATTAAAATAACTAGTAGAAGAATTTACTAACCTTGAGATAAATTTCGCTTCTTTTCTCTTGCAACTCCCCGGCAACGGCACCAAAAACTTGATAGAACCAAAACGGGTATGTTTTAAATATTTATACTCGCAAGCGCACGAATCGTATTTATAGAATAGTATTCGTGTTAGCACGAGATCGAACCCAAAGGAGTTGACTAAAATAGAAAAAGATAAACTATTTTAAACCAAAATTAATAAATTCTAACCTAGCTCCAAAGATTAATAAGAGTTTTGTATAATGAAAATAAAATAAAAGACAATAATAAAGATATTAAAGACAAATATATAAACATAAATTAAAAGTAAAAATCAAGATGGTAAAATAAGTTTATTAAGGATTAGAATCCACAAAATATAAGTTCAATAATATTTATAAGTACATTGATTCCCAAATTTTAGTAATAGTATAAATTAATCAAAGCATCACTTATCCAAACTAGATATTCTATTTAAGCACAAGTTTTTATAAAAATATAGGATTTATCTTCACTTTTCAAAATTATAATTTGAAAGCATTTAGTGTAAATCAATCTAATGAAATAACAAATAAATCAATGAACATTATTTATAAGGCAAAACATAATATTTTTGCTCTAAGTATGGATGTGTACAGTTTAATGACATATCTTACACAAAAAATATTATGTATTTGCACTAATGAAGAACAAAGTTTAAATATGTGTTAACAATCCAAAATACATGATATTTAAGATGAAAGAAGATATTTGAAAAAGAAAATTCCATAAACTTTGTTGCACAAAATGGGAAATCTGTTAGATTAGCTTATAGAGGATCTTTATTTAAATTCCATAAACATATTAATACAAGATAGCTTAAAACATGTTTCTAAAATTGAACTCAAAGAGAAACAAATAATATAATACTTACAGTATACGCAGCGGAATTAAGAGTCCTTCCTTCAGTTTCTCTAACTCTTGTATCCTTTCTATCGCAGAGTATTATCAAGAAACTGAACCGATCTTCTATTTCCTTCACAATCTTCCAATGTATCCTTAGAACCACCTAGACTAGTGTGGGAAATTCTCAACACATGAGATAGATATAGAAAGAAGAAGAGAAAATAACAAAGTGGCTTAGAAAATGACTTGTGTTTAGAGAGAATATAAAACTATCAGAAAATCTGACTTGTGACTTATCAAACTTCTCTTTTTTGACTTCTCTATAAGCACTCCTTTTATAGACTCAATTAGACCATTTAATTTAATTAAAAAATCAGTAAAATAACAGCCATTTTGAAGCCCTAGGTCGAAATTATCATGGGCTTTAGGCCCGTGAAATTTCCCATTTGATTATAAACCCATTGGACTTAAAATCAAGGCCTGTATTATTTTCTATTGATTTAATTAATTAAATAATTATTTAAATCCTTTATCAAATTAATTATTTATAATTTGAACCTTGATTTAAATTTATTTATTAATTTAGATACCAATTTATCTTAATTAATAAATCTGCCATAATTTCTCTTTTCTTCTCAAAATTACACAACTCTATGAAACTATCCAAAATTGACCTTGTCAACTTTGATACTTCTAATTGATGATTAAATCAATTAATTGAGACTATCTAGATGATTTTATCCAAGGTACAATGGGGACCATGGGCCTATGAAATCAAGCTCCAATAAGTTATCATAAATCTAACAAATAAATTTACTAACTTATTAATTCCTCGTGACTCCACTATAGACTCGGAATTGCACTCTTGAATTCATAGAACGCTCTATAAAAAATATAGATATTCTATTAATTATCCATTGTTACAACCATAATTGTCACTCAATCCTCTATAGACGGTCTACAATGAGATAGGACTAAAATACTGTTTTACCCTTCATTGTATTTTATCCTTAAAACACTTAGTTCCTTGTAAATGATATTTCAGTAAACTAATTTAATTACTGAAATGAGATCTCTATCATTTAACACCTTGAACCAAACTAAAAGGAAACCATCGTTTCACTTCTTCATCAAAAGCTATAGATGTTCATATCTATGATTAACACTCCCACTCAATTATACTACCGAGTTCCCAAGATGTAAGTATGGGCTAGTCCGTAGGGTAAGCTGGTAACGAACAAGTCAAAGAACTCAAATAATAAAATTAGTTAGAATACTAACCACTCAGAATTGAGATTGAATTAACCTATGGTCAACTATATGATTTGACTAGAATAGATAATAACGGTATGTTTACTTATCTTATTAACTGTCAATATTGGTCCTGTCCGATGTAACAAATACACCCGATCTTATCTACTTTGCTAATGTTCTGGAAAGAACATAACACTGTAATGTGTAAGTAGATCATATCGTAGATTGGCAAGTCAGTGTAAATCTGGTGCACTGACTAATCTTATGACTAACTTATTTTGAACATATAATCATATTTATAATCCACTGTGATTACGTCACTATAAATAAGATTAGCTATATGCTCGGGATTTAATAGAAGTTTATATTAAACAAATAATCATGAAAATAAAACATGTGAGCAAAGTGATTGACCAAGTCAAAAAATGATTTCTATTCTTTTATTGATAATAAAATGAGATTACAAAGAATTTGGGTTTTAATTAGGGCATAAAACCCCAACAAAATCAATATACAAAATAAACACTATCTAGTTACATATTGTTTCATCAACACCTTAATAATCTTAAAAAGATTAGAAACTCATAACTAGAATAACAAATACACACTAAAAATTACAAACATAAATGGGAAAATTTGGAGGAGAAACCCCCAAATTTTTCCTCTAAAAATACATAGAAAGTAACCAAAAAGAAGAAGAAGATGAAGAGAATTGAGAGGTTTTGAATGTGTAGAAATTATGGTATAGTAACCCCTCTTTTAAATGGACGCCCTAAATGGTCTTCAAAACTGCATGTTTATAGCCAAAATGAGGTATTAAAATAATCAATTTAAATTAATTAAATTGATTAAATTAATTTAATTAATTATAATATGGTAAATAGGGGTAAAATATAGGGTGTAATAATGATGTTTTGGTGAAAATGTGTAGACAAAAGGGTAAAAAGTTGGCAATTTTGTCATAGGGGACAAATGAGCAAATTGATGGGCTCAAGGGGGCTGTTGGTGGCTTGTTGGGCACGGTTCAGGCGGCTGTTGGAGGCTTCATGTGATGCTGGGCCGAACTGGCTTGGGCCAGGAGTTGAAGGAGGGCTAGCCACGTTGGGGTGATGCTGAAGCAAGGAGGAAGGCTGAATGGTGAGCTCCTTGATTGATGCAGCTGGAGTTAAGTGGCTGGAGAGAGCTGGCCGAAATGAACTGGTTCTGAAGGAGAATTTGAGGTGCACGGCTGGAAAGGGATTGGGGAGTTGGGCTTTCTGCTGGGCCGAGTGGGCCTGGCACTTTTGGTATTTCAATAATACCACTTTGTTCCCTTGATTCCCTAGAAAATGCCACCTTTCTCTTCATTTTCTTACTTTTTCAAGAGCAAAAAAAAATACACAACTTCTCTACAAAAATAAACATAAATTAAATTAAAACAAAATATTTTCAATAATAAAATGTACAACATAAGTTCCATGAAAATATTAATTAAAACTTAATTTACTGAAACATTTAAGCTCAAATTTGCATCTTTTTATTCCTAACTTAACAATATAAATTTCAAATAATTAAACTACAATATAGTACAACAAAATGACTATAAAAACACACAAAAATCTATAAAACCAAAATAAGACTAATAAATTTAAAATTACTTAAAAACTTAATAAATCAATTAAAAACTCAAGAATTAAGCAACAATTAGCACATAAAAAGTGATAAAATAACTCTATTTTGTAGAGTTATCAATGTTCTTAGGAAACAATTAATTCGTGAATGCAAAAAGAAGTTGTTGGCACTGTCTCAAGTATCTTATATAGACAAAATACTTGTGAAGTATGCAATCCACAACTTCAAGAAGGGAAACCTCCCATCTCATCATGGTGTTCAACTCACCAAGAACCAATGTCCTAAGACACCCCAAGAGGAAGAGGAAATTAGACGGATACCCCATGCATCCGCAGTAGGATGATTAATGTATGCAATGTTATGTATCAGACCTGACATATGCTACGTTGTGGGTATAGTCAGTGGGTATCGGTCAAATCCAAGATTCGATCACTGGAAAATACTCAAGCGCATTCTCAACTATCTTAGGAGAACGAGAATATAACCTATTATATTATGGAGAGAATTTGATTCCAACCGGATATACAAATTATGAATTCCAATTCGACAAAGATTTCAAAAATCTACGTTTGGGTTTGTTTTTACACTAGGGGGTGGAGCAATTATATGGAGGATTATAAAGCAAGCTTGCATTGCTGACTCCAACATGGAAGTAGAATATGTAGCTGCAAGCGAAGAAGCAAAGGAGGTTGTATGGCTTAGAATGTTTTTGGATGATTTGGAAATTGTTCCAGACATGGATAAACCTATTGTACTCTACTATGACAACAACGGAGTGGTTGCCAATTCAAAAGAACAGAGAAGTCATAAGAGAGACGAGAATATAAAGCATAAGTACCACCTCATAAGAGAGATAGTACATAGAATGGATGTAATCGTTTAGAAGATTGAATCAACAAACAACCATGTTGATCACTTGATCAAAAACCAACAGAGATCTAGATCTAGATAACTGGTGTAGTAAGACATCTTAGTGGAGATGCTTTATACAATAAGATTTTATAGGAATGGACCAGATATGTATTTAATTCCCTTATTAAAATATCGTTTACCTTAAAGAATTATAATCATATCACTCAGGATCATATGCAGATCGATCTAAATCCTGAAGTTATTATGAACTCCTGTTTATATCATTTGAGTCCCTTGATTTACTCGTTAAAGTTTGTCTTAATGATAAAGCTCAAAGCTTTTGTTTTGGGGACTCATTAGTATATAGATGGTTGGGGACATAATATACAAATACAGAATCCAAGCCTTCTTCTTTAAAGATTGAATAATTGTTCTCTTAAGTGTTAATTTTGGAACTGGATAGTTTGAGGCTTCTAATTTATAAAATGTTTATAAATTAACTGTTCTCTAATGAATTAATGGTACTCAAGGATAAAGAGGTAATTAGAGGGGTAAAATTATAATTTAACCTAGCTCTAATTATTAATCAATTATTGGAGGATTGACTTAATAAAGTACTCAGTAAATATAAGTCTATAATTACAAGAGTGTAATCCCATATTTTTAGTGGAATAATATTGGGATTAATAAATAAGATTATTTTATTAAATAACTTTAATTAATAATATAAATATTTTGGATCTTGGAATTATAGCTCCATAAGTCCCCGGATCTTCTGTATAAACATTGTACATGGTAAGAGCAACAAAAGAAAAAATATGGTTATATTTGTTAAGAAAACTAGTTTATGGGCAAATACGTAATTATGAGATAATTATAAAATATATTTATTATTTAATTAATCGTAATTTTTGTAATTATTAATTAATTAAATAAAATAATTAGTTTTGAATTAATTATGTTAACTTATTTTAAATTAGTTTGATAAATTAATTTAATATTTAAATGTTAGAAATTTAAATTTAGAGAACTAATTTGAAGTGAGTGAGACATCTTATCTTAATTGTTAGATTGATTTTCAATCAATTTAAATTCAATTAATATATTTTGAATATAATAATAGATAATATCTATTTTTCATTGGATTATTTAAAATTGTTTTAATAAATAAAACCCTAGATGGCTAATATAAATATATATTATTATATTTCTCACAACAAGATACAGATTGTGATATTCAGTCTTACAAAAAGAGAGTTTTCTCGGAGAGAAAAATAAAGAGAAATTGTGTTAACTCTTCTCTTTACCCAAACTCCATTGTTCTCAAGTGTTGAGAATATCAGTGGAGTCCTAGATTGTCCAATTGAATCTCAAAGTGCCCACACACCACCTGTTGTGGTGAGACTACGATCTGAAAGACTTTGGTGTGAGTCTTACATGCTTGGATAGGATGATCGTTTATTATATAAGAAGTTAACAATGACACTTCATAGACTTCAAGAGGTAAATCTTCTTCTATTGGATTAATATATATAAATCATAGGATCATTTATATAAAATTGTTTAATATACAATTTTTTTGAATTCTACTGGGCCATAAATTGCATTTTGTTGCCCACTCGGAAAATCTGTCTCCAACAATTGCTACTAGAGTAGTCTATGTATTTATATATATTAATCGATGTATGAGATTCTTTGCATTTTTTTATATATGATGATATATATATATATTATAGTAACCATTAAAATACACCTATATATATATTCATAAATGAATTGGAATTTGATCATTAATTATATGGTCTCTAAGAATTCTTTTTAATGGTGTATTTTTTCACTTCTGCGTGAGTAAAGTTTTCTTTGCTCCTGCGAGAGTGAAATTAGTTTTTGTTATACTTTATTCATCTTGCGTGAGTTGTTAATTTTTTTGTAATCGATTGTGCCTATATATATATATATATATATATATATATTTATAAGACAATTCTTTTATAGGGGCTTCACTTTAAGCTCTACTAGTAGGGCTTTCAGTGTGTTCTCAATCTGTGAATAGTTTTCGGTGCGACTTTTTTTCATGACCGTGTATATTGTAGCTATTTAGATCATCTTGCAAATTTTTCAGAAAATTCTTATTAGTTTACAGTACTGAAAACTAGGTTCAAACATGTTATTTTCTACGCGCATAAAAAAAAGTAGTCACGCGTGCAACAATATGTTTGAACCTAGTTTTCGTTACTGTAAACTATTTAGAATTTTCTAAAAATTTGTAGGATGCTCTAAATAGCTATAATAAACACGGTTATAAAAATAAAATCGCGCCGAAAACTGTTCATGGGTTGTAAACACTGAGAGCCCTACCAGTAGGACTTAAAGTAAAGCCCCTATAGGAGAATTCCCTTATATTATATATATATATATATATATATATATGATATAATATAATGGGGCATTCTCCTACAGGAGTTTCATTTGAAGCCCTACCGGTAGGGCTCTCAGTGTTCTCAACCCTTGAACAGTTTTCGGCGCAATTTTTTTATGACCGTGTATATTGTAGCTATTTAGAACATCTTGCAAATTTGCAGAAAATTTTGAATAGTTTACAGTACTGAAAACTAGGTTCAAACATGTTGTTGCACTCGGGACTAATTTTTTTTATGCACGTGGAAAACAACATGTTTAAACCTAGTTTTCGGTAATGTAAATTATTCGGAATTTTCTGAAAATTTGCAGGATGCTCTAAATAGCTACAATATACACGGTCATAAAAAAAATCGCGTCGAAAACTGTTCACGGGTCAAGAAATACTGAGAGCGGCTTAAAGTGAAGCCCCTGTAGAAGAATTGTCCATAATATATATATATGTTTACGTAAATAAATATAAATAAAAATATATATGAGATGTTTTTTTTTTTTTTTTTTTTACGTTACAGTAAACAGTTTTTTTTAACTAATATTATATTATATTATATAAGATATAATATGTAAATACGACTATATATCCCCCACTTCAAATCGATGGATTAAGTCACTTATTTGATGTGAGCTGTTGGATTCTATTTTAATCGTAATGGATAATGGATGATTGGAGATCATTTAGTGCTTAAAAACTGGTAAAATACCCAACTCACCCTAGAAGCTTGCAACCAGTTAGCTTTTTTATTTCAGATTTTTTCACTCATATGAAGCTTTTAATACAATTTTACGTCAATGGTTTACTTTTCATTTTTCTGCCTGTGCTTTCCTTCTTCCTTTGTATGTGCAATTGATCGTCGATCTCCCCACTCTGTCACCTGAATCGATTCTTCTCTCTTCTTGTCGAACCTTTGTGGGATCGGTTCTCCTCCCCTGTCGACGGAACTCTGTCACACTTTTAATCATGAACAGAGTTTATGTATTAGGTAAGTTTACCAAACTAATAGCATTGAGTTCTATCACTAGCCTGATCATTGATTGTGATGTGTTCTCGCCTATCCGTATCCATGTTTAAGACAATGGTCTGGCCATTGATATATATTTATATAAAATATCGAAATCTATGGGTGTCTCTTCACTTCGTATCGTTCTTACTTCAATTCCCACTTCTAAGAGAGTAAATTCAGAACCTCTTTCATTTTATCTTCTTTAATTTGTTTAATTTCGATATAATTCATTGTCAAATTATCGTACTTTCTAGATGAGAGTGAAATTTTTGAACTTTTTTTGGAAAAGTACCGATGCCCTTTAAAGATTGAACTTTTATGACTTTGGTTTGTTAAAAGAATTTGATTGACAAATTGAGTAAATATATGAAGTGGATAACATGACATGTAGGTTATTTTCATTCAAGGACTCTAATCATATAATTATCTGGTATTTTTATCAATCATAAAGTTTGCATGTTCATGGTGTTGATTTTGAAGGAGCCAGTCCAAGTTGTATTAAATGAATACATAGAAATCTTTTGATCCGGTGACCGAAGTTAGAGAAATTTATGAGAGTTTCATCATAATCAAATTTTGGTCTTCTGGGTCTTTCTCTTCACTTCACTCCACTACATACCCTTTGTGCTAGTGATCGGAGTTGTATTTATTTACATGTTATTTTTTTAAGAGCATAATCATATAGGTAGAAGATATGGTCTTAATACGTGCATATATAATGTTAGTTTCGTTATTGAATATGTATACATGCTCAATGGAAGATATATATTTTAGGGAAAATTAAATTTTTAACTTTTGTATGAATATTGTTAGATGAAATGTGTAATTGGAGTTATCCTAAATAAATCCTTACATCTGATGTTGATTATTTACCAAAAATATCTCAAATAAAGTTCATGCAACAAGACTTGGAGAATGAATTTGGAACTTGTGAATTTGTGGAGGATATGAAGAAATCGTTTTCTAACTATGAAGACTTGTTATCAGAAGAGTGTACAGAGCTTACAATAATTGTTCATGGATTTATTTGCATTTTGTACTAGCTCTGTATTTGGATGCAACTACTCTTCTCCAAATTATATGTATTCCTAACTGGACATATAAAAAAGTTGAGACGGTTCCAGTTCCATTTCTAGATTCTTGGTACTTAATTAGCTTTTGGTACTATCGAACAAAATAATGAAAAGTATTGTGTAATTAAAATCTCTGTATGAATTAATAAAGATTTGGTCTTTTACACTTTCCATTAAAGTGGATGTACCCTTGGACTGTGAAGAACATCATCCAAAATTTATTCTTGTAAATATAATCATTTCAGAGATCTATTTATAATGATGCAATGATTAGCTATAGTTTGTCAATGATATTTGATGAATTTGATACATGTATTAGTTACAACAGATTATGCATATAAGGAAAGCATGTAATAGAAATATATGCAATGATTTTTTAAATATTTTTTTTGAAATAGGACTGGTCATGGATGAATGACTTAGTTGTGAGCAATAAATAATCTCAAATATACTAGGGACATTAATTGTTTATTTCACAGAATATGCGCATAGACAGTGACTTGACCTCAAATAATAAAAATAATAGAGATTGATAATACTGAAAAAATGTAGTTTATCTATACTAATATGAAGTGATAATTGTGAACTTCTTATTATTAATACAACTATTTATCAGATTTTTATTGAAAATGATGAATGTAATTTAATTTATTATCCCACATTTTAATTAACTAAAATTTGTAGTTAAATTAGAAAATTAATCTTAATGAAAACTGACTAACAAAACTTCTAATAAATAAAAATTATTTTGAAATTTTGATCAACCAATCACATGTTTTGTAAAACAATTAACACACAATGCAATCATTCATATTTTTCATAAACATATTTTAGCATATTAAATTAAGATTTTTAATTTATAATCATATGTTTTAAAAATACAATTTTATACTCGCGAACCAATCATATCCTAAAAAAGTTTAACTCATTTGCCCTTTTTTGGCAGGTGGAGGGTAAGTAATTTGTTTTCTCTATTAATTTTATTTGCGTTTACTGATTGATTTTAAAATTTATTAAATTATATACATATATAATGGTAAGAAAAAAAAAACTAGTTTATATAGTTTTAAATTTATAAATATTCAATTTTACAAATAAGAAAAATCTAACCAAACAGATTTTTTGTTGTTCTAAATCAAACTCATATCTCAAACATTATAAATGAATGCAATACATAAAAATTTTAATAAAAGAAAATTATAAGTAAAAAGATAAAACAAAAATTGACCTACACATCAGGACAATTGTCCCTATTATAGGTTCTACGTCGCTGCAAAATATAATTGGAAAAGTTTTAAATGAATTAAAAAAATTACAAAAAGTCAAATTTTCATTATTTAAGTGTTAATTTAAAATTTTAAGTTTTTAATTTGAGAATTGAAGTGATGCATTCAGAAACAATTTAATTTAATCTAAACTAAAAGTTATATTATTTAAGTCAAAAGCTATGATCAATGCCACCCTGAGATAGTAGCTTATGACAACCTTGGCTAATTATAGAGTATTTTGAACCTAATTAAATGTCGAATTTCCACTTGTGGTGTTCTAAGATCAACAACCAAATTTATAAATAGTTTTCTTGTTGACTTTTGTGGTCAAAAGGCTATGATCGGCATTGATTGACGCCAATGACACCTCGATTTAGTATTTAATGGAAACCTTAGCTAATTGTGGAGTATTATGCATCTAGTCGATGGTCAAACTGCCACCCACGATGTTCTAGGATAAACAATTGCACCATGTTGAATAATTAAAGGGATGGGAGACGATGAAGCAGTAGATTATGTTTCAATTAGTGTCAATCGTCACCGATCTCACCAGAAGCAGTAGATTATAGCATCCTTGACTAATTAAAGGGTATTTTAGACCTAATCAACACTCAAATTTCTAATTATCACTACTAAAAAAATGGTCACTTGCGTCAGTTTTAAAAGTGACGCAGAATCCCATAATGCAAACAAACTTGACATTTGCGTCAGTGGAGAACTGCCACAAATGCCAGGTTTGCATCAGTTGGGCACTAACACAAATGCTATATTAAAAAAATAAAAAATATATATTTTAAAAAACCACCAGCAAACAAAACTAAATTTATTTATTTCAAAACCAAACTTATAATATAAAAAATACAATATCAAACTTAAAATTGATTGAATACAAAATACAAACACAAATTTACAAACTCTAGCTCTGTTACCCAACCCCTGCGCGCACCCAGCCCTCGTAGGCACCCAACCCCCCCCCCCCCTCCCCTGTGCGCACCCAGCCCCTGCACGCACCCATCCCTATGAACCTAGTGTGAGAGAGAGAGAGGGAGAGAGAGAGAGAGAGAGAGAGAGAGAGAGAGAGAGGGAGAGGTGAGAAAGAGAGAAATGGATTGAAAGATAGAGATCGAGAAAGAGAGTGTGAGAAATGGAGATGGGGGCAGCTGGTAGAGAAATGGAGAGAAAAATATGCTAAGGTTAGGGTTTTGGCTGATAGGTTAAATATTACAATAAAAATTAAAAATAGAATTTGTGTCAGTTTGTAACTGACGCAAACTGACGCAAACAAGTTCATTTGTGACAGTGCAAAATTGACACTAATGAACTTTCTTGCGTCACTTACAAACTGACTCAAATGCTATTTTTAATAGTGTCAGTCTTATTGATGACACAAATGCCCTTTTATTTGTTTCATTTTCCAACTGATACAAATGCTCAAACTAAGTCCACCCCGTCAGTAAACGCCATTGAATGACACATTTGACTGACACAAAAGAGGGATTTTGTAGTAGTGTATGCTTATGAAAATATGTCATCACCCATGACTTTATTACGAAGTTAACAGAAAAGCTAACAAGTACTATCATATTAACAAGTAGTATGTTTGTATAAAAAAATATATCAATCACAAGAAAACTATAAATAATTAATGTTAAACATTCATCCATCTAATTAATCTTAATTTTCAAATACATTAACAAAAATAGTTAATGGTAAACACTAAACCACTAACTAATTTGATAGTCAAATACATTGACAAAAATAATTAATGCTAAACATCCTACCATCAATTTTTTTTTTCAAAAAAATATGTACGCCCTGATTTTCCCACGGGCTGATTAGCGAGCTGAGCTACGGCCTAATCATGATTATCTCGTGGACACCCCCAAGACCGGAGCTGCCATCATAAGATCATACCTCCTTAGCTCGAGGTAACCTAAGGGTTCGCCTCTGGTTACTTAAGGACTGAGTCCGGGCTCTGAAGGCCGAAGGTCGAGTTAAGTATCCAGCTCGTGGTACAAGCTAGAGTTGGAGGCTATGACCCTTTATAAAGTCAACCACGAAAGGTAAACATGCATATATCAGACATCACATGTCTGATATATCCCTGACTTCTCGAACATGCAGCGTGAACGTGCGTATCCCACGACTGGGTTGGGCCGTGCGGCCCATCATCCCCTTACCTATTGATTTGACCACACTTATGTGTCAAGTTTAGGAATTAATCATAAATGTCATAGAGTTGATACGATAGGTAAGAAGGTCACGGGATGACCTTCTTACCAACTCTCAGGTGCCTTCTCCTATAAATATGGAGACCCTGGGAGTTAATAGGGGTTGGATTCTTTATTGTAAGAAATACCCTGTAATCAAATATCCAGTATATAGCAATAATACTGACTAGTGGAGTAGAAGGATTTTAACCTTTGAACCACTTAAAAAATGTACTTTGAGTCACCATTTCATTTCCTAAGATCATATATCTGTTTCGGTTCAACATAAGCACTAATCCCTTTCTCTTCTTTTCTTAATTTCCTGTTGGCGAAGAACCGCGTCAACAGTTTGGTGCTTTCATTGAGAGCAGGTTCGATTAGTGCTGTCGCAAACATCCAACTATGGTGACTACTCGATCCAGGCATGGTAACGAGATAGAACAGCATGATGGGCAGGAGGCTCATCATACTGCCACCCCTGGTGAACAAGTTCCTGAAGCCCAGCAGCGGCCAGGAAAACAGCCAGCGGGCCAAGATGACACCGGAAGTTCGGCACCCCGGCCACCTAATCCAATCCCGTGTTATTACACTACGGTGGAGATGGAGAATGCTCAGCTGAGGAGCCAGCTAGCAATAGCTAGCCAACAGATCAAGGATGTGCCGGCCCGACTACCCCCTCTCACAACCGACGCTAATGTCGGAGAGAGGCAAGGCGAGGCTCCTAAGTCTCGCCGGGGTAACCGGTCCAAGCATAGCCGTTCGGACAGACTTCCGACAGCCAACTCCACCCCTTCATCACACCATCGAGAGGCAAACTTCGAAGAAGTGCCTAGAGCCGGACAACAGCAGTACATCCGTTCGGTCAGGACGTCGACTCCTAGCTCCCAACCATCCTCGAGAGCGCCCAGGGGAGTTCGAGGAAATTCCCGAAGGAGATCCGGGGAGGGCTCGCAGCATCAGCCCGTCCCCAACAACCGTCCTGCGCCTCGTCTAGATCGCCAAGCGCGGGACCAACAGGTTGGCAGGGCCGAAAGGCCCCCACCGAACTTGATCCGTCCAGGCAGAACCAGGATCGCATCTCTAGTCAGGCATCCTCCGTCTCCAATCAGATATCCATCTCCTCCTTGGCTCGTCCGAGATATTCCAGCCTACGGAAGTAGCAGGAGAGATCCTCCATCAGCTGGACCTTCCCAGCGTAGCAGGGCGCCAAGGGAAAGCCCAGGTCCTCAGCACCAAGAACGAGCTCCAAGCCTCTCTAGCAGGAGCTACTGGACTGACAGTCACCGGAGTGACCTTTCTGGCGGAGACCTGCGTCAGCGCCTAAGTTCGGCACAAAGCCCACAAGCCACTCGGGGAGACGACCTGCGGGACCGCCTTAACTCCCATAGAGGGGAGCAAGTAGGAGGAGACAGCCATGCTCGCTCAGGGGGGGCCCTGTCCAAAGTACGTAATGGAGGGAATGCCCCAAATAACCTATCTCAAGATAGGAGGGGTAATAACCCACCCAATATGTACAATGGATCCGGAGCTGTTGAACAGCCCCGGAATAACCAAGGACATCAGGACCAAACCCTCGAGCACCTGGCTCAGATGGAGGAGCTAATGAGAAAACTCCTCTCGGAGAAAGAGAAAGATGAATATGATTCTGGGGACGAGATGGAGCTCTTCGCCCCCAGCATAGCAGCAACGGCGTACCCACCTAGTTTCCGTAAGCCGCACCTGTCAAAGTTCAATGGGGACGGAGACCCATCGGACCATCTGGGGATGTTCAACACCCTAATGATGGCCCACAACATTGGCCCCGAGCTGAGGTGTTTAATCTTTCCTTCCACGCTGACTGGACCAGCCAGGCAGTGGTTCAAGCAAGGTAAAAGACAGTCGATCAGCTCCTGGAAGACTTTCTTGGCAGATTTCAAAAGGGCATTCTGAGCCTCCCAGGCTGCCCGCGTTCAGGCCGACTCCCTGGCTAACGTGAGGCAGCAGCCTGGTGAAACTCTGAAGGCCTACCTGAGCAGATTTGCGAACGTTGCTGCTTGAGCCAGAGACGCAGATGATAGCTCCAAGCTCATGGCCATGAGAACTGGAATCCTTGTCAGAGGGGATCTCTAGAAAGACATACAAAGAAAGGGAGTCAGCTCGGTTAACGAATTCCTTAACAGGGCCCAGAAATGGATCAACTTGGAAGAAGCCGAAGCCTCAGCTGCAGGAACCGGCCAGGTCCCTGATCAGCCCGCTGGAATGGGGACAGAGGTCATGGCAGCGGCCCAAAATGTCACACAGAACAACCATCCTGGTGGAGGCAAAAGAAAGGGAAATGGTGAAGGCAGCCAGCATGGCCAAAAGAAGAATAAGTCCGTCGATAAGTTTAAGCCTGTCTTCGCGACTTATACAGAGCTCACCTAGTCTAGGGAGAATATCTTCCTAGCCAACTCTGCTCGAGTCCCCTGGAAGAGGCCGAAGCCATTAAAGCACCACAAGGGGAAGAGAGACACCTCCAAGTTTTGCCGTTTTCATATCGATGTTGGCCACAATACTGATGATTGTAGGCATCTAAAAGATGAGATCGAGACCCTCATCCGAGCGGGCCCCTTGGCTCAATACGCACGGAACAGGGTTCCAGCGAGTCGACCTGCTCCAGAAGTCCCGGCAAGTCAGCCCGGGGCTCGGATAGATCAGGATGTACCCCCTCCTGTGGTAGGAGGAGAGATATCCACCATCTCTGGAGGTCCGCATATGGCCGGCTCGAGCAGGGGCGCCCAGAAGAGGTACGTGAACAAACTAAAGGCTCATAACGGAGTAGAGTTCATCCCGGAGTAGCGCCTGCCAAAGCAGCAGCGATTGGAGAGGCAACCGATCATTTTTACAGAGGAAGATGCGGGCCATGTCCAGTTCCCTCACAATGACCCTTTGGGCGTGGCAGTTCAGCTCGCCAATCGGAGAGTGAGGAGGGTGCTGATTGACAACGGGAGCTCGGTGAACCTCCTATTCCGATCCACGTTAGAGAATATGGGTTTGACCGTCGCCGAGCTGAAGGCGACCTTCATGATGTTGTATGGTTTTTTGGGAGAAGGATCAACAGCAATAGGGACGATCGAGCTGGTGATCATCCTAGGAGAAGGATCTCGCACAGTCTCCAAACTCCTCGAGTTCGTGGTCATTGACTGCTCCGCTGCATACAACGCAATTTTGGGACGACCTACGCTTATAGCTTTTGAGGCCGTCACTTCCATTCGCCACCTCGCGATGAAATTCCCTACTTCCACGGGAATATGCACTGTCCATGGTGATCAGCTCGCTGCCAGGGAATGCTACAGCATTTCCATGAAGGGAAAATGTAAACCCGGGCAGCTGGCAATGGCCATCCAAGGTGGTGAAGAGGAATCTCGGGAACCCTTAGCTGATCCTGAGATTGAAAAACCTCAAAGCGCCGAAGGGGAAAATGTCATCTTAAGTGAGGATATTGACCCCCGAATAGGCGATTACAGATCCGAGCTCCAAGCTATTGAGGAGCTCGAGGAAGTGAACATCGATCCACAGAACCCTTCTCGGAAGGTCAAGCTCGGGAAAAATCTCTGTAGCAAGAGGAAGGCGGAGCTGACCAAGTTTCTGCGGAATAACCCGAGGAATCGAGGCAAACCCCGACAAGATCAAATCATTGCTCGAGCTTCCCTCACCCAGGTCGCGCAAGGACGTCCAAGGCCTGACAGGAAGGGTGGCCGCCCTCAACCGGTTTATTTCGAAATCCACCGATAAATGCTTGCCATTCTACAACCTGCTCCGAGGAAACAAGAAGTTCGAATGGACAGAAGAGTGCGAAAGAGCATTCCTCGACCTGAAGGCACATCTGGCCGAGCCGCCAGTGTTATCCAAACCGAAGGCAGGAGAGCCTCTTTTTCTCTACCTAGCTGTCACGGAGGATACAACTAGTGCCGTATTAGTACGAGAAGAAGACCGAGTTCAGAGACCAGTCTACTACATCAGCAAGAGACTTCTCGGGACTAAATCCAGGTACCCGTTGATGGAGAAATTGGCATTTTGCCTTATCATGGCCTTGTGAAAGCTCAGACCGTACTTCCAGTCCCACTCGATACACGTCATGACCGATCAGCCTTTAAGGCAGGTTTTGCAAAAACTTGAAGCATCGGGACGTTTGTTAAAATGGGCAATCGAACTCAGTCAGTTCGAGATTTTGTACACTCCGCGAACTGCTATAAAAAGTCAGGCCCTAGCCGATTTTATGGCAGAATGCACGGGATTCCAAGAGGATCCCGCAGAAGACTCACCCCAGGTCACCTCGTCCCAGGCGTCATGGAGGATATTTGTGGATGGTTCATCCAACGAGAACAGCTCTAGGGTTGGAATCATTTTGATATCCCCTGAAGGACATAGATTCCACTCGGCACTGAGATTCGGATTCAAGGCCTCCAACAACGAGGCCGAATACGAAGCTTTGCTGGCCGGGCTGAGGATAGCTCAGGAGTTGAAGGCGAGCTCCGTCCAGTGCTTCAGTGACTCCCAGCTCGTGATAAACCAGGTTATGGGCGAATATCAAGCACGGGGACCCAAGATGGCTGCCTATCTGGCAAAGGTAAAAGGTGAGCTGTCCGCGTTTAGGCGAGGCTCGATCAAACAGATACCTCGGGAGCAGAACGCTAACGCAGATGCTCTTGCCAAGCTCGCCACCTCTGGGGAGACAGAGACCTTGGGGTTAGTGCCAATAGAATTCTTGGAGAAACCAAGTATAAAAGAAGTCAGGACGGAGGTCGAGATGATCGATGCCAGGCCGACCTGGATGACCCCCATCCTTGAATACCTCGTCGAGGGAAAACTACCTCAAGGACGCAATGATGCACGGCGAGTCCTGTATCAAGCTCCCAGGTATGCGATTGTAGATGGAGTTTTATACCGACATGTGCATTCCCTACCTCTCTTGCGATGCGTTCTTCCAGGCAAAGCAAAGGCCATCCTGCAGGAGGTGCATGAGGGTTTTTGCGGAGACCACACTGGGGGGCAAAGCTTGGCCTTAAAGGTCCTGAGGCAAGGATATTACTGGCCAACTCTGTCCAAAGACTCGATTTCATACGTGAAGAAATGTGACAAGTGCCAGCGATTCGCCGCAGTTGCCCGAGCTCCTCCAGTTGAGCTGAAGATGATCTCATCCCCATGGCCGTTCGCTGTTTGGGGGATCGACTTGGTGGGCGCCCTCCCTACTGGAAAAGGTGGGGTCCGTTACACCGTGGTAGCCATCGACTACTTTACGAAGTGGGCTGAGGCAGAACCTTTGGCGATGATAACGTCCAAAAAAGTGCTTAACTTCGTGGTTAAAAGCATTGTCTGTCGATTCGGCCTGCCCAAGAAGATCATTTTCGATAATGGCACTCAGTTCGACAGCGACTTGTTCACCAAGTTTTGTGAAAGGTACGGAATTGTGAAAAGTTTCTCCTCCGTGGCCTATCCTCAGGCGAATGGCCAGGTCGAAGCTGTCAACAAGACTCTAAAGGTGAGCCTCAAGAAGAGATTAGATGAAGCGAAGGGGGTCTGGCCAGAACAGCTCCCCCAGGTCCTATGGGCATACCGGACCTCGCATCGGACTCCTACGGGTCATACTCCTTTTTCCCTAACCTTTGGGAGTGAGGTAGTCCTCCCCGTGGAAATTAAGGTGCTTTCGCATACTGTGCAATTCCCTTGACCTAGTTGATGAAAGGCGAGAAGATTCGCAACTCCAGCTCGCCCATTATCAGCAAAAGATCACTCGCTATTTTAACTCCAAAGTCAAAAAGCGCGCCTTTAGCGTTGGCGACCTGGTCCTAAGGAGAGTCTTCTTAGCCAATAAGGACCCCAAAGATGGAGTCTTGGGACCGAACTGGGAAGGACCATATCAAGTCATCGAGGTCATTAAGGAGGGAACTTATAAGTTAGCTCGGCTTGATGGAGTGGTAGTCCCGCGGTCTTGGAATGCCATCCATTTAAAGAAATATTATCAATGATTCACTTGTAAGGCCTGGAAGGACATTTTTTATGTATTAAGCAATGAGAATCAGCTTTTTGTTTATATCTGTACATGCTTTCAAGTGTAATCTAAAGTAACCACGAAAGACCCTTTCCCAGTTACTTGGGGGCATATGGTACCTGGATATAACCAGGTCACCTTAATGACTTAGAAGTTGATTCATATCGATTGATCGTTGTTTTTCTTAAAAAACGCGAGATATTGGTAAGGATTAACGCGAACTAAGTCCTATCCTGGATTTAACCGGGTCATAAAACTTAGAAGTTGATTTAAATCTATTGATCGTTGTTCTTCCTAAAGAGCTCGAGATATGGATAAAAGTTGACACGAACTAAGTTTTCAAATTAAGTTCCTGGATATAACCGGGTCATAAAACTTAGAAGTTGATTTAAATCTATTGATCATTGTTCTCCCCAAAGAGCTCGAGATATGGATAAAGATTAACGCGAACTAAGTTTTTCAAAAATTGTAACCAGAATGCGTAGGGGCAAGAGAGAGAATCAATTAAAAATAAAATTATGTTAAATTGTCTCGAGGTGGAAACACCTCATGCATAGGTTACACACAAAAAAAAGAGTGAAAAATGTTGAAAGAAAGGGCACAAGAGAGGAAGGCCCTAAGCTCCGCCAGGTGGTCCCTTGGAGGTCGTCGTCTGGCCCTACTCAGCTGCGCCGGAGCCATCCCCGGCCTCGGAGGGCGCTTCTTTATCAAGGCGAGCTTGGAACTTCACCAGCAAGCGCTCCCAAAGGTTCGCTGCCAGGAAGGAGAAGTCAGCGTCTGGATTGTAGGCCCAGCAATGGTAGAACAGGTCTTCCAAGGCCTTTTTCGAAGTTGCCTGCTCGGCCTCCAGGGCGGCTTTGGCCTCAGCCTTCGTGGCATCTAGGTCTGTCCGCGTGGTGGCGAGGGCGGTCTCGAGCTCTTGAACCTTTGGGCGGGTTTTTTCCAACTCAGCCTGCGAGGCCTCCAAGACATCCTTAGTCGCCTGCAGAGAAGTTTGGTGCTCGCTCCTCATATCCTCGAGCTGAGTTTTTGTTCTGGCGATGCTCCGATGAAGGGCTGCGGCACTGTGCGAAGGCAGAAAGGCAATTGCCTTAGAAAAAAGAGAAGGGAGAAAAGAAACACAGGGCAAAGCATGATAACAAAAAGCCATAAAAGGGTAAAGTCAGCTTACCGTTAGGGTCATGCCCAGTGAAGACTCCAGCACGCCCACCGGGCTCATTGTCTCGATGGCCCAGAGCTCCTTCTCGTTGAACTTGTATATGTGGCTGACGGCGTAGTTCGATGACTCATACACCGTTCCCCGGAAGGCCTCTGGGATCTTCTCCAGGTCCTGGGGATTGACTGGGATGCGTACCTCGAAGGGTACAATCGCCGAAGCCTCGAGCTCCGTTCCTGCGTCCCGGGCAGAGGCCGGAGCTCGTGGAGGGGGTGGGGGCATGTTGCTTCCCCCTGCAGCAGGAGGAACTGCTCCCACGACCTGGGCAGCTGGGGGTTGCTCCTTCTCCTTTGCAGGAGACTTGGTGGGGGTCTCGGCGGCGTGCTTGGACGTCCGGAGCCTCTTCATTCTTGGCCCAGCGGCCCCAGCTGAGGGGTTCCCCCCAGCGAATGCACCTCGCAGGCTCTCTTCGGGCTGAGACATCTCTTCTGTCAAAACAAAGACATGGTTAGTACAAGAGTTAGCAAACATACAGAAACAAAAACAAAGGGGGAAAAGGAGAAATTAATGTATATGTATACTAAAAGGGATCCTACCCCCCGAGCTAGAAGAACCTATGGTTACGACCATTGGCTCCGGAGCTCCCGTGGGAGAATCTAAGTCGATTATCTCCCGAGCTGGTGCAAGTTCTAGATCTGACTCCGGTTTCGGGCTAGATTCTTCTACATATTGCCTAAGCCGCGGAGCTACGGCACCCCTCCGGAGTGATGGCCATGACCGAAGTTTGGTCCCATACTCCTCGAATAGGATCGACCTAAAGGCTAGGGTGTTATCTACTACTACGGTACCCCTAGGCCGGCTATCTTGGTAGTCCAACACAAGCCAGTCGACACAGTGGAGCAGGGTTGTGTTCAGGTCCGGATCACTTCGGTGACGATGGACGAGTTGCCTAGGATTGAACCTAGCTAGCCGGGGGTCTGCTGTGGCCCTATCTAAACTCCTAAACAGGTAAGGGTTACCTTGGCCAGAAGGACCTGCGGCTGCTCCAGACAGAATCCGCCCCTCGCCCGATGTCTGGGCGACCTCCAACGCCCGCTTCTTGTTTCTCACGAGCGGAACCTCGTCCTCCTCGTCTTCATTTCCTGCAACCTCCTCCACGATTTTGGGCCTGGTGTCGCGGGCTGGGGGAAGCCCCCGGGGCCTCCTTAGGTTTAGAGTCTGATTTGGGAAAATCAGCTTGCAGGCTACCATCGTCTCGTCTGTCACGAGCACGCGGTAGTCCTTTTCAGTGGGGGGCAAGCCCGCCAGTGTCTCGTATTGAGCCCCAAGGGTCACATATTTCTTTGTCCTCGCAAAGATAGCTGCAGGATTAATCTAATTCAGAAAGGGATACAGGAGGAATTGTATGATACTTACGAGTTAAGGTCGAAAAACACTTATGCGGACGATTGAAGTAGTGGAGCTCGCAGTTCCTGAACCCCGTCGACATAAAAAATTGATCTTTGAAGTTGTTGGGGTGGTTGGGCAGCTCGATGACCGCAGCCGTGTTGGGGAATCGGGTTAAGTAATAAAACCTATCGCCTCGCCCCCGCTGATCCGGGCTGGCCTTGAGGCAGAAAAAGTACAAAATATCTGCAGGAGTGGGGACCTCCCACTCGTGCTTCAAAAATAAGTATCTCAACCCCACCAACAACCGATAGGAGTTGGGGGGTAGCTGAAATGGGGCCAACCTCACGAAATTGAGGAAGTCAGCGAAATACTGATCCAACGGGAGGAAGGCCCCTGCCTTGAAATGCTCGCCGCTCCAGGCCGCGAATTCCTCATCGAGCGGCGCGCAGCTCCGCTCCCCTTCCGCGGGAGGTCGGGCAATCACTGACGCTCTCCCCAGCCCGATGTTGTGGGAGAGGAATAGTTTGTTGATCTTCGTCTGGTCGGTAATCTTTGAGACAATCCTCTCCGCCTCAAAG
Source organism: Humulus lupulus (assembly GCF_963169125.1). Lineage (NCBI taxonomy): Eukaryota > Viridiplantae > Streptophyta > Magnoliopsida > Rosales > Cannabaceae > Humulus > Humulus lupulus. The sequence goes on from NC_084796.1 coordinate 79,821,853, forward strand.
AACGCGTCAGGAGCCACCTCGAGCTCCTGCTCCACTGCCGGCCCAATGTTGGGGATCGGGGATTCCGGCATCACCGCCTTTCCTTTGTCTTGCTGGGAGGCCGAGCTGCCGACGGTCTTCTTTGGAGCATTCCTCTTCGGTGCCATCTGGTCGCCTAGCGAATAAAAGAAAAGATTTTAGAAAAGGAGACCTAAGCATGAGGAAGAATCAAAGTGTTCTTTGCAAGAGCTGAGGTAAGCCCCGCCCGTGGAGAGTGAGGCCACGCAGTTCTATGAACACGCGCCTGTGCTCCCAACAAATCCCCGATTACTCGGAATTCGTGTGTCAGGAGGGTCATGATAGAATTTTCCTTGGAGGGAAAGTTTCAGTAGGCAAAGAGTGCAAAACCGCCTGTGAAGCGTGTCCCCTAAGCTACTCGGTTTTGCACCCAAAATTCCAAAACTCCTACCCAGAAATTTTCCCCAGAAAATGCATCCTGTAAACCATACTCCTAAACGATTTCCTACAGCAAAAATACCCTAACCTAAAAGGCTTTCACCCTTCATACCCACAAAAACCAGTAAACCCTTGCATGTGGCTACAGTAAATATTTACCTAGGCTACAGTGAAAAATATTTTCAAAACATGCATAGTCAGGAGGACTTACAGAGTGTTTGGTTGGAAGGTGGATGAAGGTGTCGCCTAGGTGGGAGCTTCGTCAGAGTATTTGTTTCCAAAGCTTTGAAGGAGTCCTTACGCCTGAGCTTCTTGAACACTGAATGACAGTCGGAAAGAAGAGGGTTTTTCTTCTGAGATGAAGAGAGAAGAAGGAGAGAGTTTCTGAGAAATTTCAAATGAAAGGGTGGCCCATGCGTAGGGTGGCCACCCCTTTTATATACGCGAAGGGTCACGTAAAAAGGGTCGTTGGATGGCCTTGATGTGGGATCCAAGGCCCTCCACTCGGAATACGAAACGTTGGCTGGGCATAGGCTAGACCATTAAATGCGGTTCTCGGAAGACGTACCGTCACCAACCACGATGTTCCACGTATCAGGCACCTGCGTAAAGTGTGGAAGGTGAAGAGTTCATGGGGAAGCCTAAAAGCCCCTACTGTGGTCTTATACGACGTCGTATACCACGAGCAGGGGCTTGGGGGCCAGATGTACGCTCTGATTTTCCCACGGGCTGATTAGCGAGCTGAGCTACGGCCTAATCATGATTATCTCGTGGACACCCCCAAGACTGGAGCTGCCATCATAAGATCATACCTCCTTAGCTCGAGGTAACTTAAGGGTTCGCCTCTGGTTACTTAAGGACTGAGTACGGACTCTGAAGGCCGAATGTCGAGTTAAGTATCTAGCTCGTGGTACGAGCTAGAGTTGGAGGCTATGACCCTTTATAAAGTCAACCACGCAAGGTAAACGTGCATATATCAGACATCACGTGTCTGATATATCCCTGACTTCTCGGACACGCAGCGTGAAAGTGCGTATTCAGACGCCCACGACTGGGTTGGGCCGTGCGGCCCATTATCCCCTTACCTATTGATTTGACCACACTTATGTGTCAGGTTTAGGAATTAATCATGAATGTCACTGAGTTGATACGATAGGTAAGAAGGTCACGGGATGACCTTCTTACCAACTCTCAGGTGCCTTCTCCTATAAATATGGAGACCTTGGGAGTTAATAGGGGTTTGATTCTTTATTGTAAGAAATACCCTGTAATCAAATATCCAGTATATAGCAATAATACTGACTAGTGGAGTAGAAGGATTTTAACCTTTGAACCACTTAAAAAACGTACTTTGAGTCGCCATTTCATTTCCTAAGATCATAAATCTGTTTCGGTTCAACATAAGCACTAATCCCTTTCTCTTCTTTTCTTAATTTCCTGTTGGCAAAGAATCGCGTCAACAAAATCCAATTAATGTTATTGTCAAATACATATCTAAATTTTATTAATGTTAAATATTCTACCATTTTTAAAAATTAATAAAAATCTAATTAATTTTATTGTCAATAATTTATTATAAAATTTAATTAAAGCTAAACATTCTACTACATACAAAGATTTTTTAAATCTAATGGTGGGGTTTTATTACTAGTATTAGAGGGGTTTGAAATTATATTCCCACTTGTATTCACGATGTTATCACTTCTGAGACTATTTGATAATACTAATCCCTTAAGGAACCTTTTAAAAAAAAGAAGTTTTTGTTTTTTTTAAATCTAATTAATATTATTATCAAACACGTTAGTAAAAAATAATTAATGTTAAACATTTTATTGTCTACTTTTATCTTAAAAAAAATCAAATTTGTCTTATACTTAAACACATTGGCAAACTTAATTAATGCTAACCATTCCCTCATTTATTACTTTTTTTGTTAAAAAAAAACATCTAATTAACTTTATTGTCAAATACAATAACAAATATAATTGATTCTAAACATTATACCATCTACAATTTTTTTTATTTTATAAAAAAGACACTTAAAATGATTAAAATACACAATTCATATGACTCTACACTATAGAATATTTTCAAACCTAATTAATGGTAATTCAAACATCCTAAAATTAAAAAATAAGACTGACAAAAAAACTTGTCCAACAAAAAATTAATACAAAACTCATACACAAATCCACCATTGCAATATACCTCGTGCCAAGATTGAGCTTAACCCATCAAAGAAAAGTCAAAGTCCCATATAGATTCATCGAAAGATTAACAAAAGAGATCATCAATAATCCAAAAGTCCAATAATAGACCAATAACCAACAAAAAATAAATACTAATTAGCAGAATTAAGAGAAATACGAAAATGCCTTCAAAATCATAAATACACATACATACTCAAATATTTTAAAAATAAAACCGTACCTTTAATAGCTAAAAATCTTCTTCTAAGAATCTATTTTGCTTGTCAGGCTATTCTCAAATCTAAAATATTGAAAATGAGGAAAGAGAAACAAATCTTTGACACATCATATTGAAATTGAAAGAGAGGAAGAGAGAGAAAGAGAAATAGATGATAGAGATATTTGAGAATGAGATGATAATCTTATCTAAAGAAATCGGAGTTGAAAGTGAAAACCACAGATGAGAGAAGAAGAAATCGACATTGATGTAGTGTTGCGTGAGGAAGACGAGAGATAGAGAAATGAAAAAAGTATTTTAATTTTTTTTAAAAGCAATATAATTTCGTTTTCAAAATTTACTTTATTTTTATTTCTAAATTAAAAAAATATATAGCAAAAGTCATCTACGGAACGCGTTTCCTTACTTTATTTTCATATTTTTAATTAAAAAATGAAAAAAATTATTTTTTTAAGAGTTAACTAACTGACCCAAAACAATCATAATATATATCAACTTTTATTATGTTCTATTTATTTTGCGTTGTGCAAACACAAGATTTAAATTACATATCCCTAGACATATGATTAACTAACTACTATTGTAACTATATCAAACTTCATAGAATTAACTGCCCTAAACAAAACACTTTTCTCAACATAAAAAAAAATGACACATGTGCCTTCACATTTTACATCCACATGAAAGACTTTTAGTCAACCGGCCCTGAGCCATTTACCAAAGTATTGCTCCATCTATGTTAATATGACACATGGCCTTCAGGATCCACATCTGAAGGAAGTCACGGGAGGATGCTAGAATTTTCATATACATATTATAAATAAAAAAAATTAGTTACGTAACAAACATACCGAATAAGACTAGGTCATGTTCTCTTCAACACCAACACCACCACTCCAGCTACCATCCGCCAATTGTGCTGCCACCTACGTGACTTCTGTGCGATGTGAGCAACCACCCCTCCGGCCTCCAGCCCTCGGCAACGCCTCTCCTCTTCTCCTCCTTGGCGTTGCTTTATGGTGGTGATGGTTTGTTCGGACTGAAACAACCTCGGCTCTGCCACCGTTCGAAGGTGCAAGCCACCACTAGTTTGACCCTCTCCTGACGCTTTCACATTTTTCCGTGAGATCGCTCATCCGTTGCCACCACAGCTCCTTCTCTGCAAGTGGTTGTAGGACGTTTGACGTCCACCTGTGCAACACCAAAATAGTTTTGGTTCATTCTCGTTTCGGCGATGAATTTATTGTGTGCACATCCATGCTTGTGGCCGAATACCGCAGACCCCATTAGCCATGGTAAGATCGGTGTGATGCGACTGGATTGGACCTAGTGGTGCTCGACTTTAAAGTCGACCATCCCAGAGCCTGTATACAAGCTGCCATGGCTGTTGGCAAATCATGCTTCACGTTAGTTCATGTTGTTTAATGCAACATATACATTAATTATGGGCTTGGGTTTGGGGTTGGGCCTAAAGTGATATTTTTGAAAATTACATGGCCCAAATGGCCATTTCAGAAGAAAATATAAGCCCAACATTAATTTTTGAAATTAATATTAGCCCAATATTATTCTTATGAAAAATAATTGCAAGGTGGTATTTCTGAAATAATTTTTTTTTTTTGTCTTTTCGGAATACTTATTAGAATTAGATTTTAATAATTTTTAAATAATAAGTGTGACTCATTGGATCTTGAAGGAGTTATGGAAGCTCAAGCAACATGGAGAAGAAGATGAAGACCTATTTTTATGTAATAGATTAGATTTACTTTTGATATGTTGTTGACTGCGTTTTTAGCCAACGACATGAGAACGTCAAATACGACAAGCCTTCAAGAGAAATAAAAACGACACAGACGGTTTAATGAAAAAAAAGTAAATAACACAAGAGATTTTATAGTGGTTCAGCCCCGATTGTCGGTAATAGCCTAATCCACTTAGAGTTATGATTTATAGATCTGTACTCAAGATCAGATGGACTGAGCCAACTGAGTTTCTTCAGTACAGATTGCAAAAATACAAGAATTCTCTCTCTAGAATACTCAGACCCAACTTTCTCTCTCTAGAATACACAGTCCCAATTTTCTCTCTCTAGAAAGAAGAAGCAGAAGAAGAGCCCTCTCTCATCCCATAAGCTCCCTATTTATAGGCCTGGGATCCTCAACTGATATCCCCTTATGATAGGGATATTTTATTATATTTATTACATTTAAACATTCAAAATTCGAAATGTAACAAACCCCCTATTTGTGGGAAGAATGAGAGATTCCCGCGTATGTTGTTGAAGCTGTCTCTGGGAATCTTGACTTAGGCTCCTCTAGCTAGTTGATCCACCTCCTACTGACCACTCATGCAAGTGTTGGTCGGACGTGCATGGTGGTAGGACATATTTTCGTGGGTTGAACGTGCATGGTGGTAGGACATGCACTTCTCTCCTCTAACATGGCACTCTCCTCTAGCATGCCATGTTCCTCCTTGAACCAATCTCCTTGGCTTCTCCTCGGACCAAGGTGGTCCGAGGCAACCTCCTTGGCACCTCACCTTGGACAACATTGAGGCAACCTCCTTGGCACCTCACCTTGGACAACATTGAGGCAACCTCCTTTAGCATCTCCCAAACACGTCCGATCGAACATTGTATAGGCTCTCCTTATCAAAATCTAAGTCTCCATTCTCTTGCATGAGACTCCTCCTCCTTAGCTACTTACCTTGGACACGTTCGAGCCAACACTTAGGAAACCTTGGGAGGCTTGCCTCCTACACACCCTTGGGGTCTCTTAGGACCACATCCTCCTTGGGGTCTCCTAAGACCACTTTCTTGAGTTCTCCTCGGACCTCATCCTTGGGTTCTCCTAGGATCACTCCCTTGGGGTCTCCTAGGACCACATCCTCCTTGAGGTCTCCTAGGACCACTCCCCTTAGCTCTCCTAGAATGCATTCTCCTTAGCCTCCTAGGATGCATTCTCCAATTTTTGGGTATAACAGTTGTAATTATCCTTAGAGACCTCATCAAATTCTTATTCTATGCTTATTAATATGATTGATAACATGTTCATGCATATAATATGCCATACATGAATCCTATATAGTTTATATTTAAAGCATACATCTTATTTGATTAAAAATATGTTTTAAATAAGATCAACATAATTGATTATTTGTTTATGTTCAATGTGATTTAAAGGAAACATATAATTAATTAAGTTTAATAGTTAAACTTGGTAAGTCACACCTAATGGGTATTTGCTTTATCCTAGGCCCATAAACAAAATTAATAAATGTGATTTATTAATAATGTAAAAGACATTAATTGTAATTTAGGTTCACCTAATAGTTTTATGATCAATTTAAAATTGATTTAAAATATTTAATGAACCTAATAAATTGTTTGCGTCTCCCTAAAGAAGGTTTTTGACTGTGTTATTTTCAAGGTTAACTTCTTATCAATGAATGAATAGAAATTAATGATGTATTTCAAGTTTGACTAACCCTAAGACACACACTTGAGTTAAGTCATTTATAAAAAATAATGGGTTACACTCACAAAGACGAAATTAGGCTTTCTGGCAAACTAGTTCTTCTTGGTGGAATTAACGATTATTCATAAGTCGAAAGAGAAAATAATTGATTTTAAGTTTCCACTTATGAATTTGAGATTGTCTCAAAATTAATTTGAAATTAGCCTGACCTACCCTAAAGTTGGTCGATTAATTGTCAAATTAATTTATTGTGGTTTAGTAATGTTGACCCAGATTTTGGTCAATTGACACGGAGTCAGAATATTCTTGATGTGAATGAATGCGTTGAAAAGAATCGAATGACAAAAATAATAAGAACACAATATTTTATAGTGGTTCGGCCCCAGGATCTGGTAATGACCTCCATCCACTTAGATTGTTATTGATATGGGAATCAAAGGAGTGATCAAAGAACTAGAGTCCAATGAGTTTCACTAACCTCTGAAGAACAATACAATATTTCAAGTAGAATTACTCTAGTATCAAATAATTCGAAAGCAAAAAAAAAGTCCCTTCCTTGAGCTATCTTTCTCTATTTATAGGCTCAAGGGGGTCTACACGAGATTTTTGCCGATATTCTCTCCTGAATAATCGGATATTCAGGAGATTATGTGAGTTAATTTCGGGATTTACAAAGATCTTTATTGGAACATCATGCTGTATGCGGAACCATCGACCAGACTGGTCGCAGGAAAGACTGGGCCGCCTACTGCCTATAATGTATCTTCTGGTCGATACACTAGCAGAGTTCCTCCAGATGTCAGCCACGTGTCCAGGGATCACTTGCCACGTCATCAATGCTAGTTTTTTGGATAACAAGTAAGATTTGTATTTTATGTATTATTTTGAAATTGTTGCATTCATGCATTATGTTTACTATTCTAAAACTCGATATTTATATTTTTTTATATTAAAGATATTTAGTTTCTTATTTCAGCAGTCAATATCTTCAATCAATAACCTCTTTATTATTGTTTCTTCACTCAACGAACACAAATTAAAATGTTGATAATTTCATGATAATATTGTATTAATGTGAAAAACATAAGTTTGTCATGAAAGAGAAATGTTCTCAAGTGTCAACTGTCACAATACCTCATGAAGAATAGAGAAGTGCCTAAATTTGATGCAATCTAATGAAAATGCTTGTTATTACTCGCTCTATGTAATGAATAATGTTCCTTGTGAAGAAACATGAAATATGAGAGTTGGCAATGATGTCATTGATTCTGTATACGTAGTGAGAGCAATCTGTGTAATTTTTAAATAGATTTATTAGTTTGAACAATAATTATTGTAAAATCATCTAGAAATTTGATTTGTATATCTTTATAAATTTGACAAAATTTTCATGTTTCTTTTATTAATAATAAGATAATTATTTAAGAGACCGGTATCAATAAATTGTCATAAAAATAATCTAATGGATTCTGTCTTTGAAAACCTAATGAACAATTAAAAAGTAATTTGGAATTATTTAAGTAGCTAATCCTTGATTATAATGACATAAAGTTTCTCAAAATGATGATACGTATATTTGGCGTCCTAGGTTAGTACATATCAATCTTGATCAGATAAACTGGTTAGTACAGGATATTCTTTAAGATTGCTAACAGTTAACACTCTTCCGGTTTGTATTTCCTATCCAAAAACATAAATGACTAAGAGACATTTCTTTGTAAATGACTAAAGAGCCAAATAACAACTTCAACTAGTACATAGTGATGTATGTAATCCTTTCAATGTACGGACAAGAGGAGGTTATGAAAATTCGTCATCTTTATTGACGATTATTCAAGATACGTATATTTATACCTAATGCAAAGGAAATCTAAAACTTGTAAGAAGTTTAAAGAATTCCAAACAAAAGCTGAAAAACTATTACAAAAATTACTTATACCACTTTGATCAGATCGAGGAGGTGGATAACTTGATTTGAGTTGAAAGATCATCTACTGGAGAATGAAAATCTATCCCAACTCACAACAACTGGAACACCAATAGAATCTTATTAGATATGGTTAGGTCATTGTTAAGCTACTGATCGCTACCACTCACTTTTTGTTGAAATGCACTTCAAAGAGCGGTATATATTTTGAATGTAGTTCTATTCAAGTCTGTGAAAAGACTCCTTTAGAGTTGTGAAATAGCACTAAAACTAGTTTACACCTTGTTTGCATATGGGGGTGCACCACTCACGTTTTCTTGGAAAACAAAGACTAGGAAGATGGACTAATACTCTGAAGTTTGCATATTTGATGGCTATGCTCCCTAAACAAACAGAGGTTACTTTTGTAGTCTTAGTGAGGAAAGAGTCTTTGCAACCTTTCTCAAACCATTAATTCTGTTTAGAATACTCAAGTGCCTTGTTGTAGTAGGAGGATTGTACGACAACCTGTTCGTTATGAACACAGACATAAGTTTTAGTGTTAGGCACGAACTAGGACAATCCATTAACTTTAGAGAAGGTAATGGATAATTATAACAAGATGCCATGAACAAGAAATAGAATTAATTTATTCCAATTCTATCTTGAAACTTCTAAGATTATTTGGTTGTCATAAGCAGCCAAGTTGAACTCAAGCTGCTCACTCCAGAGTTAGCTAGATATTCTATATGTACGCTTTCTTCGTGCGCTTATTTGCCAGCTGTACACCATGTTGAGTGATTCAGTTCGTATTTATTTTGGGGTACAACATATGCCCCCCAAGCTCCTGCTCTTGCATGACCTCACCTCTGACATGTACTATAGACGATTTTAGGCCCACATATCGAGTGTGAAACACGTGTTAGTGTGTAATAGGTGCCTGTTCGGGTTTCGAGTAATGTGACAATTGTCTTGTCAACTTTTTGCTCCCACAAGGGTTATTTAATCTAGGCCCTTGTATCCCGAACTGACCTAATCGAGAGGCCCAGATTGTTTCTCGATGTTTACGTATAAAAAGGAGAAACATACCTGAACCTCTCTACCTTGCATTCAAAAAATTTCATTTTCCTTCTCAAAACACCTTCAAAACCTTTGACATTCTCTCATTCTCTAGAAGATTTCAGGCTTCTATCTTTGGGTTTGTCATCACTTCCCTCGACCGAACATCCAATCTATAAGTGTCTCTATATCCATTTTAAATTTCATCTCCTTATTATTCAATAAGTTTTATAAAATTTTCCAGCACATTTTCTTACTTCGATTTTGTTTGAGTTTAGTATGGGTTTCAATAATGCCAAAAATAATAACATTAGGTCTGATTAGAAATAGTGTACAAAAAGAAATGGGTTATTTTTTTGGTTTTGAAACTAGATAGTTTGAGTGTCTGCGTAAAAAATTGAGGGATTTTAGATTCAGTTATGGGTAGCTTAAGGGTTACGATTTCTCAAGATGTTATGTATTAAACCGCTTTCCAAAAAGGTATTGTGTAACACCCTGGGTAGCCAAGACCATTACACTGTGTGTTTATAAAGGTGCAAGACTTGCTAATCAAGTCGTTTAGTTAGAAACGTGTTACTAAAATCATAATTGAACTAGGGTTAAAATATTTTGTTCATAAAAGACGCATTTCATTTAAATAAACATTTTATACATGGGATCTCAAAAGAAATAAAGTTTAAAGGACAGTTTAGAAAATTCCAGGATATATGTACAACTACTGGCCAGTCTCAGGGAAAAACAAACATTTCGACTTCTCCGTCCTGTACCGCTCCTCGGTCGTGGCGGCCGATCAGCTGACTATGTACATTTGACCTCAACGCTCTCCAACTCAGGATTGGTCCACCTTGCCCTTGCCTTTACCTGCACCACGTAGCACCCGTGAGCCAAGGCCTAGCAAGAAAACCATAATACATAGTATAGACAATTTACGAATCATCAACCAAATATACAACAAGTCATACAGCTCACATAAACGGTGATATCAATCAACAAACCAATAATTAACCATCCAGACAATGAGCATGTGACAATCATCAGAATAACATCAATAAACATATCACACAATATCTAGGGTCGATGCCCTTAGGCTGAACCCTATGTTTAAGTCATTGTCTTCGGCTCACTTAGGCCGAGCCCAGTGTTCAACCCACTGACTCTGGCTCGCTTAGGCAAAGCTCAGTGATTATTTGATTAACCTCAGCTACCAGTGGCCAAGTCGCGTCCTGTTTGCAAATATTGATACCCTCACTCTTAGGCCGTTTATCACATGTCCCCATGGCATAATATCATCTATGACATCATACAAATATAGGGAGCTCTTAGTCCCAACATATTCACATAACCGGGTACAGTTTCTTACCTTTGATTCCGATAGCTTTGATTAGTGAAAATGACCTTCAAGCACGATCCTGTCCGAGCCCTAGCGTACACCTAGTCAGAGTCATTTGTAACCTAACCTCGGGACTAATCCCAAGCCCTTCGGAAGCCCTAATTCCACCAAACGAAGTGGTGGAATCAAACCCCGAGTCCCCGGGCAAAAACCCTAAGAAAACACCCACAAATCCACTTCTGAAGGCAAGGTAGCGCTACAGCGCTACATGCAGAGCCAAAATCCCCCAGAAAACCTAGGCCCAGCGATGTAGCGCCTTAAGGCTAGCGCTACTTACAACTCCTTCAGCACTTTGATTTTTCTCCTTCGAATTTCCTCGAGCCGAAACTCCCTAAAACCCCTCCAAACTTCACCCATACATCAAATTGAACCTACCATCCCTTACATCTCATCCCACATAACCCAATGATTAGTGCTCAAAAATATCATTTTATTAGTCTTAAAAGTGTACAATTAATTAAGGTTAAATAATATTTTCATGGATTTATTGTCATATATTTTATATTTGAAAATATTAATTTTAATTTAATTTGTGTTTAATTTTCAGGAAATAAAATGTATTTTGACACAAAGAAAAAAAAAGAAGAGAGAAAGAATTAAAATTGAAGAAATCATGAAGAAAATGGCATTTTTGAAGATGGAATAGCCCAAAGTGGAGCCCAAACCCAAAGCTTCAGCTGCCACCTGACGCTGCCAAATGGCAGCTCCCCATTCACCCAGCCAAGCTTCCAGCTGCCTGACGAAGCCAAGCCGAGCCGCTGACGAGCCGCACCTGCCACCTGACGCGCTGCCATGTCTGACAACTGCCACCTGACGTGCCTGCCATGCTCCCCACGCGCCTGACACACGCACCTGACAAGCCAACCGAAGCCTGCTACGTCGCCCACATGTTCCCCACATCGTCAGCCTTTGTCTCCCACGGCTGAACAACAGTTTCCCCACTTTGCACCTATTTTGCAGCCATTTTTCCCACTATTTTATACACGGTTCAACACGTTTTTGAGTCCTATTTACACTATAAATAGAGTACCAAATGGAGTAAAAAATCATCAGATTGTGGGAGGAGAGTATAGAGTATTGTTGGAGAGAAAAACACTTATTTTTCCTATTTTTCTTTTACATTTTTGTGAGTGAAAACAATGCCTATTTTAGGCTAAATTCTCTTGGGGAAAGGCTAGAGTGAAGTTCATGTTTTACATTATATTTTTAATATATTGATTCTTTATTTTGTTCTTCATTTCTATATCTTTGTTACAATTAAATTTATTTTCTTCTAATTTTTATTCTAAATTTATTAGTGTCTTTTACATAAGTCTAGTCATGCTCTTCTTATGTAATTTAGGCTCTTAATTTAATTTAGGATATTTGTTATATTATATGCTTTTTAGTGCATTCTGCCATTGGTATTTTGTCGCTCTAAGGTATATAATATGATAGGTTTTTAACATTAGAAGTTAGTATAATTTAATTAAAGAACATATTTTAAGGTGAGCTTTATTATATATATTTTCCAACTATAATTAATGGTGTAGAATTATAGTTGAGTATAATAAATCAATTTTATTAAAATATATATATATATGTTTGCATGAATGTAACTTAGGCCTTCCATATTTTCTTTCTGATTCTAATTCCTTGATTTTGTTTATTTAATGTTTATATTCTTTTTCAAAGTTACATTATTTCAAAGTTTATTATTTCTGATTTACTTATCTTTCTGTTTACTTGTATTTTACTTCTCTGTGGATACGACATAGCCCGATTACTACGGCGACCGCTTAGGAGTTTATTGGGCGATATCACCCAACAACACAAAACTTAGCCACATGTACCATCAAACAAAGAAAACAAGATTTGAACCCAAGACTCAAGAACTCAACCAGAAACTCAGAAGTTACCAAGCAACTCAAATGATCAAGCATAGAATTCCTTACCTTTGATGGGGAATTCGACCTTAGGTTGCCCTTAGTATCCCTCCAGCCTTAAGCTCCTCAATTCTTCAAGCTTAATTCCCTTATCTTCCATCCAAAACTCAAGTTCGAAAATCTATTTCAATAAAATTCAGAAACTCAAGAACAACCTTTAAACATTACCTTAATTGGGTGACTAACTCCTGCAAAATCCTCAAGCTTTATCAAAGATCCTAGCCCTAAGCTCCAGCCTAAAGTTCCTCTGAATTACTGCCTCAAAAATCTTCAAGGAGTGGTGAAGAATGGCCAAACCGAGAGAGAGAAAGACATTAACTTATGTGTTCTATTTTTCCTTCTTTCATTCCTTCTTCTTTTATTTTCTTTCAGCTTCCACTTGCTTCCACACTTCCCACTAAGTCTATAAAGGCTAAATATCACTTATCCCTTATTAAATCAAATGACCATATTGCCCTCCTAGTTATAACCAAACCTTTAAGTCATTCTAAGGGCATTTTGGTCATTCCTCCCAATTCTCGCTAATTCCTCGAGTGTCCCTAATAATTATCGCTTACATCCCGACACCTAACTAATCACCAATTATTTTCCTCAATGTCAAATAATCTTCAAAATATTTCCCAAATTCCCAGAAATACCCCCAGGCTCCCCCGAGTCGGGTATAAATCCCCACCGTGACTTTTCTGCTAAATCGCTCACTAGGATCGCCTCGAGTTACAAGCTGCAAATATATCCACATAATAATGTGGTCTCAACAATTAATCACAAATAATTACATTTATGCCCTCAACGGGCCAAAATTACAAACATGCCCTTATAATCTAATTAGGGCCTACATGCATACTAATACACATAATCATGCATCTCACATGTCCAGATAATCATATAAGCATGCTTATCACATAATCACGCCTTTAACCATTTAATTCACACATAATTCAGTTATGCCTTCCCGACACACTAATCACGGCCCTTAAGCCTTATTAGTAATTTTGGTTCGTTACACATATCCCCTCCTAATGAGAGTTTCGTCCTTGAAATTTACCTGAATAACTCAGGATACTTATCTCGCATTGCTGGCTCAAGATCCCAAGTCGCCTCCTTGACCCTACTATTCCTCCATAACACTTAACTAGAGGAATCGTCTTATTCCGTAGAAATTTATCCTTTCGATCCAAAATCTGAACCGATCGTTCCTCATAAGATAAATCTGTCTGTAAGTCCAGGTCTTCATACTTCAGCACATATGTCATATCTGAGACGTACTTTTGGAGCATAGAAACATGAAATACGTCATGTACTCCTGACAGCGATGGTGGCAAAGCTAACCAGTAAGCCACGTGTCCGATCCTTTCCAGAATCTCAAAAGGTTCGATGAATCTAGGGCTCAGTTTTCCCTTCTTTCCAAACTTCCTCACCCCTCGCAGTGGTGAAACTCGAAGAAACACGTGGTCCCGAACCTAGAACTCCACGTCCCTATGCTTGGGATTAGCGTAGCTTTTCCGTCTACTCTGTGAGGTGAGCATCCTAGCTCAGATCTTCTCAATAGCTTCATTTGTCTTCTAAACCATGTTTGGCCCCAAATACTTCCTCTCACCCATCTCATCCCAATGAATGATTGATCTACATCTCCTCCCATATAACATCTCATAGGGAGCCATTCGAATCGTTGATTGGTAACTATTGTTGTATGAAAACTCAATCGACGAGAGATACTTACTCCACGATCCCTCAAAATCAATCATGCATGCTTGAAGCATATCCTCCAACACCTAAATCTTCCTCTCAGATTTTCCATCAGTCTGAGGATGAAAGGCCGTGCTGAACTTCAACTGAGTTCCCATAGCCTTCTGCAAACTACCCCAAAACTTGGAGGTAAAGATACGATCTTGATCAAACACTTTAGACTTGGGAACCCCATGGAGACGAACGATCTCCCTACTTTGCATACTGATCCACTGTATACGTCGTCTTCACTGGAAGAAAATGAGCTGACTTGGTGTATCTGTCCACTATCGCCCACACCGAGTCATGAAGCCCTACAGTCCTAGGTAAACCTCCCACAAAGTCCTTAGTAATATCCTTCCATTTCCACTCTAGAATACCCAAATGCTAAAGCAACCCTGCTGGTCGCCGATGCTCAGCTTTCACCTGCTGACAGGTTAAACATCTGGCTAGGTACTTCACCACATCCTTCTTCATCCCGGACCACCAATATACCGTCCGTAGATCCAGATACATCTTCGTGGTACTCGGATGAAGTGAGTACGGTGTAGCATGCGACTCATATAGTATCTTTTGTCTGATTACAACATCAGTTGGGACACAAATCCGCCCCTGATACCATAACAAACCAACATCTGAAATAGAATAGTCCTTAGCTACCCCCGCTAATACATTCTCTCTAACCTCCTGTAATTGAGTGTCAACCAACTGACCTTAATCTGTTCTAGCAGGGTCGACTGCAGAGTAATGTTGGCCAACTGGCCCACCCCCAATTCTATCCCTGCTCTGAACATCTCATCTGCTAACTCTCTCGAAATCTAGGTGGAGCTATACAACTGACCCGGGTCCTTCCGGCTCAATGTATCTGCTATTATGTTGGCTTTCCCCGGGTGATAAAGAATATCACAGTCATAGTCTTTTACCAATTCTAGCCAACATATTTGCCTCGTGTTCAAGTCCTTCTATGTGAAGAAGTACTTCAAACTCTTGTGATCGGTGTGTATCTCGCACTTCTCCCCATACAGATAGTGCTGCCAAACCTTCAGTGCGAATACACTGCTGCTAACTCCAAATCATGGGTAGGATACCGTTGCTCATACTCCTTTAGCTGTCGTGACACATAAGCTACAACCTTCTCGTTCTGCATCAACACACAGCGCAAACCCAACCTTGACGCATCGCAATAGACAACAAACTTCCCTCCCTCTGAAGGAAGACTCAACACAGGTGCAGTAACATGTTGCCGCTTCAATTCTTGGAAACTATCCTCACACTTGTTTGACCAGACAAACTTAAAATTCTTTAGTGTTAATTCTGTCATCGGTGCTGCTATCTTTGAGAACCCTTCCACAAACTTTAACTCTGAACCTCTGAGGCGTTCCTTGGCCTCACCCCAACCTCTCACTGCCTCTACCTTAGATGGATCAACCTTAATCCCATATGCACCAACAATATGTCCAAGGAATGTCACTTCTGGTAGCCAAAACTCACATTTCTTAAACTTGGCGTACAACTGATACTCTCTCAACCTCTGCAGAACCTGTCAAAGATGAAACTCATGCCCTATCTCTGAACTGGAGTACACTACTATGTCGTCAATGAAGACAATGACAAACTGATCCAAGAAGTCCTTGAACACCCTGTTCATTAAGTCCATGAAAGCTGCTGGGGCATTGGTCAAACCAAACGACATGACTAGAAACTTATAGTGTCCATACCTCGTCTGAAAGGCCATCTTCGGTATGTCCTCGTCCTTGATCCTAAGCTGGTGATAACCAGATTGAAGATCAATCTTCGAGAACACCGTCTTACCCTGTAGCTAATCAAACAAGTCATCAATCCTTTGTAGAGGATACTTATTCTTGATAGTCAACTTGTTCAATTCCTTGTAGTCTATACACATTCTTAGAGTCCCGTCCTTTTTCTTCACAAACAAAACTGGAGCACCCCATGGCGAGTAGCTAGGCCAGATGAACACCAAATCTAAAAGCTCCTGTAACTGTATCTTCAATTCCTTCAGTTCTTCCGGTGCCATTCTATATGGGGCCCTTGACACTGGCTCTATCCCTGGTGCTAACTTGACAACAAACTGAATCTCCCTATGTAGTGGCAACCCTGGTAGGTCCTCGGGGAACACATCCAAGAACTCACAAACCAACCTGGTCTCCTCCGACCCTGCTGGAAAAACCCTAGTGGTATCTACCACACAAGCTAGAAAGCCTATACATCTACCCTGTAATAAATCTCTGGCTCTTAGCGCTAATATCATGGGTACGCGGGGTCAATATACCGCTCCCACAATGACAAAGTGATCCTTGACCTCTGGCTTAAATGTCACCATCTTCTTCCTACAGTAAATAGTAGCTCCATATCTAACCAGCCAATCCATTCCCAAAATCATGTCAAAGTCCTCCATACCCAACTCAATCAAGTCTACTGACAATTCCCTACCATCAACCATCATTGGCAGTGCTCTAATCCACCTCCTAGAAACTACCAGTTCTCCTGTAGGAAATATAGTCCCAAACCCCGCAGTATAATTCTCACTAGGTCTACACAGTCTATCAATTACCTTACTAGAAACAAATGAATGTGTAGCACCAGAGTCAATCAATACAGTAAAAGGAGAGCCAGCACTAGAAAGATGACCTGTCACTACCAAGGGACTAGCCTCGGCCTCTGCCTACGTCAAGGTGAACAATCGAGCTGGAGTCAAGCTATCCACCTTCCCTACTTCCCCTTTCTTCATTGTCGGGCAGTCTTTCTTGAGGTGTCCTACCATCCCGCACACATAACAGACCTTAGCCTGGCATTAGCCCGAATGGCGTCTTCTGCACCTTGTGCACTCAGGATAACTCCTCCATGAATCTCCGCCTCCCTGATAGCCACCCTGAGTACCCCGACCTCTCTTATCAGAACCAGGAGCGGTCAAAACATTAGGGGTCTTCCTCTTCAGATCCCTGGGGCCTCCGCCCTTACCAGACCCAGAGTAGGGAGGCACCGCCCTGTGGCCCTCCCACCTTACTGCACTCTCCCTCCATATCTTATTCTCCGCTTCCTCAGCAGTAAGAGCCTTCTCCACAACCTAGGCATAAGTTGTCCCCCCAAGAACTATTGTAATCCTCACATCTCAGGCTATCATAACATTAAGCCCTTTGATAAATCTGTCTTGCCTAGCTGCATCAGTAGGCACAAGATCCGGTGCGAACTTCGCAAGCCTGTCGAACTTGAGGGTATATTCTGTAACTATCATGCTGCCCTGAACCAACCCCAGAAATTCATTAACCTTTGTTGTCCTGATGGCAACATTGTCATAATTCTGGCTGAATAAATTCTTGAATCCTTCCCAACTCAATGTAGTAACATCCCTAGTCTGTGATGCCACTTCCCACCAGATGCGGGCATCCTCTCTCAACATATATGTAGCACAAGCCACTCTGTCGTGACCCTCTATCCTCATAAAATCCAGAATAGCAGTGGCCATACTTATCCACTGTTTAGCCTTTAGTGGATCTGGTCCTCCCTTAAAAGTTGGAGGATGTTGTTTCTTGAACCGCTCATACAACGACTCCCATTTATTCCCAACCTCTACTGGCTGTATAACTGGTACCACTGAAGGTGGCACAATAGGGGTAGCACTCCATGATGGAGCTTGCTGTCGCAAAAGTTGGATCTGCTCATCCTGGCTCTGTAGCCGTGCTTGCATGTCTGCCATAAGTTGCTGCCAGTTCTCAGGGACTGGCAGAAGGGTCTGGCCCTGGTTATCATCTCTTGTCTCAGACCTACTACTGGTAAGTCGTACAGATCATCTTGGATGCATAGCTATCCAAGTTAATCTGTGATTAATGACTCGGCAGTTAGACTATGATGATAGGGTAATAGCCTTTCCAAAATCCACCAATGGAACATAATCGATCACAAGTAATCAAAATATGATAGTTTATTCAAATATTCATTCACATACAACAGCAATGCTAATAAGCACGCCTCAATATCATCACACAACAGTCAAGGTCCAGGCCCTATCAGCATCTCATCCTTCCTATTAATCACACAGATATCAACATTCATATTCCATTCTAATCATTTAAGAATATAAACACGTATGCACAATTACCAAACCCTAAGTCAAGCTTGTCTTTAGCGGCGAATGTACATATCCAGCCAGTCTTCAGCAACCCTTAAACCTAGGACGCTCTGATACCAAGTTGTAACGCCATGGGTAGCCAAGATCGTTACACTATGTGTTCATAAAGATGCAAGACTTGCTAATCAAGTCGTTTAGTTAGAAATGTGTTACTGAAACCATAATTGAACAAGGGTTAAAAGATTTTGGTCATAAAAGATGCATTTCATTTAAATAAACATGTTACACATGGGATCCCAAAAGAAATAAAGTTTAAAGGACAATTTACAAACTTCTAGGATATATGTACAACTACTGGCCACTTTAAGGGAAAAACATACATTTAGGCTTCTCCCGTCCTGTACCACTCCTCGGTCATGGCGGCCGATCAGCTGACTATGTACATTCGGCCTCAAAGCTCTCAAACTCAGGACTAGTCCACCTTGCCCTTACCTTTACCTGCACCATGTAGCACCCGTTAGCCAAGGCCCAGCAAGAAAACCATAATACATAGCAGTGACAATTTACGAATCATCAACCAAATATACAACAAGTTATATAGCTCACATAAACAGTTATATCAATCAACAAACCAATAATTACCATCCAGACAATGAGCATGCCATAATCATCAAATTAACATCAATAAACATATCACACAATATCTAGGGTCGACGCCCTTAGGTCGCACCCTCTGTATAAGTCACTGTCTTCGACTCACTTAGGCCGAGCCCAGTGTTCAACCCATTGACTCTGGCTCGCTTAGGCCAAGCTCAGTGATTATTTGATTAACCTTAGCTACCAGTGGCCGAGCCACGTCCTATGCGCAAATATTGATTCCGGCACTCTTAGGTCATTTATCACATGTCCCCATGGCATAATACCATCTATGACATCATACAAATATAGGGAGCTCTTAGTCCCAGCATATTCACATAACGGGCGCAGTTTCTTACCTTTGATTCCGATAGCTTTGATTAGTGAAATCGACCTTCAAGCACGATCCTGTTCGAGCCCTAGCGTACACCTAGTCACAGTCATAAATTAGAACCATCATTAAACTTAAAATTCCATAACCTAACCTCGGGACCAATCCCGAGCACTTGGGAAGCCCTAATTCCACCAAGCGGGGTGGTGGAATCAAACCCCGAGCAAAAACCCTAAGAACACCCAAAAATCCACTTCTGAAGGCAGGGTAGTGCTACAGCGCTACATCAGAGCCAAAAATCCCCCTGAAAACCTAAGCCTAGCGCTGTAGCACCCTAAGCCTAGTGCTACTTACAACACCTTCAGCTCCCTGGTTTTTCTCCATTGAATTTCCTCGAGCCAAAACTCCCTAAAACCCCTCCAAACTTCACCCATACACCAAATTGAACCTACCATCCCTTACATCTCATCCCACATAATCCAACAACACAAAACTTAGCCACACGTACCATCAAACAAAGAAAACAAGATTTGAACCCAAGATTTAAGAACTCAACCAGAAACTCAGAAGTTACCGAGCAACTCAAATGATCAAGCATAGAATTCCTTACCTTTGATGGGGAATTCGACCTTAGGTTGCCCTTAGTATCCCTCCAGCCTTAAGCTCCTCAATTCTTCAAGCTTAATTCTCTTATCTTCCATCCAAAACTCAAGTTTGGAAATCTATTTCAACAAAATTCAGAAACTCAAGAACAACCTTTAAACTTTACCTTAATTGGGTGACTTACTCCTGCAAAATCCTCAAGCTTTATGAAAGATGCAAGCCCCAAGCTCCAGCCTATATTTCCTCTGAATTACTGCCTCAAAAATCTTCAAGGAGTGGTGAAGAATGGCCAAACTTAGAGAGAGAGAAAGACATTAACTTATGTGTTCTATTTTTCCTTCTTTCTTCCCTTCTTCTTTTATTTTCTTTCAGCTTCCACTTGCTTCAACACTTCCCACTAAGTCTATAAAGGCTGAATATCACTTATCCCTTATTAAATCAAATAACCATATTGCCCTCCCAGTTATAACCAATCCTTTAAGTCATTCTAAGGGCATTTTGGTCATTCCTCCCAATTCTCGCTAATTCCTTGAGTGTCCCTAATAATTATCGCTTACATCTCGACACCTAACTAATCACCAATTATTTTCCTCAATGTCAAATAATCTTCAAAATATTTCCCAAATTCCCAAAAATACCCCCAGGCTCCCCCGAGTCGGGTATAAATCCCCACCGTGACTTTTATGCTAAATCGCTCACTAGGATCGCCTTGAGTTACAAGCTGCAAATATATCCACATAATAATGTGGTCTCAACAATTAATCACAAATAATTACATTTATGCCCTCAACGGGCCAAAATTACGAACATGCCCTTATAATCTAATCAGGGCCTACATGCATACTAATACACATAATCATGCATCTCACATATCCAGATAATCATATAAGCATGCTTATCACATAATCGTTCTTTTAACCATTTAATCCACACATAATCCAGTTATGCCCTCTTGGTACACTAATCAAGGCCCTTAAGCCTTATTAGTAATTTTGGGTGGTTACATATTGGGTCTGACACGCAGATCCTGAAGTATCAAGGATTTCCAGAGTTTACTGCGCATGGTCAGCGAACACGTTGAACAAAAGCGTTGTTGCTAGGGGAAATCTTAGCTTGTATATCCCTTAGGTTGAATAGACCGAGTTCAAACCCTCTGGCTGCCATACCTTTATCACCGTAGAAAGATTTTATATTAGGTCGCCTCTAACAGGCTGCTTTGTCGCCAGGCAAGCTAAATCATGGCCCACCAGAAGATGTCATTCACGAGCTCTTTTTCTCAAAGCAATTATAAGGGTAAGAAAATTGCATCTGAGACTCTTATTCCCCACTTCGCCCTAGTAGTGGATAGGGAGATCGTAGTTGACCCCAACGCCTTTTATGAGGCTTAGCGCATCGAATCCAAGATAAAGAATCAGGGCAAGGTTAATAAAATTTTACTGAGTCACGGGCTCAAATTGGGGTTTCAAGGGTCTTGTTGCCCACCCTCCGTTGCCCACCCTTCGTTGGAAGGAGAGTGAAGCTGAACTCCACTTCAGGATGACTTTGGGGCCTAGAGTCACGAGCACCTGAAGGTAGGTGCCTTTCTCCCTTTGGACCAATATTTCGTAGACTTTTTGAACTACATCAAACTGGCACCATTTTAGCTTCCCTACAATTCATATAAACTTTTGGCAAGGTTGAAGTATCTATTCTTGAAGCACTAGTGGGAGGTTCCCACCCCCGCTGACATCATGTACTTCTTTTGTCTCAAAGCCAACCCTGAACAAAAGGGGTGAGGTAATGGCTTCTACTACCTCACCAGATTTCCCAATACGAGCTCCGTCATCGACCTCCCCAACCACCCGAATGACTACAAGGATCAATTCTTCATGTCAAACGGGTTCAAGAACTGCACTCATTGGTATTTCAACCGTCCTTGTAAGTTTCTTACCTCCTTGATCTTTATACATGATTTCCTTTTCAATCAAGTTTAAACATATTCTGATTGAATTGTTACTTTGTGCAGCTATATAAAAGAGAACGGGGCAGTCAGAGACCCTCGAAGGTCAATATGAGATGTTGGCTCATATTCCTGCCAAGGAGAAGGAGTTCCGAATTGTAGTTAATGACGCTACCATGGTGGCCTGCAAACTAATCTGGAAAGATCAGACACTAGCCATCAGAGCTCATGGTCCTCCCCCCGAGCTCCCTTCTTCTCAAGAACTCATCCTTACTATTGAAGACGTTGAAGAAGAGGATGAGGTCGCACAGCTGGTGCGCGAAAGAAAGGTTTCTAAAGATGGATAATATCCTGACCAAGGCTGAGCTGAATCAGAGGTACCAGCCGACACATCCAGCCAAGGTAACCCATTAAAAGAATTAAATCGAGCTGCTACCAGTTTTAGGCTAGTTTGATTCAACCAAAGGCAACTCGTCAGTCGACAAATGGTTGATCTGGACCCTCCTTCAGTGTGTGGATCACTTGGTTGTCCGCTATGACTATAGCTATCCCCTGTGTACCGTAGTTGTAGATAGCACCCTTCATTATAGATCTGCCATTTTTGAGGAATACGACAAAAACCTTTTGTAGGGTATTTTTACCACGAGTATTAGGTAGGTTGTGCATGAGTCTAGTCCAGATGAGTCTTCCCCCTCCCCGATAGTCCAAGAGTTAGAGGTTTTATCCAGCCCGGTTCGTAATCTGTTGTTGAACATAGTAATTTCTGTTGGGAAAACTTATACAGGATCTTTATTTATTTTCATGTAGATCTAATATTAAACAAATTAATATGAGATAACCTAGAACATGTTTCTAAAATTGAATTCAAATAGAAACAAAGACAAGAACACTTACAATATACGCATAAAAATGAAAGAGTCATTCCTTCAATTTCTCTAACTCTTGTATCCTCTCCGTCGCAGAGTATTATCAAGAAACTGAACCGATCTTCTATTTTCTTCACAGTCTTCCAATGTATCCTTAGAATCACCTAGACTAGTGTGGGCAATTCTCAACACATGAGATAGATATAGAGAGAAGAAGAGAAAATAAAAAATAGGCTTAGAAAAGGACTTGTGGTTAGAGAGAATCTAAAACTATAAGAAAATCTGACTTGTGACTTATCAAACTTATATGTCGTCTCAGAAATCTTAACTCATGACTTCTCTCTAAGCACTCATTTATAGAATCAATTAGGCCAATTAATATAATTAAAAAATCAATAAAAAGATAGCCAATTAATAGCGCTAGGTCGAAATTATCATGGGCTTTAGGCCCGTGAAATTTCCCATTTGATTATAAGCCCATTGAACTTAAAATCAAGGCTTGTATTATTTTCTATTGATTTAATTAAATAAATAATTATTTAAATCCTTTATCAAGTTAATTATTTATAATTTGAAACCTTGATTTAAATTTATTTATTAATTTAGATACCAATTTATCTTAACCAATAAATCTGCCATAATTTCTCTTTTCTTCTCAAAATTACACAACTATGTGAAACTATCCAAAATTTACCTGGTCAACTTTGATAATTCTAATTGATAATTAAATCAATTAATTGAGACTATCTAGATGATTTTATCCAAGGTACAATGGGGACCATGGGCCTATAAAATCAAGCACCAATAAGTTATCATAAATCTAACAAATAATTTACTAGCTTATTAATTCCTCGTGACTCCACTATAGACTCGGAATTGCACTCTTTAATTCATAGAACACTCTATAAAAAATATAGATATGCTATTAATTATCCATTGTTACAACCATAATTGTTACTCAATCCTCTATAGACGGTCTACAATGAGATAGGACTAAAATAATGTTTTACCCCTCATTATATTTTATCCTTCAAATACTTAGTTCCTTGTAAATGATATTTCAGTAAACTAATTTAATTACTGAAATGAGATCTCTATCATTTAACACCTTGAACCAAACTAAAAGGAAACCATCGTTTCACTTCTTTATCAAAAGTTATAGATGTTCATACCTATGATTAACACTCCCACTCAATTATACTACTGAGTTCCCAAGATGTAGGTATGGACTAGTCTGTAGGGTAAGTTGGTAATGAACAAGTCAAAGAACTCAAATAATACAATCAGTTAGAATAGTAACCACTCAGAATTGAGATTGAAATGACCTATGGTCAACTATATGATATGACTAGAATAGATAATAACAGTATGTTTACTTATCTTATCAGCTGTCAATATCAGTCCTGCTCGATGTAACAAATACATCCGATCTTATCTACTTTGCTAATGTTCTGGAAAGAACATAACACTGTAATGTGTAAGTAGATCATATCGTAGATTGGCAAGTCAGTGTAAATCTTGTGCACTGACTAATCTTAGGACTAACTTATTTTGAACATATAATCATATTTATATTCCACTGTGATTACGTCACTATAAATAAGATTAGCTATATGCTCCGGATTTAATAGAAGTTTATATTAAACAAATAATCATGAAAATAAAGCATGTGAGCAAAGTGATTGACCAAGTCAAAAAATGATTTATATTCTTTTATTGATAAGAAAATGAGATTACAAAGAATTTGGATTTTAATTAGGGCATAAAACCCCAACAAACTCCCACTTGCACTAATTGAAACTAATGCCTTAATTATACTTTTCCCTTCTCCTTGATATGGTTATCAAATGTAGCTTCTGGTAGTGTCTTTGTAAACGAATATGCAAGATTGTCTTCAGTTGCAATCTTCATAACCTTCACATCTCCCCTGGCTACATATTCTCGAATAATGTGATACTTCCTTTCTATATGCTTACTTCTCTTGTGACTTTGAGGTTCTTTTGAGTTAGCTATCGCTCCTGTATTATCACAAAACAACACAAGCAGTTTATCCATTTCTGGAATAACACCAAGATCCGTATAGAACTTCTTTAGCCAGACTATTTACTTAGTTGCTTCTGACGTGACTATGTACTCAGCCTCCATGGTGGAATCTGAGATTGCAGACTGCTTTAAGCTTCTCCATATCACAGCTCCACCCCCAAGAGTAAACACCATTCCAGAAGTAGACTTCATGTCATCGACATTAGTTTGAAAATCTAAACCGGTGTAGCCTACAGGGTTCATAACACCACCCTTGTAGACTAACATTTATTCCCTAGTCCACCTTAAATACTTCAGGATATGCTTAACTGTTATCCAATGTTCTGGTCCTGGGTTTGACTGATACGTGCTCACTAACTACAACAATTTTGAGCATATATTACATTAAAAAATGACACATATTTACAATCGTTATTAATAGATAATTAAAAAAACACGGAGAAGTCATTTTTTAACACAGTGGCGCCTAGTTATATTTCGTTTGGTGCCAAATGAAAAAATTATGGGTCTATCTTAAGAAGAAAAGAAAAAGGAAAACAATAAAGCACAAATTCTCTAATTTCTCTCAGCCTCCATTGAATCCCTAAACCTAAGATACCCAAAAAAGTTTCCATTGCCGCCTCTCTGCCTCTCTTTCTTACTCTCCTCCACTCACTCTCTCCCACACACTTATCCTCTCGTCTCGTCTATCTCTTCCTCACGCGAGTCACTAGAGCACACGACGCCGGTGGAGCACTCTCTCTCATGAATCACGCGAGCTTCTGGAGCACATAATGGTAGTATCTCCCCTATTGAGTCGATGGAGCATGCTGGTACGTCACGCTGGTATCTCACTTTCCCTCACGTAAGTCACAACGGTTCTCTCCTTCTCGAAGCAAGAACATCTCTGTGAGGTGATTTTTTTTTTATACAGATTACATATAATCAGTATATAAATATATATTTATGAGTATATGTATTTATAAAATGTTTGATGGTTTTATGTTGTTCGTCCCTGCATTTACTCTCTTCTACTCTCTCATTCACTCTTCGTTTTCTTTCTTTCTTTCTCATTCTATCTTGCAAGTGATAGGCTTGGCATCGACAATAGTGTTCTTAGCTTGCAAAAGTTAGGCATTTTATTTTATTTTTTTTCAGTTTTAAGGTTCATTTTAATTTGATTAGTATACCAAAATAGCTACTGGTTTGTGATGAGGGTTTAAATTTGACTACAAATATCAATATTTTTTCTTTGTATTAGTTTCATTTGTGCAGGAGGTCTTCATCCATGTCACTCTTTCTTCATCTATTCTCACCGTAACCTCCTGGTAAAACAATTACATTCATATATATATATATACTTGCATATATGAATGTATATATATTGTTGTTTCTAGGAAGATATTCCAAACCTAGCTTCAAACTTTATGATGTTATTATGATACAGTTATGTAATGTTGATTTTGACAAAATTATTATTTCACTTTCTACATTCTAGCATCAGGTATGGAAAGTTATGCATTAAGGGTCTTTTCACACATTGTGATATATATATATATATATTTGTGTTGGTTTGATTTATGTCTTTTTTTAATGGGATATATATACTTTTGTGTTTATTTGGTTTTTTTTTTTTTGTGATGCAAATCAGGTGTTTGTGAAAATACCTCAATGGACTAAGATTGTGAATTTTTTTGAGTCGTTCCATTCAGATATATTTAACAATGATGGGTCTTTCTTTGTTTTAATGTTTATATTTAGTGTGTTTTCAAATAATAATGAATTAGGAATGAATGTTTGTATGTAGGCTAAACTACTAATATTATCAACTAATAATGCTTGATCATTCAGTTTTGAAGAGGGAAAGGCAAAATTGATAACAATATTTTCATTGGATTTTTTAATATTTTTTTTAGTTTAATATATATATCAACAAACAACACAATTTAACTATTTCGAGTTTCAAATATAACCTTCAACAATTTTCTTGTTTCCACGTAGTGCATAGAATGGAATAATACCAATTTTTCATCATAGTACTAAGTTATTAGGAATTCAGTGGGAATATGCTTGCTCTTATAAACTCTAGTGAACTCTAGTGAAGATTAAGTTGCATTGATTTGTATTTCCATGTTTGATTGTGTTGTGTGTACCAGGACATGAGAAATCAAGTACAACAAAGGATAACATATATACTTCAATCAGAAAGGTACTTCAGTAAGTTGTAATTCACTTAAATCATCCAATTACTTTGCTTTGCTTTACAATATCAATAAGCTTTTAATTCCTAGTAGTTTGAAATTCTTTGCAATGCTTTGTCTTAGGTTTTGTTTTGTGGAGAAATTCTTAACTTAGATTGATTGATCAAAAAAATTAGTCCTTAATTCATTTCATTATTTTTGTTAGGTGGCCATTCTCACATATTTGAATGTACATCAAAGTTGGCCATTTAAACTCAACTTTGCAATTTTCATTTTGAACTCCCATGTAAGTAATAGTCCAAGTCCTCTAAATAATACTCTACTGAATTCTGTTCTCTATAGATTAGCTTGTGTACAAGAATGAAAGACAGTAGATTATGAAATATATTTAGGTGCCATTCCAGTAGGTTAATGAAAATTTTAATATATATTATGATTTTTAATTAAGAGCTGAATTACTTGTTCCAAATAGGCTTGCCTCTTTCGAAAAAAAGCTACAGTGCAATATGTAACTATTAATAATCTAATGTATATTACAGTAATGTAAATTCTCACAGTAACACAAGTTTGTACTCTACAAATGCTAGCAATTTACTTATGTAAATTTAGGATTTAAGGGCTAGATTATTGGCAAAGAAATTTAACTGATTCATTCTGTTTCTCTCTGTTTCTGTTATGTTAGTATTTTTATTAATTCTATTTGTTTGGAAAAAGTTACTGGTGTAATATATTAGTCATAAGTGACACATGGTTGCTTATGAACCTCCCTAAAAAAAGGTCAGAACAATCTTTGTTTTCTCTATTATGTCAATTTACAATTCAAATTTTGTATGGTTAATATATTTGTATCAATTCATAATTGTGTAATTGTTTCAAATCATAGCTATAATCTAACTGAGAAAAACAAATTAATGGCTATAATACGTTGCTCTTAAAATGATAATTTTTTAAAAAATAATATGTTAAGTTACTAAACCATTCATTATGCAAATATATTTTGTTATTTTTTTAAATTATGTTAATTATATAAATATTAATGTCATAGAAACATTATGGTAATATTTTATATCACTGATCATATTGTTTTGATGAGCTTTTATTGTTCAATTTTTAATTTCAGATTTTGGTGTTAGATTTTTCCTTCATGACTGACCTTCTCTATTTCGCAACCTTTTCATTCTTGCAGGATTGGTCATCTGGGTTAAAGGGGACCAATTTCACAATTTAAGCTCACACGCCACCACGATCGTTTGAAGTTCAACATCCTCTTGACTTTCTAAGCTCACGCGCCATGTCTTCTTGACTTATTTGATTTTATATTTGTTTGTGGCTCAAAGTTTTTGTTAGAATTATTTATTAGTTTGCTTCTAATTATTTGACATATTCTTGGGCTTGGACTGATTGTAGAAGCTTCGGGTCCAACAGAGCGAGAGAATGGGGCAAAAGGAACGTTGATACTAAATGTTATGAATTTTCTTCTAATTAACAATAAGGCTTTCCTTGTGTAATTCGATCTATGTTTTTTTCTCTGCCTGGACATTATTGAATGTTTCGCATTTCTTTTTCTAGTTTCAGTTATAGATTTTACTTGTAAAGTACATGACTCAGGTAGAAACATTTATGATGAATCATGGCAGGGGAACTAGGAAATTGACAGAATTGACTGTACGTGATCAAATGATATCCATTCATGGTTCTATGTTTCTGAAATTATATATAATTACTATAGAGGTACAAATGATGGTGATTTTTTTTCTTTTTCTTTTTTCCACTCACTCTTTTTTTAATATATATACTAAGAGTTGTGGGCCACTTTTTTTCATATTGTTTTATGCAGATGAAACTCTCTAATGAACGAGATTCATTGGCATTGACTACTAAGAAACTAAGTTGTGATAGTTAAACTTACTAAGAGGTAACACCTTTGTTCCCATATCTGATGGATTTTCTTCTGTTGGCACCTTCTCAAATCTTTATTTTTCCTTGAGTAACCTTTTCTCTAATAAAGAGATAATTTATGTCTATATGCTTTGTACGATCATGATACATTGCATTTTTACATAAACGTATTGTACTTTGACTATCTAAATAGATTGAGTATTGATGAATCTGTTTGATGAGTTCCTCTTAATTTGTTTTTGTGCATACCAATTGCTTGTTTAATTATTTTTCCTTAGTTTGAGTGCATAAGGGTTTTATTATTGGTTCTATATATCTATAGCTAGCTCTTAATAATGATCTCATGCTACTTAGTTAATAAAAGTATCCGACTTAATTAATTAATAAAGCAAACCCTATATGTCACTGATGAAGGGCTAGCTGGATAAATGCGAGAGGACATTAGGATTAGCGATGATGATTTATAATGTGTTTGAGATGCAATTATGGCTTTGAGTTTCTTTGATTTTTTCATTAAAATATTCAGGGATATTCCTTTTAATTCTAATTTTTTTGACATGAGTTAGAATACCATTATATTATTTTGGTATCTTTCTTTGTTTGCTTTTGTATATTGTACATTTATTTATATAGATTTAGGGATATAATTGATTTATATATTTCTTGAAGGTTTTTTGAAGACCTTTGGTCATATGTAAGAGCATCAACTTCATCATCATATATAATGTATTTGAGTGATTGATCAATAAACTTTGTTTTCTTTTTCGTTTACTGTTACGAATGTGTGATATTGGGTTTTCCATTTGTTAGTTCTACAAAACTGGTATTGGTACTTAATGTCGTATGACAATTCTGTTATGGTGGAGATTATTAAGAAACAATATGTCTATAGACATATGATCATAATGCTTGCATTATTTAATATATTTTTGCAAATGTGGGTTATTGGTACTAGTGGAATTCTATGATAAGCTTCAGTAATTTGCCTTCAGATTCATGCTTGTAGTTTTGGCGTTTTCTTTCTATTTTTTATTTAATTGCCTACAAAGTGTTTGATAAATTGCTTCATTCAATATTAAGTTATTTTTAAGAGTGAACATATCCCATATATAATTTGGAGTCTTTGCAAATTCATGGGTTTGAGCAACTTAAAATGATTGCAAAGTGATTTGTTCCAACATGTCAAAGGAAACATATATATTCTATTAATTATATATAATACCAAATTATTTTCATAATTTATTTTGAACTTACTTTTTTTGTTAGAATTCATAGAATCATAGAGGTTCAATAAAAAATTAGAAACTTGTCACTGACTTAAGTTGCTACATTGGATTTTCATAGCCAAAGAATTTCTTTCAAACTTTTCTCACATTTTTGGCCCCTAAAGCTAGTGATCTTAACAACTTTTGCTACTTTATTTCTATGATTGTTAATTTTAAATTAATTTTTTTTTGTCTTTGGTTTGAATGGGACGAAATAGAGTGCATTGATAAAAAGTACAATATGTTGCACCACCTCAAATAAATGTTTCTTAATGGTTTTTCAACACTGTTTTTGTTGTTTTTAGACGCCTAGAGGACTGCAATGATATTGTAAGCCACTTTATTGAGTGGATATATGTTGACTTTTACAAAAGGGTCCGTATATTAGTCCAACATTTTAATACTAATTATATTTACTCATGGTATATAATTATTCAAAATGACTTCCTATTATTTGTAAGCGTTGGTGGCTTTATTTAAGATCACCGCTGTGAAATTGGGAGGAGGTACTATCTTTTCTTCGATTTTTGTAAGCATAGCTATGCTATATTTCTATTTCTATTTCTATGTGTGGGTGTGTGTTTGTATAATTATAGATAATTCTTTTCTTGTATGCTAGTTTTGTTTTCGAAGTTTATAGTGAGTACCTATAATTGAATATTTTCTTAGCTACCAGCCTTAGAATGAAACTAATAGTAGCTACTACTAATAATGAAACTAAACAAATAACTCAGTAAAGAACAAACCCAGTTGGCATGTTACAAGATTGGTACTAATAATTTCTTTTGTCTGAAATATATTTTCTTCATCTGCAGGTACTTAAGTA
Organism: Humulus lupulus; assembly: GCF_963169125.1. Lineage (NCBI taxonomy): Eukaryota > Viridiplantae > Streptophyta > Magnoliopsida > Rosales > Cannabaceae > Humulus > Humulus lupulus. The sequence continues at coordinate 79,852,871 of NC_084796.1, forward strand.
ACTGAATCAGGGAATCTTAGGGGGTGAGGGAGTTCCTCCTATGTTAATAGGTAGGGTTTTAGTGCAAGCAATCTACTTTTGGTTCTTGTTTTTTATGCTCCTCATTTTTGTATTTCACCCCTGCCATTATTACACTTACACAGGAAGAAAACGAAAGCTTTTGTTCCTCCAGAGTAAGCATATGATCTAGAGCCTGCATGATGCTTCTGAGGTGCTGTTCTACTTACATTTCAAACTCTATGTTCTATGTTTTTAATTTGTTGATTTGAACGCATAGCCCCATTATTGAGTCTCTAAACACCTTTTTCTTTTATGAGGCAAAGGAAAGTATGAATAATTTTCATATTGAACATGACTATTGCAAGAGTAAGACCACAAACTGGTTGCTAAGAAGTTCAGAATGAAAATTGATTTAAATTTTTGTGTGCATGTAGAGGAAATGCAATATAAGTGAAATGCATCATATGACATTAATTTTATTGCATCATTTACTTGTAACGTTCTGGATAGCCAAGACAACTACACTGTGTACTTAAAAAGGTGCAAGACTTGCTAATCAAGTCATTATTTTAAAAACGTGTCATTAAACCTGTAAGAGCTAGGGTTAAAAAGGTTTTGGTCTCAAAAGACTCATTTTATATAATTAAATTGTTACATACACGGGATCCCAAAAGAAAAAGAGTTAAAAGTTAATTTACAGACTCCCAAATAAACACAAAAACAAAGGTTAGCCATACTAAGGCAAAATAGACAATCTCTGGGTCTTGCGTCCCTGTCTAAACGTCAACCGTGGCGATTGAGTAGCTGGCTATGTACATTTTGCTCGCAGAGCTCTCCAATCAAGGCTGATCAAGTTTACCCTTGCCTTTACCTGCACCACGTAGCACCCGTGAGCCAAGGCCCAGCAAGAAAACATCGTATGCAACACAATCAATGATATCAGACAGTTAATTCATTAAGCACGAACTCTCATCAAATAATTCACAATAGACATTCAGCACATATATTCAGATTCAAGATGAAATCAATCACATATATCACTTATATCACATAATAATCAAGGCCGACAACTTAGGCCGCACCCTCTGTTTATCCCACTGACTTCGGCCCGCTTAAACCAAGCTCAGTGCATAATAAGCTGTCCTCGGCTACCAGTGGCCGAGCCGCGCCCTATGCGCTAGTGTAACCCTTGGCACCCTTAGGCCGTTGGTTCACTAAATAGCTTGCATGGCATAATACCATCTTTTCAAGCATTCACAATAGGGAACCCTTAGTCCCGTCACATATATTCAACCAGGTGTAGTTTTCTTACCTTTAGTCTTTACGGTTATTGATTATCAGCGACACTTCTCAAGCACGATCCGTTCCTGAGCCTAAGCGTTTATCACCTAGTCACAACCAAGATATAGGGTTCCATTAATATTCAAATATAGGTTTCCGGTTTACAGAACTAAATCCCGGGAATCCGAATTCCACCAAGCACGGTGGTGAAACCAATCTCGAGCATACTAGACCACATTCCCATGCCTAAAATCCCCAAAAGTTCAAGTACACAACTAAGGGCTGCGACCCTTGAAGCTTAGCCGCGACCCTAGCCTCAAAACAGAACCAAGGACCGCCCTGGGCAAAGACACGCGTTGCGTCCCTTGCTTTGGGCGCTGCGGCGCCCACCCTTTGCCAAGCCTCCTTGGCTTTTCATCATCCTAGGGCCACAGCACTCTAGAACAGAGCCGCGGCCCTTCCCATCGAACCCAGAATTTCCACAATTTCTAAGCTTGAAACCTTAGCAAAAACCATCCTTAAGCTCATACTTTAACACCTAACAATCCCAACATTTTTAGCATAACTTAAACAACATAATTCAATAGAAATACAGCCCAACAACCTACTAGAACCCCATCTCCAACTTCTGAAACTCAAGAACCTCAAACACTCAAACCAACAATTCAAACTCAGATTAAAACCTCTAAACTATGAATTGAAACTTACCTCTTCACCCAGCCAAGACCAAGCTAATTCCCAAGCTTTCCTCCTTAATTTTGTCGTTAAACATCAAAACAGTGTTTACCTCAAAACCCAACCAAAACCAAGAATTTCTAATCACAGAAAAGAGGATTCAATGCTTACCTTAGTGTTGATTCTATTCCTTGGATGAGTCTTGAACTAAGCCCCAAAAATCCAGCCTCAATTTCTAGAAATTCCCATCTTGTTTCCCTTTAGATTTCAGTGTTCCTTTTGCCTTGTGTTTCCTTGAGAGAGAGTGGAGTATAGAGCTGAGAAAGAGTCGGTTTATTTTCCTCTAAGGGCCCCCTTAAGCTTGTCTTATCCGCTAAGTTAATTCCCAAGGCTCGGGGTGCCGGAACCGTCCTCGAGGGCAAAATGGTAAAATCCCCCAATATTCCCGCCTAGACTTCCTATCCTCAAATATATCTCCATATATTTATTTTCACAACCCGATAGTCTAAATAGCTACCCAATATCTGAAGCACCCCTGACTAATCCAAAGTCAACTGTTAAGCCATGTTGTGACTTTTCCCGCTAACTAGCCCTAGGATCGCCTCGAGTCGTGCTCTGCGAACCTACCCACATAATAATGTGGTTCTCACATTTATCACATATGTATATCATATTATCATCAATTATCACACAAACATTATTAATCATATAACTACACATTTAAATCACATTTAATCCAGTAATGCCCTCCCGGCACACTAATCAAGACCCTTAAGCCTCATTAGCGAATTTGGGTCGTTACATTACTGGTTTAAGTTTATCATGAATAACACTTATGAGTTATAACTCCCATTATGATTTCAAGCTGCCCTATAAGTGAACGCATAGCCCCATTATTGAGTCTCTAAACACCATTATGAATAACATGAAACAAGCTGCCCTGGTAGAGCATGTTAGAAGCAAGCTTTCTTTCTTCCACTGGGTTGATGCCCTTATTTTCTTAGAAATTTAGATTTCAAATGTTTATCAGTTTTATTGAATTAAATAAATAAAATTCTTGGTAAGTATAATATTCTATGACATGGATATTGTTGATTAGTAGCTACTAGCTAGAGAAGCTTTCTCTATTTATTTGTTTAATGATAACCATGTTTAAACTTAAGAGACATTTGTACATGAGAATGGACTCAAAATCGAATCAGTATAGGAATTGAAATGCTATGATTTTTTCACCAAATTAGAGTGTTGGAATGATTTTCTTCTTGAATTGGTTTTTCTGCAAGATTCTTAGGATCAATTACTTCCTGCTGTCTTTTTGTTCATTTTATGAAGATTTTTACCGAAAGTTTACACAAAACCAAGTGTGTTTTTCTCTATTTTTATATATATATATTTAAAAATCTAGTTGCATTTGTGAATCTGTTTGATATTTGTGTAATAACCTCTTGCTTTCTCTCTCTCTTTGTTTTTGTGAGTTATTGTGTGACAGTTTGTACTTTTGGGCTCCAAAAGGATATTTGATTCAGTTCATGAAGTTGCCAATGCTTTACTCAAGAGATTGCTTACTGGATATAAACTTTGTTTTATTTTCAAGATTGTCTCCAAGGTACAATCTTTCTAAATTTTATTATTGTTGAGGTTAATTGTTATTATCATTATATTTAAACTATCTTTTGTACATTTCTGTGGAGGCCTTCAGGAGTTATGTCTACTATAGAAGATGCTATAGGTAGTATAATTGCATGGCCAGTTGATAAATTCATAATTTGGTATTTAACTTTTTTTTATGTACTCTTTCAGTTTACTATTAACTTTAAGTTTAAGCATTAATTATTTAAATTCTTATGTAGCTAAGCAAATCAACCCACAACAAAGACAAGTGCACAATGGATGATGAATTGAAGGATGGAGAAAATTTCATGGTTTACTTTTTGTGTATCTTTCTATGCATTTGTTTTTCATTTTTGAATTAAAAGATGTTCAAGATTATAGAACTTTATTATGTATGCTTTCAAACTTAAGTTAGAATTAAGATCTCATGAAGTTGCACAAATCATGGTTTGATTTAGTTATTGTTTAATTGTAATACTTATGGTTTATCAATCTATTTAATATTACATTTTGTGATCAATTTTGAATTTTTTTTTATCCAAATACGATAATAAAAACCTTTTCATTTTAAAAAACTTATAATTATCCTTACACGACACAATTAAAAATCTATTATTTAAAATAAATAACAAAATTTTATTACTGGACCTTTAATATGGCATTTATGGCTGTTTAGGATACATATTATAAGTGTAACAAAACATTATGATTTATATAATATAACAAACTAAAAACGCTATCAAAATAATCAATTATAACAGTTGAAAAGTGTTATGAAAAATGTTTAAGATTAAACTTAAAATTTATAACCAATTACTCTAACTAAACATTATTATTTTAACATGATAGCAACAAAACATGTGTTATTAAATACGTTAAGATAACATCGAACATAACATTCAAAAACTATTATAGAAAAGAGGGGACTTTTAATAACAGGGGCTATGTTAGCGTTTTGAGAAGTGTTATGAATTTTTCCGGTTAGCAGATTTTAAGTGTTATGAATATAGTTTTTTCTTGTAGTTCCCACTGCATAGGAGATATCTGGTCTAGTACACAACATAGCATACATCAGACTTCCAACTGTAGATGCGTAAGGAACTTTTATCATTGCATCTTCCTCTTCAGGAGTCTGGGGAGACTACTTCTTTGAAAGATGAAGTCCATAGCGGGACGGTAGACGCCCTTTCTTGGAATTTTTCATTGAGAAACATTCAAGTACTTTATCTATGTAAGCTGCTTGAGATAGAGCTAATAGTCTGTTCTTTCTATCCCTGATGATCTGGATACCTAGAACATAACTTGCTTTACCCAAATCCTTCATCTGGAATTGAGTGCTCAGCCAATTCTTCACATCTGATAATTTCTTAACATTGTTTCCAATGAGTAAGATATCATCTACATAAAGAACCAGGAATACCACTATTTTATTTTCCTTCTGTTGGTAAACACAGGGCTCATCAATATTTTGTTCAAAGCCATAGGTCTTGATTAATTCATCAATCATAAGATTCTAGGAACGAGAAGCTTGCTTAAGTCCATAGATGGACCTATTCAACTTGCAAACTTTTCCTTCTTGTCCAGCTAGTTTAAAGCCTTTTGGCTGATCCATATAAATGACTTCGTCAAGCTTTCCATTAAGAAAAGCTGTTTTGACGTCCATTTTCCAGATCTCATAGTCGAGAGCAGCTGCTATGGATAAGAGGAAGCGAATGGAATTGAGCATGGCTACCGGACTAAAAGTTTCCTCATAGTCCACACCTTCTCTTTGGGTATAACTGCTACTAATCGAGCTTTATAAGTCTCAATATTTCAATCGACACCTCGTTTCTTCTTGTAGATCCACTTGCACCCAATGGCCCTAAAGTCTCTAGGTGCTTCCACAAGATCCCAGGCAGAATTTGAGTACATGAACTCCATTTCCTGTTTCATGGCTTCGAGCCATAATTCATTTTCAGGGCTAGCCATTGCCTATTTGAAAGACAACATATCATCATCACTAGTCTCACCAACAACCATATTGGTTTCACCATCCAAAACATAACGAACTGGGTTCCTAGAAACCCTCCCACTATGACGAGGCTCCGTGACTGTTTGCTCAGGAACAGTGGTACTTTCTACATTTAAATCGAATTGCGTCGGTTGGACATGAAGAGTGGGAATTTCATTGTCAACTTGCGTTGATGATGATGGAACATTGGTTGGAGTCTATTCTTTAATCATCTCCTCTAAAACTACTTTTATGCGAGGTTTAAAGTTCTGAACATAGTCATTTTCTAGAAAAGTAGCATTTGTAGAAGTAAACACTTTCTTTTCTGAATGACTATAGAAAAGTCCACCCCAAGTACCTTTAGGATAGCCAACAAACATGCAAACTTTAGTTCCCAGTTCTAGCTTTCCCTATTTCTTCCTCAGGACGTGAGTGGGACACCCCCAGATTCTATAATGGCGTAAACTAGGTTCACGACCATTCCAGCGTTGTAAAGGTGTTTTGGGGATTGATTTAGATGGCACAACATTGAGAATGTCATTCAGAATTTCAATTGTATGTCCCCAGAACGAAGTTGGTAGAGTTGAGTAACTAAGCATGCATCTAACCATTTCCAATAAAGTTCTGTTCCAGCATTATGATACACCATTTTGTTGCGGAGTACCTGGGGCAGTAAGTTGTGATAAAATCCCTAGTTCAGTTAAATGATCATGGAACTGCATATCCAAATATTCTCCAACCCTATTAGATCGCAAGATCTTTAACGTTTTACCTAATTGGTTCCTAGCCATTGCTAGGAATTCCTGAAACTTTGAAAATGTTCATGATTTCCTATGCATTAGGTAAAGACATGAGAATCTAGAGTAATTGTCAATGAAAGTGACGAAATACTCAAAACCACCCCTGGCTTGTACATTCAAATGTCCACAAATATCTGAATGGACAAGACCAAGTGGTTCTTTGGCCCTATCACCCTCTGCAGAGAATGGACGCTTGGTCAGTTTGCCTTCTAAACAAGATTCACAGACAAGTAATTCACCTAAGGTGAGTTCCTTCAAAGGTGTGTCCTTTGTAATTCTTTGAATCCTATCATAGCCAATGTGACCTAGTCTCTAGTGCCATAAATACGTCATATTATTGTTATCGGTCATTTGACGTTTATTGTAGGTTTAGCTACTTTGAATAAATCATTGTTAAGAGCGAGGGGTTCGTTAGGTCGCAGAATATAAAGCCCGTTTTCCAAACATGCAATACACAATTGTGATCCATTGAAGGAAATAGATATATTAAAACTTGTTAAAGTCATAACAAATTATTCTAATTGCAACATGGAAACTGAAATTAAATTTCTACTAAAATCTGGAATAAAAAATACATCTTTTAAAATTAAGTATTTATTTCCGAACATCAGACGGGCTATTCCTCTAGCTTGGACCTTAACGAATGCTCCGTTCCCAACTCTAAGCTTTAAGCCGCATTTGTTCACTTCCTCCCACGATTCAAGAAGCTGTAAAGAGTTGCAAACATGGTTGGTAGATCCAGAATCAATAATCCAAACAGATTTATCATTCTTTAAAACATATGTTTCTAAGATAAATGAACTATAATCATTACCTTTCTTTTTAGCTGCTAGAAACTTGGGGCAATCTCGTTTCCAATGCCCCTTCTTTTTGTAGTAAAAACACTTATATTTACCTTGTTCTTACCCGCAGGCGTCTGTGCATTTTGTCGTGCACTCGTCTTTGCAGCCTTTGTAGGCTCAGGGTAGTTGTTTTGTCCACCTTTCCTCTTATTTCAAGCTTTCGAAGATGAAGCTTGGTTAGCTTCAGCCTTAGCTAGATCAGCAGCAACAACAGTAGTCTTATTTTCTCCTCCTTTACTAGGTCCACCCATGAAAGGTTAAAAAATTTGAAGTTCGTTCATGAGCTGTGTCAGACCATAGTAGAGTTGATCACGAATGTGTAGACACGATGCCATCTGAGAATTTACGGTGCCATTACGAATGTGCGGAGACAGTGCTATCCAAGAATTTATGGTGCTATCACGAGCATTAACGGTGCCATCATGAACGTGTGGACACGGTGCTCGTTCTAGGGATTCCTCAATCATGACGAACTCGGAGTTGTCACCAATCAACTTTATGTTGATATTCTACTTTCAATTAAGGACGTTTTCTCCAGTGAGTTTCTCCATCGAAAGTTGAGAAAGGATGGGAGTAGACACTACTTAACTTAAAACTACAAATTACCAATAAAATAGAAATCAATCACATTTGCTCAATAAAACTTCTATTCACGCATATTTCAAGAAATAGAACAACATATACCAAAAATATGTAAGATATGAGGAAAAATACCAAAAACAATCATATCTCTATTTCTTTAGGTTTTTAACTAATCTATGATATCCTTGTCCCGGTTGGCGAGAGTAAAAAATACCACTAGTTAAATAGAGTTGTAAACTCATTTAATAATGGACACCACTATTAACAACCTACTATTCGATCAAAATAAGAAAACAAAATCTCTTATTTTATGAGCTAGACCCACAGTTTCGATAATCATAGATTTAGTCCTAGTAGTCACCGTAGGGGTGAGTCTAGTAGAATTTGACCTATAATTATCTATCTGTCGAGATCTAACCTTGTCAAAATAGCTAATGAACACCTTCCGTAAGGGGACGAATTAAAGCGCCTCGAGGCCCCATTAAGCTATTGACTATGTTAAACTAACAGTGGAGATCGAATAAAATTCTTAAAATAATCTCATTATAAAATTAAAAATAGTATTTTTATTATTTATATTTTTAGAAAATCAATGACTATGGTTCTCCAAAAAATTGAAAGATTAAATTTTTAAAACCAAAGTCCTATAATTTCCCATTAATTCTAAAGTGTCACATTAATACAAATTCAATTAATTTAGAATTAATTTGTTGCTAATCAATATTTAGGTTTAACTAATATAATGAACCTATACAATTAAGTCCAACTCAGGTAAATGAGCCTTAACAATTGGGCTTGTATGGAGGAGGGCTGGGTCTAGTATGTCGTTCCCAGTACAAAGGCCCCCTATCTTCCATACAAGGTCCAAAAAAAAGAAATTTAAACCTTCGTTTTATTAATTTATTATTTGATTAGGCCCACTATAGTCATGCAAAGCAAATAGGCCTTCACAAGTGGAATCACCTATAAGAGAGGAATTTAAACTTTATATTTTCTAATTGGCCCAAATAAAACCTATCATTTTATGAATATTTTATTTGGCAAAATCCATATATCTAACAAACATATGGGCCACTATATGCATCTAAGCCCAATTGCCAAAATACCACATATAGTGCAAACAGACATGTTATAATTGGATGGGCCTAATCATGTTACTATATGAGCAATTCTGTGAATTTATGCAAAAATACCACAATTTATTTCATTTGCAAAAATACCATAATTAAATATCTAGAATTTATCAAAAATTCGAATTAGTTATATTTTTACAAAAATTAGTCAATTTAAATGAAATTTATCAACAATTAACAATAGTTAATTTAAATTTCATTTATCAACAATCAACTTGGTTTAGGTTAATTTGAAAAAAAAATATTAATTTAATTTAAATAGGATTTATCAATAATTAACCAAAGTTGATTTAAATCCCATTTATTAAAAAAATATTTTATTAATTGGTTGAAAAAAATGATATTTTTCAAATTTTAACCAATTTTAAATTTTAAAATCAATATCTTAACTATTTTCCAAAATATCTTGTGTTGTTATAACTATTAGCTAATATTTTAACCATTAAAAAATAAAATAAAATATAAATAGTTATAACAATCATAAAATATCTAACTATTTGATATCATAATTCTAATATTTTAGTATAATAAAAGATTAAAAATTAAGTTGTTAGTCTATTTTTAAATTTGAATTTGAATCTTTGTATAAAATATCTAATTATAAAAATTCCAAATAACAAAAATATCTTATTTAAAAAAAAAAAAAAATTTAAATACAAAAAAAAATATGATATTTTTGGCTTTGATTATAAATAATTATTTCCAAAAATTTTATTTTTCTTAAAAAAACAATTGGATGAATAGTACCCATGGGTACTGTTCACCGTGGCTGGTGCACGCGGGTGGCGCGCGTTTGTGCGCACGGTGTGCGCGCGTGTGCGCTTGCACATGGCAGCAGTGCAATTTTTTTTTTTCGAAAGTTTTTTGTGCAATTTTTCAAATCAAAACCATTTTCTAATTAATTTTTAACATGTTTTACATAAAAATAAAGCATATATAAAAATTAATAGCATAGAAAACAGTATAAAATAACCTAAAAATTGCAAATAATCACATAAAATCAATATGCTTCATAAAAACATGAAAATCCATCCAATTATTCAAACACATCAAATAATCCAATTTTGAACATGTTCATTAATGAAAATAAAGATTACCAAAGGCTCTGAGGCCAGATGTTGGGAAAACTTATACAGGATCTTTATTTATTTTCGTGTAGATCTAATATTAAACAAATTAATATGAGATAACCTAGAACATGTTTCTAAAATTGAATTCAAAGAGAAACAAAGACAAGAATACTTACAGTATACGCAGCAGAATGAAAGAGTCATTCCTTCAGTTTCTCTAACTCTTTTATCCTCTTTGTCCCAGAGTATTATCAAGAAACTGAACCGATCTTCTATTTTCTTCACAGTCTTCCAATGTATACTTAGAATTACCTAGACTAGTGTGGGCAATTCTCAACACATGAGATAGATATAGAGAGAAGAAGAGAAAATAACAAAGAGGCTTAGAAAAGGACTTGTGTTTAGAGAGAATCTAAAACTATCAGAAAATCTGACTTGTGACTTATCAAACTTACATGTCCTCTCAGAAATCTTAACTCATGAATTCTCTCTAAGCACTCATTTTATAGACTCAATTAGGCCATTTAATTTAATTAAAAAATCAATAAAATAATAGCCAATTCTTTTCCCTCGGGATTTTCTCTATGGTATACCGTTCCAAACGGTCCAAATAACCTTTTACCCTCAACAAGTATGCATTCATCTTGGAGGGCCCTCGCCAGATTCTCACCTTTCACCTGAAACACCACTAGTTGTGAGTTGCTAAAAATGTGAAAATGTGTTACCTTAAGTTCTTTGGCCAGTCGGAAGCCAGATAGAAGTGCCTCGTACGCTGCCTCGTTGTTTGAAGCTTCGAACCCAAACCTTATGGCACAATACTGTTGGGAAAACTTATACAGGATCTTTATTTATTTTCATCTAGATCTAATATTAAACAAGTTAATATGAGACAGCCTAGAACATGTTTCTAAAATTGAATTCAAAGAGAAATAATGATAAGAATACTTAGATTATACGCAGTGGAATAATAGAGTCATTCCTTCAGTTTCTCTAACCCTTGTGTCCTTTCTATCACAGAGTATTACAAAGAAACTGAACCAAACTTCAATTTTCTTCACTGTCTTCCAAAGTATCCATAAGATCACCTAGACTAGAGTGGGAAATTCTCAACACATGAGATAGATACAATGAGAAGAAGAGAAAAGAACAATGAGGCTTCGAAAATGACTTATGTTTAGAGAAAATCTAAAAGCTATCAGAAAACCAGTGTCTGTTATCTGATTTCAACTCTCACATAAGATAACTTTTATACACTCATTTAGGTCATTTATTTTAATTAAAAAATCAATAAAATAATAGCCAATAATTAGCCCTAGGTCAAAATTATCATGGGCTTTAGGCCCGTGAAATTTTCCATTTGATTATAAGCCCATTGAACTTAAAATCAAGGCCTGTATTATTTTCTATTGATTTAATTAATTAAATAATTATTTAAATCCTTTATCAAATTAATTATTTATAATTTGAACCGTTGATTTAAATTTATTTATTAATTTAGATACCAATTTATCTTAATTAATAAATCTGCCATAATTTCTATTTTCTTCTCAAAATTAAACAACTCTGTGAAACTATCCAAAATTTACCTGGTTAACTTTGATAATTCTAATTGATAATTAAATCAATTAATTGAGACTATCTAGATGATTTTATCCAAGGTACAATGGGGACCATGGGCCTATGAAATCAATCTCCAATAAGTTATCATAAACCCAACAAATAAATTTACTAACTTATTAATTCCTCATGACTCCACTATAGACTCGGAATTGCACTCTTGAATTCATAGAACGCTCTATAACAAATATAGATACGCTATTAATTATCCATTTTTACAACCATAATTTTCAGTCAATCCTCTATAGAAGATCTACAATGAGATAGGACTAAAATATCGTTTTACCCCTCATTGTATTTTATCCTTAAAACACTTAGTTCCTTGTAAATGATATTTCAGTAAACTCATTTAATTACTGAAATGAGATCTCTATCTTTTAACACCTTGAACCAAACTAAAAGGAAACCATCATTTCACTTCTTCATCTGAAGCTATAGATGTTAATATCTAAGATTAACACTCCCACTCAATTATACTATCGAGTTCCCAAGATGTAAGCATGGGCTAGTCCATAGGGTAAGCTGGTAGCGAACAAGTCGAAGAAATCAAATAATACAATCAATTAGAATACTAACCACTTAGAATTGAGATTGAATTGACCTATGGTCAACTATATGATATGACTAGAATAGATAATAACGATATGTTTACTTATCTTATCAACTGTCAATATCGGTCCTGTCCGATGTAACAAATACATCTTATCTTATCTACTTTGCTAATGTTCTGGAAAGAACATAATACTGTAATGTGTAAGTAGATCATATCGTAGATTGGCAAGTCAGTGTAAATCCTGTGTACTGACTAATCTTAGGACTAACTTATTTTGAACATATAATCATAATTATATCCCACTGTGATTATGTCACTATAAATAAGATTAGCTATATGCTCGGGATTTAATAGAAGTTTATATAAAACTGTTATCCCCAAAATTTCAGTTTGATGACGTGGCAATCAGAAGTGACAAGTGGCAATGCATGGTCAGTAAATGACACATTAATAGTCAATAAATGTGTTGGCTCTTCGGAGTTGTGATAAAGTGATTTGACTGATCGGATAGAATTTATGTCCGACCGGTAAAGATTTTTGACTGACCAGTCAAATGCTTTGGCCAACTAGTCAATTGTTTTGGCCGACGAGTCAATTATTTTGGACGACCAGTCAAGTGTTTTGCTAAACCAGAGATGTGTCATGCTAGACCAGAGAGGTCCCATGTTAGACCAGAGATGTGTCATGTTAGACCAGAGAAGCGTCATGCTAAACTAGAGATGTGCCATGTTAGACCAGAGATGTGTAATGTTAGACCGGTGGAGTGCATGGCCGACCAGTGAGGTGTTTGGCCGACCGGTGGAGTGCATGGCCGACCAGTTAGGTGTTTGGCCGACCGGTGGAGTGCATGGCCGACCAGTGAAGTATTTGGCCGACTGGTGGAGTGCATGGCCGACTGGTGGAGTGCATAGCTGACCGGTGAAGTGTTTGGTTGACCGGTGGAGTGCATGGTCGACCAGTGAATTATTTGGCCGATCGGTGGAGTGTATGGTCAACCAGTAAAGTATTTGGTCGACCGGTGGAGTGTATGGCCAGTTAGTAAGGTGTTTGGCCGACCGGTGGAGTGCATGGTCGACTAGTGATGTGTTTGGCTGACCGGTGGAGTGCGTGGTCGACCAGTGAAGTATTTGGCCGACCGGTGGAGTGCATGGCCGACCAGTCAGCTATTTTGGCCGACCAGCCGAGTGTTTTGGCCGACCAGTCTTTCTTCAAGGAGTGAAGTTGGTCGACAAGACAGATCATCGTTATGCAAGCGAAGTTCCAGTAACGGCTTCGGCTAGAATTAGTTGTACCTACACGGGAATCTCTTAGTTTATCCCAAGGAAGTTGCATATTGTTGTATTTTAAATGTTATTATTAATTAAATATTGTGAGAGTAACAAAAATGACTCGATCAAAGGGAATATCTGATGTACGATCCATGAGCCTATAAATAAATGGCTCATGGCATCATTTTGGGGGATCTGATCTGTTTAGATTGAGAAAAACTCTCTAGTTTGGAGACTTTGGGGCTGTTACTTGGGGTATTCTTGGGGCATTTTCTAAGAGATTTTAGAGAGGAAAACTATTTATTTTTCTACTTACACTTAAGAAACTCAGTTGGCTCAAGTTCATCTGATCTTAAGTGTAGGATATATATCACAACTCCAAGTGGATTAGGGTATTACCAATAAATTGGGGCTGAACCACTATAAAATTATCTGTGTTGTATTTTTCTCTTGAAGGTTCATTGTAGTTTTGACGTCTACTCGTCGTTGGCCAAAATCGTGGTCAACAAAAACAAATAATCATGAAAATAAAACATGTGATCAAAGTGATTGACCAAGTCAAAAAAAGATTTCTATTATTTTATTGATAATAAAATGAGATTACAAAGAATTTAGGTTTTAATTAGGGCATAAAACCCTAACAATTTATTCCTCCAACTTAGAAGGTAGGGCTCTTGTTCTATTCTTTGCCTTGTATTACCCTGATTAGTCATTTCTTCGAATTGAATTTTCTGCTCATGTTTTTGTAGACGAAGATATGGACATGAAGGGCACCTTCATGTCTAATGGGGCATTACTGGACTCATCATTAAGAAGGCGAGAATATCGAAGAAAAGAACCACCAAAGCTAGAGTTGTCACCAGATCCCCTACAAAGGATAAAGGTGCCAACTCCACTCAAAAGTAGCAGCAGCAAAAACACCGCCAGCCCAGGTAACTGCAATTACCATTCATGAGGTTCCTTTTCCTCGTCCTTGCGACCCTGCTCCAGCTCCTCAAGTTGCTCTGGGTGGAGCTCCCAGTCAAGCCACTCGAGGTTGCTAGGATCCTAGAAGCGCTTCGAGGACCCCTCCTTGACATGGCAGACCACATGGTGGGCCATGCCCACCAAGAGAACATCAAGGACCGGAGGGACATCGAGGAGCATTCCCCAGGGATGTCCTTGAGTCAGCCTTGGGGATGAACCTGACTGTAAGTTATCCCTTTACCTTCTATATTATTTCTCTTTTTGTTTTTACTTTTGCAAGAAAATCATGTCATGTATTTTTATTTTGCAATCTTGCTTAGTTCAAATTTGCAATATCGCCTAGATCCGAGCTCAAAGAGATGATCTCAAGGCCGCCCTAACTACATCCCAAGACAACGAGCGAATTTCCAAGGAACGAATGATTGAGGTGAGCTAACAACGAGACCAGCAGCATGTCAAGGTTGACAGCCTTAACAAGACACATGAGGAAGTCGACGTGCTAAAAAATAAATTCTCTGAGGTCAAAGTCAAAGCCAAGGAGGATGTCGAATAGGAAAAGTTGGATGTTGGCGAAGCAAAGAATGCCCTGGAGGAGATGATTTACCAGTGCTAGGAAAACAATCAGAAAGCGAATTTTTCCTTTCTGGATGCGGAGCTTTGGGGGCATTATCTTACTAAGTTCCAGAGACGACTCTCACAAGAGCCCTCCGAGATCGTGGAGGCTTCTGGAGCTACATGGTAAATATTGGGAACATTTGAGGAATTAGCAGGATTTGGGGGAAATGACCATTTTACCCCTAGGGTCAACTTGAGGGCTAGTTAATTAAGAAGGGCATAATGGTCTTTTGCCTAGGTAATAAGAGATATACTCAGTTAATATTTGAGATTACGCATATACTAGAAAATAAAACTGGAAACTTAGAGAGATATTCAGAATTCTCTCTTTCTCCCTTACGGATTGCCCTCTCTCTTTCTACTTTGGAGCTAAGGTGAAGGGTCTACTGAATTTTGGCTAGGAGTTGGGAACTAAGTTGGTTCTAGGCTGAGTCAAACTGAGGAAAATCATGTTTAAGACAACCATAGGATTTATGAGAAGTTAGGGTCATCAAATTCAGGTAAAACTCTAGTTCCTCACCTTTGAATTCACTAAGTAGAACTGATTACTTTGATGCTTAGAACATGTGTTTTATTTTTGGAATTTGAGTAGAATTGGACTGGGTTTATGGAGTGATGAATTCTGGTTGAAATTGGATAGTGATTAAGGTGTAATTGCTAAGGTTTTGGGTGATTAGAAATGTGGTATGTAATCTTGAATTTGTAGCTGGTTTAGTGTTGAATTGAGGGGACTTGTTAGGGAAAGTTATGGGTTAATCTTGGTTTTCTTGGCTAAAATATACATGAGTTAAACCCAGATTTTATGGGTTCAAATGGGGCGCGCCGCGACCTAGCCTGTGGGCGCCGCGCCGCATGTGGCTGTTTTGGCCTGGGTGTGGCCTCTGACTTGGGGGCGCATCGTGACCCACTAGGTCAAGTCGTGGCTGGCCTCCCCCTTTCGCTTGGGTGCTTGCTCTCTAAATTGGGGGCAAGTCACGGCCCACAAAGCCAATTTGTGACCTGCCTAGGGATTTTAACCTTAGAATTGTTTCAAGAATTGGTGAGGCTCGGGGTTCAAACCTAGGCGCTCGGGAAAATTTCTACTACCCAGTTTAGTAGAAAATGAGGTCCTAGAGGCCAGTTTCTGTCTCCTTGGTATTTTATTTTTATTGGAAGTTGATGGATACCATTGGCCCTTGTGACTAGGTTTATCGCCAAGGCTTAGGGCTAAGGATCGTGCTCAGAATCATTTCATTCACTCCGCTAGGACTTAAAGGTAAGAAAACTGCACTCTTTTGTGTGGCTTTGTTGGGACTGATATTCCCTATGATTGAATACAAATGTTTTATGATTATAATATGCCATGTGAGCATGAAATATATGGCCTAAGAGTGTCGATGCTGATATTTGCGCATAGGACGCCGCTCAGCCACTAAGAGACGGGATCAGCTAAGATTAGCACTGAGCTCGGCCTAAGCGAGCTGGAGTTTGTGGGTTAAATAGAGGGTACGACCTAAGGTCGTTGACCCTGAGTATTGTATGATGATTATGATAAATTGTTGAGTAATAATTTGTTTACTATTACGAATCTAATGTTTATCGCTTGTTTAATATTGTGATGAATGGCTTGTGATTTGTTGATTTCCATCACTGATTATGTGTTTGTCATAACATGATGAATACCTGGTTAACTTCTTTATGGTTCATTTGATTGTCAGTATTGTTTGTGCTATGCTATATTGGTTTTCATGCTGGGCCTTGGCTCACGGGTGCTACATGGTGCAGGTAAAGGCAAGGGTAAGATGGATCAACCATGAGTTGGAAAGCTCTGGGTGCGAGGTGTACATTGTCAGTTGCTCGTCCGCCATGACCGAGGGATTATACAGGGACAGAAAACCTAAAATGTGTATTTTGCCATTCGAATGGCATTTACTTGTATTTGAGTTTTGGAAGTTTGTAAATTTATCCTTTAACCATGTTTTTTGGATCCCATGTAGTAATCATTTATTTAAATGAAAAATTATCCGTTTATGTCCGAAATATTTTAACCCTAAAATGTTTTTGACTTTAGGAGCACGTTTTCAACTAAAGGACTTGATTAGCAAGTCTTGCACTATTTTAAACACAGTGTAATAGGCTTGGTTACCCAGGGTGTTACAACTTGGTATCAAAGCCATCTAGATTTATGGGTTCCTGAAGATAGGCTGAACACGTACACTCGCCGCTAAAGACAACCTCGGCTCAGGGTTTGGTAATTTTATATTCATGCTTATATGTTTAAGTGTTTGGAAGGAATATGAGTGTTCAACTATGTATGATTAATAGGGAGCATTAGATACTTATAGGGCCTAGCCCTTGACTGCTGTGTGATGATATTGAGGCATGCTTATTAGTATTGTTGTTGCATGTGGATGAATATTTGGACAATTGTTTATATCTTGATTGCTTGTGATTTGTTGAGTTCCAATGGTGAATCATGGAAATATTTTTACCCTGTCATCATAGTTTGACTGTCAAGTCATTGATTGCAGATTACCATGGATAGCTATGCGTCTAAGGTGATCCATACCACTAACTGGCACTGGGTCTAAGGCTAGAGATGATGACCAGGGCCAGAACCCTCTGTCAGTCCTTGAGAATTGGCAGTAAATACTGGCAGACATGCAAGCCCAATTGCAGAGTCAGGAAGAGCATATTCAATTACTGAGACAGTAGGCTCTGTCAGGGAGTGTTGCACCTATTGTACAACCTGTTATGGCACCAGTTTTACAGACACTTTAGGTTGGGAACAGATGGGAGCCATTGTATGAGCGATTTAGGAGTCAACACCCTCGAACCATTGAGGGAGGACAAGATCCACTGAAGGCCGAACAGTGGATGAGAATGATTACCTCTATCCTAGATTTTATGAGGGTAGAAGGAAATGACAGGGTGGTCTGTGCCACATATATTCTAAGAGCGGATGCCCGCATTTGGTGGGAAGTGGCACCACAGATCAGTGAGGTGTCTATGCTAAGTTGGGATGGGTTCGAGGACTTGTTTAGTAAGAAGTATTATAACATTGTTGTTAGGGCAGCGAAAGTAAATGAGTTTTTGGGGTTAGTACATGGCAACATGATAGTTACAGAATACACCCTGAAGTTTGACAGACTTGCAAAGTTTGCACTTGATCTAGTGCCTACTGACGTAGCTAGGCAGGAAGATTTATTAGAGGGCTTAATGCTATGATAGCCCGAGATGTGAGAATTAATACAGTGCTAGGGAGACGACTTATGCCCAGGCTGTTGAGAAGACTCTTACCCCTGAGGAGGCAGAAAATAAGACTTGAAAGGAGAACGCTGCGAGATGGGAGGTTCAAGGGGCGATGCCTCCATTTTCAGGGTCTGGTAGGGGTGGAGGCCCCAGTGATTTAAAGAGGAAGACCCCTAACACTTCGACCGCTGCTGGTCCTGATAGGAAGGGTCGGGGTGTTCATGGTGGCCGCCAGGGAAGCAGTGACACATGGAGGAGCTAGAAGACAACATACGGGCAAATGTCAGGCAAAGGCCTATTATGTGTGTGGGGTGGTGGGACACCTCAAGAATGATTTCCCAACAGTGAAGAAAGAGGAAGCAAGGAAGGGGGACAACTTGACTCCAGCTATTCCCTCAGTGGTGATAGGTCAACTTTCTAGTGCTGCTCTCCTTTTACTGTATTGATTGACTCTGGTGTTACACATTCATTTGTTTCTAGTAAGGTGATTGATAGTTTGTGTAGACCTAGTGAGTATTATATCGCGGGGTTCAGGACTGTATTGCATACAGGGGAACTGGTGGTTTCTAGAAGATGGATTAGAGCACTGCCAGTGATGGTTGATGGTAGGGAGCTATCAGTAGACTTGATTGAGTTGAGTATGGATGATTTTGACATGATTTTAGGGATGGACTGGCTGGTCAGATATGGGGCTACCATTGATTGCAAGAAGAAGATTGTGACTTTTTAGCCTGAAGGAAAGGATCCCATTGTTTTTGTGGGTGCGGTATGTGGACCCCGCATACCCATGATATCCACATTGAGAGCTAGAGACCTATTATAGGGAGGATGTATAGGTTTCCTAGCTTGTGTGGTGGATACTACCAGTGTTTTGCCAATAGAGCTGGGAGAGACTAGATTATTTTGTGAGTTCTTGGACATGTTCCCTGGGGATTTACTAGGGTTGCCGCTGCACAGGGAGATTCAATTCGTCATTGAGTTTACGTCGGGGACTGAGCCAGTGTCTAGAGCACCATATAGAATGGTTCCAGAAGAGCTAAAAGAATTGAAGATATAATTACAAGAGCTTCTAGATTTAGGGTCATCATGCCTAGTTACTCGCCATGGGGTGCTCTGATTTTGTTTGTGAAGAAGAATGACAAGACCTTGAGGATGTGTATAGACTACAGGGAATTAAAAAAGTTGACCATCAAGAACGAATACCCTTTACCAAGGATTGGCGACTTGTTTGATCAGCTACAGGGAAAGACAGTGTTCTCGAAGATTGATCTTCGATCTGGGTATCACTAGCTGAGGATCAAGGATGAGGCTATACCGAAGATGTCCTTTCGACCGAGGTACGAGCATTATGAGTTTCTGGTCATGTTGTTTGGTTTCACCAATGCCGCAGCAGCCTTTATGGACCTAATGAACATGGTGTACAAGGACTTCTTGGATCAGTTTGTGATTTTCTACATCGAAAACATTTTAGTGTACTCTAGTTCAAAGGCAGAGCACGAGCGACATCTTTGATCGGTCTTGCAGAGATTAAGAGAGCACCGATTGTACGCCAAGTTTAAGAAATGTGAGTTTTGGCTAACAGAAGTGACATTCCTTGGACATATTGTTGGTGAGGATGGGATTAAAGTGGATCCATCTAAGGTGGAGGCAATTTGACATTGGTTGAGGCCAAGGAATGCTTCAGAGGTTAGGAGTTTCTTTGGGTTAGTAGGTTATTACACGCAATTTGTGGAAGGTTTTTCGTAGATTGCTGCATCGATGACAGAATTGACAGGGAAGAATTTAAAGTTCGTCTGGTCAGGAAAGTGTGACAATCGCTTCCAAGAATTAAAGCGACGACTTATTACGACACTAGTGTTGAGTGTTCCTTCGGAGGGAGGAAATTTTGTGGTATATTGTGATGCATCGAGGATGGGTTTGGGATGCGTGTTGATGTAGAATGAGAAAGTTATAGCTTATGCGTCACGATAGCTGAAGGAGTATGCTATATTGGTTTTCTTGCTGGGCCTTGGCTCACAGGTGCTACATGTTGCAGGTAGAGGCAAGGGTAAGATGGATCTACCATTAGTTGGAGAGCTCTGGGGGCGAGGTTTACATTGTCAGCTACTCGCCCGCCACAGCCGACGGATTATACAGGGAGAGAAAACCTAAAATGTGTATTTTGCCATTAGAGTGGCCTTTACTTGTATTTGACTTTCGGAAGTTTGTAAATTTTTCGTTTAACCATGTTTTTGAGAGCCCATGTACTAAATGTTTATTTAAATGAAATATTCTCTTATGTCCAAAATCTTTTAACCCTAACTTGTTTATGACTTTAGGAGCACATTTTCAACTAAACGACTTGATTTGCAAGTCTTCCACTACTTTAAACACACAGTGTAACAGTCTTGGTTACCCAGGGCGTTATAGAAAATCATTACCTTCCTTGGTAGAAATCAAGGACTCAAAACAAATGGCCACCCTCGTGAATAACCTAGGGTTTTTCTAACCAACACAAAGAGAAAAGAACACCAACAACAACCAAGAGCAAAAAAAACTTAGCAAATCACATGAAAAACAAATGAGTAGATGAACTAGAAAATAAAAAATTCAAAAACTCAAACACATACCATAGGATTCGAAATCCTTTTCTATTCTTCTTCTTCTTCTCCTCCTCCTTTCTCTTCTTTCTTCCTTTCTTGCTTGCTCCTTTCTCTCTTCTCTCCTTTAGCCGTTGGTTCCAAGAGCCAAAATCGCTTTCTTCTTTCTTTCTTCCCTTTTTTATCTAACCCTAGAGATAGTAGCTAGCGGAATGGGAATGGGAAAGTTTACCAAATCTAATCCTATTCTTTATTTGTTGGATTTGATTTTCACAAATAAAGGAAATAAAGAATACATAAAATTAGAGATGTCAACTTCTTTTTCCAATTTTAACTATTATCACCAATTTAATTCATTTAATTTTGAAACAAAATAGGAAAAGAAAATATCCATTTCCCACTCTACATTGCATGCCCAACACTCATTTCCTTTTCTTTTTATTTAATTTAATTTTCTTTTTAATTCTTATAATTATCTATTACATAAAATAAAAAGGAAATAAGTGTAGGAAAAACAATTGCATGCTCATCATGCAACCATGCACATGCACACACCCAATTGCTCATGTGCATCACTACTTAACATGCAGCTTGCGACATTCAACCAAAACTCATTTTCTTTGAAATTAAAATGATTAAATAAATAAAAAATTAACAATGAAATTCACAAAATTCCTACCAAACAAATCAAACTATTAAAAATTAATTTCTAACACTTAACAATTATTAATAAAACAAAGCAAAAAATTTAATAAACCAAAAAAAAATTGGTGCACTACACATACCACTGGATTGCCTTAGCTTTCAGTTCCTTTGCCACGTGTAATCTTACAAATAGCGCTTCGTATCTGCTTCATTGTTGGATGCTTCGAACCCGAACCTCAAAGATGTATGGAAAGGATGTCCCTCAGGTGAGATAAGAATTATCCCAGCTCTGGATCCATTTTCGTAAGCTGATCCATCAACGAAGAGTTTCCACAACTCTGGCACTGTTTCTCTCATTGGCTCGTCCTCAAAATGGGTGCAATTTGCTGCAAAATCAGTGAGCGCTTGAATCTTGATTACTGTGTATGGCATATACAATATCTCAAACTGACTAAGTTCGATGGCCCACTTAAGAAAATGTCCCAATATTTTAGGCTTTTGCAAGACCTGCGTTAAAGGTTGATCAATTAGGATGTGGCTGGTGTGGGATTGGAAATACGACCTGAGTTTTCTCAAGGCCAAGATCAAGCAGAGCGAGAGTTTTTCTATTAAAGGATATTTGAACTTAACTCCAAAAATCATTTTACTTATGTAGTACACCGGTTTGTACGCCAAATTTTCTTCTCTAGCTAATATGACTTTGACCGCATTTTCTGTGAAATCTAGGTATAAGTGAAAACATTCTCCAGCTGCTCGTTTTGATTGTATGGGGGGGTTCAACCATGTGATTTTTGCAGATTCTGAAATGCCTGCTCGCATTCTTTGGTGCACTGAAACTTTTTATTTCCTCTTAACAAGTTGTAGAATGGGAGGGACTTGTTAGTTGATTTTGAAACAAAGCGGTTTAGGGTCGCTACTTTCCCAGTTAGGCTCTGTACTTCTTTACACAACTTGGGCAATGTCATTTCTAATAAGGTTCTGATCTTCTCTGGGTTTGCCTATATCCTCCTTGTGTTGACTATGAAGCATAATTTTTTTTTGTTTGATGAAATGCCAAAGGTGCACTTCTGAGGGTTTAGCTTCATGTCATATTTCCTTAACACACCCAAACATTCTTCTAGGTGGGAAACATGGTTACTGGTAGTCTTTTATTTAGCAAGTATATCATCGACATACACTTCCATGTTTTTCCCGATCTGGTTAACGAACATTTTATTGAGTAGTTGTTGGTACATTGCACCAAAATTATTTAGCCCGAATGGCATAACCTTGTAGCAATATACGTTATACTCAGTAGTGAAGCTAGTGTTCTCTTGGTCTACAAGATTCATTGCGATCTGGTTACATCCAGAATATGCATCCATGAAAGACATAAGCACGTGACCGGCTGTGGCATCTTCCAACTGATTGATTGAAGGTAGTTGAAAATAATCCTTAGGACATGCCTTATTGAGGTCGGAGAATTCAATGGAAGTTCTCCACTTTCCATTGGGTTTTGGGACCAAAAAAGGATTAGAAATCCAAGTCGGATATTTAGGTTCCCTGATGAATCCACACTTATGTAAGTGAGCTACTTCTTCTTCTAAAGCTTCTAATCTCTCCTTCCCCTAAAGCCTTCGTTTCTATACCTTTGGAGTCACATTCCTGTCCAAATTTATAGTATGCATTATGACATTCACACTGATTTCCACCATATTTTCACACTCGACTAGCTCCTTCTTCCTTTCGGTTCCAAGATTCTTTCCAACTTTTACCACCCTTGAAGATACTTCTAGGTCGATACTCATTTGTTCAGGCTCTTCCAATGCTTCGAGATCAGACCTGCCTTCGCCTAATCTTGGATCAATGTTGTCTTCCTAGGCCACTTCATTACCGTCTTCCTATGGATCTTCCACCCCATGGGCAATTTCCATTGTCTGAGGCTCCTCTCCTCCAACAATAATGACCATTGCTTGCTGCTTGGGTTGTGATTTTCCCTTCATAGAAATGTTATAGCATTCTTTGGCAGCTAGCTGATCTCCTTTTACTGTTATATTATTTTATAATATAATGTAAAATTATATTATATTATAATATAATGTTTTAGATTAAATAAATGTGACAAAGTGTGTCACATATTGTAACATATAATAGAGAGTTACAATATTTAGATATATGAGATATATCCAAATAATGTAACATATTTGGTGTTACAAATTTGTAACTTTCAAATATTACCCTTTATTGTGTAAAATTGTTGTTACACAATATTGAGATGAATTTCATAGAGCCATATGTGATATGGCTGTTAGAGATATGATTTTAACACCAATAATGTGTTTTGGGAGTTACAAAATCATTTGGGAGGGTTTGGAACCGTTTGGAAAAACAGCACAATTTTTTGTGCTAAAATTGGTTAGTGGCCGCGGCCTATTTTCAGTTTTTTCAATATTTGTTGAACGGCTCAAAAAACCCAAATAACTCCCAAATCTCTTTTTTCATTACATATTAATCCAATTAAACATTGGTAACAGCCATGGGGGTTGGTGGAATTTGAATTTCAAAGGGTGTCTCTAAACTCTATAAATAGGAGCCTATAGCTCACTTGTAAGACACAAATTTTCTATCCACTAGAGCACTTGGCTAGAAACACCTTGAGGCTCGATAATTCCAGAAAGCTTTTCCAATATCTTAGAGAGATCCCTTAGTGCTTGAGTTAGGGGGAAATAAGCTTTTGGACAAAGGTTTTAAACCTTGTTCAAGTTGGTGATCCCAATCCTCTTCACTTAGGTTGTGTAAGTGAGAGTTTGATTGTGTTTCCGTTCTTCTTTTTATTCTATTGCTTTTCTTCTTATTCTCTTGTTCTATTTACTTGTATATTTTGTTTAAGAGTTGTAATCTTTTCATTTGGTCTAAACACTTTATTTTACTTGTAATCTTTTGCTTAGAGTTGTATTCTCACTATTCTCTCCTTCATCATCATCTTCTTCCTTTCTTTAGTTTATTTGTATTTTCAGTTATAGAGTTGTAACCTTATTTAATCAATCTATATTTACTTGTAATATTATTTCATAGAGTTGTAATATTATAATAATTTCCATTGAGGCAAAACAATATTTTTCCTAACATTCAAAAGCTTATCCCTTTTTTGTTTCAATGGAATGGGAAACAATCAAGATCATGAACCAAGACCTAGTGAGATTGGATAGGTTTGATGGATCCAATTTTACTAGGTGGCAAGACAAGGTGAGGTTTCTTTTAACCACTCTCAAAATCGCCTACATCCTTGAGTCTTCCTTGGTTGCTCTAGCCGAGCCATCCGACAAAGACACTCCCGAGGAGGTGGAGAAGAGAAGGAAGAGGGAGGAGGACAACCTTCTTTGCAGGGGTCATATCCTCAATGCCTTATCCGATAGGCTCTATGACCTCTACACCGAGACCAAATCAGCCAAGGAGATTTGGGATGCACTTGAGAAAAAGTTCAAGGCGGAAGAGGAAGGTACAAAAAAGTTTTTGATATCTCAATACTCTGATTTCAAATTTTTTGGTGATAAACCTATTCTTCCTCAAATACATGAATTGCAAATTATTGTTAATAAATTGAAAGTGTTAAAGATAGAGCTTCCTGAGGCCTTTCAAGTTGGTGCTATTGTGGCTAAATTACCACCAACTTGGAAGAGCTATAGGAAAAGAATCCTTCATAAAAATGAGGATTATTCTTTGGAGGAAATCCAAAAACATATTCTAATCGAGGAGGAATTGATATGCAGAGGTAAACTCGGGGAAGGGTCTAATGGAGAGACTTCCAAAGCAAATGCGGTGTCACAACCAAAACATCCGAAAAACAAAGGGAAAAAGGGTAATGAGAAACCTTTGGGTCCAAAAACCAACCCAAACAAGTTTAAGGGCGAGAAAGGTCCTTGCTTCGTGTGTGGGAAAAAAGGTCACTATGCTAGAGAGTGTAGACATAGAAAAGACCAACAAGGACCTATGGTGAACACAACTCAAGAGGAGAACATAGTTGCTACCCTTAGTGAGGTGAATGCGGTCCAAGGCAAGGTGAAAGGGTAGTGGTATGATACATGTGCCACCGTCCATGTCACCTATGACAAATCATTGTTCAAGACCTTTGAAGAGTCAAAGGGCAACCATGAGATACAAATGGGCAATGAGGGCAAATCCAAGGTACTTGGCAAAGGTACTATTGATGTCTACTTCACCTCCGGCAAGAAAGTCACATTAGTGAATGTACTTTATGTTCCCGAAATGAGTAGAAACTTGGTAAGTGGTGATTTGCTTGGCAAGCTCGGCATTAAAGCCGTTTTTGAGTCTGGTAAACTTATACTTACCCAATCAATTGTATTTTTGGGATAGGGGAACTCTTGTGAGGGTATGGTTAAGTTGTGCACCAATGATGTAACTTTCAATATTATCAATAAAAATGCTAATTCCGCCTATATTGTTGAGTATTATTCATTATTTTTGTGGCATCTTAGACTATCGCATATAGGTTTTTCTACCATGAAAAGAGTAGTAAAATGTGGTATGATTGCATGAAATATTAAAAACTATGGTAAATGTAAAACATGTGTTAAGGCGAAAATGATTAAGAAACCATTTCCTAGTGTAGAAAGATCATCTAATTTACTAGATTTAATCCATAGTGATCTTTGTGAATTAAATGGTGTTTTAACTAGAGGTGGTAAAATGTATTTTCTTACTTTTATAGATGATTTTAGTAGATATACCTATGTGTTTCTTTTAAAGCATAAAGATGAGACTTTTGATGCTTTTAAATTGTATAAATTAGAAGTTGAAAATCAACTAAATAAAAAGATTAAGGTGCTAAGAAGTGATAGAGGAGGAGAGTACTTCTCTAATGAATTCAATACATTTTTGTGAAGAAAATGGTATAATTCATGAGTGCACTACACCTTATACACCACAACACAATGGTGTTGCCAAAAGGAAAAATAGGACTTATCTAGAGACGATAAATTCTATGTTGGTGTTTTCTAAGTTGAACTTCAACTTATGGGGTGACGCACTTTTAACCGCTTGTCACATTCTTAATCAAATACCGATGAAGAAAAATGAGATATCTCCATATGAGTTATGGAAAGGAAGAAAACCCAACATACGGTACATCAAAGTGTGGGGGTCTCTTGCATATTGCAAGAAAACCGAACCTAATAGAACAAAGTTAGGTTCAAGAGCCATAAAGTGTGCTTTTGTTGGTTATGCCAACAATAGTAAAGCTTATAGGCTATTAGACTTAGAGTCTAATATTGTGATTGAATCTAGAGAAGTTGAATTCTTTGAGAACATGTTATGTGACAACAATTCTCAAGCTTCAACATCTCTAAATGAGAATATGTTATATGAGAGCAATTCTCAAGCTTCTACATCCAAAGTTGATTCTCAAGAGGAGAATTCTCAAAAGGATGTAAAGCAACCCTTTGAACCTAGAAGAAGTCAAAGGCTTAAAAATCATAAAAGTCTAGTAGTGGATGAGATAGATTCTCAACGAATTTCATTCAACATGGTAGAAGGAAATAGAGAGGAAGTCATTAGGAAAATTCCTATTGTACTTCTCGTTGAGGATGATCCTAAGACTTATAGAGAAGCTATGCAATCGAGAGATAGTGCATTTTGGAAAGAAGCCATCAATGATGAGATGGATTCCATTCTTTCCAATAACACTTGGGAATTGGTAGACCTCCCACTGGGGTCTAAGCCAATTGGGTGTAAGTGGGTATTTAGGAGAAAATACCACACTGACGGCACTATCCATAGCTTTAAACCTAGATTAGTAGCTAAAGGGTTTAGGCAAAAAGAGGGTATCGATTATTTCGATACCTATGCGCCTGTTGCAAGAACAACTTCTATAAGAATTTTGTTCGCTCTAGCTTCTATACACAACTTGTATGTTCATCAAATGGATGTCAAAACGGCATTCCTTAATGGTGACCTCAATGAGGAGGTCTATATGGAACAACCCGAAGGGTTTGTCCTACCAAAATATGAACATAAAGTGTGTAGACTTGTAAAATCCTTATATGGATTGAAACAAGCTCTTAAGCAATGGCATGAGAAATTTGATCAAGCCATCATGTCTAATGGGTTTAGACATAACAATGGAGACAAGTGTTTGTATTCCAAAACTTGTAAGGGATATGTGATCATTGTTTGCTTATATGTGGATGACATGCTTATTATAAGTAATAGCATGAAAGGGATTGATGAAACGAAGAGGTTTTCATCATCAACCTTCAAGATGAAAGATCTTGGAGAAGTTGATACCATACTCGGTATCAAAGTAAAGAAACATAGTGGGGGTTTTGCGCTAGGGGAAGCCCACTACGTTGAGAAAGTATTGAACAAATTTAACCATCTCAAGGTTAAAGATGCCAATACTCCATTCGATCATAGTGTAAAACTAGAGAAGAATGAAGGAAGAGCGGTGGCTCAATTGGAGTACGCTAGTGCTATAGGGAGTCTAATGTACGCTGCCCAGTGTACTAGACTTGATATAGCATTTGCGGTAAGTAAACCTAGTAGGTTTACAAGTAATCCAAGTGTGGATCACTGGAAGGCAATTGGAAGAGTTCTAGGTTATCTTAAGAAAACCAAAGGACTAAGCCTTCACTACTCCAAATTTCCATCAATTTTAGAAGGATATAGAGATGCAAGTTGGATATCCAATCTTGGGGACAACTTGTCCACAACTGGTTGGGTGTTTACACTTGGTGGAGGTGCAATTTCTTGGGGTTCCAAGAAACAAACCTGTATATCTCATTCCACTATGGAAGTAGAGTTCATAGCTCTAGCTGTACCGGCAAAGAGGCCAAATGGTTAAGGGATCTATTGATAGAGATTCCCCTAATCAAAGAAAATGTATCTACTATATCGATACATTGTGATAGCCAAGCGACATTGGCTAGAGCATACAGCGGAGTGTATAATGGGAAGTCTAGACACATTAGTCTAAGACATGGATATGTAAGAGAATTGATTCAAAGAGGAGTCATCTCAATATCCTATGTGAGAACAAGTGAAAATCTGGCGGATCCTTTCACTAAGCCACTAACGAGGGATTTATTGGCTGCATTATCTCGAGGGATGGGACTTAAACTCCCTAAAGAGATTCAAGATTGATGGTAACCTATCTTAACACTAGTTATTCAACTAGTGTTAGGTTCAATAGGTAATAACAAGTCAATCAAGTGAATATTAGTTGTACTCAAAACAAGTCCCATCTGAGATATTGAGTACTTGTGTGTTACCAAGTGGAGGGTTAAAACAGAAAGGTTTTTTAATAGAATTCAGTCTTGTAAAGACAAGTATTTTTGGTAACAAAATACTGTAAGAATTCTACCTATATGGACCTAGGGGTGGTGCCGCCTCTCATGAGAATTGGGAGCATTCTCAAGAACGTCCATGAATGGAAAGTGAACATGGCCATTAATGGTGCAAAGCGAGACATAGAGGTCTCAAGTGAACATCACAAAGATGTGTGTGTTATCACCGATTCGTCATCATGAAAAGATGGTTCAATGCCAAGTGCAACCTATTTTTCGACAAATTTTGTGATAATTACACTATAGTAAAGTTCAAGTTTAAAAAAAACACTTTACTTTATGCACTAATGCAATGACTCCTATAAGAGAGAGTTCTTATTTACTCAAGTGGGGGATATGTTATATTTCAAAATATAATGATTGATTAAATAAGTGTTACAATAGATAACTATTTAATCTTGTGGGGGAATGTTATATTATTTTATAATATAATGTAAAATTATATTATATTATAATATAATGTTTTAGATTAAATAAATGTGACAAAGTGTGTCACATATTGTAACATATAATAGAGAGTTACAATATTTAGATATATGAGATATATCCAAATAATGTAACATATTTGGTGTTACAAATTTGTAACTTTCAAATATTACCCTTTATTGTGTAAAATTGTTGTTACACAATATTGAGATGAATTTCATAAAGCCATATGTGATATGGCTGTTAGAGATATGATTTTTAACCCCAATAATGTGTTTTGGGAGTTACAAAATCATTTGGGAGGGTTTGGAACCGTTTGGAAAAACAACATAATTTTTTGTGCTGAAATTGGTCAGTGGTCACGCCCTGTGGGACAGAGACCAGCGGCCGCGACCACCATTGTCTCTGGCCGCGGCCACAGGCCAAAAAACGGACCAATTTTCAGTTTTTTCAATATTTGTTGAACGGCTCAAAAACCCAAATAACTCCCAAATCTATTTTTTAATTCCATATTAATCCAATTAAAAATTGGTAACAGCCATGGCGGTTGGTGTAATTTGAAATTCAAAGGGTGTCTCTAAACTCTATAAATAGGAGCCTATAGCTCACTTGTAAGACACAACTTTTCTATCCACTAGAGCACTTGGCTAGAAACACCTTGAGGCTTGATAATTCTAGAAAGCTTTTCCAATATCTGAGAGAGATCCCTTAATGCTTGAGTTAGGGGGAAATAAGCTTTTGGACAAAGGTTTTAAACCTTGTTCAAGTTGGTGATCCCAATCCTCTTCACTTAGGTTGTGTAAGTGAGAGTTTGATTGTGTTTCCGTTCTTCTTTTTATTCTATTGCTTTTCTTCTTATTCTCTTGTTCTATTTTCTTGTATATTTTGTTTAAGAGTTGTAATCTTTTCATTTGGTCTAAACACTTTATTTTACTTGTAATCTTTTGCTTAGAGTTGTATTTTCACTATTCTCTCCTTCATCATCATCTTCTTCCTTTCTTTAGTTTATTTGTATTTTCAGTTATAGAGTTGTAACCTTATTTAATCAATCTATATTTACTTGTAATATTATTGCATAGAGTTGTAATATTATAATCATTTCCATTGAGGCAAAACAATATTTTTCCTAACATTTACAGTACATATACCTGAGGTCAAGGGGAGCTTTATCACTAGATGTCAGATTGAGATTGAGGTGATAGCCTAAAAAATCATCAGTGCGGGTCGTCCAAAAATTTATTACAATGAACTCAAGAATTTTATAAATAGTTCGCGTATCGTCCCCTAGCATAACTACAAGTCTGATCATCCCTACGGCGGTTGTTCCTTCTCCTAAGAATCCGTATAGGGTCATCAAGGTTGCCTTAAGATCGGTTATGAACAACCCCATCTTTTTAGGGGTGGACCTGAATAACACATTTACTGAGCTCCGATTATTAACCAATATCCTCTGTACTCTTTGATTGGCGAGTTGACGGTTATCACAAACAGATCATTATGCGTGAACTGGACATGGCTAGTGTCCTTTTCCGTTAAAATGATTGGATGTTTCTCCAACCTTTATTTTTTTTTATAACCATTTCTCTGTAATAAATTCAGTAACATTGTGGGTTTTTAGTTCTTGTATGTACCTTTTCTTGGCCCCATTACTTTTCCTGGCAAATATGGACCTCCATCGATAGTGGTTATATCCCTTCCTTCTATTAGAGTGGGGACGATTTTGTTCCCCTGATCTGTTTGAATATTTTTCATGGCTGGCTGATTGGGAACTACTCAGTTTTGGGCACACTGGGCTCCAATCCGGATGAGAGTCTTAATCTCATCCTTTAACCAACGACAATCATCAGTATTATGGCCGATGTCATTGTGATATCGGCAGAATTTGGCGGGGTCTCTCTTCGCCCTTTGGTGCTTCAAGGCTGCGACTTCTTCCATGGAAGGCAATAAGAGTTCGCCAGGAAAATATGCTCTCGCGTATGCATCAGGTCGGGGTAGGTAGTGTAGATGGGCTTGAACAATTCTCCAGGCTTGTTCTTTTTGGTTCATTTTGGTCGCCTTCACCAGCCCCCTTCTGCTTATTATTCCCTAGATAGTTATTCCGAGCAACGATTTAAGCTGTAGCTGTAACATCCGCCACCACTCCAACGAGCTGAACAGGGGTTTGGCTTGTTCCTACGACAGCAAATCGTGCCTCCTCAAGATTTATCCATTCTTGAGCCCGAGCCAAGAGTTCATCTACATTCTTACTCCTTTTCATTGGAGTTCTTGCCATAAATCGCCTCCTACTGTAGTTCCTGTCCTCATTTCCATGAGCTTTGAACTATCATCAACATCCCTAGGTGTGCTGCTGCATTGGTAAACCGGTTGAGATATGCCTCCAGGGATTCACTAGTTTGTTGTTTTATGTTGGCAAACAAATCGACCTCAACGCGAGCTTCCTTTGAAGCTCGGAACTGTCTCTTAAATTCAAAAGACAATTTCTTCCACGAGGTGATTGAATGTATTTTGTACTTGTTGAACCATAATCTGGCCGGCCCGGTCAGAGTTGTGGGGAACATGATACATCTTAATTCGAACCCTATGTTGTGGGCCATCATTAATGTGTTGAGCGTCTCGAGGTGGTTGGACGGATCAGTGTTTCTGTCATATGTAAGCATGGTCGGCATCCTAAAGCCACCGGGTTACGGAGATGCCACAATGTAGGAGCAAAAGGCTCAAACTCCTCATCGAAATCATAATCGTCGGCTCATTTTCAAAATATTAGTCTCTTCATCTATTCTTCCATTAAGTTCAGTCGCTCGAGGGTTGGATCCTTGGCATCTAGGTTACTTGGGAGCTGATTATCAGCTCCCATCATATTGTATGCATTGGATGGGTTGTTTTCCCTCCAAGCTTGAGCTCGAGATGTGGGTTGGAAAGAAGCCTTTGTGCGGAGCTCAAGTGATTCTTCAAGTCACTCTCATGCATGCCTCTTCTCCGCTCTTCGTCTAGTAACTTCCATAGCGAAGCTTACATCTCATGGTTGGGATCGAGGAACTGGATTATTAGCGCAGGACTATGGGATATAGATGTCCTCTGAGGGAGGAAGATTTCTCCTACTATCCCCTCGAGCTAGAGCGCTCCTCTATGGGTGAGGTGGCATTGGATGCCAAATTGGTGACAAGATATGTCTTATTGGCGAAGCTATCATTGTTCCATTAGGGTGCACTAGGTTAGCTCATCCTTGATCTACCCCAACTTCCCAAGTTAGAGGTAGGACCAATTCATTTCTCCATGCCGGAGGCTTTTACAGTGGCACAGATGGATTTGTTGAGGTGTTTTGCCTCCTCGAAATTGTCCCACCTTGCCCTGTTGGGTTGGGCAGAGCATTCCATGGGATCTGTTCAGAAGGCACGAATCTCGGGGTAGCAGTTCAAATAGATCAACTGACATGAGGTCTGTGATTCCTATGAGTATTAGCAGGTTGAGCATTTTGCTTAATCTGCTTTGAATGTATGAAGCTTATAGTTGCAGTTCTGACATAATGACTAGGATTGGGTCGATTATTCCTGTGGGGCCTATGGGACCGACTTTGGCTACATTAGATGTTAACATCAGTTGCATGAGGGGGTAATCGAGCCAAGATCTCCTAAATTTGCTTGTTAGCCTGAGTGAGATGGCTCCTTAACAGGCCATTTTCTATCTCAATGGTTCTCATATATACCCAGATGGGGAGTTGGTGGGCGTGATGCTGAGCTCCCAGTGTCGTCTTGGCCCACATGTTGCTTTTTAGGATGACATTGAGTAATTGAGCCTTCCCCAGCTGGGATGGCCGCACGGTGCACCTCCTAATCCTCAGGTTGTTCCGTCTCATTGCCACACAAAGACTGGGTGACTACCATGGTGAGTACCAATGTGTTGATGCGATTTTTCACCAACACTGGATTAACAAATTCCAAAATAGAGATATTAGGGTTTTTGCTAGACTGTGATTGAACAAATGAAAGATATCGCAAAAACTCACACTTTTACGTGGTTCATTGGCTAAAATCCACCTAGTCCACTAGACAATCGTATTGATCTCTTTAGGGCACTGGGTGAAATTGTTCCCAAAAATTTCAACAGAGTTTCAATAAATAAAGAATCTGTCCATTTTTCTATCCGTTCACCAAATATTTATAGAGAGTTTTCTTGGACAACTTTGGGTAACCGCATGCGTAAATATTGTAAATAATAAATATGGATAACATTCCTTTTACATAGGGATATGATTGCCTATAGAATTTTCATCTGTTATCTCGGGTAATAAAATCTTGGTATTAATGAGCGTATAAGGAATCCCCAAGTATTTTGGGATCCTTTACCGTGCATCATGACCAGGCTTCCGCGAGATGGTCATTTCTTTTGACCTGAATGCCTTAGGACTAACCTATCAAGACACAGGATAAGTTCAAAGTTT
Source organism: Humulus lupulus (assembly GCF_963169125.1). NCBI lineage: Eukaryota > Viridiplantae > Streptophyta > Magnoliopsida > Rosales > Cannabaceae > Humulus > Humulus lupulus. Next base: position 79,886,533 of record NC_084796.1, read on the forward strand.
CAGAAAAGTTATCTGGCCATCATGCATCTCGAACTAGGTTGTCGGCGCTAGAGGCAATCTAAAGATTATCTGGTTGTCGTAAGCCATCACGTTGAACTCGAGCTGCTCACTCTAGAGTTAGCTAGATATTCTATCTGTACGCTTTCTTCGTGTGCTTATCTGCTAGTTGCACTTCGTGCTAAGTGATTTAGTTCGTATTTATTTTGGGTTACAACAAATACAAATTCTTTATATATATATATGTGTGTGTGATTAGGAAACCCTACATCATCACTAAGATTTTCAATTTAGATTAAAAAAAATAGAAAGAAAATGGACTGCAAGATGATAGAGGAGATAATTATTACAAAATCACTTTTGAAATCCATTGAAAATTTATTAAGTGGAGAATTGTACAGTTTTATGGAACAAATCAAGTTGTGCCTAATGAGATCATTCGAAGAAATACAATGAGAATCATCTTCATCGATCAAACATTTGGAGAATGGAGTGGAGAAAGTCCTAAAGTACCTAAGATTAGAGAAATTCAAAATGAATTAGCTCAAAGGTTCATATGTATGTAATAATATTTTAGGAAATAAATTTTTAGCATATAATAATAGTTTATTATTATTGATAGAATAATATTATATGAATATCACACTACTACAAATATAGGCTTTCTCTGCAGTTTTTTTTAAACAATAAATAAAAAGTGCAATGAAAAGGTTTGAAAGAGTCAAAAAAATTATATTTAATGTCCGCGCCCTATTTTATTGCGGTTTTTTAAAAAAACGCAGTGAAAGGTTTGAATGGCTCACTTTTCTCCGCGGTTTTAGGTCTAAAACTGCAGAGAAAAGTGTGGAACTTTTCCCCACCTTTCTCCGCGGTTCTATACCCAAAACCGCAGAGAAAAGTCCACTTTTCTCTGCGGTTTTGGGTATAGAACTGCGGAGAAAGGTGGTCTCCACCCACTTAAGCACAAAAACCTATTTTTCCCACTCATTTGCTCATCTTCTTCTCTGTTGAAAGGTCATGGCCGAAGCTCTCCCACCACCGTCCCTACCCATGGCTAAGCCCCACATTGTTTATTTTTTTTTGTTTTTTTTCCATTTCCTTGCATATTAAAGCTTGAAATCATGTATATATACTTAATCTTGAGTTATTTTGAAGTTTTAGGGTAAAAATGAAGAAATATTGTGTGGGTTTAATGGTGGTTTCTATGTATGTTTATATGGTTATTTTTTTTAATATTTTTGAAATTTTATATAGGATTGGAAGACATTTTCATTGTTTAAAACGTGTATTGATCACTAAAACTTGATTTCTTTAATGTATATTTCGGTTTAGGGTATTTTTGTATTATTTTATTTAGAATAATGTTGTTTACATAATTTTTTATATTAAAAATTAGTGCTTGCATAATTTTGTATATTATTTAGGTAATGATTTTTTTGAAGTATATTTTTGTTAATTATATTATTTTAGGATCAATTCAATTACCATATATTTACTAATGTTTAACTTTTTATTGTAGGAAATATTTGTTTGAGTATGAGCTCACACTCAAGGTTGAAATATTTGTTCGAGGTTGAAATTGGTGAATATTAATTTTTAAGGTAAGTAGTAATTACTACTTAATTTTTTATTTTTATTTTTTATATTTACAAACTATTGTTAGAGGAGTTTGAATATATCAGAAATTCATCCATAGTGAAGTAGGTTCTGAGATAAAATTGTGTGTTGCGGAGATAACAGAAGGTTGAGAACATGTGTGCCTTAGTGAAGTAGGATCTGTGAATTTTCTGTGTGCTGCGGTGACTTATGGTTGAGAACATGCATGTTGTTTGTTATATGTTTTGTTTGATGTGAATTTATAGGTAGATAACTTGGGATATGCTATAAATACAGATGAAACTCTGCCCAATTTTTTTTTTTGATGATATTAGTTGAACATGTTTTATAAGTTACTATATATAATAATAATGTTTTTGTTTTTGTTGAAATTTTAAATACATATGAATTTTGGATATGTTATAGAAATAAATGAAACTCTGTCCATTTTATTTTATAATTTAATAATTGAACATAATTTTAGAGTATTACTATACTAATTTTCTTTTCATTATCAACTTAGGAATTAGGTAGATATTATCATTATGGATAAGTCATGGATTCTTGAGAATAGAGAAACACAACAATTTCAAGACGGATTCAACCAATTTTTAGAATTTTGCCAAACAAATTGTAGTGATCCGGAAAGAATTCATTGTTCATGTATAGATTGTGGTAATGGAACAAAAGGAAATATTACCATGATAAAAAATCATGTATTTTGTCGGGGATTTGATACAAGTTATCGTACATGGTATTGACATGGGGAATCATTGAAAAATAATAATCCATATCCATTCGGGAGGCGAGGGGTTGATGATTTGGGTTATAGTGATTTTGACGATCATCATTATTTAGATTGGTTTATTGATGGACTTTATTGATTTTTTTTGTAGGTTCACTGCGACCGTTTCCAAAATGTTTGGAAAAAAACATAAAACAATGACTGCAAGAGAGGAGATTGCTCGACTAAAAGCTGAGATTGAAGAGCTAAAAAGACATAAATTTAGGATAGAAGAGGAATTAGCTCAAAATGAAGAATATAATGAGGAAAACGATGAGTGTGGATACTACGATGAAGGGCAATTTGATGAGGGGACAATATTATGAGAATACAAGTGATGAAGTCTATCAACCTGCCCCCAACGCAGATGATCATTTTTATCAAACCGAAGACTATCCTTTTGATGAAGATGATGGATCATCAATTTATGAGTCTCCGCCACCACCGAGCTATGAGGCTTATTTGTGTTCTGATAATATTGACAATGTGGTGGCTAAGGGTGTACTCATTGTACCAAACATGGGTAGCCAAATTACCGTCCATGGAAATGTACTTGATGATTCAGTTGCGAGGGTTTGGCTTATAGATGTCTTACAAGAAGAAGCTGAGATCCCTATTCCCTTTGGTAACGTACGATATGTTGGGGATGCATGAGACACATTCTTGCCTTGGCCAAAAAATTTAATTGTGGATTGTCAGGTATAAAATTATTTTCTTAGATATTTAAATTTTATTTTTAAATGGGTACACTATACTGATATGTTTAATGCTATTATGTAGGGTCCATCTTCATCTAATCACAAATCCCTATCACCAAGCCCACATTTATCATCAGTTGGATCTCATGTAGTCATCCTCGCTGAAATAACTCAACCAGAACCTTCAAATTGGTTAACAGATAACCAATGGGACAAAATTGATCTGAGTCTAAAATTTATAGTGAAGGAGTATTATTCCAATAAAGGAATAGATGGGGTTGTACAAGTTCCCGTTGACCCGGAGTTTATAGGAGAACGCGAGGCCATCTTCATCACTTCGGAAGACGTTTATCAAGCAGCCTCCATGGATAATATTGGATCCTCAGCTATGCTATTTGGTATGAGGTATGTATCAATCTGTTATGTCATTACAAACTATTAGAGGAGTTTGAATATATTAGATATTCATCCGTAGTGAAGTAAGTTCTGAGATGAAATTGTGTGCTGCGGAGATAACAGAAGGTTGAGAACATGTGTGTCTTAGTGAAGTAGGTTCTGCGAATTTTGTGTGCTGCAGTGACTTATGGTTGAGAACATGCATGTTGTTTGTTGTATGCTTTGTCTGAATTGAATTTATAGGTTCTAATAATTTTGGATATGCTATAGAAACAGAGGAAACTCTGCCCAATTTTTTTTTAATGATATTAATTTATTAATTGAAAATGTAATATGAATGATTGATTCTCTACAGATGCATTTGGGAAAGCATGCACCCAAATTCACGACAATTATATAAATTTTTTGACACCGAACATCTTTCTATTGGCAATGATGAAAATAAAAACTATACGATGGATCTTATAGCCAAATGGATGATGACTATGGATAGACGAGGCCAAATATATTTCATTCCTTGGATTGTTGAGTAAGAACGAACTACTTAAACATTATCACTACTATGATTGAATTTTAATTTTATAATAATCATATTTTATTATTATTTTAGTTGACATTGGATGTTGGTGCTCGTGATGATGCGGGGGATGACAATAATTTTGGACCCTTTAAAAAATCATAAATCTCCACCAATAATTACGGAGGTTATGGAAAAGTAAGTTCTTCAATTGTAATGTATGCATTATTAATTTTTAAAAGTTGAGAGCATAATATGTATTTAATTAATTTTAATTTTTGTAGAGCATACGCACAATGTTTGGAAAATGAATACATCGACACATTTACAAAATTGGTGAGAGGTTCTTGTCCAAAACAACCTGAAAGTCATGAATGTGGTTATTATGTACTAAGATACATTTATGATCTTGTAAATGCACCGAATCCAGCAGAAGTTATCAAGAAGAAAGTATGTTATATTTTAAACTCTTTTTTGCTTAAGAAAAACTAGATATAGTATTTAATTATCTAATCTATATTAACTTTTCAATTTTGCAGTGGTTTGACAAAAAGCAATTAAATGTCAAGATTAAAGTGCTAACTTATATTGGTTAGAATGATTAAAGTCTTTGATTCATTACTAGCCAATTATTTTGTATTAGATATGAAATGTATATATAACAATTTAACAAATTAGTTATACTATTGAAAATAATTATTTATAATTATAATTGAAAATTAATTTTTTTTATTAAAAATGCTGGGTTATCAATCGAAATTATTATATTTTTTTAATGAGAAGCTCTTTTCTCTGCGGTTGTAATAAGCAAACCGCGGAGAAAAGAGAGCTTTCTCTGCGGTTGTAATCAACAAACCACAGAGAAAGCTCTCTTTTCTCCGTGGTTTGCTTATTACAACCGCAGAGAAAGCTCTCTTTTCTCTGCGGTTGGCTTACTACAACCGTGGAGAAAAGTGTAGCTTTTCTCCGCAGTTTGCGTAACACTTTTCTCTGCGGTCGAATACACTGCGCTTTTCAATACTCTCGAAAATCGCAGTGTATTGAGTAAAAAAACCGCAGAGAAAGGCCTTTTTTGTAGTAGTGTCAGAAAATTCCCAAATTCATTATTGTGACTAGAAAATTGTATTGGTACAAGAGGATTAAGATTATAGGGAACGATTTTATTAAATAGTTTATAGTAAAACAAAACTATATGGAATCTTTGGATTAAATACTATAAGTACAGTTCACTAGTATTATGAATACATGTACTGTAGACCCGAATTACTGATGTAGTAGGAAATCTTAGTGGAGGTACTTTGTATAAAGTGGTTATACATGAAGGGGACCCGATATGTTCTTAATACTTAAGAATGTAGTTTACTATATAACTATTAATTAAACATATCAATAAGATGATCATATACAAATTGATCTTAATTCTTAAGTTATTATGAACTCATGTTTATGTCATATTAGTTCTTTGATTCACTTATTATGGTTTGTCAAAATGATCAGGCTGAAAACTTATGTTTTGGGAAATCATTGATGTAAATTGTTGGGGACATAATATACAGATACAGAGTCTATACCTTTCCGAGAGAAATTGAATAATGGTTCTCTTAAGGGTTGGCTTTTGGAACTGAAAGGTTATTGAGCTCAAATTCATAAATCATTTTATGAAGTAACCTTCACTAGTAAAGTTAATGGTAATTAAGGAATCAAGATATAATGAAATAGATTAAACGATAATTAATTCCTACTTTAATTATGAACCATTAATAAATGATTGAATTATATGTAGTGATTAAATCAATGAACACTTTTTATACTAGAAAGTAATCAATAAATAAATGTCAATAATTACAAGAGTGCAGTCTCATATTTTTAGTTGAATAATATTGAGATTGATAAATTAGGGTTATTATATTAAAGAGTTTAAATTATTAATCAAAATTTATTGGAGCTTGAAATTATAGGTTCATAGGTTTCTCGAGATGGTTCTATCAACATTATCTAAGGTAAGAGTAGAAATTCGAAAAAATCAAGGAAATATCATATTTTGAAGGAATTTCTTCTTCAGGGTGAAATATGTAATTGAGACAAATTAATTAATTATTATATTAATTTTCAAAAATAATTTTTTAGATAAAATGTGCATTTTTAAAAATGTTATTTAAATAATTAAGATAATTATTTTTGAATTAATTAGATTTATTTATTTAAATAATGTGAAAAATTATTTATGACAATTCAAATTGGATTTGAGTTTTAAATGATGTTTATTCTTTAATTAATCTAATGAGATAAGTTATCAGTTCTAGATATTTTTTAATAAATAATTATTAAATTATAATTAAAAGAAAGCGGTTGAAACACATCCCTGAAATCAGGAATGTGCTACACGCCAACCATAGTACCGGTGCTGTAGTTGGCGTGTATCAGTGTAACAAGAATCAAGAGATCTTGATATTTATTTGATTTATTTAATAATTAATTTATAATTTGAATTTTGAATTTCATTAATTCTTTTACATTTATATGAGATAGAATCAGGATTGGGTGGTTGATGGTTTCCTTGAATTTGTAGGCTTGGACCCAATTGTCAATTGGAATATTAAAATTCTAATTAAATTTTGAATTAAGTGGCCCAAGTTCAAAATTGACCTAAATGACCAACTGTGCTTTAATTAGCCAAGTTTAATATTTTTAAAAGATTGTTTAAAAATTATTGAAGTCATTTATAATTCAAAATTTGGCTTGATGACATAAAAATAATAGACGACCCAAAAGATGGAGATAGAGATTCTACATGAAGTCTTGGTTTTATTTTATTTTATTTTGTATTTTATTACAAGTGTTGTAATTTTCTATAAATACCCAAAATATTTGACTATCATTTATTTATTGTATTTATTTATTTAAATGTTTGAATGTATTAAATGTGTTTAGTAACATTGACATGCATTACAACGTGCCACACATATTACCCACCTAGTATCTAATTAAAGCATGCATCTCATATTGAATAGAAACATGTTTTGATTAGGAACGTCCTATTTTATTTTATGAATTTAATGAATCATATAATTAATCTAGAACAAAGCGGTAAATTGATTTCAAGTGTTAATTTTAAAACATATTTGATAATTAATTTAATTATATAGACAAATGATATTATTAATAATAGGAGCATTTATTGACTAGATAATTTAAGGGTCTATTTAGTAGTTTGATTGAATCTTGTTTAATGATTAAATGCTTAATGACATTAGTAATTATTATTTGGATTAATTTTGTTGTTCAGGCTATAAAAGAGCCATAGTCGACGAGTCTCTGGTATAAAGGAGATTGGAGGCTCGCTAAGGCAATCTCGAATGGGGTTTTCTCAGGCAGCGTTTATATTGCTCTAAGTACAAGGTTCTCTTTCTCTAAAAATTACGAGCCCTTTACAAAGAGACTCCTAGACCTATTTATAGAGGCTGGGGTCATTAATGCTAATTATCTATAATTAACACATATTCTCCCTGTTATTGGGATATTAATACAACTTTAATGCATTGGGTTTCATTAACTAGAGACTACGACCCAAGCGATAAACGCGGGGCCCGCTACAAAAAGTTACATACTTTATGGGGAATAGGCCCTGGCACTGTCAGGGCATGTCACATGTATTTCCTTGTCGGCGACGTAGTGGGAGTTTAAATTGTCGAATTGTACAATTGACAACATTGTGGATGGATCGCCAAAAAGGTTGTCAGATGATTCTCTGACACTGAAAACCTGCACTGGTTGACACCTAGCTAACCTTTTAGGTCCCGAGGATGGGATCCTTAACCTGAAAGCCAACTTCTTGTGAAGATTTCGAGGACTACTAACAAGTCCTCCGGGCATGGCCTTACAAAGAGTTGGAGGACTACTGACAAGTGCGCGGGGCATGGCCTTGGAGAGACGTCCATGCCCTATATCCGAGGGACGCAGCCTTTAGTCGAGACATCTACCCTCCGAGGACCGACCCTCGGGGTGTGGCCTCACTTGAAAAGGCACGCCTCTTTGGCATGTGCCCTACCTGCACCGGTTCGGATTGCCACGTGTGCTTTGGTGAAAACACCAAGAACATTTTCCCCCAACTCTATACTCGTCCTCGGACAGTGGAGACTTAAAACTAGGGACAAATCGAATAGTCCTTGGTTAGAAACATTTGGACTTCTTTTGACGTCACTACAAAATTTCCTACCACGTGCTAAGCCACTATTGTTGGGCCCGTCAATTTGTGCAATTAATGAAGGTTCAGGTCCGCGACCCGAAATGTCTTAATAGTACCCTAGGTGTCCTTTCAGCTTGTCCTTGAGGTTTTCCCTTTCCAATGCTAATGATCACAGTCCACAAACTTTGGGATCTTGGCCCTTGGATCATTCGTCGGTTGGGGTGAGTTTACTTTGCCCCCAAGCGTTGGGTATATAAAAGGCCGAGAACCAACTCTCCAATGTTACTTAAGATCATTTCAATTTTCTTGTGTTTCCTACTCTTAGCCACCTAAACCATTATCTAGCTTTGTGTTCTTTCTGATTCTTTCGTCACTCTGGACGATTGGAATGAATCTTCTTACTTCTAGGTAAACGAAAAGCAATTCTTCAGAGTTTGCATTCGATTCAGCACAAATCGACACTTTATCTCGAGTGTCTTTGAACTGTGACTTTGTTTTTGTGTATGTTTGATGACTTAGGATGCATGTTTCAGAGTTGTTTTTGAGATTTTTAGAGGTTGTTTGATCTTATTTTTCGTCGAAAATGGTGTAAATGGCCTATTTAGACGTTTGGGGTGTCCTGAGGCATTTTTCGTAATTTTGGACCCTCGACTGGAATCTGGAAAATTTCCAGATATTCTAGCGATGTTCATCGTCTTTGATGTTGTTCATATTTTCTGGTGGTGTCTCCGATGCTAGTTGTCTGGCTTTGAGGACACTATAATGTCATTAGTTTTTCTTTGCTTCCCTTTCCCCTGAGTAGTAATCTTAGAGTTTCTCGTTTTGGCCTAGCTTTCTTTGGGTCAAGGTGCTAACTGCTTCATCAGCTCCATCAACAAGGTTTCTACACCTTTGACAACGAGATCCTCCAGAAGGCTTGAGGAGCAGGACATCGCCTTGACAAGGGGAAACAAGTGGCAGGTGTCATAGTAGCAGCCAAGCTCTCTCACTACGGGAGAGATGGGAGTCAGTGGCGACGAGACTTCTCAAAGCTGACCTCTCAGAAGAAGAGGCCAATGTGGGCCCGATGCTGTTGGACTCCCCTCATCCTTTCATAGGGTTCGAGGCAGAAGACATTCTGAGTATACTATGACACCTTGCAGAGGATTCTCGACAACTATGGGGTAGATGATGGCGAGATACTAGTGCACCTGGCTCGAGAGGACGAAACAGTGCATGAGAGAAATCATGGGCTCGGGCTCTGAAGCACCTCCCATCACTAAGCAGGTGCAACCCTACCACTGCACCAATACTATGTAGTCTTTCTTAAGATCATCGGCATAGATCCTTTCCAGCTATCCCCAAACAGATATCATGTACTGGTAGGGCTCTACATTCTGTACAAAAGGCAAAACTAGCCTACCTCGTCCCCTGCCAAAATACTGCACATCTACAGTTTCCGACAGTGCACCAAGAAGGAAAAAAATGGGGGATATTATACCTTGATGAAGCACATGATCCCAGGGAGAGGCTACAAAGCCCCGAGGGACAATGAGAATCACGCTTGGGCCTACAAAGACCATGTAACGACCCAAATTTGCTAATAAGGCTTAAGGGCCTTGATTAGCGTGCCTGGAGGGCATAATGGGAAGTATGCGTGAATTTAATGATTAAGACGCATGATTATGATTTTAAGCATGTCATGTGACTATTTGAGTATTTGAGATGCATGATTATGTGTATTATGGTATGTGATAATTCTAGCCCGTTGAGGGCATACGTGTGATAATTATGCGATGTGATTTGTACCACGTGGGTGTGGTGATATTAATGCGATGCACGTGCCGAGACGGTCCTAGAGAGCTAGATAACTCAAAAGTCACAACGGGATTTTATACTCGGCTCGGGAGGAGCCTAGGGGTATCTTGGGGATTTTGTAATTTAGTTCTTGTGAGATATTGGTAACCGGTGGTTTGGTAACTTGTGTAGCTGTTAGTAACCATAGAGGGTAACAAGATTGATTAAAGGAATTGGTAGAATTGTAAGGAAGTAGGAATGACAAAAAGGACCTTGAGGTTTAGTTGGAATGGGAAATAGATGGAAGGGTAAAGTGGTCATTAGGCAAGGAATTGGATTACTTCAGCTGAAGGAAAGGGGGGTCACGTATAACACTTGGTGGGGAATTGATTTATGCTGAAATGTGAGGAAAAGATAGAAGAAAAGAGAAGAAGAGGAAAGCTGAAGTTGGGAGACCTAGGAGGGGAGCTTTGATGGTTCTAGGCAACTAAATTGAGCATAAATCAAGGTTACTCAGAGGTAAGGGTTTGTCTATAATTTGTGTAAGTTTCAAGTTTGATTTTTGGTTGATAAGTGTGAATTGAAACAAATTGGTGGCTGGTTTTGTATGAACTCAGAATTGGGTAATCAAAGGGGAAGAAGGCTTAAAGCTAGAGGTTGGACTCACCACTCAAGGTAAGGTTTCTGTGTGATTATTAGGCTTGTTTCTGTTAAGGTTTAGGGAGTTTGGAGTGTGGTTTGTGTTTGAGTTCAAGTTGTTCTTAATTTTCTGGTTTTAGTTGTTAAGTATGAAATTCAAGAGTGAATTTTAGGATTGAAGGTGTGAGTGAGCTTGGGCATAATGTTTTTGAGTTGTTGTGAGGTTTATTAAGGGTTTAGAGTTGGTTTTGGGACTTAGGATGGAGTTTGGGGTGATTTGGAGAGGTTGAAGCTCGGGAAAACGCGAAGGAAAAACCCAGAAATCTGGGCTGCGAAGGCGTGCCGCGGCACGGGTTTTGTGTGCCGCGGCGTGGAGTCCCTGACTGATGGGTGCCGCGGCACAAGAAAGTGGTGCCGCGGCACAAGGCCAATTTCAGGGCATGAAATTTTGCAATTTTGGGCCTTTGCTCCGGGGGTTTGGGGGATGTCTCCGGGGTATTGTTTTAAGGTCTTGGGGATTCCGAGAGTGTGGGATTGGTTCCGGGAAGTAGTTTTGGATTGGTTAGTGATAAAGGATGTTTCGTTTGTGTTGTGACTAGGTCTTTGGTGAGGCTCGGGATAGAGGACCGTGCTCGCGGCTTTGGGGCATCGGAAGCTTGGGATACAAGTAAGAAAGCTGCACCTGAGTATGTGGTTAGGCTGGGACTAAGTGTTCCCTATGTTTGTATGCATTGTTATGTAAATGTGATTTGCCATGTGGTCACGATGGGACTAAGAGTTCCCAATATTTGTGTATCATGTCGTGAGATGGTGTTATTACACCATGGGACATGCGATTACTGGCCTAAGGGTGTCGGAATCATTATTTGCGCACTGGGGCGCGGCTCGGCCACTGGGAGCTGAGGCAGCTTATTTATCACTGAGCTCAGTTAAGCTGGCCGGAGTCAGTGAGTATTACACTGGGGGCGGCCCTATTGAGCCGAAGACAGTGTGTTAAATAGAGGGTGCGACTAAGGGCGCCAACCCTGAATGTTATTTGATGGATATGACAATCTATTAGTTATGAACGTGAATATTGTGCTATGAATATAATTGAGTGACTGTCTGGATGACAATTGTTATCACTACGTGGATAAGTGTTATGAACTGATGAACTTCTAATTATGCACTGTGGAATATTTGATTATTGATGTTAAACTTGCTATGTTATTATGCTTTCTTGCTGGGCCCTGGCTCACGGGTGCTACGTGGTGCAAGTAAAGGCAAGGGTAGGCTGAATCAACCATGAGTTGGAGAGCTCTGGGGGCGAGGTGTACATTGTCAGCTGCTCGGCCGCCACGGTCGATAAATTGTACAGGAACGGAAACCTAAAATGTATATTTTGCCATTAGAGTGGCTTGAACTATTTGTAACTTCTAGAATTTGTTGTAACTAAGACATCTAAACCCTGTTTCGAGTCTCCATGTATTAATTCATCATTTTTAATGAAAACAGCCTGTTTGGAACCAAAATCTTTTTATTCCTACTCTGATAATGGTATAGGGTTTACATTTTGTCCGAATGACTTGATTAGCAAGCCTTGCACTATTTTAAACACACAGTGTAACGGTCTTGGTTATCCAGGGCGTTACAGACCATTTCTTTTGGGTGTATGGGTTCCCGACAAGGACACTTCCTACTCTACTCCTGGACTTCGCTATAGTTGGTAAGTACGTTTGTACTCGCGTAAGTTAGTATGCTAGTTTTTAACTTGCGACTAATCTCTGTTCGTGTTGTCTTAATCAGGTCTGTATCATCGAACTCCTTGCGTTGACTCCTTTGATGAAAGGCTTCGGGTGATGTAGTCCCTTCGCAACGAGGAGCTAGAGCCCCCTTTCCTCATCACCGATGCAAACCTCCAACAGTTTGGGCTGCTGCAGGCGGGACAAAGCGTAAATCTTGTGGTCCTAACAAAATTTTGAGATTCGAAGCAATCTCAGAATTTGGCAAGGCAACACACGGAGGATATGGCAGCCAAGGGGCAACATCAATACACACAACTCCTTTGCGAGGAGAATGCAAAGAGCGTACTCGCCATTATGGCAGTCGCAGAGGCGAAGGAAGACAAAGAGCTCAAGGCGGGGATTTAGTCATCTTCTATGCCTACAGGTAAATCTCTGATAATACTTCATTATGATAGGAGTTTAGGGGAGGGAACTAGTCCCTACCATTCATCCTATTCTCCCTCCCTTCTTGAATGCGGTCAAGTCTCGGGGCATCGTATGTCTAAGGAGGAGTATCAAGACTACAAGGACCTCATCGACGTGTTTCTTCACAACCCAAGGAGGAAAAGGCGCTGTCAAGGATTCGTGCCTCTTGATGAGATGACGACCATGCGCACCTCTTGGTTTTGTAAGTACGAGACAAACCTAACGTAGGAGATGGGTCGACTCATATGCTAATTCGCTCATTCTATCCTCCACTTCGAGGAGTCTGATCGTGGTGGGGCTCTTAAGCAGTTTTACACTTGGTCTCACGCTTTTATCTATTGTGATTTTTCTTTCTTTTCTAGAGACTAACCAGTGTGTTTCCTTTGTGAAGAAAGTATGGGCCTTTCTAATCTCGTGCGGTCGAAACATGAGAGGGTGTCAGGCTTTCTGGGACAGATGCTTCGACAACTCCAACATCAGTACCCACACCCACATCAACTCCACAAGCACCCTCTGCCACTACTCCACCAGCCCCTGCCCCAAGCACAATGACTTCCGATGAGGTCATTGACCTTGAGGCCTCCTCCCCCGAGTTGAGGGATTCTCTGGGAATGGCAAGGAAATCCATTCCAACTCCCCCCAAGCTAGGGTTCCTTTGCCAGTTATCTTTTCAGAGCACTATGAAGGGGATGACTCATGGTTGCATAAGCAGGTCTTCGAGTACAACAACGACCGCATCGGGGAGAGCAACGAGGACTCCTGACTCTTAGCCGAATATATGCATGAGGACTGGAAAAAGGAGCCTGTCATCCTTCCTTGTCGTGAAGAGCTACAACTTCTCCTCATGGGGAGAGTAGGAGATAGGGCCCTACTACTCGACACTCGGCTCATGCAAGGACTAGTGGTGTCCCTATGTGAGATGCCCACTAGCAGATTCACCCATTGCGACAGCAACAATGAAGTTGCGCTGGTGGCTACCAGTCGTCACTCTTCCATGAGGGTAATTCTCCTAATATCTACCTAAGTTCAGTGTATATTTCTGTCTTTTTGGCTGACTCGGGGACCTTGTGCTGACGCGATCTCTTGAGCTAAAGAAAACTCGTAGGGGATGGGTCGGGCCTAGGCAGAAATTTCTTAGCTCCAGGAGACCACAATCCCCTTGGAGGAACATTCACAGCTCCAGAAAAAAGTGGAGGACACTAAGGCCTATGTTTGCGAGGTGAAGGACCTACTAGTCTCTAAGCGGTCGAAGTTGTCTGCCTTGGAGGAAACATCCTCCACGTTACTAGAAAACGCTTCAGGCCACACCCGGGTCGTGGAAGAGGAGCTAGCCAAAGTCTGCAAAGAGCTTCGGTTGAGCTGGGTAGATTCTCTAGCCCGTGCCGATGAGCTAGAGAAAGCCAGGAGAAATGCCAAAGAACATGTCAAAGATCTTGATGTCATGGCCGAGGATGTGCTCTTCGTTGCATGGCAAAGCTATAGAGACATGGATATCTCATTCACAGAGGATCCTGACATGAGGACAAAGTTTGAGGCATGTCTCGACACGGACACTGCCCATGCAGCTCAGGAGAAAGAGGCTTCAGTGGCGGGTTGCGTCCCCGAATTTGCCCGATGATTGAGCTGGTGGAAGAGGTGCCCCCAGGCGAAGGGCCCTAGTAACTTTTTGTTGTTTATAAGTTTTTCCCTTTTAAACTAAGTAGGCCTACATTCCCTAGCTTATTGGGGTATAGACAAACAACGCTTAAGCCCCCGAGCACAGTTGTAACTATTTTTCCATTTAAACTATGCAATTTGCACTACTTTTGAACTCCTTTGATTCTTTTAGTTCGTCGTAACATTGCATTCACGAGAACAAGAACCCTAGATCCTACTTTACCTTGTTTGGTTCTATAAATTCAACGTAACCTAGTCACCATGAGAATAAGAACTCAAATCTTTTTAAATGTTTGATTTGGTTCTGTAAATTCAACGTAACATGACTGCCACGAGAACAATAACTCCAAACCATTTTAAATGTTTTATTCAATTCTGTAAATTCAACATAACATGATTGCCATGATAACAAGTACTCCAAGTCTTTTTGAGTATTTGATTTGGTCCTGTAAATTCAACATAACATTACTGCTATGAGAATAAGAACTCAAACCGTTTAAAATATTTGATTCGGTTCTGTAAATTCAACATAACAATACTACCACAAGAATATGAACTCAAACCAGTCTATGCCCAGGTACAAGTGAGGCGAGCATCTGTTCACATCTCAATGATTAGGATTTGGTTGTTACTCCTCAGGCATGCGCTGTCCTTGGGAGGCATCCCAAGTTTGCCCCGGGACTAAGTGCGAAGTACTCGGTCTTTCATTTGCATCTCGAGATCAAAGACTTGATCAGAGCTCCTCAAGCTCGAAGTCCATGTGAGACAACAAAATTCTATTCTCACACTACTAAGATTGTCTAATTTCTAGGTGCTAAGCCCTATTTTGTTTCAAATAAGCTTAGTATCCTAGGCTAGACACAAGCTTAGTTTCATTGGTTGCTCCCTGCAAGTCATGACGCTGCCCTAACTCCATGCCCCCGAAGTGATCGAAGACTAGTCTACGTTCACTTGTTGAGGCCAGCGAGCGAGGTGCTCATATACATAGAAATAACAGAATAAAGGAAACTAAGAAATATAAGGAGACAATAAATTTCTTTCCTACAGTATTTTATATACACAGTTTTCATTAAATGTGCCAGAAGGCTACAACGGGTGTAATGCCCTGGATAAGCAAGACCGTTACAATGTGTATTTAAAATGGTATAGGACTCGCTAATCAAGTCATGTGAGCATAATTGTGTTTCTAAAGTCAAGTGACAGGTTAGGGTTAAAAGATTTTGGTTGCAAAATGGTCGATTTTCATTAAAATAAGAGTTTGTTACATGGGATCCCAAAAATAAGATTTACATGGCAGGCACAACCCTCAAAAGTTAATACAACAGTAACCAGCATAAATGGCAAAGTACAAGTTTGAGCTCTAGTCCCTGTAATTCCCTTGCCTGTGGTGGTTGAGTAGCTTCCAATGTACACTTCGCCCCCAAAGCTCTCCAACTCATGGTTGGTCTAGTTTTTCCTTGCCTTTACCTGCACCACGTAGCACCCGTGAGCCAAGGCTCGGCAAGAAAACCATAATCAACAAGCATAGACAGCAACATAATATACATAACAAACTTTAAATCAACTAGTTCAACCAAAAAAAAAGTACAAGCGATAAATTAGGCAACAGTGAACATATACTTCCAAACATATAATTCAATCTTTAATACAAATATTTAG
Organism: Humulus lupulus; assembly: GCF_963169125.1. Lineage (NCBI taxonomy): Eukaryota > Viridiplantae > Streptophyta > Magnoliopsida > Rosales > Cannabaceae > Humulus > Humulus lupulus. The sequence continues at coordinate 79,902,626 of NC_084796.1, forward strand.
GTGTTGGTGCCCTTATGCCGAGCCCTCTGGTTATTAAGTTGATCACGACTCGCTTAGGCTGACCTACGTTTAGTACGCTTATCCTCAGCCCTGACTCCCTTAGGTCGTACTTTCACATTACAGGGTATCTCAGTCCCATTCAGAAGTATTTGGGTGTAGTTTTCTTACCTCGAGTCCTGAGTGAAGGATTCAGAGCGATCCTGAGCACGATCCTCAATCTCGAGCCTTAACAGTAAACCTTCTCACAAGCAACAGTGGATAACTTTCAAAATCTAATCCAATTAAATGCATTTGAAAGAAATATTAGCCTTCGAGACCTCGTATTCTACTAAACCTGGTAGTAGAATTTATCCTGAGCGCTAAGGTTTAAATCCCTGAGCCTCCTCGAGCCTAAAAGCAAACATAGGCTATGGTTGCCTAGGTGGGTTGCGACCTGGCCCTAAGGGTTGTGGCGCGCCTCAAGTCAGAGGTGCTAGCCTCTTGCTCCAGTGGGGAGGTGGGCTGCGACTTCCCCCCTATGGTCGTGGCGTGCCCACAAGTCAGCAAACCCCCCAGGGCCTTCTACGGCACGCGGGCTACGACGCCCATGAAGTGGGTCGCAGCGCGCCCCCATGAACTCAGAAATCCCTGGGTTTCTCAACCTTTTTCTTAGCTTAATTTATCAAAATTCTATCCTAACTTACCTCGTGACCAAAATTTGACCGTTATATTGCAATAGCCTACTTAAATCAACATAATCTCCTAAAATTCTAACCCAAAATCCTTGTCGAAACCCAGAATTCATTAAAACCCCTTTTGGAACATAAAAGCTTATAAACTCCCACAATAATAGAAGAATTCTAGCCAACAACTGAAATTTAACCCTTACCTTGATGATGCTGATGATGTTCCTAAGCTACCCCTCAAAATCCTAGCCTTAGCTCCCTAGCCCTCCGGCTTAATTCCTTAAGTTTCTCTTCCAAAGTTTAGAACTCCCCTAGGCACAAGAGCGGGAGAGAGAGAGAACATGAATGAGAGGGAGAGAGAGTACATGAGAGGTCTCTGCTATGTTCTGATTATTTCATAGTCTTAGATGAGTATACCTTTTAACCAAAAGACCGAAATACCCCTCAAGACAACCGAACCCTCTAATTTCTCTTAATGGTAAAACGATCATTTTCCCCATTTCCCACTAATTCCTCGATTCTTCCTACAAATTTCCAATTAATCTTGTCATGCCCAAATAACTACCAAATTCTTACCCATTACTCAATAAATCTAAAATATACATTAAACTTCCCAAAATACCCTAAGCTCACCCCAAGCTGGGTATTATACGTTGTCGTGACTATTCCGCTAATCTGCTCACTAGGATCACGTCGAGCTGTATACTACAAATATATCCACATAATAATGTGTTCTTATTCATTTAATACATATAAACAAATTTATGCCCCCAACAAGCCAAAATTACAGATATGCCCTAATAAATAAGAACGGGCCCACATGCATATTTAATGCTGATAAACATGCATATAAATATATTCATATTACTATATAAATAATGCATGCCACATAGTCATGAATTTAATCAATAAATCACACATATATCCAATTATTCCATCCTGACACGCTAATCAAGGCACTAAACCCTATTAGCATTTTTGGGATGTTACAAGAGGTACTACAGAAATTAACAAAGTCCATTGCTCATAGTACTGGTAATACCGATGAAGATGCTCGGCATTTCAAGCGTTGGGAATCAACTCCCCACTTAGTCAAGCCAATTTGTATGTCCATCGACACAAAATACTATCGGCTTGGTATGGGCCTTCCTAGTGAGATCCTAACACTCCTACACTAGGGCCCTGGGTGGCTAAGAAGACTCTTTCTAACACCAGGTCTCTTACCCTAAACTTTCTATCCTTCACATTAGAGTTGAAATTCCTGGCTACCTTCTGCTGGTAGGATGCTACTCAAAACTAAGAAGCTTAACTGAGCTCCTCTACAAGGTCCAGGGATTCTCGTGGTAAAGCATGGTTCGTGGTCTATTCATACATATCTCGTTGGTGCGTGGAGATTTCTGCCTCAATTGGGAGCATAGCCTCATATCCATAGGCCATGGAGAACGGTGAGTGGTCGGTGGAAAGACTTTGCCCCCCAACATGGTCCCCACAAAAGCCCTCGTCCACTTCTTGGAGTATCAGACTGGCTTCTTGCTTGGACATACACCAGAGCAAAGGCAAGGAATATCCTCATCGATACAACTTAGTATCCATGATTACATATCGAGGTTTCTAATAGAGCAGCTTCTGAGATACCTACTTATCTTGGGGCAGCTTCCCATAGACAAGATATTTAATTATTGGCTCCATCAACCAATCTTTGGGTTGTATAGCTACCACCACGTCGGGAGTTGAGATGCTTAGAGCATCCAAGTAGTCAATGGGGACGACATTGATCAACTCAGTGTCGTTGGTGGTGGCTAACATAGCAAGGGCATCACCATTGAAATTCTTCTCTCACGACACTTGCGGAATAGTTAATCTTCTGAAGTTATGCAACATTTCTTGAGCCTTTGCTAGATACGCTGCCAATTTTGTTCCCCGGGCCTGGTACTCTCCGAATACTTGGTTTACCAAGAGTTGAGAATCGCTAAAAATCTCGAGGCCCTTGGATTTGAGCTCAAGTGCCACTCAGAGCCCAACGATTAAGGCTTCGTATTCTGCATCATTTTTAGAGGCGTTGAACCCAAAACAGAGTGCGCTGTGCACTCTGTGCCCCTCGAGGGAAACCAAAATGAGTCTAGCTCCGGTGCCATTTTCGTTAGAAGACCCGTCCACACAACTTCGAGGCTGGTCTGACCTCTGGGACACCTTTCTTATCATGATTCCATGTGCACTCGGCGATGAAATCGGCTAGTGCATGACCTTTTATAGCAGTCCGTGAATGGTAGGTGATGTTGAACTGACTCAACTCCACCAACCATTTCAAGAGTCTTTCCGATGACTCTGGCTATTGAAGAACTTTACTAAGGGGACGATTTGTGAGAACCTTAATTGGATGCGCTTGGAAGTAGGGTCTTAGCTTTTGAGAAGCCACCATTAGGCAAAAACTTAACTTCACCATCAGCAGATACCTAGACTCTGTGTCGAGGAGTCTTTTACCAACATAATAGACAGGGTGCTGAACATGACCTTCCTTCCGCACCAATGCAACACTCATAGAATTCTCCAATATAGCCATATAGAGAAAGATATGTTCTTCGTCTATTGGCATGGACTGAATAGGAGGATTTTCCATGTGTGCCTTGAGCTGCTGGAATACCTGTTTACACTCTTCCGACTTCCTCGAAGCACATTAAAGAAAGGGATGCACTTGTCTGTTTCCTTGGAGTCAAAACGACTCAAAGCTGTGATCCTTCCTGTTAGGTTCTAAACTTCTTTATGCTTTCGAGGAGAAACTGTTTCGATTAGGGCCTTGATCTTCTCGGGGTTTTTCTCAATTCCCCGAGCACTAACGATGAAACCTAGGAACATTCCGCAGGCCACCCCAAATGTGAAATTTTGGGGATTTAATTTCATTCCAACCAGGCAAAGCATCGAGAAAAACTGCGCGAAGTCACCCACATGGTCAGGGGCTGTCCTAGATTTGATCAGCATGTCATCCACATAGACTTCCATGTTTTTCCCCAACTAGTTCTTGAACATCTGGTTTACTAGTCTCTGGTAGGTGGCATCAGATTCTTTAGTTCGAAAGGCATCACGATGTAACAGTAGACATCCTTATTAGTCTGAAAACTAGTATGCTCTTGGTCTGCGACATGCATGGATATCTAGTTATAGCCTGAGTATGCATCCATGAACGATAATAGATCGTAGCCAGAGGTGACATCGACCATCTGATCTATCTTGGGGAGCAGGAGACAGTCTTTCAGACAAGCCTTGTTCAGATCCAAGAAATGGATGCATGTCCTCCAAGTTCCATTTATCTTGGGCACAAGAACATGATTTGATAGCCACCTGGGATATTGGGCTTCTTAGATAAATTTGTTTGTGAGGAGCTTTTATACCTTGGCCTTGAAAGCCTCTTTCCATGTTTTACCAAACGTCCTTTGCTTTTGCTGGATGGGAGCAAAGTGGGGATTGGCATTCAAGGCGTGGTAGATGATGTTTGGATCAATGCTAGTAATGTCAGAATTTGACCATGCAAACAAATCTTGGTTTTCTCTAGGGAAGTCCACCAATGCTTCTCGGACTTCTGTCTTCATGCTTCCCCCAACCATTATTTTTATATCGGGGTTGGAGGTATCAAGAACTACCTCCTCCACCTCCTTTATTGGTACAATGGCCCTCTCCTCTTGAACCCTTGAGTCCAATTTATCGGGCTCGACCTCTTGGAACGCTTGTACTTCCAAAAAATTAGACTACTCGGGGACTGCTGTCTCCACCACCATCACAAGGGTCTTGAGTGACACATTGTAGCACTGCCTCGCCTCTGCAAATGGTGCTAATCCCTACCTTCTTGGGGAACTTCATGCACAGGTGGCAAATGGAAGTGACGGCTCCAATCTTTACCACGGTAGGCCATCCCAGGATGGTGTTATACGCCGAGGAGCAGTCTACCACCACAAAGGTAAAGTATTTTAAGGCCTGGTGAGGGACTTCTCCAAGTGTTACAGGAAGCTTTATCTTTCCCATCGAGAACATGTAAAGAGTTGAGGAGCACGAGGAAAAATCTGCAATGGTCAACTGTATTTTCTCGAAGGCTGGCCTAAATAGGATGTTCATCGAGCTCCCGTTATCAATTAGAATCCTCACCCCCATTTTGTTGGAGACTTGGCTCTCAATTACCAAAGGGTCGTGGTGCAAGAAGTGTACTCTTTGAGCATCATCTTCGGATAATGTTATGACTTAGTCAGTCATTCGAGGCACTTAGGCAGGTAACTGAGCCAAATCCATCACCTCGTCATCATGATTTAAAGCTTGCACGTACTCTTTCTATGAGCCTCGGGAAGTACCACCCAGGCAGGGCCCTCCTGAAATGTTTCCTGCTAGCCCATTCACCAGAGGAGGTCCTCGGACCACTGGATGTTGCGAGGCCACATGAGCGACTATTGGGTCCTGCAGACTAATAGGCAACATGGGCACTCCAGCCGCAGGGAGTTGTGCCTGATGCGCTCCACCCTTAGTGTACTGGTAGAGATGTCCAAACTTGATGAGGTTTTCGATCTCATCCTTGAGCTGGTGACAATCATTAGTGTGGTTCCCTATGTCTTAGTGGAAACGACAAAACTTGCCCGGTTCTCTCCTTTCCTTGTCCCTCTAGATGGGTTGAGGCTTTCGATAGTAAACATGTTGTTTTGTGGCCACGAATATATTCTCTCAGGAGTCTACCAAGTAAGTATACTCAGAGTACTGTGAGACATACTTCACGCTAGAGGTAGTTCCCTGTTCGGCCAGTACATTTCCATTTCCCTTGGGTTTCCGACCCTTGCCTTTGCCCCCGCGTCTACTACTGTTGGGGGTTCTACTGGATGCAGCAGGCTGGGATGGAGCATCAACTCCGGCACTGAATGAGGCCTGAAAAGCACTGCATCCAGTGGGCACCACACCATATCCATTCGTGGCCATGCTACATCCAGGATTCTGCACGACACTAAAACCTGTGGGCAGGATGCTCAGATGGGCTGGACTTGTCCCAAGCCATATTGGATAGGAGCATAAGGGGAATACTGGATTTTGGATAGGCCCTTACCCCGCATGATTGCCAACCTACAAGTCCATCAATTACTAGCCATCATCAATCCTCTTGGTCCTCCTCGCCTCCTCCATGAAGCGTTTTGTAATGACCCAAAATCACTAATAAGGCTTAAGAGCCTTGATTAGCGTGCTAGGAGGGCATAATGGGTTTATGTCTGATTTAAATGATTAAATGCATGATTATGTGATATGCATGATTATATGATTATATGGATATGTGAAATGCATGTATATTAGTATTAATATGCATGTGGGCCCTATTTAACGTATAAGGGCATATTTGTAATTTTGGCCAGTTGAGGGTATAATTGTGATTATATGTGGTGAATTTTTGAGACCACATTACTATGTGGATATATTTGCAGTATATGGCTCGAGACAGTCCTAGTTGGCGTATTAGTGAAATAGTCACAGCAGGGATTTTTACACGGCTCGGGGGAGCTTGGGGTATTTTTGGGAATTTAGAAAATATATTGGGGAATTATTAGACATTGGATAAATAATTGGTAATTAATTGGATGAAGGGAGTAAATTGTAAATATTAGGAACACCCGAGGAGTTAGTTGAATTAGGAGCAAATGACTATTATACCCTTGGTGTTATTAAAGGATTAGAGTTATGTGGGAGGGTAAGTTGGTCTTTTCTATAGAGGGATATATTAAGAAATTGAGAAACTTAATAGAAAGTGGTAGAATTAAGCAAGGAAAGAGGGAAAAGGAAAACACTCTTTTAGCTCACCTCCAATCTCACAATTTCTTCTCTCTCTCGCTCCCTTGGTATTTGATTTTTGGGGCTGTTGAAGGAGTTTAGAAGCTTGGAGACTTGAGGAAATTGAAGGAGTTTAGGCTTAAGTAATTGAATCTAATCAACCAGAAAACTCAGTTTAGAAGTTGGATGATTTAAGTTCAAGAGTATTAGATTGGAAGATGGTGGGAGATTCAAACACAGTTAAGGTAAGGTTTTGAATCTTTATCTTTGAATTTCTAGTTAGATATACATAGAATTATAGAGGATTGATTGGTTTTGACTTAGGTGGCTATGGATGATGAACTGGGATAATGATTGATGTATTATTGCTATGTTTTTGGTGTGTAAAATAGGTGATTAATTCTTGAGTTCGTAGCTTGTTTGATGATTGAATTGGGGAGGTTTTTGAGGGAAATTCTGTGTAGAACTCGGGTGATCTTTGCTGGGAGAAGGAGGAGAAAACCCATGTTTTGTCCGTGTTCAAAGGGCGCGCCGTGACCCAGCCTGGGGGGGACCATAGCGCATGGCCCTTCAGACCTGGTTTGCTCTCTGACTTGGGGCAATTCGCGACTTGCTAAGCCAAGTCGCGACCCGCCTGGGAATTTTGTCCTTGGAAGCATTTCAAGAGTTGTTAGCGCTCGAGGGTTCTAACCTAGGTGCTCGAGACAATTTCTACTACCCGGTTTAGTAGAAATTGAGGTCTCAGAGGCTAGTTTCTGTCACTTAAGTATTTTATTTCTCTTGGAAGTTAATGAATAGCAATGGCCCTTGTTACTAGTTTCATCGCCAAGGCTCGGATCTAAGGACCATGCTCGGAACCATTTCGCATTCTCCACTCAGAATTCAAGGTAGGAAAACTGCACCCGTTTATGTGGCTATGTTGGGACTCGGGTTCCCTATATTCTACTATAATTTTTTATGATATGACATGCCTTGTGAGCATGAAATAAACGACCTAAGAGTTCTGGAATGTATATTTGCGCACAGGACGCGGCTCGGCCTAAGTGAACCGGAGTCAGTGGTTTAAATAGAGGGTGCGGCCTAAGGGCGTCGACCCTGGATATTGTATGATGGTTATGATGTGTTTAGTGTTGTTAAGTTGTTGCTTATAGCTTGTTGAATACTGGTTTAAATGGTTTGTGATTTATTGATTTCTAGCATTTATTATGTGTCTGTCATAAGATTCTGAATACCTGGTTAACTGCTTTGTGGATCATTTGATTATCTGTATTTTATTTATGCTATGTATTATGGTTTTCTTGCTAGGCCATGTCTCATGGGTGCTATGGGGTGCAGGTAAAGGCAAGGGTAAGGTGGACCAATCCTGAGTTGGAAAGCTCTAGGGGTAGGATGTACATAGTCAGCTACTCGACCGCCACGACCGAGGGATAGTATAGGGACAAGAAAACCTAAAATGCTTATTTTTCCATTACAGTGGCTTGTCAATGTATATGACTTTTGAAATTTTGTAACTATCCTTTAAACCTTGTTTTTGGTATCCCATGTACCAAACGTTTATCTAAATGGAAATTTCTCTATTTATTACCAAAATGTTTTGACCCTAACTCGATTATGGTTTAAGGATTACATTTTCAACTAAAGGACATGATTAGCAAGTCTTGCACATTTATAAACACATAGTGTAACGGTCTTGGTTATCCAGGTCATTTCAACTTGGTTTCAGAGCCATCTAGGTTTAAGGGTTCTTGAAGACTGGCTGGACATGTATATTTGCCACTAAAGAGAAGCTTTACTCAAGGTTTGGTAATTGTATATTCATGCTTATATGCTTAAGTCTTTGGAAAGAAATATAAACGCTCATATCTGTTTGATTTATAGGGAGCATGCGATACTGATAGGGCCTGACCCTCGACTGCTGTGTGATGATATGGAGGCATGCTTATTAGCATTGTTGTTGCATGTGGGTGAATATTTGGATAAAATGTTATATCTTGATTGCTTGTGATTGGTTGTGTTCCAAAGGTGATTCATGGAAAGAGTGTTACCTTGTAATCATAGTTTGACCGCCTAGTCGTTGATTACAAATTAACTTGGATAGCTATGTGTCCAATACGATCTATACGACTAGCCGTCACTGGGTCTGAGGCTAGAGAAGATGACCAGGGCCAGAACCCTCCGCGAGTCTTTGAGAACTTTAATAGATTATGGTAGACATGCAAGCCCAGCTTCAGAGCCAGGAAGAGCATATCCGTCTACTGAGACAACAGACTTTGTCAAGGAGTACTGCATCCATTGTGCTACCTGTTGTGGCACCATTTGTAAAAACACCAGAAGTTGGAAACAAGTGGGAGTCATTGTATGAGCGGTTCAGGAGGCATCACCCTCCAACCTTCAAGGGAGGACCAGATCCACTGAAGGCTGAACAATGGATGAGTATGATTACCGCTGTCCTAGATATCATGAGGGTAGAGGATAATGGCTGGGTGGCCTTTGCCACAAATATGGTGAGAGAGGAAGCCCACATTTGGTGGGAAGTGGCATCACAGACTAGAGATTTTACTACTCTGGGTTGGGATGAATTCAAGGATTTATTTAGTCAGAAGTATTATAACGTTGCCATCAAGGCAGCAAAAGTAAATGAGTTTGTGGGCTTGGTTTAGGGAAACATGAAAGTTACAAAATACGCCCTGATGTTTGACAGGCTTGCAAAGTTGGCACCAGATTTAGTGCCTACTGACATAGCTAGGCAGGACAGATTTATCAGAGGGCTTAATGCTATGATAGCCCGAGATGTGAGAATTACATTAGTACGCGGGGGGACGACTTATGCCTAGTCTGTTGAGAAGGCTCTTACCGCTGAGGAAGTGGAGAAAAAGATTTGGAGGGAGAATGTTGCGAGACCGGAGGTTCGCAGGGTGGTGCATCCATATTTATGTTCTGGTAGGGACGAAGGCCCCTGTGATCTGAAGAGGAAGACCCCTGATGCCTCGACCACTACTGGTCCTGATAAGAGGGGTTGGGGTGTTCAGGGTGGCCGCCAAGGAGGCGGGGACACATGGAGGAGTTACCCAGAGTGTATGCTGGGTGGTGGGACACCTCAAGAAGGACTGCCCAATAGTGAAGAAAGGGGAAGGTGGACAGCTTGACTCCAGCTCGAGTGTTTACCTTGGCATAGGCAGAGGTCGAGGCTAGTCCCTTGGTGGTGACAGGTCAACATTCTAGCGTTGGCTCTCCTTTTACTGTATTTATTGACTCTGGTCTACCCATTCATTTGTTTCTAGTAAGGTGATTGATAGGTTGTGTAGACCTAGTGGGTACTGTATTGCGGGGTTCAGGACTATATTGCTTACAGGGGAGCTGGTAGTTTCTAGGAGATGGATTAGAGCACTGCCAGTTATTATTAGACTTGATTGAGTTATGTATGGAGGACTTCGATATTATTTGGGAGATGGATTGGCTAGTTAGATATGGGGCTACCATTGATTGTACGAAGAAGATGGTGACCTTTGAGTCTGAGGGAGAGGATCCCCTTTGTTTTTGTGTATGTGGACCCCGCATACCCATGATATCAGTTCTGAGAGCAATAGACCTATTGCAGGGAGAATGTATAGGTTTCCTGGCTAATGTGGTGGATACCACCAGAGTCTTTCCAACAAGGTCGGGAGAAACCAGATTAGTTCGTGTGTTCTTGGATGTGTTCCCTGAGGATTTACCAGGGTTGCCACCGCATAAGGAGGTTTAGTTCGTCATTGAGTTAGCATCGAAGACAGAACTGGGTTGCTCTCTGACTTGGGGCAAGTTGCTACTTGCTAAGCCAAGTCGCGACCTACCTGGGAATTTTGGCCTTGGAAGTGTTTCAAGAATTGTTAGGGCTCGAGGGTTTGAACCTAGGTGCTCGAGACAATTTCTACTACCCGGTTTAGTAGAAATTGAGGTCTCAGAGGCTAGTTTCAATATCTTAGGTATTTTATTTCGCTTGGAAGTTGATGATTAGCAATGGCCCTTGTCACTAGGTTCTTCGCCAAGGCTTGGAGCTAAGGACTGTGCTCAGAACCATTTCGCATTGTCTACTTGGAATTAAAGGTAAGAAAACTGCACCCGTTTATGTGGCTATGTGTCGGTATTTATAGATCAAATAAGAGATTTTAAGCAGCGGAACAACAATCAAAATTGTTAATTTAACCCCACAAAATTTCAAGATCTACTTCTTCACATACATATATATATTGAATGAAAGAGATGAATAGAAAAATTACCTCAAGTTAATCCTTGCAGCTATCTTTTTGTACGGCAAAATCCTTGAGATCTCACACCAAGATCTTCCAAAATGTTCTCAACACACAAAGAACGAGTGTGGGATCGTTTTACAAAACAATAGGCAAAAACTATTTATCAGATGTTCTCAACACATAAGATCTGATAAAGTTTGAACGTAAATTTGTGAAGAACAGTAACCTATGCTTGTAGCACTGTTCTATTTCTCTCAAGGAGATTTCACGATATATTTTCTATTTCTGAAAAGTATCGCTCTCAAAAACTGATCTCCTTTATTTAATAAAGCCAATATATATTAATATAAATAATATTAGTTATTTTAAACAATTTAAAAATAACTAATCAGTTATCAGATATTTGTTTAAATAATAATATTTAAATCATATTAAAATATCTCATTATTTATTTAATATATTAATAACTAAAATTTTTGAACCAAGATTCTCCTGGAATCTTCTGGTGTGTGTAGCATAGTGTTTGTGCATTGTGCTACACGCCCAACCCATGCTAGGGAGGGCATGTGATTTTCCCAATTTTCATCATTATTTAAATACCAAAAATCCCAAAAATAAATTAATTCAAAATTAATTATATTTTTGTTAAATCAAATAATAATTTAATTGTCAATTAATTAATAACACATAATTATACAATAATAATGTTTAGTGCATAGAAAAATATTTTACTTATCAAATAAGTCATTTTGCCCATTTTTGTATTTATCATTGTCAGTGTTTGTTTGAGCCATTTCGAGGACCATGGACCTATAACATTAACCTCCAATAAATTAAAAATAAATAATTAAACTCTTTAATCATAATAGTTAATTTATTAATTATGATATTTCTCCACTATAAATTCAGAATTGAACTTTTTATCTTATAGATATACTTTTACTGAATCTTATTTTAAGTTGTCCATTGATATAATCATCTTACAATAGTTCAACCATGTAATTTATTAGTTCATAAATTAGAATGGAAGAATTACCATTTTACCGTTCTAATTTACTTCTTATTCCTTAAGTACCATTAATTCACTAGTGAATAATTAATCTATATTCTAATTATAGATTTGAGCTCAAAATCATTCAGTTCCAGAATTAACCCTTAAGGGAACCAATATACGATCCGTTAGGAAATATTAGATTCTATATTGTTGATAGATGTTCCAAGCCATCCATGATATTAAATCTCCAAAACAAAAGTCATTAGCCTCAATCTATGAAGAGACCTTAACGAATGAGTCAAAAGATTTAATAAACATAAACAGGAGTTCATGAACACTCAAGATTTAGGTTAATCTATAAATGATCATCAATTATGATATGAATTACAAATATTTATTATTAAATGGTTTTAGGATAAAGACTTTTATTCATATCGGTCATTGTCATATATAATCCTATTATATAAAGCGCCTTTACCAAGATGTCTTACCACATCAATAATCTGAATCTAGATTATTTGTGTTGACATGATACTCAATAAACCATACTTACAACCCTAATTAAAGAATTCCATAACTTCAACTTGTTGTTGAATATTTTTATTCATTCATGTGATCTTAATTCTCTCGTACTAATACCAGATCACATTCTCAATAATGAATATGGAATTTTTCTGATATTTACAAAAAAAAATTATTCAAACAATAATTTAATAATCTAAATATAACAATAATATACCATTGTATTTATTTATACATTGAAATAATAAATGTCTTTTACATGCTCTTAGGACGTACTCCTAACAAACTCCCACTAGTACTTAAAGCAAGTAAGGCATTTCCTTCAATCCCATATTACGTAGGTGGTCCTCGAATTGCTTTGCAGGAAGCGTCTTCATAAACGGGTCTGCCAGGTTGTGTTCTGATGGGATTTTCAGAATGGACAAATCTCCTATATGTACGATTTCTCTGACTAAGTGGTATTTGCACTCTATATGCTTTCCCCTCTTGTGGCTTCTTGGTTCTTTAGAATTAGCCACTGCTCCACTATTGTCATAGTAAAGAACAAGTGGTTTCTCCACTTCTAGAACCACTTCTAGATCCGTGCAGAACTTTTTCAGCCAAACTGGTTCTTTAGCTACTTCACTAGCTGCTATGTATTCAGCTTCCATGGTTCAATTAGCTATACTGGATTGCTTAATGCTTCTCCAGACAATTTCTCCACCACCAAGAGTGAATACTGACCCAAAAGTAGATTTTCTACTATCTTTGTCTGATTGAAAATCTGAGTCAGTTTATCTAGTAGGTTCAAGGCCACTACCCGAATATACTAGCATATAGTTTCTCGTTCTCCTAAGATACTTGAGAATATGTTTCACCGCAATCCAGTGTTCCAAACCTGGATCTGACTGATAATGACTGACAATCTCTACTTCATAACATATGTCAGGTCTAGTACATAACATTGCATACATTAGGCTCCCTACAGCTGATGCATAGGGATACTTTCTCAAGTCCTCTTGCTCTTGTGGTGTCTTTGGACACTAATCTTTGCAAAGAGTAATTCCATGTCTAGTCGGCAATTGACCCTTTTTGGAATTTTCCATAGAGAATCTTTCAAGCACTTTATCAATATAATTTACTTGTGAAAGTGCCAAGAGCTTGTTCTTTCTGTCTCTTAGAATTTTAATGCCTAGAACATAGCTCGCTTCTCCCAAATCTTTCATTTGGAAATTGTCAGCCAACCATTTCTTTACATTTGATAATGTATCTACATCATTCCTAATGAGTAGGATATCATCAGCGTAAAGAACTAAGAAAACCATAACTTTCCCTTTGATGTATTTATAAACACATGCTTCGTCAACATTTTTTTCGAAGCCATATGTTTTGATAGTTTCATCAAAAGTTAAGTTCCAAGATCTTGATGATTGTTTCAATCCATATATGGATTTCAACAACTTGCATACTTTTTGATATTGATCCTTCTTAGCAAACCCTTCTGGTTGTTCCATATATATGGTTTCATCAAGTTGGCCATTTAGAAAGGTTGTCTTGACGTCCATTTGTCAGATCTCGTAATCATAGATGGCAGCTATGGATAAAAGTATGCGAATGGACATAAGCATGGCTATAGGAGAGAATGTTTCTTCATAATCTACACCCTCTTTCTGTGTGTAGCCTATGGCCACAAGCCTTGCTTTATAAGTCTCTACCTTTCCATCTGCACCCATTTTCTTCTTGTAGATCCATTTACATCCAATGGCTTTAACATTGTCAGGCAGATCTACAAGTTCCCAGACAAAATTGGAATACATTGATTCCATTTCTTGATTCATGGCAGCTTGCCACTTATCAACATCCAGATCTTCCATTGCTTCTTTAAAAGTCAATTGATCGTCCTTTTCAACATCTGACACAAGAACGTGTGCCTTATGTTCATAGCAAATAGGTTGTCTCACAATCCTCCCAGTCCAAGTGATGTAGAAGATGGAGATGAAATTTTATCTGTCATTAGTTCCTGTAAAACTACTTTGCCTCGAGGTTTAAAATCATTCATACAGTCGTGTTCTAAAAAAGTTGCACTCGTCGAAACAAATACCTTTTGATCACTTGGACTATAGAAATATCTGCCTCTTCTTTCTGGAGCATAGCCCACAAATATACACACTTCAGACCTTGAATCCAGTTTTCCAGATTTAGGTCTTAGCACATAAGTAGGACAACCCCAAATACGGAAATGTCGTAAACTAGGTTTATTTTCATTCAATAATTCTAGTGGTGTCTTTGTCACAGCTTTGGACGGAACTACACTCAAAATGTAATTAGCTGTTTGATGTGCATATCCCCAAAACGATAAGGGAAGTGAAGAGTAGATTAACATAGACCTGACCATGTCCAACAAGGTCCAGTTTCTTCTCTCTGAAACTCCATTTTGTTGTGGTGTTCCAGGTGCTATGAGTTGGGTTAGAATACCATGCTCTAGCAATAAATCTTTGAATTCAGAATCCAAATATTCACCACCACGGTTAGATCGGAGTGTCTTTAAAAATTTACCTAATTGCTTCTCAGCTAAGGCTTTGAAGTCTTTAAACCTATCAAAAGTTTATGACTTCTTAAGAATTAGGTAGACATGATCGTATCTAGAATAGTCGTCAGTAAATGTTACAAAATATTCATAACCACCTCGAGCTTGAATGTTAATTGGACCACATACATCACTATGTATAAGCTCTAGTAGTTCTTTGGCTCTATTTCCCTTTGAAGTGAAAAGTCGTTTTGTCAATTTTCCTTCTAAATAGGATTCACAAACCGGTAGGGTTCCAACTGTTAGTTCCCTCAAAGGTCAATCTTTAGTTAACTGGTTTATCCTATCTAGACTAATATGACCTAATCTTAAGTGCCAAAAATACGTGTCATTTTCTTTAGAAACCTTTTGTCTTTTGTTACTTTGTGGATTAGCTACTTTGAATTATTCAGAATTATTGAGCGATTTTTCAATTGGATTAAGCATGTACAGTCTGTCTTTTTTTTTTGCATGACAAATATTGTACCCATTATTTGAAATAAAATCACATTATTATAAAAAGAAATGCCAAAATTTTGTTCATGTAACAAAGATAAAGAAATAATGTTTCTAGTAATTTCAGGAATAAAGAGAACATTATTCAAAACTAGAAAAATTTTCGTAAAATTTAAACGGACTGTTCCACATGCTTTAGCAGAAACAAGTGCTCCACTTCCCACTCTCATAGTCATCTCTCCTTGCTCCAACTGCTTTGTGGACTCAAGCATCAGCAAATAAGAACAAACATGGTTAGTGGAACCAGAATCTACTATCCATGATGATTTATCATGTTCCACCATACAAGCTTCGAGTACAAGTAAATCTAATTTACCTTTCTTTTTCTCTTTTAGCTTGGCGAGATACTTTGGGCAGTTTCTCTTCTAATGATCGTCGACATTATAATGGAAACACTTTCTTTGGGTGCCTTTTGTTTGGGGTCATTGTTCTTTTTGTTCTCGGGTGCCTTGGATGACTTCTTTGTCATTTTTAGATTGTCCTTTTTAGGTTTGTAGTCATTGTTATTGCTTTTCCTTTTCTTCTTCTTCCAAGATGGTTTTGCTTCAACAACATTTGCTTTAGCCTGACTTGAGATTGTCTTGTTCAAAGACTCAAAAGTTTGTAATTCATTCAACAATTGTGTCATGTTGAATTCTAAATTGTCCATGACATAATTTGTTTTGAATGTAGAAAAAGGAGTTAAAGACTAAAGTATAATGCTTACTTGTGTCTTTTCATCCATGACTGCTCAGGGCATCTCAGCTTGATGGAGCACACTAATCATGTTCAAGACATGCTCACGCACGGATTGACCTTTCTTCATCTTAGCATTCATGTAGGTTCTAGTAGCCTCATGATGACTTTGATCAGATTGGCACCCAAACATTTCCTTAAGAGATTCTAGTATCTCAAAAGCAGTTTCCATGGATTCATGCTTTGTTCGTAAGACATCACCCATGCTTACAAGCATATAGCACTTAGCTTTGTTATTGGATTGAATCCATGCATCATATTTGTCCCGAATATGTTTCGAGGCAGTGGCGCCTGGTTCTTCAGGACATTCCTCATTTAGGACAAACTTGTGGTTTTCGCTAACCGACAACACATTCATATTTGATTTCCATTTTGTGAAGTTATCACCAGTTAATTTTTCTTGTACGATTAAAGCAGTGATTGGATTACCAGAGATAGACATTTTCTGAATAAAATAAAAAATACAAATATTATTATATTTAGGAAAATAAATATCATATTCTGACCAAAAACTTGAGTATACTGAACCATTGTTTAAGGATGGCAAGAAAATTGCTCAAATGGATGTAGAGGAAGTCATAAACCAGTCGGCTAATTGGAACTCTGCTGTTATTTGTATGGTGCTTGGAGCAAATCCACCCCTGGCTGTGTTTGAAGGGTTTATCAAAAGAGTTTGGGGTCATTTAGGGATTGTGAAGATAGCAAGGATGACAATGGGTTTGACAATGATTAAATTTAATGATGAAGCCACAAGGGATCAGGTTTTGGAAACTGGAATTTTACACTTTGATAGGAAACCAGTGATTATCCGACCCTGGTCTCCAGATTTGAGTGCTTTTCGATTGATTCGGTCAGTCCACCTTTGGATCCGACTACAAGATCTTGGTCTCCAATATTGGGGAAGCAAATGCCTTAGTGCTCTTGTTAGTACTTTAGGTAAGCCAATCATGGTGGACAAGTTCACTCGAGAACGATCCAGAGTTCAGTTTGCTACAGTTATGGTGGAGATGGAGATCAATGATAACCCACCCAGGACAATTAAGTTTTTGAACGAGCATGGTCAGTTAGTTGAACAAGGGGTTGAATATGAATGGTTGCCCGTGAAATGCAAAGCTTGTTCTGGGTATGGCCATTCAATGGCTGATTGCCGTAAGGAGCAGAAAGTTCAGGGGAAGGATTCTCTTTCAAAGGGCTCTGAACTGACAGGGAGAGACAAGGGTAAGGAGGCTACTGATATGTCTGCGGTGGCTGGGAAAGATAAGGAAAAGGAAGGTGTGGAGGTTCTTATTGGGATATCTTCTGTAAAAAAGAGTTCAAATAATGCAGAAATGGCTACTGATCAGACTCAAAAGACTGTTGAGGTCTCCACAGATGAGAAAGGTCAGAGGGGGCCTCAAGCAGTTTGGCAATCTCCTAAGAAGATGTTTTACAAGAAGGGGAAGGTAGATAGAGGACAGCAGAGGGACAACATTGACGCAGCTGATTTAGAGAGGCCTCAATCTAACTATTTTGTGGTTCTGCAAGATCAGGTTGAGAGAGGGAAAGGAGTTTTTAGTGATCCTTGCTCATCTCATGGACAATTGTAATGTTATGAGCTGGAACTTAAGGGGTTTGAATGGTCTGAAAAAGCAGGTTGAAGTGTTGAATATGTGTAGTAAGAATAAAATTGGAGTGGGTGCCCTTTTGGAAACAAAAATGAGGGGGTCAAAAATAACTGAGATGATGAGTAATAGGTTTATGAATTGGGATTACTATTCTAGTTCAGTTACTGAAAGAAGGATCTTAATAATTTGGAGGAGGGCCTTTGTTAAGGTTACTGTGATTGCAGAAGATAGTCAGTTTGTTCACTGTCAAGTCTGAATGTCTGGGTTGAAATTTCCTTTCTGTGTAACATTTGTCTATGGACGCAACACATTGGAGGAAAGGAAGAACCTTTGGCACAAATTACCTATGTGTACAGCTGATGGTTGGATAATATTGGGAGACTTTAATGCAGTGTTTAAGGCTAATGAAAGGGACGGTGGAAAGCCTATTTCCAAGGCTGAGATTGTGGACTCTTCTCAATGGTTAAATAATTCTCACCTTGATGTGCTCAATCAAACAGGTTCATTTTTTACATGGACGAACAATCAAGAAGGCCAGGCTCGAATTTATTCAGAAATTGATCATGCTTTTGCTAATGAGAAATGGCAGGACTTATTTCCTACTGCCACAACAATACTCAAATGGGAAATAATTTTGGACCACTGTTCTTCCATGATATCTATTCAGACTAAGGTGTTTCTGGGGGTCAAACTCTTTAGGTTCTATAATTTCTGGGCAGACCATAGAAGGTTCAAATCAGTTGTTATTGATAGCTGGAGCAAATTTTCTCAGGGGTCTGGCTTAAAGGCTCTGTTTTATAAACTATTGAGGCTAAAACATCAGTTAAAACAGTTTAATAAAGATCAAATAGGAGATATTGGCTCTCAATTTCAAAAGGCTAAATCTGACTTTCAAGAGGCTCGTCTTATTGCTCAGCGCTTCACTGGTGATATAGCACTTCAGAATGCTGTTAAGACAGCTGCTGAAATATTTGGCAGGAAAGATCAGATGCATCATAGTTTTTTGATGTAGAGAAGTAAGATAGATTGGCTTAGGAAGGGAAACTCTAATACAGCTTATTTCCATGCCTACTTGAAGAAACGAAGAGATGAAAACAGAATAGCCTCGTTTATAAATGAACAAGGCAGTTTGGTGGATAATTTTTCTGAGGTGGTTTCTCATTTTTTGAACCACTTCAGGAGTATTATGGGAAGACCTAGTTCAGCTAAGCAGAAGATAAATACTCATTGTGTAGCGCTGGGTCCTAAACTGAATGTTGACCAGCAACTCTCTTTGTTAAAGCCATTTTCTCATCAGGAAATTCGTACAGCTATATTCAGCATTCCTTGCATAAAATCCCCATCTCCGGATGGCTTTGGATCATGATTTTTCAAAGTAATGTGGCAGGAGGTTGGGAATGAAGTTTGTTTAACTATTAATCAGTTTTTTGATACAGGGAAAATCCCTGAAGAGTTCCTAGACACCACATTATCTCTGGTCCCCAAATGTGAGAATCATTCATGAGCTAGTGACTATAGACCGATTGCTTGCTGCTCTACCATTTATAAGTGTATTTCCAAGCTAATTTGTTCTTGATTAGCTAAGGTTCTACTTGTTTTGGTTCAAGCTAATTAGGGTGGATTTGTAAAAGGCAGATCAATAGCTCACAATATAATGATTTTTCAAGACCTTATCAAGAATTATGGGAGATCAGCTGCCTCCCCAAGGTGTGCTATTAAAATAGATATAAGCAAAGCTTATGACACTGTTGACTGGTGGTTTGTTGGTGATCTTTTATCTGAGTTGTGCTTCCCTGAGAAATTTATAAAATGGATTATGACTTGCCTGACTAATACCTCCTACTTATTGCTCATGAATGGAAGGGTTCAAGGAAAGTTTAAGAGTGAAAAGGGGCTTAGGCAAGGGGATCCTTTGTCCCCCTTTTTATTTGTTTTAATCATGGAATACTTAACTCGGAGGCTCCAAATGGCAGCTTGTGACTCTTCCTTTAGACACTACCCGATGTGTAAAAGCTTGAATTTACTTAACCTATGTTTTGCAGATGATTTACTCTTGTTTTGCAAAGGCACCTTAGCCTCGGTCCAAGTGCTGAAGGAAGCTCTTGAGGAGTTCAGTTCTGTGTCTGGGCTGGAAATCAATACTAGCAAGTTTCATGTTTATTTTGGAGGGGTTCTAGTTGAACAAAGGCAGAGGCTGGCTACTGAATTACAACTGACTGAAGGCTCATTTCCCCTTAAATATCCTGGGGTGCCAATGAGACCCACAAAATGGAAGCATGAAGATTGTGACATCATAATCCATAAGTTTAGAGTGCGAATTCATAGCTGGGCTAGTAGGCACCTATCTTTTGCAGGTAGAATTCAACTTATTCACTCAGTCTTATTTGGTCTTAGGAATTATTGGATGGGGATATTCATTCTTTCGCAGAGCATAATCAAGGAGATTGAAAAATTATGTCGTAGCTTTCTTTGGGGAGTTAATGGGAACATAAATAAAATTCACTTAGCTTCTTGGAATAAAGTTTGTCTCCCTAAAGTCTATGGTGGTCTAGGTTTTAAGAATGGTTTAGCTTGGAACAAAGCAATTTTAGCCAAGTACATATGGGCAATCACTGAGAAGCCGGACTTGCTGTGGGTTAAATGGATTAATGCAGTTTATTTAAAAGGGGAAGCTTTCTGGTCATATCAGGTTCCACAAGACACAAGTTGGTACTGGAGAAAGCTTTGTAAACTCAGGGAAGTCAACACTTATAGAGAGATTACCGTAGCTGGTCATGCAGGGAAATTTCAATCGTCTCAGCTGTATAACAGCTCTCTGTGTCAGCAGCAAGTTCGTTATCACAAAGTTGTCTGGTGCAGGCTGTCAATGCCTAAGCATCGATTTGTGCTGTGGCCAAAAGTCAATTCTTATCTCCTAACTTGTGACAATTTGGTTAGGTTCAAAGTGATGATTGATTCTCAGATGTGTCCAGTATGTGGAGTGGTTAATGAGTCCCATGGTCACTTGTTTTTTGATTGCTATCTGTCAAGGCAAGTTATCAAATTAATCTTTAGTTGGCTGGGGTTTCAAGCTTAGCCAATAGACTTTTCTAGCTGGCTCGTTTGGCTAGCTAACAGGCGGTCTGGTGTGATAGTTGACATCTGTTTCTCTATGCTAGTAGCTGTGGTGTATGGAGTTTGGAGGAATATAAATCGGTGTGTTTTTGACAACTGTTCTTGGACAGCATCTAGCATAACTTCTGATATAATAGACTGTATGAAGTATAGGTTTTTTATTGTAAAAGATAGGAATCTCTCTGGTCTGGAGCAGAGGTTCTTAGATAGATTACTCATGTAATTTTCTTAGCTGTCTTTTTGTTAGCTTGCATTGAAGGGTGTCCCGTTTGGGACTGGTTGTAGTGTTATCTGGTTTGTATTGTGTTTTGCTGGTAGATTAATGAAGTATTATTCTTCTTGATAAAAAAAAAAAAAAAAATATCAATGTATCAGAAATTAAACATGACGCATGAACACAATTAAAATATATAAAATAAAGTTTAATTTCCACAACAAAACTTTCTAACAATTAAAGTGTCGCCTTAGAGTCGGTCAAATTAATCTTATAAAATTTATAAGACATTCTTATCTTTATTGTTTAAAACTTAAAATGACTCATTATTTTCTCTTTTAAAAATTAAAGTACCGCTTAGTTTGGTCAAGTTATGATTATCCACTGCAACAGCTTAATCATAACTTTGTGAGTGTAACCCATTATTTTGGAGTTCATGACTTAATTTAAGACATGCCGCCTTAGGGTCGGTCAAACCTAAAATACATCATTAGTTCCTATCTTTGTAAGAAATGTAAACTTGCTATTGACATGTCTAGACACCTTCCTTAGGAGGATAGAAACAAAGCCGTCGCGAGGCGCTATTCATATCTCACGGTGTTATATTAATAATGGAGACCACAGGTTATGTTGAGTTATCAACCCTCTCCCACTCACTATTTTGAAATAAGTGATTTTAACCTAATTAATTCCAAATTAATTATTGATTCTTTAAACTTTATGAACATAATTAAAATTGGTAAGAAAGCATGTTTGTAGTTCCATATCCAATTTTAAATTACAAATTATATTCATCTAAACTTTACTAAAAACGATTTTAAAATAAAGTCGGTTTAAAGAAATAAAGTCATAAAGACTTAAAAAAAATGGTGTGATATTTTACAAAGTTTTCAAAGAATAAAACTAAGTAATTTATATGCAATTGGTTTCGCAAAACAAATCATATAAACATATAGGACAATCCTAATAATCATGTTTCTACCAATGAAATACATGATAATAATTGTGTGGGTTTTTTATGTATGGCACAAAATGCATGAACATATTATCAATCACATGAAAACAATTATTGAAATAAATAAACAACAAATGTTGAACCGGGTGCTTTTGGGTATTTCTAATCTTACAACCTCTTTATAAAATCAAAATAAAATAAAAACCGCCTTGATCTCCATCGGGCTTACTTTCGGTAGGATATGTGTCGTTGGTCCAGAATAATAATAAGAAAACACTTTTCTAATTATCTTGATTAATTGAAACAAATTTTTTAAATAATCATAATTTTATTTTCCAATAATTAAAACAATTTTAATTAAAAACAGAAATAAATTTAATTAAAATCTGTTATTTTGAAAAATAAATTTGTAAATAAGATATTCAAAAAAATGTTTTATAGGATAACAAAAATATCTCATTATTTAAAGATCAAATTTCTAACAAATAGGATATTTAACATTTTAAAAAAAATAATAGATTAATTTCAGAAAAATAAAAAAAAACTCTGGACTAGTAAGACGGGGACACGTGGCACTAAAATGTGTTGTCGGGGCCCACTGTACGGATCCGTACGGACGAGTCTGTACAGACGTTCGTACAGCGTCCCCGGCAGTAGCTCGGAGGATGGCCTCAGAGCAACGGTGGTTGAATTCTGAATCCCGGGCTCCATTTTAACTTTGTGTGATCGAAATTACAATTTTATGATTTCAAAAACCAACTAAAATTACATAAATCCTATGCCCCTTAATGGCTTACACAATGATCTAATCATGAACAAATCCTAACCCAAAAACACCATACAATTAACGATTCAACATTCCCATGGATTCAATCATATTAAGTCGTCCATTCATTCATCATAAATTTATAAACACATAAAACTAAACCCACACAGATTCAACATTCCCATGGATTCAATCATATTAAGTCGTCCTTCCTTGCTGCTATCTTTTTGTATGGCAAAATCCTTGAGATATCACACCAAGATCTTCCAAAATGTTCTCAACACACAAAGAACGAGTGTGGGCTCGTTATACAAAACAATAAGCAAACACTATTTACCAGATGTTCTCAACTAATGAGATCTGATAAAGTTTGGACCTGAATTTGTGAAGAACAGTGACCTATGCTTGTAGCAGTGTTCAATTTCTCTCAGGGAGAATTCACGATATATTTTCTATTTCTAAAAAGTATCACTCTCAAAAACTAATATCCTTTATTTAATATATCCAATATATATTGAAATAAATAATATTAGTTATTTTAAACAATTTAAAAATAACTAATCAGTTATCAGATTTTTGTTTAAATAATAATATTTTAATCATATTAAAATATCTCATTCTTTATTTAATATTTAAATAACTAAAATTGTTGAACCAAGATTCCCCTAGAATCTTCTTGTGCGTGTAGCACAATGTCTGTGCACTGTGCTACACGCCCAACCCATGCCAGGGAGGGCGTGTGATTTTCCTAATTTTCACAACTATTTAAATACCAAAAATAGAAAAAATAAATTAATTCAAAATTAATGATATATTTTTTAAATCAAATTATTAATTAATTCTCAATTAATTAAATACACATAATTATGTTTAGTTCATAGAAAAATATTTTACTTATCAAATAAGTCATTTTGCCCATTTTTGTATTTATCTTTGTCAATATTTGTTTGAGACATTTCGAGGACGATGGACCTATAATATTAAGCTCCAATAAATTAAAACTAAATAATTAAACAATTTAATCATAATAGTTAATTTATTTATTCTGATATTTCACCACTATAAATCCATAATTGTACTCTTTATGTTATAGATATACTTTTACTTAAATCTTATTTTAAGTTGTCTATTGATATAACCATCTTACAATAATTCAAACCTATAATTAATTAGTTCATTAATTAGAATGTAAGAATTACCATTTTACCTTTCTAATTTACTTCTTATTTCTTAAGTACAATTAATTCACTAGTGAATAATTAATCTATAATCTAATTATAGATTTGAGCTCAAAATCATTCAGTTCTAGAATTAACCCTTAAGGGAACCAATATATGATCCATTAGGAAAGATTAGATTCGGTATTGTTGATACATGTTCCCAGCCATCCATAATATTAAATCTCCAAAAAAAAATTCATTAGCCTCAATCAATGAATTAAAAGATTTAATAAACTTAAAAAGGAGTTCATTAACACTCAGGATTTAGGTTAATCTATAAAATGATCATCAGTTATGATATGAATTACAAATATTTATTATTAAATGGTTTTTTGATAAAGACTTTTATTCATATCGTTCCTTGTCATATATAATCATATTATATAAAGCACATTTCCCAAGATGTCTTACTAAATCAATAATTCGAATCTAGATTATTTGTATCAGCATGGTACTCAGTAAACCATACTTACAACCCTAATTAAAGAATTCCATAACTTCAATTTGTTGTTGACTATTTTTATTCATTCATGTGATCTTAATTCTCTCATACTAATACAAGATCACATTCTCAATAATGAATATGGATTTTTCCTGATATTTACAAAAAAAAAATTATTCAAACAATAATTTAATAATCTAAATATAACAATAATATACCATTGTATTTATTTATTCATTAAAATAATAAATATCTTTTACATGCTTTTAGGACATACTCCTAACACTATGTTGGGACTAGGGTTCCCTATATTCGAATATAAAGCTGTATGATTATGACATGGCTTTTGAACAAGAAATAAACGACCGAAGAGTGCCAGAATTGATATTTGCGCATCGAACACGACTTGATCACTAAGAGTTGAGGTTAGCTAAATAATCACCGAGCTCGGTCTAAGTGAGCCGGAGTAAGTGGGTTAAATAGAGGGTGCGACCTAAGGGCGTCGACCCTGGATATTGTATGATGACTATGATGTGCTTACTATTGTTAAGTTGTTGCCTATAGCTTGTTGAATACTGGTTTAAATGGTTTGTGATTTGTTGATTTTATAGCATTGATTATGTGTCTGTCACAGGATGCTGAATACCTGGTTAACTGCTTTATGGTTCATTTGATTATCTGTATTGTTTATGCTCTGTATTATGGTTTTCTTGCTAGGCCATGGCTCACAGGTGCTACGTGGTGCAGGAAAAGGCAAGGGTAAGGTGGACCAATCTTGAGTTGCAAAGCTCTGGGGGCAGGATGTACATAGTAAGCTGCTCGATCGCCATGACCGATGGATAGTACAGTGATAGGAAAACCTAAAATGCCTATTTTGCAATTAGAGTGGCTTGTCAATGTATATGACTTTTGAAATTTTGTAATTGTCCTTTAAACCCTGTTTTTGGGATCCCAAGTACCAAACGTTTATCTAAATGGAAATTTATTTATTTATGACCAAAATATTTTAACCCTAACTCGATTATGGTTTTAGGATCACATTTTCAACTAAACAACTTGATTAGAAAGTCTTGCACATTTATAAACACACAGTGTAATGGTCTTGGTTATCTAGGGCCTTACATAGTTGATGTAGGCCTTGACAGTCTCGAAGGGTCCTTGTTTAATACTGGCCAAAGCATTGATCTCGAAGCTCTCCTTCCGAGCTTCTATGAATTGTCTTCGGAAGGCATATGACAATTGATGCCATGAGTGCATGGATCTTGGTTGGTGCTTCTTGGACCACTCATCTGCTGGTCCCGTAAGAATGATCGTGAACACGTGACATTTAGCATTATCAGAGACGCGGTGCACCTACATCAATCTGTTGAACTTAGAGAGGTAGTTGGTGGGATCCAAGCCGCCATCATAGGGCGGGATGGCCAGCATCTTGAAGCCCTGTGGCATGGAGAGTTCCACAATGTGTGAAGCTCATGGCTCCACTTCTTCTTCTGAGTCTGAGTCGTGGCCTTGTCGTCTGGCCATTCTTAGCTTAATCTTCTTAAGACTCTCTAATTTCGTATGGAGCGGGCTCTAGTTTCGGTTGACCCTCTGCGTTGGGTTATCTCTTCTTCGAGCATTGAGGTTGTAACGCAGGTCAGATGGACCTTTGTTGGGGGGCTGACGCCCATTGACCTTATTGTAGCTTCAGGCATTAAGGTTGTCTCGTAGGTTAGCCTGACCTTGAAACACGCTGTTATCCTTGAGACGAGCCACCTTGGTTTCTCGATCGGGCTTAATATTCTCATCATTTAACAAGATACTGATGTCACGTTCTCAATTATGTGAGATGTTCCTTAGGCAAATCCCTTAACCATTGTTTTTATGGGGTTGGGAAGTTCCTAAGGGGACACCACCTCTAGGCCTTGCGCACTCCGTATGGGCACGTCAAGGCAGAACGCCCCGAGCTCCACGGGCGCTGAAAACCTGGTGGTTTCCTCAAGCACCTGGGCCATTACCCTTAATAGCCTGGTTGGGAATCTAGTGGCCCTTGGGATCTTGATGAGCCTTCTTATGCTTTGGAGCAATATTATCGTGAGCTTTTCCTTTGCTATGATCTTATGGCAGCACTGCGATTCCAAATCCAGCTCGATGCTTGGTGGGCACTCCAACTGGCGGATCTAGCGCCTCTTTAGTCAAGTGTTAGGGAGCACACCGCCTGTATTGACAGGTGACACTCCAATAGGGTGCATAGGTGGCATGCCAGTTGGGTGCCTAGCTAATACATTACCATTGGGGTCCACTCGTAGCCCTTGGGCTACAAGAGTGGCCTTCATGGCAAGTACCATCTCCTGTAGGGCGGCAATGTTACCCTCTTGGGCATCAATCTTTTGTTGTTGGGTGGCCACCTCTTCACGGAGCACCACCACCTCCGGTGTTTCCTCCATGTCCATTGGCCACCGTCATCTTTGCTGTCATACTTGGCGTCTTTGTCATAATCCTTCACCATTTCAGACATGTCCTAAGGTGGATGTCGGCTGTTTTCCCCTACTTCAATTGCAGTAGGAGGGACTACGTCGACTATGAATTTTCTTCGAGTGGTTACCATGGTTGTTAATGTTCTGAATGCTTTCTTCAAGGTCTCAATGATAGCACAAAAATATTGACTGCCTTTTTTGCTATCAACCTAAAGATGACAGATTTAAGAAATACACAACAAGAACACAACAATTATTACGGGCTTCAAGCTATAAAAAATCCCTAGTACACGAGTTTCTGGTATTAAGGAGATTAGAAGCTTGCTAAGGCAATCTCCAATGGGGTTTTCTCAGGCAGCGTTTATATTGCTCTGAGTACAAGGTTCTCTTTCTCTAAAAATTATGAACCCTTTTACAAAGAGACTCCCAAACTTATTTATAGAGGTTGGGGCCATTATTGCTAATTATCTGTAATTAGTACATATTCTCCCCATTATTGGGATATTAATACCACTTTAAGGCATTGGGCTGCGTTAACTAGAGACAACGGATCAGGCGATAAACACGGGCCCACTGTAGAAAGTTGCCTACTTTATGGGAAACATGCCTCTGGCATTATCAGCGCATGTCAGACGTATTTCCTTGTCAGGTTGCGTAGTGGGAGTGCGAATTGTCGAGTCGTACAATTGACAACACTATGGACCGATCACAAAACATTTTATCAGACCATCGTCTAACGCAGCAAACCTGCACGGGTTGACACCTAACTAACCTCCTAGGTCCCGAGGACAGGATCCTTAACCTCAAAAGGCAACTACTTGTGAAGAGTTTGAGGACTACTAATAAGTCCTCGGGGCATGGCCCTGCAAAGACTTGGAGGAATACTGAGAAGTCCTCGAGGCATGGCCTTGGACAGACGTCCATGCCCTATATTCGAGGGACGCACCTTTTAGATGAGACATCTACCCTCTGAGAACCAACCCTCAGTGTTTGGCCTTACTTGTAAAGACACACCTCTTCGGCATGTGCCCTACCCACACCCATTTCGGATTGTCACATAACCTTTGGTGAAAACGCGGACAACAAATATAATATATTAAAAAGCATAGGATGTTTTGAGAAAACCCATGTTTCATTAATATTTTGAGGGAAATTCCATATTTATAGTGGAGTAATCATGGAATTAATAAATAAGAATATTGGAGCTTTGTATTATAGGTCCATAGTCCCCAGATCACCTCTGTCCTACACTGTCCAGGGTAAGGATGTCAAAAGAAAGATTTGTAAATAGAATGACTAAATTACAAATGAATTAATTTTCTAGGGCAAGGAAATAATTATGTGATAGTTATGAGCAATTGATTAATTATGAATTAATTAATTACTTAACTATATAGTTTTTATTTTGAAAAACTATATGTTAAAATAAACATTAATCATGCTTGGAGTAATATAGAGAGAGATTAATAATTATATTATATATAATAAGATATTTATTGATTTATTTAAAACTCATATTTTAAGATAAAGTTAGTTTTGAATTGACTGATATTAATTTTAGGATAAATATATTATTTTAAATATTAATTAAACAAATAAATGAGAAAATTAGAGAAAACAATAATGTGGCTCACGACACACTCACTGTACAATGAGTGTGTGTGGCGCCACTCAGGGATAGGAATATCCCTGGGATTTAAATTTTGAATTTGAAATTAATTTGTTTATTTAATTATTTATATTTAAATATTCTTTTTAAATATGATTTGATTAAATAAATAGGTTATGACTGATTAGTTATATTTTAAATAAAATAAAATAAATTATCTTTATACAACTAAAAGAAATGATATATTTAGATATAAGCAAAATAAATGATTAAGTTGTTTTCAGAAGTTCTGACTGTCAGACTCTCTATAAAAAAGAAACGATAGAATTTACCTAAATATGAAATTGTATACACAACATCCTCTCTCTACTCAAACCTCACTAGATCTCATGTATTGAGTACATCTAAAGAGTTCTAAATCAATCTTTTGAATCCTACGTGCCCACATACGTCCTTCTGTGTTTGAGGATTGGTCTAGAAGATCAAGGTGTGAGCTTTCAGAATAAGGATTGGAAGATCGTTGATTTATACGAAAAGATTTGTGGACTCTTTATGTAACGACCCGGATTTTCAAGACTCGATAATGCGGAAATATAAATGTTTTCATTTAACAAAATGTCCCAAAAACCCATCGAAAAAAAAACTTTTAAAAAAATTCGTATGGCCATACTTAACATTTAGTTAGAAACATGTTTTATAAAGATTAGAGTGAGCCTAGTTTAGGAAAATTACACAACATTTCCAAAAATAAAAAGGCTTCCCAAAAGGTCGGTCCACATGTACATTTGCAAGGAAGACTCCAGCGCTCACTGCTCTGCCCTGCCCTTGCCCTTACCCACAACATGAAACAACTAGGTAAGCAAAAACGCTTAGTAAGATCAACTTTCAAACAAAGCAGGTAGAGAAATAGGGATCCGGACCCTACACAATCAATTTCAAGAAAGCTAAAGCGTCCTAGCAAACTTATGGTCATGCCTGATAACTATTGAGTCTTGTTTTTATCATGTTTTGGTGATGTTTTTAGTAGTCTTTTATTTCGTTTTTCTTTCATTTAGTGCGGGTTTATGCTTTGTTTGTTTGTCTTTGTGAATATCAGGAAGAATTGAGCATGTTGAAGAAAATGCCAAAGAAAGGGAAGAAATAACCAAGTTTTTCATCATATTTTGATAAAGAATGGTTCTCAACACAATTTGGAAGTGTTGGTGAAATTTTGGGATGAAAACTTGAAGAATTGAGAAATCCCTTAAGAGCCACGGCATGAGCAAAGTGGAGCCGCGGCTAGGGGGGAAACAGAAGCAATGTTTTTAAGGAAATCCTCGGGCCGCGGCATGGCTAGAGAGAGCTGCGGCATAGATGGGCATTTTCCCCAGAACTCGTCGATGCGGGCCGCGGCATGGCTTCAGAGGGCCGCGGCATGGAGAGGGCTTTTTGCCCAGGAATTTGGACACGGGCCGCGGCATAGTGTATGTAGAGCCGCGGCCCGCCTCTTTAAAATTTGAAATCCTAGGTTTTAATATGGCGAAAAGGAGAAGAAAAAGGAAGGTACAGACGAGGGAGAGAAGGGCTGGTTTTGAAGACTCAAGCTTAGAGTATTTTTACATGTTTTTCTTCTTCCTGATGTTATTCTTAATTTCTGTTGTGATTAACACTATGGCTAGGAACTAATTTTCTGTTTAGGATGTTTAATTGAATCACTTGAATCTCTGTTATGAACTAATGCAATTTTAATATTCTTCTTCTTCAATCTTCTTCAATTCCATATAATCTGTTCTTATAGATTGATTATTGGTTGACCATCTTTAGTCATTTACATATGTTTTTAAGTCAAAATCTGAGAAGTGGGATTTATTTCTGCTGTGGTTATATTGGACATAATTCTAATTTAGAACGAAAGTATCTGAATTAATTGTGTAACTGTTATTAAGTTGTTGAGATTAATGCTACCTGTGTGGTTTAATTTACCATAGAAATATAGGAAATTGTCACCTAGGTTGAGTTTATAATTCATAGTATGATTATAGGCTGCTGTATCAACTTGTTAATTGAATTAGGTAAAAAGAAGTAGAATTCACACTTTTCATTAGGGAATAATAGGGAGGATAGTTGATGAGATTGAATATCCTAATTGTTTCTCAGTGATTAAATTAAAAGTTTTTCTATTAGTTGTTATTCCATTCAATTTTTAATTATTGTTTCTGCAATTTATAGTTTCTTTTGGTGTATTTACAAAAATCAAGAATTTCAATTCATCAAATAGAATAAGAAATTAATTGACTGGTAATTGATAAATCAGTCCTTGAGGACGATACTTGGTTTTACCATTTTATTACGAGTTTGCGACTGTGTGCACTTGCATAGCAAAAATATCACAACAAGTTTTTGGCGCCGTTGCTGGGGACTGAAAATAATTATCAATATAAGTCTAATTAATTTTTATTCTAATTTGATTTTCATTTCTCTTGTTTCTAATCTGTTTAGTTGCTTAATTTGTCTATCTCAGGTGAATTTTGGTATATGTGTGGTAGAAAAGGAAAAGACACACTTGTTCCTCTGAATCCTGAGATTGAAAAGTCTTGCAATCAAATCAAAAAGAACAAGAGAGAGGCCCAGAAATCTGTGAAGATGGCACAGAATGACGGGGATGGCAGGAATGTTCTAACTCCTGGAGTTGTACAAGGGGTTCAGGCTCAGACCAATGTTGAGAGGAGCCTGAGAGATTATGTGCTACCCACTCTGACGGGAGTACAAAATAGTATACGCCTACCAGCTGTAGAGGCCAACAACTTTGAAATAAAGCCCGCTATTCTACAAATGGTGCAGTCCTCTGTGCAATTCAATGGGTTGCCCTCTGAAGATCCTCACACCCATTTGTCCAACTTTCTGGAGTTGTGTGGAACCTTCAAATATAATGGGGTGAGTGATGACGTAATCAAGCTTAGGCTTTTCCCATTTTCTCTGAGGGATAGAGCTAAAAGCTGGCTGAATTCGCTGCAGCCAAATTCTATTGTCACCTGGCAAGATCTAGCTCAGAAATTTTTGTCCAAATTCTTCCCTCCGTCCAAAGCTGCTAAATTGAGGGGAGAGATAAATAACTTTTGCCAGAATGACGGAGAGTCACTGTATGAAGCTTGGGAACGGTTTAAGGAACTCCTGAGAAGATGTCCTCATCATGGCATTGAATAGTGGATGCTAGTACATAATTTCTACAATGGTTTATGTCCTACAACCAGAACCATTATTGATGCTGCAGCAGGTGGCACTTTTATGAGCAAGAGCGCAACTGGTGCTTATGAGTTGCTAGAGGACATGGCCACAAACAATCATCAATGGTCTGAGGAAAGATCATCAGGAGTTAGAAAGGTAGCTGGGGTGCATGAGCTGGATGCAATCACTGCTTTAACAGCGCAAGTAGCCTCTCTGACAAAGCAGTTACAACAGAGCAGTGTATCTGCTAATGCGGTTCAGATGGCAGCCAGATGTGAAATCTGTGGTGGTCCTCATTTTTTTGATCAGTGTCCTACCAATATTAATAATAACATTCCGATGGATCAGGCTCAGGTTCAAGCGGTGGGAAACTTTCAGAGGCCAGTAAATAATCCATTTACCAATACTTACAATCCTGGGTGGCGAAATCATCCCAATTTCTCTTGGAAGAATAATCAAGGCCAACAACCTCAGCTTCAGGGCCAATTTCAAAATAACATGCCTCAGCCACCCATGTATCAAGCTTCATCATCACAGCAGCCTAGGCCTCAACAATCAATGAATCAAGCTCCACCTGAAAGGCCTAATGAATTACAAGCTGCATTATTGACTCTCACCAACACCCAAACACAGTTTATGACAGAAACTCGCTCTTCCATCAGGAATCTTGAGATGCAAGTTGGTCAATTGGCAAATATGTTACAAAGTAGGCCTCAAGGAAATTTTCCAAGTAATACAGAGGTGAATCCTAAAGAGCAGTGCAATGCAATCTCTTTGAGGAGTGGGAAGAAGTTGGAAGAGCTAGTCAAGAAGTCTATACCTGCACCAAAAGTTGAAGTTGAGAACAAGGGTAAGGTAGAAAAAGAGGTTATTGAAGACCTTGAGAAGAATCAGTCACCAGTGAGTTATGAGCACCACATCAAGATTCCATACCCTCAGCGACTTCAAAAGAAGACTCTTGACAAACAATTTTCGAAGTTTCTTGATATTTTTCGAAAGCTTCACATTAACATACCTTTTGCCGAGGCACTTGAACAAATGCCAAGTTATGTGAAGTTTATGAAGGAAATACTGTCCAAGAAGAGGAAGATGGAGGACTATGAGACGGTGGCACTCATGGAAGAGTGCAGTGCCATTCTGCAAAGGAAGCTTCCTCAGAAACTGAGAGATCCTGGGAGTTTCACAATACCCTGCACTATTGGTAATTTTGAGAGCATGAATGCTCTATGTGATTTGGGGGCGAGCATTAATCTAATGCCGCTTTCTGTGTTCAGAAGATTGAAGCTTGGGGAAGCAAGACCTACAACAGTGACTCTGCAGTTGGCAGATAGATCAATAGCACATCCTCGGGGTATTATTGAAGATGTTTTGGTAAAAGTGGACAAGTTCATCTTCCCAGCAGACTTTATTGTACTTGATATGGAGGAGGATGCCAATGTCCCAATCATTCTTGGAAGACCATTCTTAGCCACAGGATGAGCTTTAATTGACGTACAAAAGGGGGAGTTAAGGTTGCGAGTCCAAAATGAGGAAATAAGTTTTAATGTTTTTGCAGCAACTGCAATTCCTACCTGTTGTAGAGTTGATGTGGTGAATGATGGTCAAGATTCAATTGGTAAGAAGAGGAAGAAGACCAAAGAACGATTTCGAACAGTTCGACGTCGTATGAAAAGATTATTGTGTGGCAAGTTTGAAGGTTTCGACGACATTGGGGATAATTACAATATTCTCAATAGTGGAAGGGAATTCTCTTCGTATGATACAATGGATCTTAAGGATGCAAGGGGTCCCAACCACCTCCACCATCCCGAACTCAAGCCCCCACCTCCTCCGCCATACTGATGTGGCGTCCGGTAAGTTCTCTTCCCTTGTTCTTTTCTTTATCACATTGGGGACAATGTGCATTTTAAGTTTGGGGGAGAGCTTATTTTGTTTTATTTATTTTATTTTATTTTTTATTTTTTGTTTCTTTTTGTGTACTGTTAAGCCATCATTCTTGTCTGTTGCTGCTTTGTCTTTGCTTGTGAAAAGGAAATTGAATTCAACTGTGTGCTTGGTTCAATTGTTTTAGAGTTTAATGTAAAAGTTTTGTGGGAAATTTTTAATATGTTTTGAAAAGGCAACATTTTGGATTTTATTATATGAGTTTGACTAGGGTTGGTGGAATGACAATTTGACTTTGATAGAACTTGCATTATTTGGCCTTTGAGGCGAAATCCTTGATGACATGTGTTTAGAAAAGTGATTTAGGCAATTTTATTGGATCGATTGTGCCTTTCAAGCCAACCTTGATTTAATTATCCTTAGTTACCATTTTTGAGCCTTAAACTTGGTTTTTGTTCTTGATTATACTATTTGAGCCTAAATTTCCTAACTTCATTATTTTTGTTTTCCTTTTCCTTTGTTATCATAAGCATATAATTTGTGGGAAAGAAGAATGAAAAATAGTAAGGAATTGGTATGATTGGAATGTAGTATGATTGTACAAAAAGAAGAGAGAGAGAAGTCTTTGAGAAAAAAAAGAAAAAAAAAAGAATCACTTTGTCACACTCCTTTATTATATAGATATAGAAAATCTTAAGTTTGGGGGACTGTGATTCAAAAAAAAAAAAAAAAAAAGAAGAAAATGATGAAAAGTGTTGTAATCTCTCTCTCTAATTGTATAAAAGGGTGATTTTTGGTGTGGTGAAGAGAAATTTGGCTGGTTTCAAGGTTTTTATGCTTATGGTAATGATTGAGCCTAAATGACAATTTCATCTACCCTTGCCTAAGCCTAACGCTATAACCTGTGAAAGTCCTTTTGATTTCAAAACACGTGTTGTTGACATTAGTGGAGAAGGTCAAGTAATGCAAGCATATTAAAGAGTTGGTTTGTGGAATTGTCTGGAATGAGTTGAGCACATATGATAGAGTCCAAGTGTTGTAGTCATTTTCGTGATATATTATTGATTTCCCTAATTGAGCTTTACAAATTGGACTTTAAGGCAATTGAGCTTAAATTCTGGTTATAAATATTGCAATTGAGATTTCATGAGTTGTGGCAAAGCATTCTAGATGGTAATGATGGTTTAGCTTGTTCGTTTGTGTTTGTTTCTTTTTGTTAGTTTAACTTGGCCTTTACTCGAGGGCGAGTAAAGGTTAAGTTTGGGGGAGTTTGTTGAGTCTAGTTTTTATCATGTTTTGGTGATGTTTTTAGTAGTCTTTTATTTCATTTTTCTTTCATTTAGTGCGGGTTTATGCTTTGTTTGTTTGTCTTTGTGAATATCAGGAAGAATTGAGCATGTGGAAGAAAATGGCAAAGAAAGGGAAGAAATAACCAAGTTTTTCATCATATTTTGATAAAGAATGGTTCTCAACACAATTTGGAAGTGTTGGTGAAATTTTGGGATGAAAACTTGAAGAATTGAGAAATCCCTTAAGAGCCACGGCATGAGCAAAGTGGAGGCGCGGCTAGGTGGGAAACAGAAGCAATGTTTTTAAGGAAATCCTCGGGTCGCGGCATGGCTAGAGAGAGCCACGGCATAGATGGGCATTTTGCCCAGAACTCGTTGATGCGGGCCGCGGCATTGCTTCAGAGGGTCGCGGCATGGAGAGGGCTTTTTGCCCAGGAATTTGGACATGGGCCGCGGCATAGTGTATGTAGAGCCGCGGCCCGCCTCTTTAAAAGTTGAAATCCTAGGTTTTAATATGGCAAAAAGGAGAAGAAAAAGGAAGGTACGGACGAGGGAGAGAAGGGCTGGTTTTGAAGACTCAAGCTTAGAGTATTTTTACATGTTTTTCTTCTTCCTGATGTTATTCTTAATTTCTGTTGTGATTAACACTATGGCTAGGAACTAATTTTCTGTTTAGGATGTTTAATTGAATCACTTGAATCTCTGTTATGAACTAATGCAATTTTAATATTCTTCTTCTTCAATCTTCTTCAATTCCATATAACTTGTTCTTATAGATTGATTATTAATTGGCCATCTTTAGTCATTTACATATGTTTTTAAGTCAAAATCTGAGAAGTGAGATTTAATTCTGCTGTGGTTATATTGGACATAATTCTAATTTAGAACGAAAGTATCTGAATTAATTGTGTAACTGTTATTAAGTTGTTGAGATTAATGCTACCTGTGTGGTTCAATTTACCATAGAAATATAGGAAATTGTCACCTAGGTTGAGTTTATAATTCATAGTATGATTATAGGCTGCTGTATCAACTTGTTAATTGAATTAGGTAAAAAGAAGAAGAATTCACACTTTGCATTAGGGAATAATAGGGAGGATAGTTGATGAGATTGAATATCCTAATTGTTTCTCAGTGATTAAATTAAAAGTTTTTCTATTAGTTGTTATTTCATTCAATTTTTAATTATTGTTTCTGCAATTTATAGTTTCTTTTGGTGTATTTACAAAAATCAAGAATTTCAATTCATCAAATAGAACAAGAAATTAATTGACTAGTAATTGATAAATCAGTTCTTGAGGACGATACTTGGTTTTACCATTTTATTACAAGTTTGCAACTGTGTGCACTTGCATAGCAAAAATATCGCAACAATAACCAAGGATAAATTAATTCATATCTAGATAAAAAATCCTGCACTTAGAAAAATCCCAGAACAAGCAGATATATTATATCACAACTATGTCTTATCAACAGTTATATCCCTGCACTCAGAAAATCTCAAAGCAAGTAGATATATTATATCACAACTATATCTTATCAACAAATATATCCCTGCACTCAGAACATCCCAGAGCAATCAGATATATTATATCACAATATAATTCGAGACCAACGCTCTACAATTTCCATCAATTCAGGTGTAACGCGCCCTCCAACATAATTGCTAATCTGTAAAAGAGAAACGAGTCCCCACACTAAGATCTAGACAATAAATATTCTCATCAAGGGTAACTATCGTGTTACCTAGGGCATCGCTACTTATCCAAGAGTGTAATCCAATTTACACGGTTTTACGAAGACTTCTATGTTAATCAGTGGTGCTGGTGAGCAGTTGCCCCTAGGGTGTTCAACCTCACTCAATGTTGGCAACCCGTAGTATCTCTAGGCACTCTCACTGAATGGCCAATATTCACGGCTGCTATCCGGGAATAACTTATCAGAGCACTTGCTCGGGTTCTAACCGTCCAATGATTAAGTAAGCATGAGGGCCCCTAGGTCCCATTTATCTTGGCGCCCCTAGGTTTAACCAGCTTATCCTCATCTCATGGCCACTCGTCGCGGTAATGAACCAGACATAAATAAAATCAAGCAGTGTGACGGGGATCAACCGTCTAGGATATGACGGACTTCTACCGTTCATATTTTCTAAATCAGCACTCACTAGACTAACGTCTCTAAGCAATAGCCTATATATATGCATGTATCCCTATACTAACATACAAGACAATAATTATTTCATGTTGCAGCCATACAATATAAGTTGACTTACTTGGAGTCCTTAGCGCTCAGCAGGTTTTCACCCTCCAACGTTCAGTCCAGTTACGCTTAGCCAATACTGTAGTTATCCATACAGTTTACTCGGATTAATTATGGCACTCATAATTCATTATTATTATTTTGGGCAGTTTGGTCATTTTAATAAAAGTCATTTGTAAGGATTTATAATCCTTATTTGGTTTTAAACCTATTAAGGAAAGTCATACAAAATATTCGAGACTAAACCCTATGTCTCGAGGAGACCTATCCTAAGGTCTCGATACCTAGGCTCGGGTATCACAATGGTATTTCCCCACAACCCACTAAAAATCTTATTCTTTCAAGGTATCGCTATTAACCCACACTTTCGACTAGTCGGTTAAAATATGTAAGATTTTAACCAGTATTATATCCAGAAAATAAAAATAAATTCCTTAATTATTTTTAAAGAAAATAAACTCTTTAAATTTTCCATTTATTTTTCTTAAGGTTTTAATATCTAAAAATCGTTTTAAGAAAATTGCCTAATTTGTCTTAATTAGGAAAACCGATATAAATTTCTCATCTTGACTAATTTATTTTCCAAAAGCAATTAATCAATTTTACTTACTAGAAAAATAATTCATTTAATTATTTTCTCAAAATATAGGGTTTTAAACCCTTTTTTAATTTATTAACTATTAATAAATTAAATCTCTTATTTTTAAAAAGAATAAAAACTCTTTAATAAAAATAATTCATTTAAATTCAAAGGGGTAATTTTAGTGAAAATATGTTTTCAAGACTTACCAATTTATATCTTGAAATAAGCAAAATTTTACTTTTTACCTTATCTTCCAAAATCTCATTTTTACACTAAGTGTGAAAAGCCTATTTTTCACATTTTTAACTACATACTTTGTTAGTTCATAACTTGAAATTTACTAACCCAATTGTTACCAAAATTTCCCAATTCCATTTTTGTTATGCCATTTAGGTCTTTGTAAAATCTTAGGTCCAAATGAGCATTTTTGATTGGTGAAATCATTTTCCAACAATGAGGTAAAAATGACCTTATTTTCAAGTCCTTATTTTTTCCAAACTTTGACAGTTAATAACTTTCAAACCGTTCAATATTTTCTTATAAAATTTTACAGTGGAATAATAGGTTATGCCAAAAATATGTCCACAAAATTTTAGAAAAAACTGGGTTCAATTGCCCTATACAGTGGCTGTCCAAACTTGGTTCTGAAAATAAGAATACGAAAAAAACAGTTTATTACCTAAACTTTGAAATAGCATAACTTACTCATTTCTATACATTTTTTAGTGTTTCAAAAGCTCAATTTTATGTACTCAATCTCAACAACATCACAGTACAATTTAATTTTACAAAACCAATATACAGTGGCTGCTTGACCCCTTGGAAGTCACAGCTCAAAACATGTTTTGTTTTAGGGTATCCTACAAAACCCTTGGGGGTTTTGGTTCCCATTTTCAAACATCAATACACATGCATCATAAAAATTATTAAACAACTACCATAACCTTATTACATCACCAACAAGAAACTTTAAGCATTAAATATACAAAATAATGCTTAAAACTAAAAACCCTACAACAAAATCATCAAAAGTAAACTTTTTACCTCTTTGGTGTTCTTGCTTAAGGTTTTGACCTTCCTATTAGCTTTGGCTCCTCCAAAACCTTTCAAAAACCCTAACCAACTTCCTCCAACAACATAGGTAATTAGCTATTTGAAACTCTATGATTAAAACTTGACAAAAGTCTAGATTAATGAAACTTTACCTTAGGGAAAACCCTTCCTAGACCAAGACTTAGCTTCCAAGTTTCTTTGGTGTTCTTGGGGTTGAAAATGGAGAGAACACTTGAGAGAGTCTTCAAAAATCAGATGAGAGAGAATGAGGGAGGGAGAGTGGTCGGATTTGGGGGTTAGAATGGCTCACACAACTCTTCAAAATATCACAAAACACTTGAGTGCTTTTCTACCCACTTGCCCACTTGACTTCTTAATTAAATGGGAGTTAAACTTTATAAAATTGGGTTCACACCACTCTAAAATAGCACATGGCCGGCCACCCTTTGCCATATATGTGATCATTAATTTTTATTTTTTATTTTTTTTATAAAGGTTAATAAAGGTTTCATAAGAAGAAAAGTCCAAATTGGTTTTTGACACCTTTTTCACTCTTATTAAGTTTTAATCACCAAACTTAACATTAATTAATTAAATTAAATATATCTCACATTTAATTTAATTAATCACATAATAAAATTTAACCTAAGGTCCATTCATGGAATAAAATTCCCCATTTCGGCAAAATTAGGCATTTACCACAAAATGCCTTAAAATTTCCATTTTCTTTTAGGTTTATTATTTTTGACCAAACTTTAAATTTAATGGATGTATTTTATGCCCAAAATATAATTTCCATTATTTTTCATTTTATTTTCCGAGATTTTTACCCGATCAGGGTTTTTGTGTCGGTCCAGGACCGAAAGTCTTATCTTGACTTTTAAAATCACAAAATTCATATTTTGGCTAGCAATAACTCATGGAATAATTACAAACAAAATATAATATTATTTAAAATAATATTCTTAACCTGGGGGAAAAATCCCAACCCGAGTCGTTTAAAGGTACCAAAAAACGTAGGACGTTACACTTTATAGTATACAAAAGGTAATCTCTAGTCTATTACTGTTTGATTTAATATATCTATATATATATGATCCTGGTTAGTATTAATAATTTTTAAAAAGATCCATTCCGATGCGTATCTTGATTTATCATATTTAATACAAACAATCTCAAGATCTGGCACAGAAATATGTCATGCAAAATCCGATGATGGGTCGTATAAACTTAAGGCAAAAGAGTGATATGTATACAACTCTGAAATGTTTAAAGTTGCAAACCCAAGGTCTATTAAACATCAAAAGATTGATTCTGATAGTGAAACATGTCTATGGCATTTGAAATTGAGGCATATTTATTAAGATAGCATTAATAGGCTAGCGAAAGGAGGGACCTTCAAGAGAATGAACTGTTGGTTCTCTTCCAGTCTGTGAATCCTTTTTGGAAGGCAAGATGACCAAAAGACCATTCTCTGCATAAGGTTCAAGAGTCACAGAACCGTTCCAACTCGTACATATTGATGTGTGTGTAACACTTAATGTACAAGCGAAAGGAGGGTTTGAATATTTTGTCCCCTTCATTGACGATTACTGAAGATATGGTTACCTTTATTTGATGCAAAAGAAATATGAAACTTGTGGAAAGTTTAAAGAATTCCAAGCTGAAGCTAAAAAGAAATTAGGTAAATCACGGAAGTTTCTTCGATCTAATCTAGGAGGAGAGTACATGGAATATGAATTCAAGGACTACTTGCGTGAGCATGGAATTCAATCCTAACACATTGCACCTGAAACGCCACAACAAAATGGTGTTTCAAAAAGAAGGAACAAGACGTTATTAGACATGATTAGATCAATTATGAGTTATTCATCATTGCAACTGTCATTCTGGGCTATGTCATTCAATGTGGAATGTACATATTGAATGTTGTATCATACAAGTCTGTCAAGTAGACACTGTTAGAATTATGGAATGGTACTAAACCTAGATTACACCATTTTGATACTTGGGGGTGTGCAACACACGTGCTGAAAGGAAATACTAGAAAACGGGAATCTCGCACTGAACTGTGCATGTATGTGGGATATTCCAAAGAGACTGGAGGTGGTATATTCTATAGTCCTAAACAAAATAAATCATTTGTATTGGATAATGATTGGAAATGACGTAGGAACATTGACAAGAGTAAAGAAATGGCTAGCCGAGCAATTCCAAATGAAAGATTTCGGTGATGCATACTACGTTCTTGGCATCCAGATCCTTCAAGATCGACAGAACAAAGTTTTGGCTATGTCTCAAGTTACTTATACAGATAAGGTACTGGAGAGATTCGGTATGCAAAAATCCAAGAAGGGTTATATGCCAACTCGTCATGGAATTGTCATTTCAAAAGAGCAATGTCCTAAGACACCTAAAGAGGAAGAGGATATAAGACAGTATCCTTACACTCTACGGTAGGCAGTTTAATGTGTGCCATGTTGTGTACAAGAAGTACTTTATTTTTAAAAGAGAAAATAAAGAGTTATATTAAGTTTTAAATAATAAAGATAAGATTGTCTCATAGGCTATCTGAATTTAACTTGACCGACACTAAGGTGATACTTTATTTGTTGGGTAGTTTTATTGTGCAATAGTAAATGTTAGTTTATGTGTTTTAATTTGTCGACACAGTGTCTCACCAACAGTAAATTAAGAAATCCAATAACAAATATATTAGTGCCCTTGTCTAAACTGTAATAAATTATATGAAATATTTCTCACCCTCACAATTTTACGTGGTTCATTGGTTAAAATCCACCTTGTCCACGAGAAACTATTATTAATATATTACAATTTCTGCAGAGTTTCTGCATCACAAAAAGCCATCCCTTTTCTTGTCCATTGTCCTTGATATTTATAGTGAATATCCTTGCACAGGTTTGGGTAACCGCATGCATAAATATGGTAAACAATCAATCATGATAATTCCCATTTACATAGGGATACGATTGCCTATGGAAATTACTCACGTTATCTTGGGAAATAAATATGTAATAAAGTCTGGGCATTAATGAGCGTATAAGGAACCTACAAGTCTTTCAAGATCCTTCACTGTGCGGCATGACCAGGTTTCCACGAGCTGAACATATTCCTCGAGCTGGAGATCAAAGAGTGAATGGACATTCGTTCAAATCAAGTTCAAAGTATCCAGAAGGTGACCTAACAATTACATGTCTTGAACTAGTTTATTGTCCTGACAGGGGATTTGGAGACTGTGTTTATGGCGCTCTATCAATTATTAACTCGAACTACCCATGTCGAAGTTCGCTAGGTGTTCTGCACTCCTGTTTTCTCCATGTGTTTAACTGCCAGCTGTACCCCCTAGCGGAATGGTTGAATCCCTACTTATTTTGGGGTACAACATTTTCCCCCAAGCTCCAGCTCGTGCATCACGTCATTTTCTGACACACACAGTAGGGGCTTTTAGACTTTCATCTTCTGAAATCGTGCCCACTTGTTACTGGATTTTTAGACACGTGCCTGTCTATAATTGGTGTTTGTTCGGGTTTCGAGGACTGTGACAACTGTGATGTCATTTTTTGTTGTTGCAGCGGTCATTTAATCCTGGCCTTTGGATCTCGAGATCACCCGATCGGATGGCACAAGTTAATTTCCGAAGCTTATGTATAAATAGGAAGGTCAAGCGTGAACTTCACCACCTTCGCATTAAAAAATTTCCCTTTTTCTAAACTTTCAAAACCCTTCGCCATTCTCCCATTCTTCAAAACTTCTTAAATGATTCTCATTGGAGCTATCACTATTTCCCTCAATCAACCATTTGAAATGTAAGTGTTTCTATACATGGCCAAAATTTCACTCTTATTTTTCAATATGTGCCTTTCTCTTTGTCAATTTTTTCAGTACAGTCTCCTACTTTGGGTATACTTGGGCTTAATAGAGATTGATGATAGGCCAAAAACACTATACTAAGCTTGTTAAGAAGCAATATGCGAAAGAAATGGGTAGATTTTTGGATTTTGAAAGGGTGTGGCGTATGATTAAGCATTTGGTTTTCTTGTTTATGCAAAGGAATTTTAAGGCCTTTTAGGTTCAATTCTTGGTAGCTTAAGCACTTGGATTCCCTAAGATGTTTTGCATTAAAGCGCCTTCGATAAAGGTAATGGGTCTAACATGCGAATCCCAAAGTATCAGAGGATTTCTGGAGTTTATATCACGTGGCTTAGGACGGCACGTGGAAACACGCATTGGTGCTAGGATATAAGTTAGCTCACATAGATTTTAGAATAAATAAACGACATTCAAACCCTTGGGTCAGTCGTACATTTATCGTCGTAGTTAGGGTTTGTTTTAGGTCGCCACTAATTAGGCCGCTTTGTCAAAGGGGAGCTAGATCATGGCCCAACAAAAGAAAAATGTTCCAGGTTCTTCTTGTCAAAGCAAAAATGAGAGCATGTAGATCGCATCCAAAATTCCTATCCCCCACTTTAGCCTAGTGTTTGATAAGGAGATCATAGTAGATCTTGATGCCTTTTTCAAGGTTGAGTAAATCGTGTCTCGAATAACGACCCAAGGCATGCTGAATAAGATTTTTCTGAGCCACAGGATTGAGATGGGACCTAGCGGCCTCGTTGCATGACCTCCGTTGGAAGGAGAGCGAAGATGAACTTCATTTTCAGGATGACTTCAGGGCATGGGAGTGATGAGTACCTGAAAGTAGTTTCTTTCCTCCCTCTGGACCAGCACTTCGTAGAATTTTTAAACTACACCGAACTTGTTCCATTCCAGCTCCCCCCAAACTCATATAGACTTTTGGCAGGGCTAAAGTATTTATTTTT
This sequence comes from Humulus lupulus, assembly GCF_963169125.1. NCBI lineage: Eukaryota > Viridiplantae > Streptophyta > Magnoliopsida > Rosales > Cannabaceae > Humulus > Humulus lupulus. Next base: position 79,946,106 of record NC_084796.1, read on the forward strand.
GAAGCATGAGTGGGAGGTGCCCACCCCGACCGATATTATGTACTTCTTTTGCCTCAAGGCCAACCTTGAGCAGAAGGGGTGAGGTGATGGTTTTTACTACCTCACTAGGTTCCCCAGCTTGGCCTGTGTCATCGACCTCCCCAACCACCCAAATGAATATAAAGATCAATTCTTTATGTCCAATGGGTTCAAGAACTACACCCATCGATACTTCAATTGTCCTTGTAAGTTTCCTAACTTTTTGAATTTCATGCGTGAATTCCTTTTTTATTGAGTTCTATCCTTATAACTAAGTTACTTCTTTGTGCAGCTATATTCAAGAGGACCAAGCGATCTGAGGCCCTTGGAGATCAGTACGAGACACTGTTTCTTATTCCTCTAAAAAAGAAGGTGTTCCAAGCAGTAGTCAACGATGCTACCATAGTGTCTTGTAATTTGATCCGTAAAGATCAAACGTTGGCCATCAAAGCCCGAGGGCGTCCCCCTGAAATCCCTCTTCCTCCTCGAGAAGTTCTCCCCTTTGTTGAATACATTGAGGAGGAAGAAATGGTGGCGTCACTGGTGCACAAGAGAAGAGCTGCTGAGGATGGGCAACATCCTCACGAACACCGAGTTGAGTCCAGGGCGACAGCCTGTACTACCGAACTAAGTCTGGGCCAGCAGCCTTCCGAGACCGTTGATGCGAACGGGGATGGCAGCGAGGTGACATCACTCATGCAAGTTTACGGACCTCTGTGATGCTTTTATTCTGTTTATTTTACCCTTTATCCTATAATTAAGTCCTCAAGGAGTGAAATAGTTTCCATTTGGCTTAGATCAAGGTTTTTTCTCCTCGAGAAAACCTATACTTTTTAGTACATGTTTGTTAATTTGGGATCTATTTTTGTTCCCCTTAATCTTTTATTTTCTCGTGTTTTATGAATTTTGAATTATGTGCAAGACCTGTCAAAGATGTCGCTCATGCTCTGCCTCTAAACTGGAGTACACTAAGATGTCGTCGATGAAGACATTCATAAACTGATCCAAGAAGTCCTTAAACAACCTATTCATTTGGTCCATAAAGGCTGCTGGGGCATTTGTGAAACCAAACGACATGACCAGAAACTCATAATGCCCATACCTCGTTCGGAAGGCAGTCTTCAGTATATCCTTATCCTTGATCCTCAGCTGGTGATAACCAGATCGAAGATCAATCTTTCAGAACACCGTCTTTCCCTACAACTGATCAAACAAGTCGTCGATCCTTGGTAGAGGGTATTTATTCTTGAATGTCAACTTGTGAAACTCCCTGTAGTCTATACACATTCTTAGAGTCTCGTCCTTCTTCTTGACAAACAAAACCAGAGCACCCCATGGCGAGTAACTAGGCCTGATGAACCCTAAATCAAGAAGCTCCTTTAACTGTATCTTCAATTCTTTCAGTTCCACCGGTTCCATTCTATACGGTGCCCTTGACACTAGCTCTGTCCCCGGCGCCAACTCAATGACAAACTAAATCTCCTTGTGCGGCGGTAGCCCTGGTAAATCCTCAGGGAACACATCCAAGAACTCACAAACTAATCTGGTCTATTCCGGCCCTGTTGGAAAAACTCTGGTAGTGTCCACCACACTAGCTAGGAAACCTATACACCCTCCATGTAATAGGTCCCTAGCTCTCAGCGCCGATATCATGGGTATGCGGGGTCCACATACTGCTCCCACGAATACAAAGGGACCCTCCCCCTCAATCTCAAAAGTAACCATATTCTTTCTACAATCAATGGTAGCCCCATATCTAATAAGCCAATCCATTCCAAAAATCATGTCAAAATCCTCCATACCTAACTTAATCAAGTCTACTGATAGTTCCATACCATCAAACATCATTGGAAGTGCTCTAATCCATCTCCTAGAAACTACCAGTTCCCCGGTAGGCAATATAGTCCCAAACCCTGCAGTATAGTACTCACTAGGTCTACACAATCTATCAACACTACAACAAAAAAGGCCATTTGCGTCAGTTTAGTACTGCCACAGTTGAGTTTTTGCGTCAGTGTACTATGTGACGCAATTGCCCATGACGCAAACCAGAGTGTCATTTGCGTCAGTAGGGCACTGCCACAAAGTGGCATTTGTGGCAGTGCCCCACTGACGCAAATGACACTCTGGTTTGCGTCAGTGGGGCACTGCCACAAATGTTAAAAACGAGTATTTTTTGCGTCAGTTGGGCACTGTCACATAAAGTATTAACCAAGGAAGTTGCAAATGTTTATGCCAATTTCCCTGGCCTGTTTTGATAAAAATAATCAGCAGCAAAAATAGAAAAAACAGCAGCAGAAACAGAAAAATAGCAGTATGAACAGAAAAACAACAATATAAGTTTTTATAAACATTATCTAGAGTTAACATTTGTGATCAAAACTATAAAAGTAATTCAAATATCAAAGTTAATATATGTACTCTTGTGTTCTAAATTTCTAAGTGTCAAACCTACTTAAACTAAAATTTCCTCACCCACTTGCTCATTTGCTAATTGAGATACGCCATAATTGATTCAGTCCACTCATCCCGTATCTCGCTGATTTCGTCAGCCGAATATGGACTCGTATTCGTAAACTAATTAGAAAATATTTAAAATAATAAGTTACAAATAATCATCCAAATAAAATCATGAACGATAGTTTAAATGAAAATTAAAAAGCAAAACAATACCTCATTTTTCAAGTAGGCCTTCGGTCTAGGCTGTGAAATCAAGTCTCTAGCAAATTTCATAACGTAAAAGCCACACTTGGTTGGCCCAGTCTGGTTTCGACACTATTACAACATAGTTATCCAATGTTAAGAATTATATTTAGTAAGTTATTATAATAGAAATATGTCAAAAAGTTGAATACGATAAGTAATATAATTTACTTACCTTAGGAACACAAACTTTTAGATTGATTGACTCTTTTAGTCTTCGGTGTGTATCATATTGATCCAACGCCCTGCACACAATATTAATATTTACCCATATATGAGTTTGAAATAAAATCATAAATTAATTAAGTAAAATGAAAAACTTACATGATAATTATTTCCTTGATTTCCGGACGGAAATGTGAGTTTACAAGATCCAAAAAAGTTACCGAATGACTGTGGGGCTGAATTAATGCTAACTTCCAATGAAAGCTGCAATAAAAAACCTTGTGTAACATATTTATCAATAAACAAAATATATGAATATAAAATTAAGTTGACTTACTTGTTGTTCCAAGGACAAATTAGAAACTGTGTCTCTAGCTCCATCTGTAGAAACCGATCAAAGAGATTTTTAGCACGTATTTCATTGGTTCCTGCATTAGTGGACACTAAAGCGGGATGCATGAAAGTGCACATGTGGTTCAATCCCTTCGTTTGCACCAAATCATTGAGGAATCTACATATAATTAAAAAAGTTAATAAACTATTAAATTTCAAGTTAAACTAAATAAACTAAGATTATAAACACCATTGTACCTCATATATAATGCTAGCTCGGTCTGTCCAATCATCTCATAGTTGCACAAGTGGAGGATATCATCTTTCCCTAATAGAGCGATAGTTTCGAATCCAAATACCCTTTCAACAATTAGAATCTCTACCACGCGGTCAGCTTGCCATTTATCAATAAACTTCACCAAACACCTCAATATTTTTTAGAAAGGCACTTCTGTAGGCTCCTGTGTCAATGACTCTATTCTTTTTTTTGATTGTCTTGGTTGTTGAGTAGAGGGCGCAAGTGGCTCTTTCGTTTGTTGATTAGTAAGAACCCAATGTTGTGGCCATCCAACATCATACCCAACTGCTTGTCCAACCAATGTATAACCTTCCATTGTAAGCGGATATGGTAAACTAGCGTTCTCTTGAATGGCTACCTCAACTCTGACAGGATAATTTCCAGGAGGCAGTTGAACGCTATGTATTTCTGTGCAATAGGTACTTACAAGTTTCCCCTCTGCAACTATATTTTGTGTCGAACCAAGACACAACTTACAATTAATCTGTTACATTCCAATTAATCTGTTAGACTTTTCGATAAACTAGTTTATTTTTACTGTATCAAATATATGCAATAATGAATTAATAAGAAACTATTACCTCCTCAGGAAAATTTGACTGTGGTGGTGGGGGAGCACATGGTGCCTACGTCGGTGGTGGAGGAGCAAGTGGTAGCTGTGAGGGTGGTCGGTGAGCATATGATGTCCATGTCGGTGGTGGCGGAGCCTGTTGTGCCTGTGTCGGTGGTGGATGGGCATATGGTGCGTGTGGTGTGTTTGAGGCTCCTCCTACACCCGAACCAGATGCATTTGATGATCCAAATGCACCACTCTGTTGAGATGCAATATGCGCCATCAACTGGTTTAACTTTTCCTCCTGTTGGCGCGCCCTTTCTTCAGATTGACGCCATTTCTCTTCAAGGTCTTTATAACGAGCATCTTCCACACCTTTTTGTTTGTGATTGAATCTTTTTGGTGGTGGGACATGAAAAAATTGACGGGGAGCGACATGTGCACCGACCCCCCTCACACGTCCCCCATGCTCTGGAGTGCCTAATGTCATTGTTAGTATATCGTTTGAACCTTCCTCCACCAACTCGCCTTCTGCTACTTTTTGCCTGTATTCCACCTATATACATAGTAAATAAATCGATTAGAATTTAACACACAGATTAATCATTACAATTATTTTAAAAAATCGAAGAACACTTACAATCTTATTGACCACATCTCGAGCTTCTTCATCAATAACTTCTCGATTCTTGTTCATTCGTGCCCGTGTCCACATCTCAGCTCTGTCATATTCGGTCAACTCATGACCCAATTCCTCTTCCATTTTTTGCTCTACCAGTGCATAACCACCACGCCCTGAGTGATGTGGATACTTGTTCTGAGCCCGAGCATTTTGTTTTTGTTTTCTCATCTCTTCCCAGTCTGGGGTTAGTCTTTTTGCAACAAAATTCTTCCAATCTTCTGGTTTGTAATTCTCGATGTACTCTGATGGCGGCTTGGCAAGAAGCTCAGGAGCTACATTCTTATATACATATATAAGATCTTTTGTTAGTCTTGTTTTCCAATTTCTCCATGTTTTTCCTGCTTCTTTGAGGACGTCTATTTTTGAAGAATTTGGAAGTTTGAACGTTTCCTGCACAAACGAACCCAAAAATATTAAACTTTTTTCAATATATTAATTCGTTATGATAAATTTAATAGTCAATATTATAGGTTACCTGTATTTGACCCCATAAAGTCTCTTTTTTATCCTTTGGCATTTGTTTCCAATTGTCGATATCTAAAGGAAGGGTTGTGCGTGATAGAAGACCGATGGTGCTGTTCATCTTGATCCCCCCTTTTCCCATCGCTCGACCAAAACGATTGTACTCGACCTCAGAATTGCGACCCTCACTTCTTGCTTTGAATACATCACTACAGTTTGATTTACCCCTATATTTCTTTTCTTATGTATTTGTTGGTGCGGTAGGATTAATCCCCTCTAGACCATTACCATGATCATCAACAAACGGATCGCCATCTTCATCATATGATGGATCCATAATCAATGTACCTGCAAGTAAACACAAATATTATCTGGTATAAACTTCACAAAATCATAAAATTAATATATATACCTTTAATTTTCTACCCACAACCCTTCACCATTCTCGCGTATATAGTCATCGTCATTGTCAATGGTAACATCAATAGGCGGTGAATCAATGGTAAACGATTCTTGTTCAAGTATAATGTCATCGCTCCCAGACTCTTTGATCAGATAATCTTTCGGTTGACTTGTTAGGACAACTGACCATCGAGCATCTACTGGATCACTCACATAAAACACTTGCTTGGCTTGTGATGCCATTATAAAGTGGTCAGATTTATGTCCTATTCGATTTAAGTCCACCAGTGTGAATCTTAAGTCATCTGTTTTGACCCCATTATCACTTTTCACCCAATCACACAAGAAGACTGGAATTCGAATAGTCACATAATCTAGTTCCCAAATATCTTTGATCACCCCATAATATGTCATATCACAATTTATGGGATTTTTATCTTTGGAACTAGATATTTGAAAAGTCTGGGCGATAATAGTAACACCACTATTTTGTGTATTTCTAATGTTATCACGTTCTACGGTGTTGAATTGAATACCGTGAATATAATAGCATTGATACTTAATTACGCTCATTGAATGACCTCGTGCTATCCATTTTAGTGTTTCAAACACTTTGTTTGTGGTGTTAATTAGAATCTAGAATACAATAAAATAAAACAAAGTATATTAAATTCTAACAAGCTAAAATACAATAACACTCAAACAAGAACAACACAAGTATTTTACCTCATTTTCGAACCAAGTGCTGAAATTTCGATAATGTTCATCTTGTACCCATTTTTTATTCCGAGACTTATTAGGATAAGTAGTCTTGATCCAATTGAAATGTCCTCTTCAAGAAATATCATTTATATCATTGTCAATATAATGAAAGAGAAAAATAAGATTGATCATGCATATGTATAAGAACTTACTTGATGTATGGTTGAACATCATCAATTTTTTGTAAGACTAGGCGATGTGCTTCATCTCGATCAGATTTATTTACTTCAGAAACAACACCACCTCTACCACCTTTACTTATTTCAAACTCAATTTTAGAAAAACATAGTCCAATGCTCGCAACACCTGATAAGTATTCTGAGCAGAACTCCATTGCTTCTTCAACGATGTAGGATTCAACTATGCAACCCTCACGTCTACTTCTATTTCTAACATAAGCTTTTAAAACCTTCATATACCGTTCAAATGGGTACATCCATCTCAAGTATACTGGTCCACACAATTTTACTTCTCTCACCAAATGAACTATTAAATGAACCATTATATCAAAAAATGAAGGTGGGAAATACTGCTCCAACTCACACATAGTTATCACAATATTTGTTTGAAGATTGTCCAACTTCGACACATCTACCACTTTACAACAAATAGATTTAAAGAAAAAGCATAGTTTGGTAATTGCATATCGAACTTTTTTGGGCGACACAGAGCGGATAGCTACCGGTAGAAGATGTTCAAGTAGTGTATGATGGTCATGAGACTTCATTCCAACTAAATTCAAAATTTTCATATCTACCAGAGAAGAAATATTTGAAGAATAACCTTCCGGTACTTTCACATTCGACAAAGAATGACATACACTTCGTTTTTCTTCTTTAGACAGGGTATAACATGCAGGTGGTAAATAGGTTCGTCTCTCACCAACCTCTGGTTGCAACTTACTGCGTATACCCATTACTTTTAAATCCAACCGAGCTTTGATTCCATCCTTACTCCGACCAGGAATATTCAGCAATGTACTAATTAAGCTATCTGACACGTTTTTCTCAATGTGCATTACATCCAAGTTGTGCTGCAAAACCAAATGCTCCCAATACTCAAGCTAAAAAAATAGATTTCTTCTTCCAACAACCTGTCGCACCATCTACAACCTCCTTTGTTTTTTCACGTCTAACATTTTTTCTCTTATTTGTAAAATTTCTAGGTTTTCCGAACTTGCATTGGACTTTGTTCAACTTTGTTAACAATTGTCCTCCAAGTAAAGGTGGTGGAGCCTTTCCAAATTCAGGTTTACCATTAAAGGCATCTGTCAAACTTCGAAATTTATGTTTTTCGGATAAGAACTTTCGGTGTCCCATATAACAAATCTTTCTAGAATGTTTTAAATATTCAGAATGAGTCCCTTCTTCACAAATGGGACATGCCTTGTACCCTTTCACACTAAATCGAGAAAGATTACCTAAGGCTGGAAAATCATTAATAGTCCACAACAACACTGCTTTAAGATTAAAATTTTCTTTCTTATAAGCATCGTAAGCATTAACCCCCTCATACCACAATGTGCTCAAATCATCAATTAAAGGAGCTAGGTATACATCAATATCATTTCCAGGTTGTTTAGGACCAGATATCAACAAGGTCAACATGGTAAACTTCCTCTTCATACACAACCATGGTGGTAGATTATAGATGACTAGCATTACAGGCCAACAACTATATTTACTACTAAGGGAATTGTGTGGATTAATTCCGTCAGCAGAAAGACCCAAACGAATATTCCTCGGTTCATTCCCAAGCTGGCGAGTCAGCTGGATGTCTTAGCTTGCCATCCTTTACTCTATCTTTAGCATGCCAAATTAAATTTTTAGCATGATCATCATTTCGGTACAACCTAACCAAACGAGGTATCGGTGGAAGATACCATAAAACCTTTGCAGGGACACCTTTTCTAACTACATCTGAATTTTTTTTATTTTGCCATCTAGACTCGCCACATGTCGGACATGCAATTGCATCAACAAATCTCTTTCAATATAAGATGCAATCATTAGGACAAGCATGTATTTTTTCATATTGCATGCCTAACGAATGCAATGTCTTCTTCGCTTCATAAAATGAAGACGACATTTCATTACCTTCGGGTAATAATTCTCCTAAAAATGTTAACAACTCTGTCATTCCCTTATCACTCCACCCATGTTTGGCTTTTAAGTTATATAACCTAAGCAGTGCTGATAATTTAGTGAACCTTATACAATTAGGGAAAATGGGTTTCTCAGCATCTTCTAAGATTGACTGAAATTTAATTGGATCCACATGTGATTCATATTGTGCATCATCAATCATCTCTGCAACATCATCAACTTCGTAATCAATATCAAAATACTTATTATTCTTAGATGGTCCCTCATCAGCTCCTTTCATTCTTTCACCGTGCAAAAACCATACTTTATAACTTTTGTCTATTCCATTCCTAAACAAGTGGTCTTTTATTTTAAAAATTGGCATCCTCACAACGTTACCACACTTAACACATGGACAAGGAATACTATTAGGAGATTGAGTATTTCTTGCACAAAACTCCAAGAAAAACTCAACTCCATTCCTATATTTCATAGATAACCTATCCGCTGACATCCAATCTCTATCCATTGTCAAACTTCACACAACAAAAAAAACAAACAAACAAAGCAATAAACATTAATAATTAAGTTCGTGGATTACTTAATTGAAAAGTAAATAAATGAAACAATATGTCCAAAAAAAATTGGGCAGCATTTCCCCTATTTCTATCACATTTCCCAAATTTAAAATGTGCATTTATACAACACATGGTATACACAAAAATATTCAACTAATCAATCAAACATGCATAATTCTAAAATTACTAAATCCTAAAAAAAATTGACCAGCATTTCCCCTATTTCTATCATATTTCCCAAAATTTAAATAAACATATTTCATCACATAAACACAACAAACCAATTAATCAATCAAACATGCATAATTCCCAAATTACTAAATCTTAAAAAAAAATTGGACAGCATTTCCCCTATTTCTATCATATTTCCCAAAATTTAAATAAACATATATTCATCACATAAATACAAAAAATCAAGTAATCAATCAACACATGCACAATTACAGCCTTATATCACCGCAGCACACAGTCCCAGATCCTATCTCCACTATTTTATAATTCGTACATGCTACTAAGTTCAATATATTAATTATATATTAAGGTTTAAAATATTACCTCTAACATAAAATCCTCCAAAGCTTGATCTCACCAACAAAGTTGTCAACAAAATACCTACTCAAATATAACAATATACAAAAAAATAATAAAAAAGTTAACAAAATATAAAGAAAAATATCATAAAGCTATATTGTAATTAAATAAACAATAAAATGCTTAAAGAAAACAAATAATTTGTTATATGTACACATTTGTTTACTTAAACCCGAAATAATTTCTTTTTTTTAAAAAAAGTTAACAACTCATATAAATAAAAATCGACTATAAATATCCTAACTAAATCAATAATAAAATATAACTTAAAAAAACAAACAATTTTAATATATACCTATTTAACCAATTAAACCCAAAATTTAAAAATAATTTTAAAAAGTTAACAAAATATAAACAAAAATTTACTTATAATAATCAAACTAAACATTTACTAAAATGAAACTTATACAAAATATATACATTAATCTATATATATACTCATTTACATAGTAAATTCGAAATTTAATTAAATTTAAAAAAAAAAGTTAATAAAACTATCTAAAAATTAAAAATCCGAAATATAGTCAATTTATAAAAAAAAAAATTCTCAAAAATTATATTTAAATCATAAAAATTAATAAAATTACACTTACTTGTGGTAATTGTGCAATGTGGGTTCTTGATGTAGAAAACCCCAAAAATCCAATGAAGATTATGGGTTTTCAAATTATATCTTCAAAAAACAAAATCTATACAAAAAAATCCAAAAAAAACTATATATAAGTTTCATAAACATATATAAATCATATTTTAACATTAAAATTGAAAAAAAATGGCTGAAAACGTACCTAAATGGGGAGAACCTCGGTTGGGCGCCGCTGGTTTGGGAGGAAAATGGTCTGAAATTATGGTAGGAGTGAAATGGGGCTCGACTGGGACGATGAGGGTTTTATTATGGGAGGCCCAGTTGCGTCAGTGGCCCACTGACGGTAACGGGCGTTTGCGCCAGTGGGGCACTGACGCAAACGGCAAAGTAAAACGCGCATTTTACTTTGCCGTTTGCGTCAGTGCCCCACTGATGCAAACGCCCATTACCGTCAGTGGGCCACTGACGCTGTTAACAACCCGTTTGCGTCAGTGCCCCACTGACACAAACGGTTCCATTAAACAGCGTCAGTGTACGTTATGACGCAATTGGGCCCTCATTTGTGGTAGTGTCCAATTGCCACAAATGCTAATTCTTGGTCAACAGCGTCAGTCAACTGCGCTGACTGACGCGTTTGACTGACACAATTGCCATTTTTTGTAGTAGTGCAATAACCATACTAGAAACAAATGAATGTGTAGCACTAGAGTCAATCAATACTGTAAAGGAGAGCTAGCGTTAGTAAGCTGACCTGTCACCACTGAGGGACTAGCCTCGGCCTCTGCCTGTGTCAAAGTGAACAATCGAGCTGGAGTCAGGCTATCCATCTCCCCTGCTTTCCCTTTCTTCACTATTGGGCAGTCCTTCTTGAGGTGTCCCACCACCCTGCACACATAGCAGGCCTTTGCACGACACTCGCCCAGATGGGGTCTTCTACACCTCGTGCACTCTGGGTAGCTTCCCCATGCATCACTACCTCGCTGGCGGCCACCCTAAGCACCCCGACCCGTCCTATCAGGACCAGGAGTGGTCAAAGTGTCAGGGGCCTTCCTCTTCAAATCACTGGGGCCTCCGCCCCTACCAGATCCTGAATATGGACGCACCACCCTGCGAACCTCCTGTCTCGCAGTGTTCTCCCTTCAAATCTTGATTTCTACCTCCTCAGCAGTAATAGCCTTCTCAAAAACCTAGGCATAAGTCGTCCCCCTAGGTACTGTTGTAATTCTCACATCTCGGGCTATCATAACATTCAACCCTCTAATAAATCTGTCCTATCTAGCTGTGTCAGTAGGCACTAGATCAGGTGCAAACTTCACTAGTCTGTCAAACATCAGGGCGTACTCTGTAACTGTCATATTGTCCTGTACCAAGCCCACAAACTCTTTTACTTCTGCTACCCTGATGGCAACGTTATAATACTTCTGGACGAACAAGTCCTTGAACCCATCCCAACTCAGCGTAGACACATCCCTAGTCTGTGATGCCACTTCCCACCAAATACATTCAGCATATAGGAGGCACATGCCACCCTTTCATTACCTTATACCCTCATGAAATCTAGGATAGAGGTAATCATACTTATCCACTGTTCGATCTTCAGTGGATCTGGTCCTCCCTCAAAGGATGGAGGATACTGGCTCCTGAACCGCTCATACAGTGGCTCCCACCTGTTCGCAACTTCAAGTCTCTATAAAACTGGTGCCATAGCAGGTGGCATAATAGGTGTAGCACTCCCTGATGAAGCCTACTATCTCAGCAGACAGATCTGCTCTTTCTGGCTCTAAAGTTGGGCTTGCATGTCTCCAAGTATCTGCTGCCAGTTCTCAGGGACTAGCGGAGGGTTCTGGCCCTGATCATCATCTCTAGGCTCAAACCCAGTTCCGCCTTGTCGTATGGATTGCCTTGGATGCATAGCTATCCAAGTTTAATCTATAATCAATGAATCAGTTGTCCGACTATGATAACAGGGTAACAATCATTCCATGATCCATCATTAGAACTCAACCAATCACAAGCAATCAGAATATAAACAATCATCCAAATATTAATCCACATGCAACAACAATGCTAATAAGCATGCCTCAATATCATCACATAGCAGTCAAGGGCCAAGCCCTATCAGTATTTCATGCTCCCTATTAATCATGCGGATTAAAGCATTCATATTCTTTTCAAACACCTAAGCATATAAGGACGAATATACGATTACCAAATCCTGAGTCAAGCTTGTCTTTAGCGGCGAGTGTACATGTCCACCCAGTCTTCAGGAATCCTTAAACCTAGACTGCACTGTTACCAAGTTGTAATGTCCTCAATAACCAATGCCCTTAACTCTGTGTGTTTATAATTGTGCAAGATTTGATAATCAAGTCATTTGGTTGAAAATGTGTCCCTAAAGTCATAATCGAGTTAGGGTTAAAAGATTTTGGTCATAAACGAATAATTTTTAATTTAAATAAATATTTAGTACATAGGATCCCAAAAACAAAGTTAATAGACAAATTTACAAACTTTCAAAAGTCAAATATCAACAAAGGCCACTCTAATGCAAAAAATACACGTTTTAGGTTTTCCTGTCCCTATACTATCCCTCAGCCGTAACGAACGAGCAGCTAACAATGTACACCTCGCCCCTAGACCTCTCAAACTCATGGTTGATCCATCTTACCCATGCTTTTACCTACACCACGTAGCACCTATGAGCCAAGGCCTAGAAAGAAAACCATATAGCAAAGCATGATCAATAATAACAATCAAACAATTCATAAAACAGTTAACTAAGCATTCAACATGCATATCCGTCACCTACTCAATGATGACAAACAATGAATGACAAGTCATTCATTTAAGCATTTAACAAGCCCTAAGCATCATATTAGCATATTTAAAATATCAATACTAAAAAGTTTATCATAATCATCATACAATACCCACGGTCGACACCCTTAGGTCGCACCCTATATTTAACCCACTAACTTCGACTCTCTTAGACCAAGCTCAGTGTTAATCTAGCTGACCTCAGCTCTCAGTGGCTGAGCCGCGTCCTGTGCGCAAATATCAGTCCCGACACTCTTAGGCCATTAATTTCATGCTCACATGGCATATCATAATCATACAACATTTGTATTTAAATATAGGAAACCTTAGTCCAAACACAGCCACACAAGGGTGAATTTTTCTTTCCTTCAAGTCCGAGAGGAGAAAGTGAAATGGTTTCAAGCGCGATCCTTAGCCCTGAGCCTTGGCGATAAACCTAGTCACAAGGGTCAATGGGATCCATCAACTTCCAATTGAAATAAAATACCTAGGAGACAGAAACTAGACTCTAGGACCTCCATTTCTAATAAACCAGGTAGTAGAAATTGTCCTGAGTGCCTAGGTTCGAACCCCCGAGACCTACCAATTTTTGAAACAATTCTAAGACTAAACACCACAGGTAGGTCGCAACTTGGCTTAGTGGGTTATGACTTGCTCCCAAGTCAGAGAGCAAGGACACTAGCCAAAAGGGGAGGCGGGCCGCAACTTGGCCTGGTGGGTCGCGACGCGCTCCCTTCAAATCCCAAAAATTTTGGGTTTTCCTCCTCCTCCTTCCTAGGCAAGAACATCCAATTAAACCCGGAATTTTCCCTATCAAGTCCTCTTAATTCATCCATAAACGAGCCACAAATTCAAGGCTAAATTACAAAATTTTAATCATCAAAACCATAGCTACAATAACGACATCACTGTCTCAATCTTTCAACTCTTATCACCTCACAAATTCAGCATAATTCATCACTCAAGAACTCAAAACTCTACAAAAACCAACCAAGCAAACCACATAGATTAAATCAATGTTCTTACCTGAAATTGTAGTCCAACTTCCCAGCCTACTCCTTGCATCAATTCAACTTAATTCCTTGAATTATCCCCTATTTTCCAGCTCCAATTCCCAGCTTGATTCCTCTCCAATTCCTTCAAAGATCACCAGCCCAAAGTCTAGCTTAGGTCCCTTTATTCCTCAGCTTCAAATTCAATCAAGGGGGAGTGAGAGAGAGAGAGTACGTGATAGATGAGAGATTTTTTTCTTTCGGTTTTATTCTAGTAACTCTGAGTATATAATTTAAGCAAAAGACCACTATGCCCCTCCAAAGTTTAGTAATCCTCAATTAGCTCCTACGGATAGAATAGACAGTTTGCTCCCAATTCCAACTAATTCCTCATGTGTTCCTAATATCTACCAATTAATCCCGTCATCCAATTAGTTTCCAACTAATATTTTCTAAATTAACCCAATGTCTAATAAGCCTCGACAGATTTCTAAATTCCCGAAAATACCCCTAGGCTCCCCCGAGCCGGGTATAAATCCCCGCCGTGACTATTTTTCCAATCCACTCACAAGGATCGTCTCGAGCCATATAATGCAAATATATCCACATAGTAATGTGGTCTCAACACTTTATCACATATAATAACATTTATGCCCTCAACAGATCAAAATTACAAATATGCCCTTATAAGCTAAACAGGGCCCACATGCATATTTAGAACTCATAAACATGCATTTCAAATAATCATATAATCATGCATGCCATATAATCATGTATTTAATAATTAAATCACACATAAACCAATTATGCCCTCCTGGCACACTAATCATGGCCCTTAAGCCTTATTAGTGATTTTTGGTTGCTACAGGCTGTCTATAGATCGGGATAGATTTTTTATGGCTCGACTAAACAATTTTAGTCGATATTCTAGTTATACTAGAGAATTTTCCCGCCTGATTGCGTTATGATTTTTAGGAATCAGGCCTCAGACCTGATTATGTTCAGGAGTTTTATCTACTTAATAACATAGTAACTATTATTGTTCAGGCCTCGAACCTGGTTATATCCAGGGTTTCCTAGTTGTCTTCTAGGTTTTTTTTTTTTTTGTTCTTAGAAATTACCCAAATTAGTTCGTATTCGAAATTACTTTGAAAATCTGAGATTGAAATAGACGTTGAATAATCAATTTTTCCAAATTCTATGTTTCAAATTTTATCCGAATATGCTACTCGCTTAAGAGCTGTTCGGTTATGTTCCCCCCAAGCGACCAAAACTTATACATGATCTAGGTCGCTTTTACAAAATGAGAACGTGACACTATACAATAATAAGATGAAAATCATGACTACATAAAAAGCCAATGTAGCATCTTGAAAATTCAAAAAGACAATTTTAGCTTTGGTTAGTGTGCCAGGAGGGCGCGATTTAAATAATTGTGTTCTTACGTGTTTTACCATGAATATAAATGTGACTATGTGAATTTATATGTGTTTAAAGCCCCATGCTTGGTAACCATGGGAATTTTTGTAAATTGAACTCGTTGAGGGTATGATTTTGAGCTATGTGCAGTGTTTTCAGCATTGGGAGATCCTATCCTGCGGTGTTAGCGGAGAGTCACAAATATGGTATTTGGTATCTATTGAGGTTGGTAACCATTAGTAACCTGATGTTAGTGTTGTTACAAAAGTAAGGGTAAAAATGTGTCATATTTGATAAAGGGTAAAAGGACCTAGATACCCTTAATTGTTAACCTAGAACTAAGTTAGAAGAGGGGTAAAATTATCTTTTAATGATAGTAATAGAAAACCCATGGATGAAGGAAAGGACTCTCACGTGTTAGATTTTCTAGAGTTCCATGTTTTAGCTTTTGGTTAAAATTTAAAGGAGAGAAGAAGAAATCTTAAGCCTAGGCAGCTGGGTTTGAAGGATACTATAGTGAAATCTAGTTATAGGAAGGGATTTGCAGCCATCTTGACCTAGGGATTTCAGAATTGGAGACAAGGGTAAGGGTTCATCTTTGATTTTGGGTCTTTTTACGCGTTCTAGAGAGTTTGGGTAAGCTTTGGAATCTAAGGATTTAAGCTTGGAATGAGATTTGAGGCAGCCTAAGGTCAAATTCCTCCTTAAGGTAAGGTTTCCTTCGTGTTTTTAAGAGAATTTTTGGTGTGGTTTAAGTTTTTAGGAATTTTAAACCATTGAGTGATTTCGAGTTTTGATGTGAGTTTGGGTTTGTTTTTTATGCACATGTGTTGTTTATTTAGAGTTTTTGGGATCAATGGAACTTAGGTACACTTGGGGAATGGTTTGGGCAAGCTTATGTTCGGAGAAATGGTGGAAAAAAACCAGTGTTCTTTTCTGGGTTTGGAAGGAGAGCTACAACGCTGGTCCTTGGGCACTACAACGCTTGGTGTTCTTTTGGGTTCTCGAAGTAGCATTACATCTTGGGCGCTACGGTGCTAGGAAAAATTCAGGAAGGCAAATTTTCAGTTTTCGAGAATTTTTTCCAAGGGCTCGGGGGTCGATTCCACCACCTCGTTTGGTGGAATTAGTGGTCCAGAGAGCTAGGGATTGGTTTATGGGATCGAATTATAGTGGGGACGCTATTAATGGGTTGTCACTAGGTGACCGCTTGGGCTTTGGGATAGGATCGTGCTCGGGGGCGCTGTCTCTTATAATCTAGTGCTTGAATAAAAGGTAAGAAAACTGTTTATGCCCATAGAGCAGGGCATATTTTTAGTTGTTATGCTATGTGTTGCATGATTATAGTGATTGGCGAGAGCCGAGATCAACGAAGGCTGGGATCGGTGATAACCACGCTGAATGCAGGCCAAACAACAACAAGCATGTTGAATGAATGAAGCCGTGGCATGGCCATTAAGTGTGTTGTACTCACCCGTTCAATGAAGACTGTGAACCTAGTGCACGGTAAAGCACCTATGTCGCCAAAGACCGTTATGTGAATAGTCTGTATTCTGTTAAAAGATGTGCATTTCACTGGATTGAATTGTCATATACTATGTGTGGAGTTTTCTTGCTAGGCCTTGACTCACGAGTGCTCTATGGTGCAGGTTAGGGCAAAGGAAAGGCTGACATAGCATTGGTTGAAGAGCATGGAGGGGCGTGTACATATTCGACCAACCTGGCTGTCACGACAGGTGTTGTTTTAAGGGAAGTGTTGTAGAAATTTGGTTTTGTTGCTTAGGTCGACTGTACCTTAACTTTTGGAATTTGTAAGTACATTTTGAAACAGTATTTGGGATCCCAATGTATATCCAAACATTTTTGAGACATTTGGTCTTGTCTTTACTACATGTCCTAACCTTTTATAATTAATTTTAATAAATGAGTCTTTATGGTGAGTTAATCACACTTTTTCGATCTAAAACATCGATTAGCGAGCTAATGGCACATTTTAAAATAACATGGCAACGACTGTAAGGTAGTAGGGCATTACAAATGTTATTAAGATGATGTGACCTTTATAAATAACCCTTGCATGGAATAGTACCAAAAGCATTAAAGAAAAAATAATTTTTCCTACCACTACTGATAGAATTTTTTAAGGTGCAAGGCATTCCAGGTTCGTGGGACTATTTCTCCATTCAATCGGGCTAGTTTAGAGGTCCCTTCTCGTAGGATTTCCACAATCTGGTATGGCCCTCCCTAGTTCTTTCCTAACACACCATAATTGGGATCTTTACTTGCCAAAAAACCCTCCAGAGAACTAAATCACCGAGTCCGATTCTGCTACCTTTCACCTTTGAGTTGAAGTAGTGAGTGATTCTCGGGTGCTAATGGGTGAGCTGAAATTGTGACGCTTATCGTTTTTCTTTGATCAGATCCAAGGATGCACTCATTTGCTCGTTGTTTTGATCTTGATCAAAGGTTTTCTATCTATAGATCATCACAAGTGCCTCAATCAGGAGCATCCCCTCACTTCCAAAAGTGAGAAAGAAGGGAGTGTGTCCTGTGGAGGTACAATGTGAGGTTCTTCTAGAATATCAACCTAGGCTTTTGTACAACTTGTATATAATCGTAAATTTGATTATTAGGGATTAGTTTCCCATTTTATTGATTTTGTATATCTGACAGTTTTGGGTATTATCTAGAGCCAGATTTTTAGAAGATATTCTAGGGAATTTATATCTAACTTGTCTTTATATACGTGTATATTTTTTACGATTGTAATAAGAGAAAAAGTTTTTCATCAAACTCAGAAAACTACATGGTATCAGAACAGTGACAATCCAATCCTCTTCCTAATTTTTTTTTCTTACTCTGGTTGCCTTCTTCGACACCATCCACTCCAATCCTTTACCAACGACTTCTCTACCTCTTCATTCCAGTCGGTCACTACAATCCCTTCATGGCAGAATCTGAGCAAACCTCCAAGGAGTCATTCATGACTAATCCTTTTGCTGCTACACCTATAACCTCTCGGCTACCTCCACCTACTGTTGAAATCAATTTTGTCTCCATCATCCCTCATAAACTTAATGGCAAGAACTACCTGCAATGGTCCCAATCCATGATGATGTTCATAAGCAGAATGAGCAAAGATGAATACCTTACAGAAGATATCCCAAAACCAGATTCCACTAGCGCTGTATACAAGACCTGGAGAACTGAAAATAATATTATAATGTCATGCTTAATTAGTTATAAGACAACTGAAATAGGAGAAATTTTTTTGCTATACACCACGACAAAAGATATATGGGATGTAGCATGTGAAACTTTCTCTAGCAGTGAGAACACAGCTAAGCTTTTTCATGTGGAAAGCATATTCCAAGACCTTTGTCAAGGTGAAAAATCTATTACGATTTATTACACAACTCTTACTCGTTATTTGCAACAGCAGAACCAATTTGAGAAACATGAATGGAAGGGCATAGAAGATAGGGCATATATAAAAAAGATTGTGGAGGAAAAACAGGTCTTTGAATTTTTGAAAGGGCTGGACAAATCTCTTGAAGAAGTAAGAGGCAAGATTCTTGGAACCAAGCCTCTCCATGTAACTTCCAACAAGTTTCCTTGAAGTGGCTTTTTTCCTTGAACCAAGCCTCTCAAAAATTCTTTGTACGCAGAAAGGCTAAAATGTTTCTTTCTCATTACTCAAAAATTTTATAACACCATGGATGTTACTTTCTTTGAGCAAAGCCCCTTCTACTACCATTCTAAAATTTCGGGGGAGAACTCAAGTGAATCACATAATTTGGATTGGTCTTCACTTCTCGAACAACCATCACATTCCTCTACTTTATCTTCTCCATCTAACACACCAATCCTGATTCTAGTTTCAAGTCTAGGATCAAATTTCCTCACCAGAAAAATCCATCCTTGCCAAATCTCCCATAGTCGATCCTAGAGATCTTCATCTTCTTGATGATACCATAAAAGTTTATGGTAGAAGGAACAATTCAAAATCTACCTGTAAGAAATCAGCAATGTCCAGAGCCTCTCCTAAGCCAAGTCGAGCCTAAAGAACTACAAGAAGAATCAAATTTTGGTTCTTAGTTAAATTTTAGATTATGATCCAAAGTTGGACCTCCCTATTGCACAAAGAAAAGGTGTTCGATCATGCACTCAGCATCCCATTCGCAATCACATCTCTTAAGCAGATTTCTGACTTTTGTGATATCCCTAGAAAAAATCACAATTCCCAAATCGGTGTATGAGGCTCTACAGGTTCCAGAATGTAACAAGGCTACACTTGAAGAGTATACGCCACTTGAAAGAATGGTACTTGGGTATTAACAGAACTTCCTCCTGAGAAGAAGATAGTAGGCTGTAAATGGATATTCTCAGTCAAATAGAAAGCATATGGGGGTATTGAAAGATACAAAGCTCGGCTATTGGAAAAAGGGTTCACTCAGTCAGATGGAATTGATTATTAGGAAAAAAATTCTCCAATGGCAAAGCTTAATACAGTTTGTGTCTTGTTGACCATTGCAGCTAATACCTATTGGCCAATGTTCCAACTTGATGTCAAGAATGGTTTCTTAAATGGAGATCTAATTGAGGAAGTCTTTATGGATGTACCATGTGGCTTTGAGACAATAGAGACACATGGAGAAGTCTACAAGTTGCGAAAGGCATTATATGGACTAAAACAGTCTCCTAGAGTGTGGTTTGATAAATACACCAAGGTTCTTAAATAGGATGGATACTCCCAGGCACAACCAGATGATACCCTATTTGTGAAACACTTCTCCAATGGGAGAATCATAGTCTTAATAGTGTACGTTGATGTCATAATACTCACAGGAAACTATGAAGAAGAAATAATGAGACTCAAAGTCAATTGTCATGGGAATTCGAGATCAAAGACTTAGGGTTTTTAAATATTTCCCTGGAATGGCAGTTGCACGAAGCAAACTGAGAATCTCAGTTTCTCAACGCAAATATGTTCTAGATCTCTTGCATGAAACTATCATGGTTGGGTGCAAACTTGTTGAAACTCATATGGATCCTAATATTAAAATAATGCCTCAAACAGATGAGTTGGCGGCTGATAAGTGATAGTACCAACGATGCTGGGTGAGCTGATATATCTAATTCATACACACCCAGATATAAGTATTTTTGTTAGCATTGTGAGTCAATTTATGAGAAACCCATCAATGGATCACTTGGAGGCAATTTACCGCATCCTAGGATACTTGAAGAAGGATCCTGGGAAATGACTTATGTTCAAGAAAATAATAAATCGAACATTGGAGGTTTATACAGATACTGATTAGGCTGGATCCCCTTGTGATCGAAAATCCAGTTCACCATATTGTTCATTTGTTTGGGGGAATCTAGTGACATGGAGTAGAAAGAAGCAAGTTGTGGTAGCTCGGAGTAGTGCTGAGGTAGAGCTTTGTGCTTCGGCCTTAGGAATTTGTGAAGGAATTTGGTTGCAACAGATGATGAATGATATAAGCATTGAAATATCAGACTCCATCAAGATTATCTGTGACAATCAGTTTGCAATTGCAATTGCCAAAAATCAGTCTGCAATTATTTCATCCCAATCCCACCAAACTAAGTGCTATACTTGGAATGGAGAACATCTATCGCCTAGATTGAGGGGGAGTGTAGAATATCAACCTCAACTTGTGTACAATGTGTATATAGTTGTATATTTGATTCTTAGGGATTAGTTTCCATTTTTAGTGATTTTGTATATCTGACAGTTGTGGGTATTATCTAGAGCCTGAGTTTTAGTAGATATTCTAGGGAATTTTTGTATCTCACATTTCTATATATACTTGTATATTTTTTACGATTGGAATAAGAGAAAAAGTTTATCACCAAACTTTGAAAACTAAAGTTCTATTGGCCCAAAGAACTTGTGTGAGCTGCTCGAGCCATAATCCCTTAGTTTCATCAAATTGTTTCTTTCAGTTCACCTTTACAGTTTTGTTTACAGCCTCAACCTTCCCATTAGCTTGCGGTTATGCTATTGATGAGAAACTCTAAGTAATGTCGTATTTCTCACAAAAATTTGTGAAGATATCGCTATCAAACTCAATTTTCTTTGTAAGACACAATCTTCTTTGGGGGCCGAAAATGACATATGATGTTTTTTACAATGAAATCCAGGACTCTCTTCGAGGTTATGGTCGTCTGAGGCTCAGGCTCAACCCACTTCGTGAAGTAATCGATGGAAACTACTGTGTAATGAACTCCTCTTTTTCCAGTTGGTAAACAACCGATCAAGTATATTCTATATACTGCAAATGACTAGGGGTGAGATCATTGTTAGCTCAACGGGTGTTGCCCAAGCAATTGTGGTGAAATGATCACACTTGTTGCATTTCTGCACGTATAAGGCTGAATCTATTTTCAGCGAAGGCCAAAAATAACACTGTCTCAATATCTTTAGAGTCATGTTTTTCCCCCTGCATGGTCTCCACAGAAGCCTTTGTGTATTTTTTGGAAGATAGTCTACGCTTCCTGGGGAAAACACACTGCAGGAGAGGTCGTGAATGCCCTCGTCGATATACAGTCCCTTCAACCATAACATAAAATGGAGCTTGATATAATAATTTTCTTGCGTCCTTTCGATTGCCTCATAACTTACCGGTTGCGAGGTACTCCTCTATAGGGGCATCTAGGTAGGTTTTTTGTCAGTAATTCCGACCTCAACTAATTTTTCTACTATTCTCAGTTTTTTTCCAAGAACTACGTTCAGTGTGTTTGCCTCTTTGGTGGTGGAAAGTCAGGGTGAAGCATCTGCATTGGAATTCTTTTCTTGAGGTACTTGTTCAATGAGAACTAGAATTCAAACAGCTCGCATTTATCATTAGCTAAGTAAGCCACCATTTTGATACCGCGAGCTTGATACTCCCCCAATATTTCATTAACTACGAGCAGGGAATTATTGTAACATGGGATCGCTCTTGCTTTTAGTTCTTGTGCCACCCTTATTCCTGCCAATAGTGCTTCGTACTCGGCTTTGTTATTAGATGCTTCAAATCCGAACCTAAGAGCTATATCGAATCGATGCCCCTCAGGTGAGATCAGAATTATCCCAGCTCTTAATCTGTTTTCGTTAGATAATCTATCAACGAAGATTTTCCACAACTCCTACACTTTTTCTTTCATCGACTCATCTTGAAAACTTGTGCACTCGGCCACAAAGTTAGCAAGGGCTTGACTCTTGATCGCCTACGGGGCATATACAGTATCTCGATCACTCAATTTAGTAGATTTCCCAATGTTTCAGGCATTTGCAAGACATGCCTTAAAGGTTTATCAGTTAAGGCGTGGATGGTGTGGGACTGAAAGTATGGTCTAAGCTTACTTGAAGGAAAAATCAGACAAAACACGATCTTTTCTATTAATGGATATCAGAACTCAGTTCCCATAAGTATTTTACTTATGTAGTACACTAGTTTCTATGCCCGATTCTCCTCTCGGACTAACACAGCGCTGACCACATTTTTCATCACAGCCAGATATAGAAGCAAACATTCTTCAACTGCCGATTTTGATAGTATGAGGGGTTTAACTAAGTGAGCTTTTAGGTTGTGAAATGCCTATTAACATTCTTCAGTCCACTCAAACTTTTTGTTTCCTCTGAGCAAGTTGTAAAATGGGAGATACTTGTTAGTGGATTTTGAAACGAAGCGGTTTAGGGCAGCAACTTTTTCAGTTAAACTTTGCACTTCCTTATGCGACCTAAGGGAAGGCATTTCCAATAACGATATGATTTTCTCTGGATTCACATCTATCCCCCTTGTGTTGACTATAAACCCCAGAAAATTTCCCGACAAGACTGCAAAAGTGCACTTCTGGGGATTTAACTTCATGTCGTACCTCCTTAGTAAACCAAAATACTCTTCCAGGTCGAACACATGGCTACTAGCAGTCTTTGATTTATGTAATGTCCCAACTAATTCTAGACATTGGACCATTAATAACTACTATACATAGACACTAATATTAAGAAAACATACATACGAAATAGTCATAACTTTATTAAAATCTGTAAAGCAAAGGTTAAAATACATAAAAATTCAGGGTTGCATATGGGATCCCATTGTTTGAAATAAAACATATCTTAAAACTTAAATAGAATTGTTACAAGATCAGGTGCGAAAAATACATAGAAAACATAATTAAAAATGACTAAAAACAACTTTATCCTCGAATCGTTCACCCAGTCCACCAAATCCATTCTCCCTTAATACACAATTCCAAGCCACCAAGAACCTTTCCGCCGCCAAAACTATTTTCCTGCACATATAAAACAATAAAGGAATGAGCCTAATGCCCAACAAGGAAAATCTACTAATAACATAAAACGTATACATAAAAAATATCATAAACATATACTATAGACATATATCACAATTCTAACCCATGTACATGGTAATCATTGGGGTTTGCTATCTAAGCAACTATAAGCCTAAAAATAGAATGAGGTTTTCTAGCTAAGCAACTATAAGCCCCAAGACATATATATATCATAACACATAAAAACATATTATAGCATAATCATATAAGCATAAAATAACTATCCTATTTTCCTTACCAAATACCAGGATGTGAGAACAAGGACGGGATTCTGGAACACTCCTAAAACCATTAATGAGAAGGTGAGTATTTCTAAAAGAAAGAGATGAAAAGAAATGAGTCTAAACCACCGAGAAGATGAACATACCGGAAGAACCTCAAGTTCAAAGAACTTAATTGCCTAACCAATAATGGAAAATATTGAGGTTGGATTCGAGTAGAGAAAAACTATAAAAACATACAGAAATGAACTAGGAATAGGAATACCTTTGAATGCACTATAACCGAACTACACCTCGATATCAAAAAACACACTATTAACCTTACTTCCCAAGTGTTTAATAAGCTTAAGATGATAAAGCTTATAACCCCAACCCAAGTGTTTAACATTCTAAAGTAAACCTAGCTGCTTGAAGGCTCTAAACCCAGCATGAAAATGAAAGAAATGGTTGGGTACTAGGTCCTATTTATAGAGTTCAAGAATGAAAAGATCTTCTTTTTCCTTGAATAAAAATAATGACTTTTTAATTGAAAAACAGTTGAATAATTGTTCAGCAGAGGCTTAAGACTCGGTCAAAAGATTCTGAGACTAGCTAAGAGGTTATGGGTTGAATTGAGCTCGGTTTCAAAATTATTCAGAAACCTTTCCCTAGAGCCAATATATCACCCTTGGTAGGCAATATATCGCCTGGGATTATATTCTCGAGGCTCATCGAAGTGTTCGTGCGAAATTACGTGTTTTTTGTGTTCCCCGAGTGGCGATATATCGCCCCCTAGAGCTGTGATATATCGGCAAACGCTGAAATATTTATACATGTAATTGCACTTTTTCAGCCTAATTTGAATTGAGTAAACAGCTTTGATTGAGTCCTATAACAATTTCAAAGCTGTTGGCAGACTCTGGGTTTTCAAATATTCCTCTTATAAAACTATTCCTCAAAAACACATAATTACTGAATAAACATGCACACGGCAAGAGTCATTATCTTATTTGGTCTATCTAGACCTTATAGTATAATAAATATCATCTTCATAATCAGCTATATTAATCAAACCTTATGTTATAATTAATATTCTTAAAATATAGGTTAAACTTATGAAATATATAAGTGTTGCTACGAGTGTTCAACTAAGTCCCGGCTTGAACCAAAATCCACGGTAATAAACATACTACAACTATTACTAGCTATTACTACTACTATCTAACTAGCTAAATAAAGTTCTTGGACTCTAAAATTTTCCCCTAATAAAAAGAATTTCATCCTCGAAATTTACTTACCAAACAATTCCGGATACTGGGCTAGAATGTCCTCCTCCAACTCCCATGTTGCCTCCCGTTAAGAATTATAACTCCATATGACTTTGACTATCGGAATACTCTTGGACCGTAACTGCTTCATCCCTCTATCTAGGATGCTAACCGGTCGTTCCTCGTAACTCAAGTCTTTCTGGAGAGCTATTGTATCATACTTGAGGACATGAGATGGGTCTGGCACATACTTTCGTAGCATTGAGAAGTGGAACATGTTGTGGCTATCTGCTAGGGTTGGCGGTTGGGCTAATCTATTTGCAACTACTCCCACTTTGTCCAATATCTCAAAAGGACCTATAAATTAGGGACTAAGCTTGCCTTTCTTCCCAAACCTCTTCACACCTTTCTTAGGAGATATCTTTAGAAAGACTTGATCTTCGACTTTGAATTCCACATCACGTCGCTTGGCATATGCATAGCTTTTCTGACGGCTTTGAGCAGTGAGCATACGCTTTCTAATTAGCGCTACTGCTTCTTGAGCTTTTCTAACAGCTTCGGGACCAAAGGGGCTGCCTTTCTCCTACCTCATCCCAGTGTAGCGGCGATCGAAACCTCCTTTGATAAAGCAACTCATAAGGTGCCATCCCGATCGTTGACTGGTAGCTATTGTTGTAGGAGAACTCTATCAGCGGTAAGTACTTATTCCAGCGATAAGTACACAAGCGAGTAACATATCCTCTAAAATCTGTTTGGTACACTCAGACCGAGCGTCTGTCTGAGGAAGAAAAGTTGTACAAAGACTTAACTTAGTACCCATGGCTTGCTGTAAACTTCCCCAAAATCTTGATGTAAACACCGATCCTCTATCGGACACTATTGTCTTGGGGATTCCATGCAACCTTACTATCTCTTAGACATAGATGTCTGCGTATTGATCCACTGTGTATGAAGTCTTAACATGCAAGAAATGAGCCGAATTGGTTAGTCTATCTATTAGTACCCAAGCTTAATCATGCTTCTTACCTATTCGTGGAAAACCCGTCACGAAATCCATATCTATATCATCCCACCTCCATTCTGGTACGCTAAGTGGTTGCAATAAGCCTGCAGGCCGCTGATGTTCTGCTTTCACTTGCTGGCATACTAAGAATTTAGACACAAATTCCGCTATGTCCTTCTTCATTCCTGGCCACCAATATACTGCCTTGATGTTGTGAGTCATCTTGGTCGACCCTGAGTGAACTGAGTATGGGGTATTGTTCGCATCTTCTAAAATCATCATCTTAATGATTTAATCATATGGCACGCATACCCGATCCATATATCTCAATAACCCTTGACTTGATATTGAGAAATATGTGGCCTTATCTTCTCGAACTGCATCAAAATGCACTACTAATGTGTCATCATGCTCTTGTCCAATCCTTATGTCTTCTAACAGATTTGACTGGATAGACAAATTAGCCAGCTTACCGATGACTACTTCTATTCTTGCAATGATCAGCTCCTGCTGTAGCGGCTTTTCTACTCCAGCTAGTGCTGCTAAACTTTCATAGCTCTTCCTACTTAGCGCATCGGCAACTACGTTTGCCTTTCCCAGATGGTATAGGATTTCGCAGTCGTAATCCTTCACTAATTCTAAGCACCTGCGCTACCTCAGATTGAGCTCCTTCTGAGTAAAGAAGTACTTTAAACTTTTGTGGTCCGTATAAATCTCACACCGTTCTCCGTAAAGATAATGGCGCTAGATTTTTAACGCAAATACCACTGTTGCCAACTCCATATCGTGAGTTGGATAGCGTTGCTCGTACTCCTTTAGCTGCCTTGAGGCATAGGCTATCACCTTTTCATTCTGCATCAGCACGCAACCCAACCCTTGCTTCGACGCATCACAGTAGACTACAAACTTATCATTGGGTGTCAGTACACAAAGTACTGGTGCTGAGCAAAGCTTATCCTTAAGCAACTGGAAGCTTTCTTCACATTTATCAGTCCATTTGAATCTTTGCTGTTTCCGGGTCATGTTAGTGAGTGGAGTGGCTATCATAGAAAATCCCTCTACAAACCTCCGATAATAACCTGCTAATCCCAGAAAGCTTCTTACTTCGGATGCGTTCTTTGGTGTTGGCCAATCCGCCACAACATCTACCTTGGATGGGTCTACTGCAACTCCGTCCTTGGATATAATGTGCCCAAGGAATGCTACTTGTGAAAGCCAATACTTGCATTTCTTGAACTTGGCGTAGAGTTGATGCTCCTTTAGTCATGATAAGAACAAACTCAAATGTTCCTCGTGCTCGACTTCGTCCCTTGAGTATACTAAGATGTCGTCGATGAACACTACGATGAATTTATCCAAGTAGTCCTTGAAGACCCTATTCATTAAGTCCATAAACGCGGCTAGAGCGTTGGTAAGACCAAAAGACATAACTAAGAACTCGTAATGCCCATAACGAGTTCTAAAAGCTGTCTTAGGAATATCCTCTCCCCGCACCTTGAGCTGATGGTACCCGGACCGTAAATCAATCTTTGAAAACACGGTCGCACCTCGAAGTTAATCAAACAAGTCATCAATTCGGGATAGCGAGTACTTATTCTTAATCGTCACCTTATTCAGCTCGCGGTAATCTATGCACATCTGCATGTTTCCGTCCTTTTTCTTCACAAATAGAACCAGTGCTTCCCATGGCGAATGGCTCGGTCTAATGAAACCAAAGTCTAGGAGTTCTTGTAGCTGCGTCTTTAACTCCTTGAGCTCAGTAGGTTCCATCCGGTATGGTTCCTTAGAGATAGGCTCGGTTCCGAGTACTAATTCGACTGTGAAGTCAATTTCTCGAGTTGGCGGCAACCCTGGTAAGTCGTCGGGAAATACTTCTGGGAATTCTCTTACAATGCGGACGAATCCAACCTTAAGTGGTGTTTCCTTTACTACATATGTGATGCTGGCTAAGAATGTTTGACATCCTTTTTCTATCATCCTTTGAGCTTTGAGAGATGATAGTAGCGGGGTGCGTAGTCCTGAAACTTGTCCCATGAAGCATAGTCTCTGGCCGTCAGGAGTCTCGAACGTCACTTTCTTGCGTTTTCCGTCGATGGTTGCGCCATGCCTTGCTAGCCAGTCCATGCCTAGTATCACGTCAAAGTCTTCCATCTCCAGTTCTATCATGTCTCCGTCTAGTTCTACATCCTCAATCTTGATCGGTATGCCTCGTACTATCCGTGATGATAGAACTACTTTTCCTGAAGGCAACTCGGTTACAAACCTAGTTCTAAATCTTTCACAAGGTTTGTCTAGTTTTTCTATCATTCCTAACGAGATATACGAATGAGTGGCTCCCGAATCAAATAATACATAACATATATTATTGAGGATAGAAACCTGACCTGTGACCACTTTATTGCTGGCATCAGCCTCGCCTTGGGTTAAGGAAAATACCCTGACAAGAACCAGCTTGTCTTCCTTTTTCCCTTCTGGCTTGAGCTGAGGACATTCTTTCTTCCAGTGTCCTTCTTGACCACAATTGTAACATCCCTTTGTGTTTGCCTGAAATTCACCAGGATGTTTCTTCTAGCACTTAGTGCATTGTGGGTATTCTACATAACCTGACCTACTACTTCCATTATTCGTCTATGCCCTTTTATCATTGTCGGACTGCTTAATGTCAGGATTCTTCCTTTTCTGACCATTATTGTTGTTGCTGGACTAATTGCTGTTGTTGTGGTGGTTGTTGTTCCGACTAGTCTGAGGTTGACTCTGCATTCTAGGCTCAGGCTTACTGGCTTCTTCTTTACTAACATTAGCCTGCAGCCTTTCTACTTCTATTGCCATTTCTAGAACATCGACATAGGTAGTATTTCATGGGTTTGCTAGCTTAACCCCTAGCTCGATCTTCGGTCGAAGTCCTCTTACGAACTTGGTCACCCTTAGATAGTCGGTTGGAACCATTTCCTGGGCGAACTTAGCTAATCGGTTGAACTGCCAAGCATATTCTGCCACTGATAAACTCCTTTGGGTCAGGCCAGCGAACTCCTCGACTCTGGAAGCGATGATAGCCGAATTGTAATACTTTTTGTGGAATAGCTCCACAAATCGGGTCTATGTCATGGTGGCAACATCATGCGTTTGCTGGACTAAATCCCACCATATTCTCGCAACTTTATTGAGTAGAGACGAAACATAGGATATGCAGTCTGCGTTGTCGAGGTTCATGTGCGTCTGGATTGGCTCCACATTCCTGAGCCACTCTTCTACCTTGAAGGGGTCTGTAGTCCCTTCAAAGTTTCAAGTGTGTTGCTTATGAAACCGCTCATAAACTGGCTCCATGTGCTGAACTGGATATGGCGCATAGTTCGCCACTGGCCATCCCCCATATGGACCAACTTGTTGGGGTGCTGGGGCCATTTGCTGCGACTGTGTTTGCGACGGAGGCGGAGGCTGAGTCTAAGGCTGAGCCTGTTGTCGCTGTTGCTGTAATAACTCCTTAACTTGTTGTTGCAGTCTGGCGATTTCCGTAGTTTTGTCAACTGGCGGCGGCGGCGGCAGTGGCGGCGCATTGCGGTTGGCAGTAGCACAAACTCCCCTTCTCCGAACCGGAAAAGCTTCATTGCTTGCTGGAGCAGCGTTGGAGGTATTTCCATTGGTGCGAGCAGACCTTTAGAGCGACATCTTCAACAGAATTCTAACAGTTGAGAAAAACTTGTTAGAACTTTACCCTAATAGGCTCTAAGGCAAAAACTTAATCTAAACAAACATAACTCGGACCTATTAATTATGACTTCTTATAAAAATTATATGTCTTCTTTATTATTAGAGTGGGTTTCTGTACTTAGAAAAATAAACCATCTTTATTATTTTCAAAGTCTGTTTCTAATCATCCTATATGACTTAATTCTCAAGCTTGAAACTCATCTTTGTTCCAAAGTTAACCATATTGAGGGAGGGCTGGGATCAGTAAAATCGTTCCCACTACTATGACCCCCTTACTCTCAATATAGAAACTCAGTTCATTGATTTGTATCCGCCCTCACCGAACTCAGTCATTATTTATTATATTTATTATGATTGCAAAAGAAAAATAAAACTCATACATGTTAACAAAAATAACATTGATATTAATTTGGAAAAAAGTATTTCACTATTTACAATCATAAATGCCAATAAAAAAAATAAATAATGAAACTATTTTGTACGCCCTAAATATCCACGGGCTATTAGCGAGCTGAGAAAGGACATAATTCTATCGGCCACGTGGATGCCATGTACCCGAAGCTGCTGTTGCCAGGTCCTACCTCTTTAGCTCAAGGTAACCAAAGGCTTAATGAGATAACTAAGGAGTCGGGTCAGAAGTATGGACACCACGGGCAAAGAATACAACAAGCTCAAGGCACGAGCTTGAGTTGGCACCTCTGACCCCTTATAAATTCAACCACACAATGTAAACGTGCATATTTCAGACATCACGTGTCTGATATATCCCTGAATTCTCGAACACGCAGCATAAACGTGCGTGTTCAGAAACCCACGACTGGGTTGGGCCGTGCGGCCCATTACCACCCTTACCTATTGATTAGACCACACTTCATTGTCAGGTTTTAGGAATTAATCATGAATGTCATAGAAGTGACATGATGGGTAAGAAGGTCACGGGATGACCTCCCTTGCCAACCCCCAGGTGCCCTCTCCCTATAAATATGGAGACCCTGGGAGTTGCAAGGGGTTGGATTCTATTGTGTGAGGAAATACCCCGTAAAGAATATCAGAGAGATAGCAATAATATTGGCTGGTGGACTAGAAGGATTTTAACCTTTGAACCACCTAAAAAAAATATTTGTGTCACCATTTTATTTTAAGATCATTCATCTATTATGGTTCATTACTTAGCACTAATCCCACTCTTTATTCTATTAATTATCTGTTGGCGAAGAACCGCGTCAACATATTCTATTCTAAAAGTCAAGATCTTCTACATCCGATCTTTCATCTAGCATATCATAATCTATCTCATCATAGTCATCATTGTCTTCTGCCTTAAAATACCCTCCAGGAAGATTCGTAAAAATTCTATGTTTTTGCTCTTGTGTAAACTGAAATTCCGTTTTTGAAGTGAACCTCAGTATGAGAAAATAATATCTCATTGCTACCGGCAATTCATCTTCATCATCTATCGTCTCCCAAATTTCTTCTAAGGCTGCAATCACAGTAGGATAATCTCTAAAAAGTCTAATTACTAATACGTATTGCTCCATTGATCTCATCATAATATGCTTAGATTCTTGGAGATGACCTATCTCCCTGTGGAACAAAAGTAGTATTTCAGTGATTCTTTCTAGCACTCCTACGGTGTTTCATGGTTCTCTAATCCTTTTTAGGGCCTTAATGGCTTGAATATCCTCATAAGTTAATGCTCTATTCATTCTTAACTGAAAACATAACGACTAAAATCGTTACTTATACATATAAACATAATAACTATAACTTAAACACTTACTTGGCGGTCAGATTCAGAGCTTTGAGTGTGTGTATCAAGGAGAACTTCATGCGAATGAACTGTTTCTCTGAAACCAACTATAATGACCCAACTATTTCTAGACTTTGGACCATTAATAACTACTATACATAGACACTAATCTTAAGAAAACATACATACGAAATAGTCATAACTTTATTAAAATCTGTAAAGCAAAGGTTAAAAAACATAAAAATTCAGGGTAGCATATGGGATCCCATTGTTTGAAATAAAACATATCTTAAATCTTAAATAGAATTGTTATAAGATCAGGAGCAGAAAATACATAGAAAACATACTTAAAAATGACTAAAAACAACTTTATCCTCGAATCATTCACGCAGTCCACCGAATCCATTCTCCCTCAATACACAATCCCAAGCCGCCAAGAATCTTTCCGCCGCCAAAACTATTTTCTTCCACATATAAAACAATAAAGGAGTGAGCCTAATGCCCAGCAAGGAAAATCTACTAATAACATAAAACTTATGCATAAACTATATCATAAACATATACTATAGACAAATATCACAATTCTAACCCATGTACATGGTAATCATTGGGGTTTGCTAACTAAGCAACTATAAGCCTCAAAATACAATGAGGTTTGCTAGCTAAGACACTATAAGCCCCAAGAACATAAAAGTGGTTGGGTTTGCTATTTAAGCAACTATAAGCCCCAAAACACACATATATATATATCATAACATATAAAAACATATTATAGCATAATCATATAAGCATAAAATAACTATCCTATTTTCCTTACCAAATACCAGGATGTGAGAACAAGGACGGGATTTTGGAACACTCCTAAAACTAATAATGAGAAGGTGAGTATTTCTAAAAGAAAGAGATGAAAAGAAATGAGTCTAAACCACCGAGAAGAAGAACATACCGAGAAGAACCTCAAGTTCAAAGAACTTATTTGCCTAACCAATAATGGAAAATATTGAGGTTTGATTCGAGTAGAGAAAAACTTAAAAAACGTACAGAAATGAACTAGGAATAGGAATACCTTTGAATGCACTGTAACCGAACTACAACTCGATATCGAAAAACACACTATTAACCTTACTTCCCAAGTGTTTAATAAGCTTAAGATGATAAAGGTTATAATCCAAACCCAAGTGTTTAACACTCTAAAGTAAACCTAGCTGCTTGAAGGCTCTAAACTCAACTTGAAGAATGAAAGAAATGGTTGGGTACTAGGTCCTATTTATAGAGTTCAAGAATGAAAAGATCTTCTTTTAGCTTGAATAAAAATAATGAAGTTTTAATTGAAAAATATTTGAATAATCGTTTAGCAGAGGCTTAAGACTCGATCAAAAGATTATGAGGCTAGCTAAGAGGTTATGGGTTGAATTGAGCTCGGTTTCAAAATTATTCAAAAACCTTGCCCTAGAGCTGATATATTGTCCATGGTAGGCGGTGTATCGCCCGGGCTTATATTCCTGAGGCTCGTCGAAGTGTTTGTGCAAAGTTACGTGTTTTTCGTGTTCCTCGAGTGGCGATATATCACCCCCTAGAGTTGCGATATATCGGCATCCGCTGAAATATTATACACGTAATTGCACTTTTTCAGCCTAATTTTAATTGAGCAAACAGCTTTGACTGAGTCCTATAATGATTTCAAAGCTGCTGGCAGACTCTGGGTTTTCAAATATTCCTCTTATAAAGTTATTCCTCAAAAATATTTAAATTTCTAAATAAACATGCCCACGACAAGTGCCATTATCTTATTGGGTCTAACAAAACCATATAGTATAATAAATATCATCTTCAAAATCAGCTATATTAATAAAACCTTATGTTATAATTAATATTCTTAAACTATTGGTTAAACTTATAAAATCTATAAGTGTTGCTACGAGTGTTCAACTATGTCCCCACTTGAACCAAAATCCACAGTAATAAACATACTACAAGTATTACTATCTATTACTACTACTGCTACTATCTAACTAGCTATGTAAAGTTCTTGGACTCTACAATTTAACGAGCATATCATCGACATACACTGCCATGTTTATCCTGGTCTGGTTAGCGAACATTTTGTTGACTAATCGCTGGTGCGTAGCACCAGCATTCTTCAGCCCGAATGGCATAACTTTGTAGTAGTAT
This sequence comes from Humulus lupulus, assembly GCF_963169125.1. Lineage (NCBI taxonomy): Eukaryota > Viridiplantae > Streptophyta > Magnoliopsida > Rosales > Cannabaceae > Humulus > Humulus lupulus. The sequence goes on from NC_084796.1 coordinate 79,980,022, forward strand.
ACGTTATGTTCAATCATGAAGTTGGTATGCTTTTAGTGTGCAGGGTTCATCATGATCTAGTTTTATTTAGAATATGCATCCATGAAATACATGAGCTCATGACTGACAATTGCGTCTACAACCTGATCAATTCTAGGTAATGGGAAACATTTAAAGGACAGGGTTGAAAACAGAGAAGTCAATGCAAGTTCTCCACTTCCCATTTGGTTTCGGGACTAGAATGTGGTTGGAAACCCAGGTCAGATATTTTTCTTCCCTGATAAATCTGCATTTAAGTAGGCGAGCTACTTCTTCTTCTAAAGCTTCCGATCATTCTCTCCCTAAGAGCCTTCGTTTTTGGGACTCTATAGGCACATTTCTACCAAAATCAAAGTATGAATTATTACACCCGGACTGATTCCCACCATATCTTCATATGACCATGAGAAGATGTCTTGGTTCTTTCTCAAGAATTCGACCAGCTCCTTCTTCCTTTTAGCTCCAATAATTTTCCCAACTTTTACAACTCTTGAAGGTGTCTCTAGGTCAATACTGATTTCCTCGAGTTCCTCTAAAGCTTGGAGCTGAGACCAATCCTCGCCTAATCATGAATCAATGTCCTCCTATTGGGCGACCTCTTTATCTTCTTCTTCAGGTTCTTCCGCCCCAAGGGTAATTTCCCTTACGTGGGGCTCCTCTCCTCCCTCGACTATGACCACTGCCTACTGCCTGGGTTGTGATTTTCACCTCATGGCAATGTTGTAGCATTCTCTGGCAGCGAGTTGGTCTCCCCTCATTGTACATAGACTTAAATTTGAGGGAAACTTCATCGAAAGGTGTTGGCTCGAGGTGATGGTCTCTAAAATATCAGCACGGGTCGTCCCAAAATCGCGTTATATGCATCCGAAAAATCAATTACGATGAACTTGAGTATTTTAGAAACAGTTCGCGTATCATCTTCTAGCATAACTACTAGTTTGATTGTCCCTAAGGCTGCTGTTCCTTTTCCTGAGAACCCATACAATGTCATTGAGGTAGTCTTAATTTCTGTTATGGAAAATCCCATGTTATCTAGGGTGCACCTGAATAACACATTTACTAATCTCCAATTATTAATCAATATCCTACGTACGCTTTGTCTGGCGAGCTGAACGGTTACCACTAGCTGGTCATTATGTGGGAACTAAATGTGTCTAGCATCCTCTTCCATGAAAATTATTGGTTTTTTTTCCAATAGCTATTGTCTTGATAAGCGTTGCTCCGAGATAAATTCATCGCCGTTGTGAGTTTTTATCTCTTGTGTATACCTCTTTTGGGCTCCACTACTCATGCCTGCCAAATGGGGTACTCCGAAAATAGTGGTTATATCTTCTCCTACTATTGGAGAAGGGTCAACTTGGTTCCCCTAATCTTTTTTAGCTCTAGGTTGACCAATTAAAGATTCAAGAGATGGACGAGAATTATGTGTGGTTGATTGATTGGGATCGACTCGGTTACGAGCATACTGGGGTAATGGTGCAGCCCGAATGAGAGTTTCTTTTCTCGTCCTTCAATTATCGGCAATAATTAGTGTTATGGCCGATGTCATTATGATATGAGAAAAATTTAGAGGGATCTCTCTTCACCCTCGGGTGCCTCAATGGCTCTGGTTTCTTCCATGGAAGGCGATTAGAGTTCGCCCAGAAGATATGTTCCTGTGTATCTGTCAGGTCGGTGTAGGAGGCATAAATGGGATTGAATTGTCTTCCTAGGATTGTTCTTCTTTGTGCCGCTATGATCGCCCTCAACATTTCTTTCCTTTTATTATTTCCAACTTGGTTTTTCTAGGTAACAGGTTGAGATGTAACTCCAACATCTATCACCGCTCCAGCGGGTTGAATAGGGACCTGGCTAGTTCCTACGATAGCAGATCGCGCCTCCTCAAAATTTATCATATCTTGAGCCTGGGCCAATAACTCTTCTACACTTTTAACTGCTTTTCGATGGAGCTCCTACCATAAATCGCCATCTACCATGATCCCCATCCTCATTTCCATGCGTTTGGAGATATCATCAACATCTCTAGCTCATGTTCCTGCATTGGTGAACCTACTCAAATAGGCTTTCAAGGACTCACCAGGTTGCTTTTATATGTTGATGAATGAGTCAGCCTCGACACGAGTTTCCCTTGATGCTTGAAATGCTCTCTTAAACTCGAAAGACAAGTTCTTCCATGAGGTGATCGAATGCCTTTTGTATTTTTTGAACCACTGCCTGGTAGGTCCGGTAAGAGTTGAGGGGAACAAAATACATCTTAGGTCAAACCCAACATTGCGGGATATCATCAGTGTATTAAACATCCTAAGTTTATTAGATGGATCTGAGTTTCCATCATATGCAAGCATGGTCAGCGTCTTGAATCCAACAGGATACAGAGTTGCTGCAATATTTGGAGTGAAAGGCTCAAGCTCCCCATCAGAATCATAATCATCAAGTCCTTTTCCAGATAAAAGCCTCCTCATGTGCTCCACCATCAAGGCAAGTCGCTCGAGGGTTGGATCTTTGGTCTCTAGGTTAGCCAGGAGCTGTTCGCCAACCCCCATCCTATTATACGCGATAGATGGGTTGTTTTCCCTCCAAGTTCGAGCTTGGTTAGGTGGGACATTCCCATTTTTGCACATGATAGAGAAACCTCCCCCATGTTGAGTATAACTCATATCAACATTGCCCGCTTGATACCTGCTTTGTGAATTCAGATGGTCACGCAGGTCAAGATGTTGATCAGAATGAGGACTTTGTGCGAAACTCAGATGATTCATTAGGTCGCTTTCAGACCTGCCTCCATGCTGGCTCCCTGTCCATTAACTTCCATTAACAAAACTTACGAGCTGCAATTGAGATCGAGAACGTAGATTATCAGCATGAGGTCGTGCGACGTAGATGTCCACTGGCGGGGGAGGATTCCTCCTGCTATCCGCCTGAACTGGAGCGTGTCTCTATAGGAACATTGGTGTTGGATATTTAACCAGTGATTGTGAGTATCTTATCAACGAGGCTATACTTGTCCCATTAGGTCTTACTAAATTAGCCCATCTCGGTTCTACCCCGATCTCTCGAGTCCTCTGTGTCTATTATTTTGATTCCAGTATAGATGGATTCGCTAGGGCATTTTATCTTCGTGAATTTGTCCCAGCTCGCCCTATTGGGTTGTTGTGAACATTCCTTGGAATCTGTTCAGAAGGCACGGAGCTGGGGATCACAATTTTGACTGATCGACTAACATGGGGATGATGGTGCCTGTGATAATTAGCAGGCTAAGCACTTAGTTGATTTCACTCTTAAGGTATAGAGCTAGGAGTTCCAGTTCTAACAGAAAGACAAGGATTGAGTAGGTTATTTTTGTTGGACCTATGGGACACACTTTTCCTCTTTCTGACATTGACATCGGTTGCAAGAGGGGGAACTGAGCCAGGACCTCCTCAATCTGCCTGTTAGCTTGACCGAGATGGCTCCATAATTTGGCATTCTCAATCTCGATGGTTGTTAGATATCATGGATTAGGATTTGGTGGGAGTGATGCTGAACTCCCAGCATCGTCTTGGCTCATCTATTGCTTTCCAGGGCATTGCTGAACATCTGGGCCTTTTCCATTGGGAAAATTCGTATGATATGCCTCTTGGTCACCACACTACTCCATCTCATTGTCGTGCATTGATCAGGTCACCACCATGATGAATGTTGAATGAAACATTTAAAGGATTAAGCACTAATGAACTCTCAACGAAAGCACCAAACTGTTGACGCGGTTTTTCGCCAACAGTCGATTAAGAAATCCAATAACAAAGATATTAGTGCTCTTGTCTAAACTGTAATGAATTATATGAAAAACTTCTCACACTGACAATTTTACGTGGTTTAGTGGTTAAAATCAACCTTGTCCACAAAACATTATTGTTAATCTATTACAATTTATGTAGAGTTTCTGTATCACAAAAAGCCATCCCTTTTCCTGTCCATTGTCCCTGATATTTATAGTGAATATCCTTGATTAGGTTAGGGTAACTGTGTGCATATATATGGTAAACAATCAATCTAGATAATTCCCATTTACATAGGGATACGATTGCCTATGGAAATTACTCACGTTATCTTGGGCAATAAATATGTAAGACAGCCTGGCATTAATGAGTATATAAGGAACCTCCAAGTCTTTCAGGATCCTTCATTGTGCATCATGACCAGGTTTCCACGAGCTGAACATATTTCTCGAGTTAGACATCGAAGAGTGAACGGACTTTCGTTCGAACCAAGTTCAAAGTATCCGGAAGGCGACCTAACCATTACATGTCACGAATTAGGTTATTGTCCTGAGAGGCAATCTGGAAACTATCTTTATGGCGCATTGTCAAGTATCAACTCAAACTACTCATGTCGAAGTTCGCTCGGTGTTCTGCTCGCCTATTTTCTCCAAGTGTTTATCTGCTAGCTGAATGGTGGAATGTACGCTTATTTTGGGGTACAACATAATTTTTGCATTCATGCATCATATTTAATTTTCAAACAATTGATATTTTTCAAATAGTAATATTATTGTATTTTTATTTTTAGTCATAAAATGTTGCCACCGAATTACTGTTCCATTATGTGCCCGATCATGAATTAAATGATTGATGATCATATAAGCAATGTTAAACTAATTGAAGAGGAGGATGGATATATTCAATTTTATTCATTTTTCTTGCTAAAAGCCTAAAGCATATTTTAATGAAATACATCCTCCTCCTATGCAATCATGGGATGCAAGGAAATAGGAATGTGAGAAATATGCTGATTGGATGAGATCAAATCACTTGTCAAGATTTTATATTCTTAGCACCATGAAAGAAAATCTGAGGAAAACTTCTAAGATATTAAATACACTCGTGATATGTGGGATGTTGTCTATGAGGATATACAGACAGGACCACATTCGTGAGAAAGGTAAATATAATTTGCCTTTACCTTTAGCTTAAATAGTGGATTATAATGTATCATTACGAGTATTTGATTTATAAACAACTAATCATATTTTTGTTTTTTTTACAGACCCTTGAGCAATCAAGAGTAACTTGTTGATGGAGATAAAAAGACTTGAAAGAAGAGAGAGAAAGCGTCTAGTTCAAGAAAGCGTTGAAGAAAGTCCTTTTATTTTAAAGTTCTTTTGTTTTTATAAAAGGAAAAATTTATTGTTGTTCGAACAATGTTTTAGTTTGTTTCTTATGGTTTTTTGAATTTTATTGCATGTATTGAATTTAAAATATTTTGTTTATAATTTGATTATTCTTAATTTTTATTTAGACATGCAAATGAATATTCAGACTATAACACTTTCATTAATTGAAAATTTGCTAAATTACTCGGAATTATTTAATGTAGCTAACCCAAAAAGAAACAAAAGATAAAAAGTTTCGAATGAGGATGACACATATCTTTGGTAGCTTAGAATTGGTCATATAGGGCTAGACATGATAAACCAGTTAACAAAAGATGGACCATTAAGAGAACTAAGAGTTGGAACTCTTCTGATTTGTGAATCTTGTCTAGGAGGCTAAATGACAAATGTTTTTTCTCACTGAAAGGCAATAAAGCTAAAGAACCTTTGGATCTTATACACAATGATGTCTATTGTCCAATCAATGTACAAGCAAGAGGCGGGTACGAGTACTTTGTGACATTTATTGGCGATTAATCAAGATATTGTAATACTTAGCTAATGCTTAGGAAATCTGAAACCTTTTGTAAGTTTGAAGAGTTCAAAGCTGAGGTTGATAAGAAATTAGGTAAGACTCTAAAAACACTTTGATCAAATCGAGGTGGTGAAAATTTGGATTTAGAATTTAAAGATTTCATGATGGAGCATGGTATTCTATCCTAACTCACAACACCTAGAACGCCACAGCAAAATGGTGTTTCAGAAAGGAGAATCAGAACCTTGTTGGACATGATCAATTCTATGTTAAGCTACTCTTCACTTCCTCTCTCATTCTGGGGATATGTACTTCAAAGGACAACTTACATTTTGAACGTGGTCCCATCTAAAACCATAAGAAAAATTCCAAAGAAACTGTGGAATGGAAACAAATCTAGTTTGATCTATTTCCGCATTTGGGGTTGTCCTGGTCATGTTATTAGACCTAAATTAGGGAAAACTCTATTCGAGGTCTGAAGTGTGCATTTTTTTGGGCTACACTCTAGAAACAAGAGGCGGTTATTTCTATAGTCCTACGGACCAAAAGGTATTTGCTTAAATAAAAGTGACATTCCTTGAACAGAACTATATGAATAACTATAAACCACGGAGCATGGTAGTTTTTTGAAGAACTCACAGCAGATAAGATTCCATCACCTTCATCATCATTAAATGATAAATGATAAACTAATGAAACTTCAATTCCATAAAAGGAAATCCTAGAGCGACATCGTAGTGGGAGGGTTGTGAGAAAGCCTATTCACTACGAACATGAGCCACATGTCCTTGTTTCTTATACAGATAAGAATGATCCACTATCCTTCAAAGAGTCTATGGATGGTCCTAAAAAGGAGAAATGGCAATAAGCTATGAACAACGAAATGGAATCCATGTATTCCAATTCTGTCTAGGAACTTGAAGACCCACCTGATGATGCCAGGCCCATTTGGTGCAAATGGATCTACAAGAAGAAAAGAGGTGTAGATAGGAAAGTGGAGACTTTCAAAGTAAGGCTAGTAGCAAAACGATACACTCAGAGAGAGGGTGTTGATTATGAAGAAACATTTTCTCATGTAGCCATGCTGAAATCCATTCACATCCTCTTATCCATAGCCCCCACGTATGGTTATGAGATACAGAAAATGGACGTCAAGACAGCCTTTCTTAATGGCTATCTTGAATAAAGTACCTATATGGTACAATAAGAAGGGTTCATAATAATGGGGAAGATTAAAAGGTGTGTAAGTTGTTTAAATCTATTTATGGATTGAAGCAACCATTGAGATCTTGGAATATCACTTTTGATGGAATAATCAAAACATATGGCTTCGAATAGAATGTAGACGAAGCATGTGTGTATAAATATATCAAAGGAACAATTTTGGTTTTCCCAGTTCTTTACATGGATGACATTCTTCTCATTGGCAATGACGTAGAGACAATGCCAAACGTAAAGAAGTGGTCAGTCGAAAAGTCGCAAATGGAAGATTTGGGCAAGACGAGCTATGTTCTAGGAATCCAAATCCAAAGGGGTAGGAAGAACAATCTTTTAGCACTTTCTCAAACAAATTATATAGATACGGTTCTTGAAAAGTTCTCTATGGAGAGTTTCAAGAAAGGTCAGTTACCGACCATACATGGAATTATTCTCTCCAAGGAGGATTGTCCAAAGACAAATCAAGAGGAAGAGGATATGAGAAAGTATCCATATGCTTCAGCAGTTTGGAGTCTAATGTATGCTATTTTCTATACTAGGCCTGACATATGCTATGTATTCGGGATTGTGAGTTGTTATCAATCAAATACTGGTTTGGAAAACTGGATTCCAGCAAAGCACATTTTCAAGTATATAAGGAGAACGAGAGATTACATGCTTGTATATGGAAGGGTTGAGTTAAACCCTACTGGATACAATAATTTTGATTTCAAATCAAACAAAGACAGTTGTAAGTTGACATTTGGATTGGTATTCGCTCTTGGTGGAGGCGTTGTGTTCTGGAGAAGTATTAAACAATCCCCAATATAGCAGATTCAACCATGGAAGCCTAGTATGTAGCAACTTGTGAAGCAGCTTAGGAGGCGGTTTGGTTGAGGAAGTTATACACTAATTTGGAAATAATTCCAGATAAGGATAAGCCACTGATTACGTGCTATGTCAACAATGGAGTAGTAGCTAACTATAAGGAACCGAGAAGCCACAAGAGAGGAAATCATATAGAAAGGAAATACCATCTGGTTAAAGAGAATGTACACCGAGGTGATATGAGTGTTATGAAGATAGCGTCAGAACAGAACCTGGTGGGCCGTTTACCAAGACACTTCCTGCAAAGTCATTTATGGGTCATGTATGCAACATGGGATTAAGGGACATGCCCACTTGCTTTGAGGGAAAGTGGGAGATTAGTTAGCATTAATACCTTAAAAGCATGTAAAGACATTTTATTGATTTAAATAAAAGTACAGTTTTATTATATTTGAATATTATAATAATTGTTTGAATTAATTATATAATAATATCAAGAAAGTTCCTTATTCATTCTTGAAGATATGATCTTATATTAGTACGAGAGAATTAAAGTGATGTTTGGCTGGGGGTAATGGAGTGGAATGGAAGAGAATCAATTTTCATTCAATTCTTTTATTTGGTTGCATTTTAGAGTATTGGAATGCCATTCCAATTGAATGATTTTTCCACCATTTTGGTGGAATGAATATTCCATTTAAAAATCTGAGGAAAGATCGTTCGATTGGAATATTGAAAAAAATTTAATAATTTTTTAATAAATTTTTTTATTTTTATTAATATTTACTCAATTCCATTCCTATTCCTTTTCTCATTCCCATTCCCATTCCTCCATTTTCTTTCCCTCCAACAAAACATCACCTAAGATCATATATAATTAATAAAATAGTTAGTAATATATTAAAGTAATGACTCTTTAATAAATGGTTACTAGTATTGTTTACTAAGCATAGGGGATGCAAGGGCTGAATATAATAAAGATTATATATGACAAGACCGATGATAATTAATTATCTTTATAAACTTACAATTTAACATTAGCTTTATTTGTTATTATAATAAATAATCATTTGTAGATCAGTCTAAATCCTTAGTATTCATGAACTCCTCTTTGTGATTATTGGATCTTTTGATTCACCTATTAAGGTTTCTTAGAATAATGCTAATGACTTTTTTTTTGGATATTTAATATAATGAATGGCTGGGAACATGATTTACAATAATGGAATCCATACTATCGTAACAGATCGAATATCGGTTCTCTCAAGGGTTAAATTTTTGAACTAAATAGTTATTGAGCTCAAATCTATAATTTGATTATAAATTAATTATTCGCTAGAGAATTAATGGTACTTCAAGAGGTAATTAGAAATGTAAAATTGTAATCTTGACCAACTCTAATTAACAAACCAATAAATGGAGGGCGTAACTACATTTATTGATTATATCAATGGACTACAATAGAAAGCTCTTTAAATATAATTCCATAAATACTTAGAGTGCAATTCCATCTATATAGTGGAGTAATCATGAAATTAATAAATAAGATTATTAGATTAAAGTGTTTAATTAATAATCAGGTTTATTTGAGCTTCCTATTACAGGGTAAGGATATCAAAATAAAGATTTGTATAGAGAAGGATTAAATTGCAAAGGAATTAATTTTCTACGGCAAGGAAATAATTATTTGATAATTATGACCAATTGATTACTTATGAATTAATTAATTATTTAACTATGAAGTATTTATTTTGAAAAACTATATGTTAAAATAAATAGTAATCATGTTTGGATTAATCAAGAGAGAGATTAATAATTATCTTATTTATAAGAAGATATTTATTTATTTAGAACTGATAATTTAAGATAAATTTAATTTTTATTCGACTGAAATTTATTTTTGGATAAGTATATTATCTTAAATTTCAATTAAACAAACAAATAAGAAAATTAGGAAAAACCCTAATGTGGCTCATGATGCACTCACTATACAGTGAGTGTGTGTCGCACCACTCAGGGATAGAAATATGCCTGGGATTTGAAATTTTAATTTCAAATTTATTTGTCTATTTAATTATATCATTTTAATTATTCGTTTTAAATATGATTTAAATTAAATAATTAAACATGTTATAACTGATCAGTTTTATTTTAAATAAAATAAAGTTAATTATCTTTATAAAATTGAAAGTAGCGATACTTTTAGATATAAGAAAAATAAGCAATTAAGGTTTTTTCAAATGTTTTGACTGTTAGACTCTCTCTCAAAAAGAAACGATAGAATTTCCCTAAACATGAAACATCCTCTCTCTACTCTATTCTCTCTAGTTCTCATGTGTTGAGTACATCTAGAGAGTTCTATATCAATCTTTTGAATCCTACGTGCCAACACACATCCTTATGTTTTTGCAAAATGGTCTGGAAGAACAAGGTTTGAGCTTTTAGAATTAGGATTGGAAGATGGTTGATTTATCCAAAACTATTCTTGGACTCCTCAAAGGATACAAGAGGTAATCTCTAATCTCTTTGTGTTTGTTTTAATATATATATATATGTATGTATGATCCTAGTTGATGTTAATAAACTTTTTAAAAGATCTACTCTGCTGCGTATCCTCATTTATCACATTTAATACCAACAATCTCAAGATATGGTATTGAAATATGTCATGCAAAATTCGATGATAGGCTATATAAACTTAAGGTGAAAGAGCGATATGTATACAACTTTGAAATGTTTAACGTTGCAAACATAAGGTCTATTAAATGTCAATAGAATGATTCTGATAGTGAACCATATATAGGGCATGTAAAATGGGGTAATATTTGTTAAGATAGAATTAATAGACTAGCAAAGGAGGGACCTTTAAAAGAATTAACAGTTGGTTTTCTTACAGTCTGTGAATCCTTTCTTGAAGGCAAGATGACCAAAGTCCTTTCTCTACAAAAGGTTCAAGAGCCATAAAACCACTCCAACTTGTACATACTAATAGGTGTGAACCACATAATGTGCAAGCGAGAGGAGGGTTCGAATATTTTGTCCCCTTCATTTACAATTATTCAAGATATGGCTACCTATATTTGATGCAAAAGAATCCTTAAACTTTTGGAAAGTTTAAAGAATTCCAAGATGCAACTAAAGAGCAATTAGGTAAATTACTTAAATTTCTTTGATTTGATCTAGGAGGAGAGTACTTGGATTACGAATTCAAGAACTACTTGCGTGAGCATGGAGTTCAATCTCAACTCACTCCACCTGAAACACCACAACAAAATGGTGTTTCAGAAAGAAGGAACATGATGTTATTAGACGTGGTTAAATTAATTATGAGCTATTCATCATTCCCACTGTCATTCTGAGGCTATGCCATTCACTTTAGAATGTACATATTGAATGTTGTTCCGTCCAATTCTGTGAAGAAGACACCGTTTGAATTATGCAATTGTACTAAAGCTTGTTTACACCATTTTCATATTTTGTGGTGTGCAGCACACATGCTGAAAGGAAAGACTAGAAAGTTGGAATATCGCACTAAAATGTGCATGTTTTTGGGATATTCAAAAGAGACTAAAGGTGGTATATTCTATAGACCTATACAAAATAAAGCATTTTTATCGACTAATGATTGGAAATGACATAGGAACATTGACAAAAGTACAGAAATGGCTACCCAAGCAATTCCAAATGAATGATTTGGGAGAACCAAACTACGTTCTTAGCATCCGATCCTTTGTGATTGACTGAACAAAGTTTTGGCTCTGTCTCAAGTTACTTATTAGATAAGGTACTGGAGCGATTTGGTATGCAAAATTCCATGAAGGGTGATATGTCGATCCGTCATGGAATTTTCCTTTCTAAAGAGTAATGTCATAAGAAACCTCAAGAGGAAGAGGATATAAGACAATATCTTTATGCCCTGTGGTAGGCAGTCTAATGATATGCCATGTTGTGTACAAGACCTGGCATTTGTTATGCAGAAAGGATAATCAGTCGGTATCAATCAAGTATCATAGGAAAAATAGAGAATATTTGCTTATATATTCAAGTGGTGACTTGAACCCCACAAGATACACTGATTCTTATTTTCAATCAGACAGAGATTCTTATTGGCCTCCCTTCTTGTAGCATTGTATTTCCATATATGGTCCTCTATGTACTCTACATCATGGGCCTTGTCTAAGATCTCATCATAGCTAACCACTTCAACACTTTTCATCTTCACATCCCTAGCAATCAAGGGCTTTAACCCTCTCACAAATCTTTTGAACATCATGACCTCCGTCGAAACAATTTCGAGAGAAAACCTTACCAACCTATCAAACTTCAGACCATACTTCGTGATAAATAGGATGCCCTAAGTGAATGTTTCGAACTAGTCGACCTTGGTTGCTAGTACAGCCGCACTGTACTATTTCTTGTTGTACACTTGAATGAAGTCTCCCCAAGTCATGGTGTTCAGGTCACGCATTTACTTCACCACATCCCTCCAGATTCTGGCACCCATCTTGAGTAAAGCAGATGCACATGAAATCCTTGGATGATCATTAACCAATATTCAGCCACCATAGGAACGAGTTTTCCTTCAAAGTTTGAGAGAGATTATTTCCTAAAGCGCTCACATCCATTACCCATTGGGATTGGAGAAGATGGAGGTATTTGGGGTACTTGTTGTACGAGAGGCTCGAGTTGTGCCAGCGGTACTTGTGGGGCTTGGGACACTTTTTGAGATCGAGCCATCTCTTCATCCCACAATCTAAACTATTCTCTTACTCTTCCTACCTTTGAATTATGTCCATAGCTGGTGCAGCTGGTGCTACTAGTGTCACTTCCATGCCAAGGATTTCAGCTGCATTTCTGTTAGCAGAGGCGCCTCTTTTGCGATATCTACCTCGCCCTTTGTCGGCTATCCCTCAGGTAGACATATTAATATTCTAAAGCACAAGAGAAACAATCATAAGAGAAGATATTCACATAATTGTTTATCACTTTAGAGTTTTAATTGCAAGGATTGTAATGCATATTCATATCCATTTAATATCCAAAAATATCAATGAGAAATAGGAACGTAGAAATTACTGAAAAAAAATATCCATAACATCCCGCTATTAAAAAATATCATACAAAATATCCAAAAGTCTCAAAATAAATCTCATTTATTCTAAGTAATAAATGTTTTAGGGATTAGGAAGAAGAAAATGACTCTAATCCTTCACTGTGGATTCATCCCCTAAGTTATAATTGAAGATGTCCTCAGAAATGTGAAAGTAATCTTGGGCGCTAGCATGTCCCTTAGTTTGTCACTCACTTCTGGTATGGCGAAGAACACCTCGCGATGCGCTATTTCTCCCTCCTGATGGATCACCATCTCCTCAGGCTCTTCCAGATTTCCATCCTCGTTTGGAGCGAGGGCTATTTCCATCTTGTGGAGCTCATAATCGTCCACGAACTCAAATATGTTGTATCAGAATTTGTCGGATCCTTAATCATCCAGGCTATGTAATGCCATGCTTCAGCCAATTGGAGAAGAGCCTTAGAAAATGTTGTTAGCTACTCCTTTAGAACCCAGTACAATTCAATGGGCCAGATCAATGCTCCTCTTTTGTTGATTAAGCCCTTTATACGCTTGCATACAACCTTGGTTTTTTTGAGCACTATAATCCTCCAGTCAGCATCCTTGCAACATGAACCCTTGGAATCTCTCAAATCTCCTTGAGAAGTTTTTTTTCTAGTTGTTCTAATAATAGGAGGCATACTTTCTACTCTACAATCATAGTACTAGAAACATAAAAAAAAAATTAAGTGAAAATAAATCAGATAAAGAATATCTTTACGACACAGTGAGATGAGGTTTTCCCAGTCTTTAGCATGTATACGGAGGGGTAGTTTGAAACATGAATGACCTGTCTCTCATACAATTTTGTTATAACGACCTATGCTACCTTATTCGTGAACGATGACTTCTTGATAAATACTAAGAAAAATATTATAATTAGGAAAAAGGTTCAATGGTTCCTTAATCAAACATGTGATATGGGCCCATTTATTAAAAAATAAATGTATAATGCCTTTTATGTAAGGTTAAAATAAAAGTTTAAGTCCCACAATAAACGTATGTAAAACATTAATAAACTGCATAAAATGATCTTGGCATTAACTAGGTTTTTTTTTTCGCTCATTAGAGCCCCACGACATACATACTCAGACCCAGGAATGCCCCACATCACCATGCCTGCCAATTGACAATCTTATTGCCTACCTGGGAGGGGGAAAGTAAGTGGCGTGAGTTAAAAACCCAGTAAGGAAGTGTAAACAAGAAACAATTATTCACATAAGCACAATACAAGACTATTCTCATCGTACATAAGCTTAAAATAATATATCGTTCACATATCATAATCTCATACATTTTATATGAATATTTCATCATAACAAATAAAACACACAATTCTATGAGGTAACCAGTAAACCATAAACTAGTAAATCCTCCTCTGTGAGGTATTCAAGAGTTCTAGTCCTAGAATAACCTCGATGCGTCTACCCTATGAGCTATGTCAAACCTTAGTAACTCATTTGTTGTGTCACGTTCAACATAATAATAACATTTGCTTTCTCATACAACATACAAAAAGCTCATCTCATAATGTTATGTCTCATACACTAGACATAAGCTCATAAAAAATGTAGTTAACTTCCGTACCTCAAGTCCAAGAGCAAGACACTTAGCAACGAGCCTAGAATCACAATCAAACACTTGTCTCAATATCAAGTAAAACTAACCGTACCATACACGCATACTCCATGTGTGCATGGGTTATGCACACGTGGCACAAGTTTCACCACAGTTATAAACAATAATTCCTCATAAAATCATAAAATAATATTTTCAATTCTATTGAGTAATCCTCAATGGTTACAAGACAAGAACCTTATATTTAATTAATTGGCATGTCTTTGAAGGTAAAAATGAACTTGCATGTAACATGCCTACATGGGAGGGATTTTAAAACACGCTTTGAAGTTGGTAAATTCTATTCCTTTATTTTATTGTTACTTTCATAATAATTCAAAAACAATAAAATAGTTTACAAACTTGGTTACTACTATTTTCTTCCCTTAAATTATATAATTGTCATTCATGAATTTCATACAAAAATTTATTTTACTAAAATAATTCTTTAGCTTTAATTGTATAAAATATGAATCTTATTCATTATTTATTAACAATTAAAATGTTACAATTTTTTTTTAGTTACTTATGAAATAATTAATTTGATAAAAGTCTTCTTTTATCTTAGCAAAATAAAATAAATAATAAAACCTGACATATTAATTTCTTAACAATAACATTTCTAGATCACAAAATGTATATTAGTTTATAATTATCTAGATATTGGTGCAAGGATCAATATATCTCACATATTTTTAAATATTCTTTTAAAAGTAGTTTTCGTCAAATTTTAAACTAAATTGTAGCATGTATTTGTTGAAGAAAAATACTTAATTAACATGTGAAAATCACCTTTTTTTTTTCTTGTCTTAGTTTTAAAAACATAAAAAAAATAAGACATTGTTTATTTCTCTTATTTATTTATGAATTTCCATAACATACGAAAACAAAATCAGCAAGCATAAATTATTAAAAAAATGCTCATACTCATTTTAGCCCATTAACCTATCATGTTTCTATAATTTTTATGCATCCGTGATTCAATTAGAATGCACCAATAATTTAACCATGATTAAAACAATAATTTACAAAAACAATGCCTAGGCCGAATACAATATTAAAATAACACACAACATATTCAACTAAATCATGTTACCCTTATACAATTAAATACCTCAAATAATCATGCTAATAAGTGAGCAAATAAAAATAAAAAATAAAAAAAGAAATCCTAAGTCTACAACAAGACATATGGTTGAAACTCATGACAGTTTAACAATAAATACCACAATTCTCATATGCTCATAATCTAATGGTCTTAGAAATAAAATCCAGAAACAAACACAACTTTTAATCCTTTTAAAACACCGTAGGCTGAAATAACAATAACCCAATATTAATCTTCCAAATAAGATCATAGTTCTTACAAATATTTTGAATCACTATAGGATACAACACCAAAACAATATAATCATGTTCTTAATAAAAGTAACCATTCCCTCAAACCATAGAAATGATTATCCAAATTCTACTTAAATATCACAAACCCTAAAACATGCATTCAACAACACAACAAAACAAATCAAAAGAAAAATAAACTAAGCCTATACACATATTGGTCGAAACAACCATAAAACAAACCCATCATGATCAACATATTTTCATATCTCAATATCATGCCTCAACATCAAAACTCAAAAACATAAACAAAAAAAAAAAATTAACCATTAAAATAACAAAACAATTAGAGATTCCCATTACCTTCTTTGATAGAGATCAACAACTCAAAAACTAAAATCTCCCCTTTGATACACAACTAGGGTTTTTGAAACCCACAACAAAGAAAAGAAAAATTGCTCTTAGATACCTCCTTGCGCACAATCAAATCTCATAAAGAATTTTACAAAATAAAACAATTGAATTTCAATTCAAACAATTACTACCAATCAATTCAAATAATTAAAATAAAATTCTAACAGTTAACAAACAACAATTAAATAATATAAACACATAATTAAAATAATAAAAAATTTGTGCTCTACAATATAACATCTGTGAAAGGAATTTCGTCCCAAAATTATTTCTTACCAAACAAATTGCGATATGTTTCTCTCATGTCCTCCTCTAGCTCCCATGTTTCATCTCTCTCCATACTATTCTTCCACAACACCTTAAATAATGGAATCTTCTTGAACCTTAGTTCTATGACTCCCGCTTCAATGATACGCTTAGGCAGCTCATCGTACCTCAGGTCCTGCTATAGCTGTAATAATTCATAACTCAAAACATGGGAGGGATCTGATATGTACTTACGCAACATCTATATGCAACTTTCCCAACTTTGTCCAAAATCTGAAATGGACCTATATATCTCAGGCTTAATTTCCCTTTCTTACAAAAACACATAACTCCTTTCATTGGAGAGACTCTCCAAACACAAACTTTCCTATTGAAAACTCGACGTCCCTTGTCTTAATGTCTTGGTATCACTTTTGTGCACTTTGAGCGGTAAGCATCCTCTGGCAAATTTTCTCAATCGCCTCACTGGCTTCTCTAACAGCCTCAGGGCCTAAAATTTCCTTCTCCCCAACCTCATCCCAATGCAAGGGAGACCAACATTTGCGCTCATAAAGCATCTCATAGGCAGCCATCCCAATGGTCGACTGATAACTATTATTATAGTAGAACTCCATCAGGGGTAAGTATCATCTCCAAGACTCTGAAAAGTCCACAACATACAACATCTCAACATATCCTCCAAAAACTGAAGAGTCCTCTCAGACTGTCCATCGGTCTGAGGGTGAAAAGTGGTACTGAATTTCAATCTTCTACACATCGCTTTCTAAAATTCTTTCTGCAAGTTCGATATAAACACTGACCCTATGTCACAGATAAGTTACTTTGGTACCCCATGAAGTCTCACAATCTCACTAACATATAACTTTGCATACTGGTCCATTGAATAGGTAGTCTTCACTGGCAAGAAATGAGCAGACTTAGTGAGTCTATCTTTTATTATCCAGGAAAAGTCATGCTGTTTTGTGGTCCTAGGTAACCTTACCACAAAATCCATTGCTATGTCTCCCCACTACCATTCCGGAATGTAGAGTGGTTATGGTAACCCTACTGGTTTCTGATGTTATGCCTTCACTTGCTGACAAGTTCAGCATCTGGGGACAAACTCAGTGATGTCTTTCTTTATTCCTAGCCACCAGTACAGTGCCTTATGGTCTTGGTACATCTTGATGGATCCCAGATCCAAATAGTAGGTTTTCGTATGTGCTACCTTCATAATACTATCCTTAAACTCATCATCACTAAGCACAGAAATCCTATCCTTGTATCGCAGAAACTATCATTTGGACATAAAGAAGTTGTTGTTACCATCTTCTTGTACCAAAGCCTCTTGTTTCATTAAGGCTTTGTTACACCCAAATTTTGAGAATTGAAATATTTGATCTTGAAAGACAGGCTCGTAAAGTGTAAGCTCGAAATAAGCAAGTGTGCCCTGTCATCAGCATTTATGTGAATTAGGTTTGACAGTCTCGCTTAAGTAATAAAACGACGATGTTAGATTTAGTCAGCTCAGAACCACGCATGGTCTCGAAGGTGTTCCAAGGTTACAAGTCAAGCTCGAAGCTACAATTACAAACGTTCAATACATGTATAAATATCCTGGTTTATTCTTGTTGGCGATCTAGTATCAGTCAAGAAGGTTCGAGCTTGGGCATTGCGAGCTCGGAGAGGATGATCTCTATAAAGTTACTTTCTAATGTTGAGGCAAACCAATGTAGCAATCTCGCAAAGATTGATCGATCTAGAAAGTATGTAAGTTATATGTTTGAGGTCAATAATCTATTATGAATACGTTTACCATTTGAAAATCCCTATATCTAGGGGATTTGATGTAATTTGTTAATAAATTCTGATTGTCATGGGATATTATTTATTTAACAGCATTTATTTGTATTTGTTTGAAATGTGAATGATAACTTCCCAAAATAAGAGGGAAGGTATTCTATAAACCAGTCTATAAATAGACTGGAGAAATTCATTTGTAAGGACGTTGAATTAGGTACTGGGAATACTCTGCTAAATTGCTTTCTAAGAGCTTTAAGAGAATTCCACCATTAAATAATATATACTCGTAGACTAGGCATATTTTAACTATTGAACCACGTAAAATATCGTGTGTTATTATTGATTTTTATTATTTGGTGTTTAGTGCTCTCCTTTTCTAAGTTGACGAAAAACGACATCAATAGTTAGTGCTTTCATTGAGAGCCATTCACCAAGATAATTAGCCTATTTAATCAGAAAACCTCCAGAACTATCAATGGCTGCCGCAAACAACTCTAGAACTAGTGGGCGACCATTGCCTCAAATACCAGAGGAGAAAACTCATCACTCCAAAGACTATCCATGAAGAAAGAAGAGACTCATCCAATTCACGGGGGCCACCTGCTCCCAGGCCGAATGAGGATCTTTACTATAATCTAGAAAAATATGTTCCTATTGTGGAACTGGAGAATCTCCAGTTGCACAAACAATTGGCAGAGGCAATAAAGCGCAACGAGTAATCAGCCAGACAGGCTGTCGAGGCCCAGACACAATCCCGGAGACCTAGAGGACGTCCCCGAGGGAGCACGACCTCCAAAAGGGCGGAACAAAGGACGCAGCAGGATCAGCCAAGGCCCCAGAGAAACACCCGGCCTGAGGCGACTGACAACCTGATTGTAGAGCTGTCAACAGGGACAGGGAATAATCGAGCTCCTCCATTAGCTCGGAAACCGAATCTCGGAGATGCAAGAAACAACCTGGAACCTGTCTAGGCCGTGTAATGTCCCAAAATCCCTAATGTAGCTTAATGGTCAGATTAGGATTAAATGCATATTATGTGATTAAATGCATTATTATGTGAAATATATGATGATAATTTCATGCATGTGGGTTCACTTATTATTTGAAGGGCATTTTTGTAATTTAGCCCATTAAGAGCATATCTGTATATTTTTATGCATGTTGGTAAATTATAATGTGGATATGTTTAAGCTATTCGGCATGAGACAATCTTAGAATGCAAATTAGCAGTTTGGTCCTAACGAGAATGATTTTCGGGCTCGGGGTGAGCCTAGAGGTAATTTGATGTTTAATACATTACCGGGAATGAACGGGTAATGGGATATGATTTAATTATTATATGAGAATATTGAGAATAACGGGAATTGGAGGACATTAATTATAAATAGCAAGATAAGTGGGAAATGACTATTTTGCCCTTGGTGGCTAAAAAATGGATTAAATGGACATAGGGGCATTTTGGTCTATTGACCAAGGGTAATATTTAAACTAGGTTGCTGGTTGTAGAAGCTTTAGACAGCCAAAAACAGAGCCCTTTTCTTCTTCCTCTCGATCATCTCTCCTTCTCTTCTTTTCCTTTGAATTTTTGAAGCAAGATTGAGGATTTAAGCTACGGAATCAAAGCTTGAGGTTTTAGGGTTGTGATTAGTAGGTGAAGGGGATTAAAATCTATGATTTTGGTAAGGTTTTAGCCATGTGTTTTCTAGTTTTGCTCTGTTTTTAAGTTTGTTTTTTAGCTTGAGTTTTGGATCTTAGAAGTGGTTATTAGGTGTGGTTTGAAATGATTCAAAGATTGGGTTTTGTGGTTAAACTAGTGGATATGCTGTGTTGATGTTTGGTTTTGATTTTTGGATGGTTTGATGGAAGTTTTATTGAGGTTTGAATTAAGAAAATGGCAGGGGGATGTGTTCATAGGGTCAAGTCGCGACTTGGCCTAGGCATGTCACGACCCGCCCCTGGTACCCCAAATAGATTACTCTTTGTCTTGGGGGCGCGCCGCGACTCACTAGGCCAAGTCGCGACTCGCCCCTTCCTTTTGTTCCAGGTAGGGTTTTTCAAGGGCTTAGGCTTGAGGGTTCATTTCCTAAGGCTCGGGATCGAATCTACTAACTGTTTTAGTACGATTTGAGGCCCCAGGAGTGAGGTTTTAAATTATAAACCTTTTATTATTTATATTTATTGATGGAATGCCATATTGGTTATGAGTAGGTGACCGCTAAGGAATTTAAGGACTGATCGTTCTCAAAGGTCGTTCTTTTATTCTTTCTCGCTCGAACCAGAGGTAAGAAAACTGCACCCAGTATATGACATGAATGGTTATTGTCAAAGCATGTCGAGTGCTTATATATTGACATTGGTTGCATAGTAAATACATAGTAGCTTGGCTTATTTGTGTATGGTACTAACTTATTAGTCAAAGAACGGCAATGGTGTTTAGTATTTTTCCTGAAGCTGTGACTTATCTATCAAGTTCAGCGGTGATATGAGCACTGGTCATATCCTATTGATTTAAGAGTGAATAATGACATTAATGTATTTGACACAGGCCAAAATGATTAGATCTAATCACCATGAGCATGAAATGCTTGACCGACCCTAAGTTTGATGAAATCTAAAAGCGCTTTTCTAGTCTGAAGACTAGTTTCATAGAGTCAGAGCCAAAAGACTCAAGTGACTGAATGTCACATGGCTTAGGGTCCAGAGCCCTAGAGATAGACTTATTAGTCATCTATTCAGAGATAGACTTATTAGTGATCTATTCAGAGTATGACTTAATAGTCACTTATCTGACTAGGGTGCGGAGCCCAAAGTGTGTCTCACTTATCTGATTTGGGCTATAAGCCCGAGCATGATTACCAAAATCATTTATTGATATTACATACATGCAGTAAAAAGTTTTCTCGCTGAGCCTTGGTTGATGGGTGCTATGTGATGCAGTTAAAGGGAAATAAAAGTTCACCCAGCCTTGAGTGGAGAGCTTAGGTGGCAATGTGTACTTATGAGGTCGCTTCACCACCACAGCCAAGGTGTTTCTCAGAGGTCAGTGGGTTGTAATTTTTATAGTGTAATGGCCATTTTGGATTGTAAATAACTTTGAAAACACTTTTATGGGCCCATGTACAGTTTTATGTTTTACATAAAATATATACATTCCTTTTGAATTGAGATTTTCACCTTAGCCTATTAATAACACCTAGATGAATGTTTATAACCAAATGACTCGTTTAGAGAGTTAAGCACTGTTTAAAGTCCACAGTAACGGGCTTGGAGTAACCAGAACATTACATCCCAGCTTTGGGCCATCTAGGCCCAACAATAGGAGGCAGTCGCTGTCACTCATAAGACATCCACCATCTCCAATAAGGCACCCCTCACCAGTCCGAGAGGTCCCACGACCTGCACCACGGAGGCGGTCTCGCAGTGGAAATCAGGATGGAAACCGACAAGCCATACTCGGACAGGAGAATGAAAGGGAGGCTACCTGGGAGCACAAAGCTCCTCAACCTTCGGGAAGCCAGGTTTCACGATCACAAACCACTGGGGTGAGGAGGCTAGCATGGAACCCACCTCATAATCACCGAGCCTCGCCGCCCGAAAGAGTTGTAAGCTTCAAAAGCAGGAGCTCGGATTACACTTTGTCTATAAGCATATATAATACTAAACCTAAACATACTGGGAATCGAGGAAATCATCTGGACCTGTTGGATCACCTGAACCATAACTAGAGGCAAGATGATCCCCCAAACCATGATCTATGAAAAATTGTAAGTAATCGGCGTATCACCCTATGCCAAGACAAGGAGCTGGAGTTTTTATTCACGATAACCAATTCCTTCAAGTTCAAGCTCGACCCCCAATGGATCTAGTCTAGGAGAAGATTTATCAGTTGGAAAGGGCATTCAGGCTCCTACAAGACGAGCGGAGCAGAGATGTGGATGAAGAGTTTGATGAGGAGCTCAAGCCTTTTGCCCTGCATATTTCTAATACCCCATTTTCACAAGGGTTTAGGATACTCCATGTAGCACCATTCGATGGAAACTCGGACACATATATTCATCTGAGCACCTTTAATACCATCATGTGAGCTAGCTATATTGGCTACGAGCTTCGATGCATGTTGTTTCCAGCTACTCTCATGGGACCATCAAAAAATTGTTTGAGAAGTTTTGAAGACATTCGATCTCGTCCTGGGATCAATTAGCAAGAGAGTTTAAAATACAATTCAACGCTATGGTTGGCGTCAGGCCTGAGGCCTTGGCCATGACCAATGTCCGACAATAGCAAGGGGAATCACTGAAAAGTTACCTTACGAGGTTTAATATAGAAGTGGCCTGAGCTCGAAATGTCGATTATAGTGGCCACTTGATGGCTGTTAGAGCTGCTATACTACCAGGAAGTCCCTTTTGGGAAGATTTACAAAGGAAACCCATTAGGTCATTAACCAAGTTCAACTGGAGGGCCCAGAGGTTTGTCAATGTAGGAGAGGCAAGGTTAGCCTTAAACTTGACCTCCTAGCTCATGACTACAATGACAAACGTTAACTAAGCCCCGACCTCGGCAACCCCATCAACGTCAAAATCCTTTGGGGATAACACTTCTAACAGGAAGAAAAACAAAGGGGATAACCCCGAGGCTGATGAAAGGAAAAAGAAGATGGGAGATAAGTATTTCTCTATCTACACAGTGTATACCAAGCTCAATGAGACTCAGGAAAAAATATTTCTAGCAAATGAAAATCAGGTCTCATTCAGGCAAACTGACCTAATCGGGATTCAGAAGGCAAAAAAGGACCCCAATAAATACTGTAGATTCCACATAGATATCAGACACACAAATGATGAGTGCCAAAAACTAAAGGACGAGATCGAGGGCTTGATCTCAAGGATATATTTCAGAGATTATGTAAGAAACCGAAATTCCCACAAAACCTCAACAAGTCAAAGGGCAACTGCTGCACAACCTACCCAATAGAGTAACTCCTAAGTACGGGAGGATGAGTGACCTCCTCCAAATGATGGAGAAGATGTAGTAACAATCTCAGAGGGACCTCATATTCCAAGTTTGGGCAGGAACGCCCAAAAGAGATACATCAACGAGCTCAAGACTAGAGGCGGTTCTCCCTATGAACACTAACTACGAGCTTCAAAGCAGCAAAGGGTTGAAACTCTACCCATGATGTTTACTGAAGAGAATGTGTCACACGTCCAGTTTCCTGACAATGACCCTCTGGTCATTACTTTTTAGCTTGCGAACAGGAGGGTACGTCGGGTCGTGGTTGATAACGAGAGCTCGATGAATATCCTTTATAAGGCCACTCTAGAAAATATGGGACTCACACTTCGCGATTTGAAAGCATGTGCAACAACACTATCTCGATTTTAGGAGAAATGGTTGCCTGTACGGGATCCATCAAACTCCCCATGACTTTGGGAGACTATCCAGTCTCGATAACTAAGATGATGGAGTTCGTGGTGGTGGATACCCCGTCAGTCTACAACATACTGCTCAGGATACCCGCCCTGATTGGGTTGGGGGAAGTATCGTCTATCAGGGATCTGGCCTCAAGTTCGCAACTTTTAGTTGTATCAGGACATTGAATGGGGACTAGCTCACAGGAAGGAAATGCTACAACATTTCCATGAGAGGAAAAAATCAAACAAGTGTCCAGACACTTGTAGTTATTTAGGAGATGGATGGATCTGTCTTCAAGACAGAAGAGGAGATCGACCCAAAGTAGAAGAAAGGGCCGATCTTGAACCACTTGAAGATCTCGAGGAAGTTGAGCTTGATGAAAAGGATGCCACGAAGGTGGTAAAAATGGGCAAGAACCTTTTTGAAAAAGAAAGATAGAAATTAATTTGCTTCTTGAAAGAAAACCAGGATGTGTTCGCATGGTCGCACTAGAATATGGTAGGAATTAGTCTGAATGTCATAAGCCATGCACTAAATACTGACAAGAGCTTCCCTCCGAAGCAGCAAAAACGAAGGCTCCTGAACGATGACAAAAAGAGTCCCACAAGGAAGAGGTCGAGACGTTAAAAGAAAATTGATTCATACGAGATGCTTTTTATCTTGATTGGATCGCCAGTCCAGTGTTGGTCTTAAAGCCCAATGAAAAAAGGAAAACCTGTATCGACTACTCAGTTCTTAATAAGGCGTGCCCTAATGATTGCTTCCCTTTATGTCGGATAGACCAGCTCATAGATGCCACTATAGGTCACGACATCATGTAATTCATGGATGCATTTTATGGATATAACCAGATTGCCATGCATGCGGTGGACCAAGAACATATGAGCTTTCTGACAAGTAAAGGATTATATTCCTACAACGCCATGCCTTTCGGGCTCAAAAACTCTAGAGCCACATACAAAAGGCTGGTAAATAGGATGTTCACTGAACAAATAGGAAATAACATGGATGTTTATGTGGATGATATGTTGGTTAAGTCTAAACATTACAATAACCATGTGGATGATCTCTCTGAGTGGTTTACTGTACTTCAGAAATACAACATGAAGCTTAACCCACAAAAATGCTCATTTGGTGTATCTTCAAGTAAGTTCCTTCGATTTATAGTAAATTCACAGGGAATAGATGTTAACCCAAACAAGATTAAGGTGTTAATAAATATGCCCTCACCTCGAAAACATAAGGATGTCTAGAGCTTAACTGGACGAATGGCGGCCTTAAGTACGTTTATCTCGAAATCTACAGACCGATGCCTTCCATTCTTTAATGTTTTAAGAGGGGGAAAAAATTCAAGTGGTCGGAAGAGTGCGGGCTTGCATTTCAAGACCTTAAGAAACACCTCGCTAAACCACCAATCTAGTCTAAACTGATTACAAGAGATATTTTGTATCTATACCTTGCAACGACTGAGGACTCCAAGTGCAGTACTAGTACGAGAGGATAAGAAAATACAAATATCTGTATACTATGTCAGCAAAAGATTATTAGGTGCAGAATCGAGATACCCATTTATGGAAAAACTGGCTCTGAGCCTGATACACGTATATCGAAAACTCTGACCCTTCTTCCAAGCACATCCTATTCATGTGTTAATTGACTAGCCACTACGACAAGTTTTGTCAAAGCCAGAAGCATCTGAAAGATTGTTAAAGTGGGCTGTCGAACTCAGACAATTTGAGATCACATATCATCCTAGAACCACAATCAAAGGACAGGCACTGGCAAATTTTATTGTCGAATGCACCGGGATCTCCAATGACGAAGTTGTAACCCCATCCCACCAGCTATGGAAACTTTATGTCGATGGATCCTCTAATGAAAATGGATCGGGGGCCGGTATCATATTATTTACCCCAACAGAAAATCGTTTCCACTTGACTTTAAGGTTCCTCTTCGAAGCATTAAACAACGAGGTTGAATACAAGGCATTACTATTAGGACTTCGAATAGCTAGAGTGCTAAAAAAAAGGGCTATAAATTGCTATAGCGACTCGCAACTAGTGGTTAACCAAGTCTTAGGGGAATAGCAGACTCCTGGCATAAAAATGGTCGCGTACCTAGAGATAGAAAATACTGCACTCGCATAGTTTGAGTTCTACGTTATAGAGCAAGTCCCCCAAGAACAAAATTCAAATGAAGATGCATTGGTTAGGCTTGCCACAACTAACGAGGTTGATACACTGAATGTGGTCCCAGTAGAGTTTCTACCGACCCCAAGTATTAACGAGCCTCACGAAGAAGAAGTATGCATTTATTGACTCGCAACCATCCTAGATGACCCCAATAATTGACTACCTCAAAACCAGAAGTCTCCCACTAGACCGGAACGAGGCTAGAAAGTTGATATATCAAATCCCAAGATTCACTATTGTAGAGGTGAAGTTGTACAGAAGGGGCTACTCTATGTCGTTACTTTGATGTGTAACTCCACCCGAGGCAAAGAAGATTTTGGAAGAAATCCATGAAGGGTTTTGTGAAGATCACACTGGGGGGCATAGTCTATCCAAAAAGGTGGTAAGGCAGGGCTAATTCTGGCTCACTATCAATGCAGACTAGTTTAAATATGTCAAATTATGTGATAAATGTCAATGGTTTGCCTCCATTTCGTGAGCTCCACCCACCGATCTTACCATGATTAGCTCTTTATGGCCATTCGCAGTATGGGGATTTACCTCATAGGCTCATTGCCAACTTGAAAAGGTGGGGTAAGGTACGCTTTGGTCGCAGTTCATTATTTTCCAAAATGGGTAGAAGCTGAGCAATTGGCTACTATTACCTAGAAAAAAGTCTTAGAATTCGTTGTAAAAAATATCATCTGTAGATATGGGATGCCTAGGAAAATAGTATCAGACAATGGAACCCAGTTCGACAGTGATCTTTTAACCCATTTCTGCAAAAAAATGGGATAATAAAAATTTTCTCCTCTGTGGCACATCCCCAGTCAAACGGCCAGGTCGAAGGAGTCAATAAAACCTTAAAAATCTCAATGAAGAAAAGGTTAGAAGAAGTAAAGGGGAAATGGCCCGATGAATTGCCTTAAGTCTTGGGAGCTTATAGAACCACAACATGGACTTCAACAAGACATACTCCCTTCTCCCTAGCTTATGGATGCGAGGCCATGTTGCCTATTGATGTCGAAATCCCTACAACTCTGCGCCATGCATACAATCAGGCCAAGAACCAATCTCAACTCAAAGAAATTTTAGACCTCATTGAAGAAAGATGAGATGAAGCCCATTTGAAAAATGTTGCATACCAACAGCGAGCTACTATATATTTTAACAAGAGAGTTCAAGATAGAAAATTTGGATTGGGAGACCTGGTGCTAAGGTGCATATTTTTAGCTACACGAGACCCGTCTGGTGGGGTACTTGGACCTAATTGGGAAGGGCTTTACCAGATCGAGTCTATCATTCGACCGGGAGTGTATAAACTAGTGAGGTTAAATGGAGAGTTGGTTCCACGGGCTTGGAATGGTGAACATCTATGACCTTATTATCAGTAGTGTAGGAATGATGTTTCCCTTGTCACCAAGCAAGTGCTTGATTTTTTTTTACTTTTTATCATTAAATTTCTAAAGTTTAATCAAAAGGTGTGTTTTCATTTTATTGTTGTACTTTTTTGCAAACCCTTTTAATTCAATACCATAGGTTTGAAAAAATATATGACATAACAAAAAAATGTCTGGATTGTTAACTCGACATGAAAATAAATAAGTGTTCACGCGAGCTAAAAATGTCTGGAATGTTAACCCGACATGAAAATAAATAAGTGTACATGCAAGTTAAAAATTTCTGGATTATTAACCCAACTTAAAATATAAGTGTATGGATTATGAACCAAACACACAAGCTAAGTTAGTTTGGAACAAACTAGTACAACCTAATTGACAGTAAAAAAAGTTGGGATTTTAGATAAACCAGCTGCCAACTAAGTCGACTCCAAGCCTGAAAAGTTTTGCAAATAAGTCTCGACCTCATAACCTCGAGGAAAAACTCCAGGATGAGAAAAATTGACTAGAAAAGAAAATATAACCAAACTACTTAAATTACATGCCAATTAAGTACTTTTTAGTACATGGTTAAAGTAAGGTTCAACAATGACAATAATGAAGTCAAACATGGATACTTTGAATAAACTGTGCATGAATGCATTGAAATTCGAGCTTAAATCCAATAGATGTATTTGTGTAAATAAAAAAATATAAAAGCAAGTCTTTAATATTAATGTGCTCAAAATATTTCTACCTAGAAATGTAAAAGTAAAATATTAAGGCAAAAAGATTAATGTAAAATAAAATGCATGAAGATTTTTGTGCTAGAGAGTCGTGTGCATAAAGATTAAAATTACTATTTAGTGATAATAAAAATAGCTCTGAATCGAGCAATAAATTGTCTTGGCCCCAAGGGGTCGTATATATATATAGTAATATATAAAGATGTATTTATAAAAGTAATAAAGGGACGCAACCCATGGTTTTGCGGTCATGGGTTAGACGCCTCCCCAACCCCGGTGTTAGATGCCTTTGCTCCCTCCTCAACTTCGATTTTGTCCTCCTCTTCCTCAAGTTGAGCTTCCCATTTGGCAACAAATTTTTCCTCGAGGTTGGCTAAGAAGCTGGTGTCAAGGTCAGGATTGTTCACCAAAATCTGGTACATCACCATGTCGATGGCGCAGTCCTTCCTAGATTTGAACTCCTCCTGGATGCAGATTTTCTCACCTTCGATTTTCCCGAAGGTTGCCTTCTTTTCCTCCTCCAACTTGGCATTCAGCTCTCGAAGTTCCTTAATCTTGGAGTCTTTCTTCTTGATCTTAGAATTCTTAGCCTCAACCTCTTTCAAGGTCATCGTCATTGTTGATTCGAGGTCAAACACCTTCTGGGCAGCCTCCAGCTTCAGCTCAAGTTCGGACACCTTCAAAATTGTTGCATCCCTTGTCGCCACCTACAGCTTCGCTACTTTGAGCTCGTCTACGAGCTTCAGCTGGGAATTTTTAGCCTCTTGACCATGTACCTTGCTCGTGGCCACCTCGTTGTTCAACTTGAAGTTGTGATGAACAAATGAAGCAAATGCCTTTACACAAAAATAAATACAAGTTAATAAAAGTACAATATAAGTTAGTATAGTGCAAGAAGGTTACAGTAAAAATGACTTACCGAGGATAGAAGCTCGCCACCCTTGTCGAAGATGGTGTTGGTATTGCGGTAGGAGGTAAGGAACTCCCATTGAGGGGCGCTAAGGCTATTGAGACTTTGGCCCATGTTGGACAAGATGTCTGAGTCCAGATTGACTCTGTGTGACCCAGCTGCATTGTCGTGCACGTATTCTAGGACATGAGTTGAGATCGTCCGAAAACGTTCCCATGTGGGGGCTTGATTTTTCTGGGCTGCAGGGGCTTGCTAGGTTGGTTGGGCGACAAGAGGCAAGGTGATGGCATGCACCACTGGCTCGATCTCATTATTCACTTCGACCTTAGAGGTAGGGTCAGCAGCTTGATCTGGGTTCTCTGCTACCAAGGTTGGAGGGGCCACCTCAGGCCTTTTGGGCATCTTCGAGGATTGACCTCCCCGTTGGGACGCCCACTAGCGTTTGCTTGCCTTTGGTGCCAGGGGTGGGTTGAGCACGTTGTCGAGATCTAAATCCATTTCACCTGACAAAAACAAAGGTCACACTTTAGTGATCGAATATAGTTTACTAAATAAAGCAAGACTAAGGATAATAGAAACCTAACTGGCAGTCTTGATAGAGCTTGAGCTTGGGGACCAAGAAATTCACCTATCTTCTAAAGACGCTGGGGGAGTCCCATCTCTATAGGTGGTAGATAACCTCGAAAGGTCCCTATATACATTAGTTATGTATTGAACGACAACCCCATCCCAGACTTCATTTAGACTATACATGGTTTGATACTGCCCTAACCAGCTAACGAACCTACGAACTCTATGATCTACCCATGACCATAAAAAGAAATTATACCTAGCATCCTTAGAGAGGATCAATACAGCACGTTTGTGCTTAAGCAAAGAAGGAGACCACATGGAGGAGTCGAGCACAACTTTGCCTCCATCACCCAAGCTTGGTGATGCTTCGTCATGAGCTTTGTTACCCAAGGCAGGTCGATCATGTCGATGGGCCATAGGGGCATGGGACCGCGAGCTTGAAGATCTCCTCCTAGGGAGAAGTCTGGCAGTGGGAAGCGGCACATGATCCCACCTCAAATATTTGCAGTACGCCGAGTCATCTGTAGATTGGCCTTCTTCTAAGAGGCTGCAGGCTTGGAGCCGATCTTCGTGGAAAAGGTAGTACAAGGATCTCTAACCATAGGGCAGTTGGAGCAAAGCTACTCTATGTCCACCATCATTTCTGATGGGGAGGGGCGGTGGTAGTTGGCTGTAGGAACATACAAGTGTGAATATTTCGAGCTTAACTATTCAATGGAAAAAGGGACAAGTATGTTGAAATAATTACGGATGTATTGGAAGGAGTAAAATCTGGAAGGAGTGAGGCTGTCCGTCCAGAAAAAAGTGAGCTTGAATTTCGGAGGGTTATTTGGCATTTCCTCGATAGGTAGTAAAAGTAGTCTCCCCCATGAGCACGAGAGGGGTTTCTTTTGAGACAAAAAAGATATAGTATCTCTTGAGGTGAAGGCCTTTCCCACTTTAGCTCGTGGTATAGCGACCTGAGGGCTGATAAAACTCTGATGGACTTGGCTTAGAGCTGGATTGGGGCGAGCCCAACGAAGTCCTGAAAATTCTAATAGTTCCCCTGGCCTCATACGCTCACGACTCCATGCGGCGAGCTTGATTTTACAATTGGGATTGCCATCTCCCTGGGTGAAGCAGCTCAATTCTTTCGAAGTTGCTGGCTGGCACATCAGGAAGCCAAAGAGCCTAAGGCCTCGGTCTGCCAGCAACTCGGATATTTGACTGGTAGATGTGACTGAGATTGAATAGTGCTCAACCTCAAAAAATTCCTCTTTCGAGGTGGGAATTGAAATGGCTTAGGAGGTGGAAGGACACGTTGAAGGGTCTTCCATTATAGAAAATAATAGTGCACTAGGCTCGAAGGTGACAGTGACCTTGAGTTTACTGTCAAACGAAACAAGCCTCATCTCCTGATCTGGATCGGGATAAACTGCCACTCAGAGTATCCTTCTCTTTTTCTCCTTGACCTCGTCTATTTGGCATTAAAAGCTAAATCGAATATCTTCTTACTCACACCTTTCTCTGTGCTCGTGTATCAGTCGCTGGTTTCGGATGAAAGGCGATTCATGACTGGGAGTTGATGGGATGTAAGGGATAGCAAGCTCGGGCCCCCACCGATTCTCAAAGTACTGCGACATCTAACAAGAAAGAAAAGGGTGAGGGCCCAGTATATTAAAAATAATAAGGAAAGCATTATACCGATAACTCGAGTTCGAAAGCTCGAGATAACGAGATTGCCTCAATCGAGACTAAAGTCTCGAAAGGGTGAGGTTAACTGTAACGACCCAAATTTCCTAATAAGGTTTAGGACCTTGATTAGGAGGCCGGGAGGGCCATAATTGATTTATTGTGCTATTATGTGATTATATGCATGATTATGTGGGTCATTTTATTATATGATGATAAAAGCATGCATGGGGTTATATACTCTGCCGCGAGGGTATTTTGGTAATTTGGCTCATCGAGAGCGTAATTGTGTACTTGTGTGTATATTGGTAGGCTAATGTTGAGACCACATTATTATGTTGATATATCTGTGATCTGTGACTCGAGACGATCCTAGTGAGCAGATTAGCGAAAAATTCATGGCGGGGAATTATACCCGGCTCGGGGTGAGCCTGGGGGTATAAATGGGAATTTAGTGAGTATATTGGGGTCTATTTTGACATCGAGGAATATTATTGGTGGTTAATTAGGTATTGGGTAGTAAGCGGTAAATATCAGAGACACTCGAGGAGTTAGCGGGAATTGGGGTGAAATGACTAAAATGCCCTAAAGTGGATTAAAGGGTTAGAAATAAAAGGGAGGGCATTAAGATCATTTGGCTTTTTGAAGAGGGGTATTACTGAGGCGTTATGTTAGTGGAAGTGGTAGAATACTACAGAAGTCTGAAGAAGGAATGGAAAGAAAAGAGAAAGGAGAGGAAAATAGAGAGTTTTCTCTAGGGTCGGTTTGTGGTTCTCTCACCAATTTTCTTGGGTTTTCTTGGAGCAAAGCTCAGAGGAGAGCTGGGTTAGGCTGAGCATCAAGGATCCCAAGCTAAGTTTGAAGAACTGGCACGGGTTTAGCAAGAACACACCATCACCTGAGGTAAGACTTTAGAGTTCTTTAGTTTCTGGTTTTGGTTTTTGAACTATGGTGTTTAAGTTGAATCTGATGGGAACTTTAGGGAATTCAAGCCAATGGTTGAGGGAAAGCAAGCTAAGGAGGTGTAGAGGTTGTCTTGAAACCGAATTCCCACTAAAGGTAAGAAATTCTAAGCTTTTAACTTTGATGTTTTGATTGGTTTCTGCTGAGTTTTGATATCTAGAAGTGGCTATGGTGAATTTTGAGATTAGGGATGCATGTGTTTGAGTTCTGGGTATTTGGGGTGCTTGGCATGAGTGGAGTGTGTTAATAAGGTTGTTTTTGAGTTTGGTGAAGGTTTGGAGAGGTTTTGGTTGTGTTTGGCTCGAGGAAATCGCAGGAGAGAAAACTGGGGTATTGCCTGTCTGTGACTAGCGCTACAGCGCTAGCCTTTGGGCGCTGTAGCGCTAGGCCAAGCTTTCTGGGGGAATTGGGTTCTGCTTGTAGCGCTGTAGCGCCCTCCTAAGAGCGCTGCCCTGTTTCTAGAAAGGGATTTTAGGGTTATTTGCAAGGGTTTTTGACCAAGGGTTTGGGGTTTGGTTCCACCACCTTGTCTGGTGGAACTAGGACTTCCCGGGTGCTCAGGATTGGTCCCAAGGCTAGGTTTTGGACTTGAGGTTTGTTGATGACTTTGACCTATGATTGTGTTTAGGTGAGTGCTAGGGCTCGAGAGGGATCGTGCTCAAGGAGTCAAGTGATCAAAGCTAGCGAATCGAAAGGTAAGAAAGCTGCACCTGATTATGTGGTTAGGTTGGGACTAAGTGCTCCCTATGTTTGTATGCATTGTTATGTTAATGTGATTAACCATGTGGACACGATGGGACTAAGAGCTCCCTATATTTGTATATCATGTCATGAGATGGTATTATTATGCCATGGGATATGCGATAACCGGCCTAAGGGTGTCGGAATCAATATTTGCGCACAGGGCGCGGCTCGGGCACTGGTAGCTGAGGCAGCTTATTTATCACTGATCTTGGTTAAGCTGGCCAGAGTTAGTGAGTATTACACTGGGGGCGGCCCAAGTGAGCCGAAGACAGTGTGTTAAATAGAGAGTGGGACCTAAGGGTACTGACCCTGACTATTATTTGATGGATGTGATAAACTGTTGATTCTGAGCGTGAATATTGTGTTATGGATATGATTGGTTGACTGTCTGGATGATAAACTGTTAATCTGCTGAGTGTTATTACTGATTGGATAAATGTTATGAAATGCTGAATTCCTAGCTGTACATTGTGGATTATTTGATTAATAAAGTTGATCTTGCTATGATATCATGCTTTCTTGCTGGGCCCTGGCTCATGGGTGCTACGTGGTGCAGGTAAAGGCAGGGGTATGCTGAATCAACCATGAGTTGGAGAGCTCTGTGTAAAATGTGTACTTTGCCATTAGAGTGGCTTGAATTGTTTATAACCTTTGGAATTTGCTGTAACTAAGTCATCTAAACCCTGTTTTAAGTTTCCATGTATTTAAACTGTCATTTTTAATGAAAATAGCCTGTTTGTGACCAAAATCTTTTACTCCTGATCCGTTGATGACGTTGGATTCACATTTTGTCTAAATGACTTGATTAGCAAGTCTTGCACTATTTAAAACACACAGTGTAACAGTCTTGGTTACCCAGGGCGTTACATTAACTCAAAGGTTATCCTCGAACTATTGTAAAGTTCGGGGTTTTGTTAAATTTAAGGTTGGGTTTTGATGGTGATATTGTTCTTCATGATCTTTTGGGACTCTATTGTGGCTTTGGGACTGTCTTGGTGTGAATTAGGAGAAATTGGCTTGGTGAAAAGCTTGGAAAAACTAGGTTCGTGGGGTCGCTTCGCGACCCTATTTTTGGAGCATCGCGACCCACGTTAACCTAGAGCCTAGATGATTCTCTGAATCACGTAGGCCCACTGCGATTATTGTAAGGGGCTCTCTGACATGAGGCGCACTGCGATCCATCAAGGGGTGTCCCTATGAATAATGTAGGGGGCTCTCTGACTTGAGGCATCCCGCGACCCTTCTAGGGGTGTCCCTTAGATTAATATAGGCGGTTTTCTAACTTGAGGTGCGTCGCCACCCGTCAGGGGTGCCGCATTTCTAATTCGGAGCTTTGGCCAAAATTGGTGTTAGGTGGTGGGAACTCAAACCTAGGGCCGTGGAAGGATTCGACTACCTGGTTTAGTAGATATTTAGGTCTCGAAAGCTAGGACTCGGTCCGGAAGCCTTTCTTTACTCGATATTGATGAGTATCATTTATTACGTTTGTGACTAGGGTATCGCTAGGGCTTGGGACAGGATCCTGCTCGAGGATCGTTCTTAATTCACTCATGCTTGGTCCAGGGGTAAGAAAACTACATCCAATATGTGGCGTATGTGATAAGGGCTTGGCCCGACTAATAGATATAGTTATGATTAGGGCTCAGGCCCCTGTTAATGACCATGATTATTATTATTCCTATGATTGTTTGATTAAGCAGACTCGAATGCTGTGTATGTGTATAATTGTTAAATGGTGTATGCTTATTGGCATTTTATGATTGAAAAGCATTGACTTATATGTCAAGGGGCGGCAATAGGGTGTTTAGCTCTGGTCGTTATGGTTATGCCTAATCAGGAGCGTATTATACATTTGACCGACCCTATGGTCATCAGAAAATTAAAGCGCCAGGTATGCTGGGCCAGCTCTAAGGCTGTTCATATAGAGGATAAGGCAAGGGCCCCGAGGTGACTCTATAGTCCCATATCCTAGGGAAATGGGCCCCCAATATGATTTATTAATCATTTAATTTGGGCAGCGGCCCCGAGGTGACTCTATGGTCACGTATTTAGGGAAACGGGCCCCGATATGACATATTAAAAACAAATCTGGATAGAATGCATGCATGAGTAAATTTTTTACTGCTAGGCATGTTTATTATGATTTTGTGATATGTTATTTGCTCCTTACAAATATGTTTAAATTTTCTTATAGTGCCTTGGCTCACGGGTACGGTGTGGTGCAGGTAAGGGGAAAGAGAAGCTAGATTGGCCATGAGTTGGAGAGCTTCGATGGCGACGTGTACATATGCGGCTGCTCGACCACCACGACCGTGGATTCTTAGAGGAACTAGGCTCAACCCCTATTTTGTCGCTTAGTTCGGATGGTTGTAAATTTTAAGTTGTAATTACCCCTTTTAAACATTATTTTGTGATCCCATATATGAACGTAAATATTTTAATGAAATGGTTATACCTTTTGACAAAAAACTATGAACCTAAACTGTTAATCAAGTTTTGTTACACGTTTATGACCAAATGACTCATTTAGCGAGTCTATCATTATTTAAAATACAAAGTGTTAACTGTCTTGCCTATCCAGGGCGTTATAACATGGTATCAGGGTGTGCCAAGGTTAAGGGTTCCTGGAGACAGCCTGGGCATGTACACTCGCCATTAAAGACAAGCTCGACTCAGGGTTTGGTAACTATTTATGTGGCTATGTGTTTAACTACTTAAATAGGATTTAAATGCCTTATCTGCTTGCCTTGTTAGGGAGCATGAGATATTTGGATAGGGTCTGGCCCTTGACTGCTGCATCAAGGATTATGACATGCATATTTGTATTGATATTTCTTGTGAATGCAAAGAAGACACTTATTAGCACTATTATATGTGCATGTATGGCCGGAAATGCTTATGAGCACTGCTAAATGTTAAAGAAATGCTTATCAGCATCGCTATTTGTTTACGAATGCCAGAAAATGCTTATTAGCAACGCTACTTTCTTATAAATGTTAGGAAATGCTTATTAGCACCATGTTTGATTATGAATATGAACTCGCATGCTTATTAGCATGATTATTGAGTGTGAAGGTTTGTTTGTTCGGTCTTTGACCATAGGCGACAAGAGGTATAGTTATTACTACATAACTGGCTGATTTGAATACTACTGTAAGGTACAAGTTTGGAAGTATGTCTCCAAGGCAGTCGCATCTGCAAGTCGACCAAGAAATACAGGCCTAGAATGGGAATCAGGGTTAGACCCCTCTGCCAACTCCTAAGAATTGGCAGCAAGTGCTTACTGATATGCAAGCCAGCTTACTAAGGCAGGAAGAAGAGATCTGCCTCCTGAGACAGCAACAGGTTCTTGTAGGGAACGTTCAACCAAAGGTACCACCTATGTCGGAGCCGACAGTAGTACAAACAACAGAGGCTTAGAAAAGATGGGAACCTTTTTATAACAGGTTCAAGAAGCAACACCCTCTAGTTTTTAAGGGCACTGCTGATCTGGCTAAGGGCGAGCAGTGGATGAACAGGGTTACCGCTATCCTAGATTTTATGAGGGTAGTTGGTAATGATTGGGTAGCTTGTACCACATACTTGTTTCGGGAGGATGCCTGAATTCGGTAGGAGGTGATATCCCAGACCAGGAACCTTAATACCCTTGATTGGGAAGAGTTTCGAACTCTGTACAATGAGAATTACTACAACGATGTAGTTAGGGTTGTAAAGATAGAAGAGTTCAGTATGTTGTTACAAGGGAACATGTCAGTGTCAGAGTATGCACTGAGATTTGACTGATTAGTCAAATTTACTGCAAACTTGATACCCACTAATGGGACAAGGAAGGAAAAATTCCTTCATGGGCTACAACCTATGACAGCCCGGGATGTGTGTACTTCCACCGTGCCTGCGGTGACGACTTATGCACAGGTGGTGGAGAAAGCCCTTACTACAGAGGACACATAGAACAAAATTTAGTGCGAGAACGTGGCGAGGAGAGACACTAGGAGGTTGAGACCTCCATTCATGGCTTAAGGTAAGGGCAGAGGCCCCAGCGATCAGAAAAGGAAGCCTCTTAATACCTTTTCAGCTCCAGCCCTTGATAGGAGACCGCGTGGTATACAAATAGGTCGCTAGGGTGGCAACGAGGGCTGTAGGACTTACCCAGAATGTGCTAGGTGTAGGAGACGTCACGTGGGAGATTGTTGGGAAAAGGGCTGTGTTCTGTGTGAAATAGTGGGTCACTTAAAGATAGATTGCCCAAGAGCAAGAAAGGAAGAACCAAGGAAGGAAGACAGCTCCACTCCAGCTCGAGTGTTCACATTGGCACAGGCAGAGCCTGAGGCTAGTCCCTCAGTAGTGATAGGTCAGCTTTCTAGTGTTGGAACATCTTATACTATTTTAATTGATTATGGTGCTACACACTCTTTAGTTTCGAGTAGGATAAATGATAGACTATGTAGGCCATGTGATTATTATGCGGTAAGTTTTAGGACCTTACTCTCTACTGGGGAGTTAGTAGTTTCTAGGAGATTGGTCACATCATTGCCGGTGATAGTACATGGCAGAGAGTTTCTAGTTGACTTGATAGAGTTGGTTATGATTGACTTTGACATGATTTTGGGCATGGATTGATTAGTAAAGTATGGGGCAACCATAGGCAGCAAGAAAAATATGGTATCCTTTGAACCTGAAGGTGAGGACCACTTTGTATTTGTTGGCACTGTGCATGGACCCCGTGTACATGTGATATCGACAGTGAGGGCTAGAAACCTACTGCGAGGTGGTTACATAGGATTCCTAGCTAGTGTGGTAGATGCTATTGGGACTAGAAGAGACTAGATTAGTATGTGAGTTTCTAGATGTATTTCCAGAGGATTTACCTGAGCTGTCGCCACAAAGAGAGATAAAGTTTTTTATTAAACTGGCACCAGGGACAAAGTCAGTGTCTAGGAACAGTACCGAATTGCCCCAACAATGTTGAAAGAACTGAAGGTACAGTTACATGAGTTGTCAGACTTGGGTTTTATTAGTCCCAGTTTCTCTCCATGGGGTGCACCAGTCATATTTGTAAAGAAGAAGGATGGTTCTCTGAGGATGTGCCTTGACTACAGGGAAATTAACAAGTTAACAATTAAGAACAAGTATCATCTGCCAAGGATCGATGACTTGTTTGATTACTTGCAGGGTAAGATGGTATTCTCAAAGATATATCTCCGATCAGGGTATCACCAGATGAGGTTCAAGGAGGGAGATATACTAAAGACTGCTTTTCGCACCAGATACGGGCATTATGAGTATCTAGTCATGTCATTTGGTTTGATTAATGCCCCTAAAGCTTTTATGGATCTTATGAAGAGGGCGTTCAAAGATTGTCTGCATCGGTTTGTGATCGTATTCATAAAAAATATTCTGGTTTATTCTTAGTTAGAGTCAGAATATGAGCAGCATCTAATGTTGGTTCTATAGAGGATGAGGGAACACAGTCTATCTGCAAAGTTCAAGAAGTGTGAGTTTTGGCTACTGCAAGTGACTTTCCTTGATCACATTGTCAGTATAGATGGGATCAAGGTGGACCCACCTAAGATTGAGGCAATCAAAGATTGACCAAGGCTAATGAACGCCTCTGAGATTAGGAGTTTCCTTGGTTTGGCAAGTTATTAAATGCATTTTGTGGAAGGATTCTCAAGGATTGATACCCCACTAACAAAACTGACATGCAAGAATCAGAAGTTGCGTGGTAAGATAGGTGTGAGAATAACTTCCAGGAGTTGAAGTGGTGATTGATTAAATCAGGAGAGGTTGGTAGTGTACTGTGATGCCTCAACACAGGGTCTGGGTAGTGTTCTTTGCAGCCAGGAAAGGTGATTGCTAACGCATCATGTCAGTGAAAGAAGTATGAACAGAGATATCCCACTCATGATCTAGAGTTGGCAGCAGTGGTCTTTGCATTAAAGGGATCGAGCCATTACCTTTATGGGGAGAAGTGTGAGAAATATACTGACCACAACACCCTGAAGTATTTCTTTACACAAAAAGACCTAAACATGAGATAGTTGTGTTGGTTGGAGTTTGTGAAGGATTATGACTGTGAAATGCAATATCACCCAGGAAAGGCCAATGTGGTGGCAGATGCCTTAAGCTGGAAGGTTTTGGAATAATTATACAATGCAAGATAGATATCCAAGGAGTTGGCAGAGGATATGACCAGAGCTGGAATAGAATTATTGGTCGGCTAGTTAGCCAACATCACACTACAGTCTACTCTTTTGGAGAGGATAAAGGAAAGTCAATTGAGTGATCAACAGCTGATGAGGATCAGAGGGGATGTCCTAGCAGGAGCGGCTAGGGACTATACTATGTCAGATATAGGCTTACCAAGATACAAGGGTCGGATCTGTGTTCCGATTGATACTATTATCAGATGGGAGATTCTAGATGAATCTCATACCACTCTTTACTCTTTGCATCCAAGAACCATGAAGATGTATCAAGATTTGAGATCGCTATATTGGTGGCCTGGGATGAAGAGGATTGTAACTCAATATGGGGCTAAGTGCTTGACATGTCAGCAAGTCAAGGTTGAGCATCAGAGACCAGCACAGCTATTACAGCCTCTGGATATCCCAGAGTTGAAATGAGAGGATATTACAACGGATTTTGTGGTTGGGTATCCTAGGA
Source organism: Humulus lupulus (assembly GCF_963169125.1). NCBI lineage: Eukaryota > Viridiplantae > Streptophyta > Magnoliopsida > Rosales > Cannabaceae > Humulus > Humulus lupulus. The sequence continues at coordinate 80,019,494 of NC_084796.1, forward strand.
CCATGGGTCAACATGATTCGGTGTGGGTTATCGTGGATTGATCCACCAAATCTGCTCACTTCTTACTAGTGAGGATGACTTATATAGTTGTTCAGTACGTAAATCTCTATGTGAGAGAGATAATGTGCCTTCACGGGGCTCCGAGGTCGATCGTGTTAGATCGAGACCTCACATTTACTTCCAAGTTCTTGCAAAGTCTACAAAAGGCTATGGGTACACAGCTAATGTTTAGTACCGCCTATCATCCTTAGACAAATGGAAAATCTGAGAGGATGATACAAATATTAGAGGACATGCTGCAAGCATGTGTGATGGACATTGAATGGTCCTTGAGTATGTATTAGCCCTTGCTATAAATTTCCTACAATAGCAGCTACCAATCGACCATTAGGGTTGCTCCCTGTGAAATGTTGTATGGTAGGAAATGTAGATCTCCCATTCACTGGGATGAGATGGGAAAAAAGAAATACTTGGGTCTTGAGGTCGTTTAGCGAACCAATGAGGTTATTGAGAAGATCAAAGCTCATATGCTCGCTTCTCAAAGTAGACAAGAAAGTTATGCTAACCTGAAGTGCATGAACAGGGAGTTCAAAGTAGGATACTATGTATTCCTTATAGTTTCACCATGGAAAGGGGTGAAGAGATTTGTGAAGAAGGGTAAGTTGAGCCCTAGGTTTGTAGGACGATTTAAGATCATGGAGAGAGAATTAGTATAGCTATCCTTCTTCTGACACACCAATGAAATTTCCCAATCAGTATTGAAATGAAGTGTTAGAGAATTTCTTTTTCTTGTTACTTGTACATGTAGAATTTGTACTATTGAATAGAGTCTGTCTCAAATTCCTGTATCACTACAAGTCCTGCAGTAACTATAGTAATTGTAGTAAAACCTGACCTGTTGACCCTTTTGCTTTTCCAATGATACAAACGTATTTAAGTAATTGTTCTTCTGTAAGACTGGTCAGGTGGCCTGTAGATTGGTCTTACCCCCAGAATTGTCAACCATACACAATTTGTTTCATATTTCGACGCTTTAGAAGTATGTGTCAGGTGTGACTCATGTATTCAATTACGAAGATCTAGAGTTGTAAGCAGATATTTCCTATGAAGAACAGACAGTCTAAATACTAGATAGGAACTACAAGGTCCTGATGAACAATACCATACCTTTGGTTAAGGTATTATGGAGGAACATCAAGGTCGAGGAAGCAACTTGGGAATTACTCCAACATGGAACAACTTCCCGAGCTGTTTCGGTGCAATTTTAAGGACAAAATCCGTATAAGGAGGGGATAGTTATAACGTCCCAATTTCCTTAATAAGGCTTAGTGCCTTGACTAGGGGACCAGGAGGGCAATAATTGATTTCATTGCATTATTACGTGGTTGTATGCATGATTATACTAATTATGTGAGTTATATTATAATATATGACTGTAGTTGACTGCATGTGGGCTCGTTTCTTATTAGAAGGGCATTTTCGTGATATTGGCCCGTTGAGGGCATATTAGAATATATATATATTTATGTGTGTGTGTGTGTTATATGATTGAGACCACATTATTATGTGGATGTTTTTTGATTATTCAGGAAGGGCGATCCTAGGGAGCAAGTTAGCGGTTTTGTCATAGCGGGGTAAAATACCCTGCTCGGGGTGAGCCTATGGGTATTTTAGTAATTTAATGCATTACAGGGATTGATCGGTAATGGGAAATTATTTGGTTATTATTCGAGGATCATGGAATCAATGGGAATTGTGAGGCATTGATTGAGATTAGAGGGAAAAATGGCAAAGACTAATTCACCCTTGAGGGCATAAGAGAGCAAGGCATAAGACAAGGGGCAATATTTTCCTTTCTCACCTATTAGTGACTTACTCAATAGGTTCCTTTAGTAGTAGGAAACCCAAAAATACTCTCATCACTCTATTCTCTCTGCCTCACATTCTCTCTCTTTTTCTCTCCCTTGCCTACCTTAAAGTCATTGAATTTTTTAAGAGCTAACATTGAACTGAAGGCTTCAGGCTATATTTTGGTTAGTTGTAGCTAGAAGGTCATTAGTCATAATTGAGGTAAGGTTGTAAACCCTATTTTGATTAATTTTGATTTTGTTTTAAGAGTGTTCTTGAGCATTGGGGCTCATGGTGATGATTATGAGTTTTGTGGGAATTTTTATTGAATTTAAGGTTGGGTTTTTATGATGATAATGTGTTTATGATGTTTTGCGACTCAATTGTCACTTTTGGATTGCCTTGGGGTGAATTAGGTGGAAATTGGCTTTGTGAAAAGTGTGAACAAACAAGGTTCGTGGGGATGCGCTGCAGCTCTGTTCTTCGGGTGTCGCAACCAGCATGAAAAAGGAGCCCAGGTGGTTCTCTAAATCATGTAGGCGTCGCGACCCTTCAAGGTTTCATCGTGGCATGCATCCCTGATGTTAAGGCAAAGGGTCTTTCTGACTTGTTTTGCGCGGAGGTGATAATTGGGAGATTTGGCCAAAATTGGTTTTGGGTGGAGAGGAATTCAAACCTAAGGGCCCCGGAGGGATTCTACTAAACGATTTGGTAAAATTCATGCTCAATGAGACTAGGACTCGGTCCAGAAGGGTTTATTTACTCAATATTGATAAATATCATTTATTATGGTTGTGACTAGGGTATTGCTAGGGCTCAGGATAGGATCGTTCTCATGAGTCGTTGATAATTAACTCGTGCTTTGACCAAAGGTAAAAAAATTGCTCCCAATACATTACATATGTGATTAGGAATTTGTCCAATTGATAGATATAGTTATGATAAGGGCTCATGCTCGTGTAAATGTGCATGATTATGATTATGCCTGTCATTGTTTTATTAAGCATGTTTGAATGCTCTATATTTGTATAATTGTTAAATGGTGTATGCTTATTTGCATTATATGATTGAAAAGCATTGAATTATAAGTCAAGGGACGCAATAGCGCGTTGTGCGCTGGTTGTTATGGTTAGAAATAATCAGGAGCATATTATATTCTTGACCGACCCTATGGCCGTTGGAAAATTAATGCGTCAGGTATGTTGGGCCAGCTGAAAGGCTGGTAATACAGAGGATAGGGCAGGGGGCCCGGGATGACTCTATGGTACCATATCCTAGGGCAATGGGCCCCAGTATGATTTATTAATCATTTATTTAGGGCAGCAGCCCTGGGGTGACTCTATGGTCACATATTTAGGGCATCGGGCTCCGATATGACTTATTAGTCACTTATCTGGATAGAATGCATGAACGAGTAGAGTAATTACTGCTACGCATGTTTATTATGATTTTGGGATATGTTATTAACTACTTATGAACATATTTTTTTTTATGAGCCTTGGCTCAAGGGTGCAATGTAGTACAGGTAAGGGGAAATGGAAGCTAGACCAGCCATGTTTTGGAAAGCTTCAGTGGCGACGTGTAAGGGTCAAACCCTATTTTGCTGCTTAGGTCTGCTGGTTGTACTTTTGAATTGTAATTACCCCTTTACCTTTTGAACAAAATTTTTAACCCTAAACCATTAATTACGTTTAGTTACACGTTTATGGCTAAATGACTCATTTAGTGAGTCTAGCACTATTTAAAATACATAGTGTAACTTTCTTTACTATCTAGGACGCTACAGGATCGTTGTAAGCAATTTTAGCAGAAAGTCACAACTTGGATAAATACTCGGCTCAGAGTAAGCTAAGGGATATTTTAGTTATTTTGTTTAATTTGGGAAAGTTTTTGGTAAATCAGATATATTGATGGAATAAATTTATTTGATGGATTAGTGGTTTTATTTGGAGAATAGTGGTGAAATTTAAGGTTTAGTGGAATTTAGGCAAATGACCAAAATGCCCTTGTGGGTTAATGAGAGGTTTATTTGAACTTGGGGCGATATGGTTTTTTTAACCATTAAACTAAGTAAATTTGACATAAGGCTGCACAAAATCACACTTGTACATGTCTCTCTATCACTCCTAGTTTCATTCTTCAAATAGATTGTAAGAGAAAACTCTAATCTTAGGACCAATTCTTGCATTTGATTGGGAAGTTTGGTAAAAGTTGTAGTTGTCAAAGGGGATTACTAGCTATATACTCCTCAGGCCAACTCGAGATTGCATTTTTCATAGAGGTAAGCAATCTTTCTCTGAATTTTTCTTTCAGTTTTTAATTTTTGGGGAAATCTTTGTAAGTGCACATACCACGTCTCTCACTGGGAGACGTTGAAAGGTGTCCAAAAACGTGGACTTTCAATGTCTCCCATAGGGAGACGTTGGATGTCTCTCACGTCTCCAAATTGGAGACATTGAAAGTCCTTGAAAGAATTTTCAACGTCTCCCACTAAGAGACATGAGAGACATCCCACGTCTCCCAATGGGAGACATTGAAAATCTCCCTATTAAAAATAATAGTTAAATTAAAATAAAATTAATAAAATATAATTAATATTTATTTATTAATTTTATTTAATGATTAATTAAAATAAAATTTATTTAATAATATATTTAAATTTAAATTGATTTAATAATTAATTAAAATGATTTTGATTTAATAATTAATTAAATTGAAATTGATATAATTAATAAAATGAAATTGCAAATCTTCATTAATAAAAATTTAGATTGTTTTACAAGATAATAAATATTTGTTAGGGATATGAAAAATTAACAAATATTGCACTATATATAAAAAAAAAAGCGATAAAAAGTAAGAAAACCTATTAATGAGGTCGATATCTTTGGATTATTGGTAGCACATCTGTCACCGATTCTTGTCGCAACTCATCAATTTGTGCCTTTGTATATAGCGTACATGTTAGTTGCAAAAAATATAAAGTAAATTATATTAATGAATTTTTATATTACATTAATATATATGGCTTCAAAAATAATTTGTAAACTTTATTAATAATACCGTTCTCAAGTTATGTTCTGGACTCGCATGTTCAATCAAATCCTTCAACATCCTCATTATGTAGTATCTACATGCCACATTGTCCGATTAGTTTGACCACTAATTAAATTGACACTTAGTAAAAAAATGCATTCATATTATTCAACTTAATAATTATAAAATTTCAATAATTTAAGTTGCAATTACTTACGTGAGGTTGGTTAATTCGTATATTATCAGGGATCTCGACATTAGGAAGATTCGTAGAGAAAACAAAATGAAAGTGTGGACGATCACTGATACAATCTCCTCACGATTATTCAGATCTGAGTTCACCAGATCACAACAATAAGCATGATATGGTGCCAATATAAGCAACATCCAATGTTCACTGCATAAGACAAACAAAAAAATTATAACTCAAATGCTAAACAATGAAAGTATTGATATGGGTCGAACAAACGACAAATTTTTAAACTTATCCATGGTTCAAGGGATAAGCATAACTTGTTCTCTTGATTTTACCTCATTGCATCATCTAAACATATTTTTAACACGATCTTCGAATGAACTCCCTTGAGTGGCTACAATATTAGGATTGACAAATAAAAACTTATTTTTCCAACCTTGTTGTACCACATATCTGTAAATGAACCGAATAAGAAAATAAGAAAATATAATTAGAAAAACAAATTATCTGAATGAATAAATCCAATTAGAAACTAAAATGAAACAAACATTGAGAGATACATACCTCATGTAGCAGACAACAATTGCTTGTCTAATCTTCTCCTTTCGAGAAAACTATAGTATATCATCCTTGCATATGTAACAGTGAGACATATCCTGATAAAAAGCTCCATACTCTATGCCTGGATCGACACACTCGCCATCAGCCCACTGAGATATGATATTATGTAATGTTTCCAATGGAGTGTGGGGCAGTTGTGTTGAAGGAGTTTGTGGTCGTCTTCTTTCTCGTGGTTGATGTGTAGACGGACCTTTTGGTCATTGTGATTTGGTCCTTTTTGTAGAAGGAGCATGTATAAAATAATATCAAAAATTAAAAAAAAATAGAAACAAATTAATATACAATAGTAAAGATATGTATATAAAAATATGGCATCACCTAATGATATATATCTTTAGATATAATGATCAAATCCTTAGGCCACGCTATAGGCATCCTAATGGTTTGAGAGACTACATACATATCCAAATAAGGATATGCAAAAGGAGAGGAGTCGTTGGCTAAAGAATGTCAGTAATCATAACTTGGTAGTTGTTGCCTGCCTCTCTTTCTATGAGATTATCGGATGAACATAGTTTGAATGTTAACCAATGGCTAATTGGCATGCTCCGCCCTGCCCAAGAAACATGTTATATAGAAATGAGCATGTTGAAACAATAAAGAAATCTATTTTGCTTTGGAATATTGAAGAAAATTTTAATTACCTCTTGCGAAAGCGGTTGTATTGATATAATTTGATCTTCTGTTTGAGGCACTAGTGGGTCAAGACTATAGTAGGACGCATGCGGTGAAGGCACTCGTGGGTCGAGAATATAGTAGGATGGTTGCGATAGTAGCACTGGTGGGTCAGGCACATAGTAGGATGGTGGCACTGGTGGGACTCCAATGTTGGATCCCAACCCACTCTGTTGGGCCATGAATTTTCTCAAGAGTTCATCATCACTACAAGAAAAAATGCTTTTAATAAGACCAAAAATGTGTTATCAAAACATACCATTACACTTTTTGACGTGTTAACACCGACTATGTTATCGTAGGTCAAGGTACTTTACATAACACTTCTTCATTGTTATACAGATTTTTTATTATACTGTCAACGATAACACACTTTCTGTGTTATTTTAATAAATAGATAAGTGTTTAATTATATTATTTATAGTCGATTATATAAATTATTTCAATACTTATAAATTTGTGTTATACTACACTTTAGTATAACACATTTTTTTGTGTTATATAATGAAGTTTGCATAACAAAATTCTTTACTTATAAAAAGTGTTATTGTAATAGATATTATAACACATTTTTCGTATTATTTTAATAATTAGATAACTTTAAATTCTCATTATATATTCATTTATATAATACTAATTTATTCTATTATATTTTTTATTTTTTATTTTAATAATTAACATTAGCTTTCTAATATATACTAGCATCATCAAATGAACTTGATTTTCAAATAACAAAAAGTAAAAACATTCAACATTGTATTAACAATCCACAAATTATTTTAAAACATTCAACACTGTCATCAACAACAAAATGTTCTTTAAGTATTCAAGTAGTCTTAAATATTCAACATATTGAAAAGTTACTACTTTCAGCACAAAATATTCGACAGCTGCCCAACACAAAGCCCTCAAAATTAAGTATCATTTTCTATTTCACTTGTCACATCTGCAAAATAAACAAAGAAATATTTTATTGTTATTATCTAGCATCACAAATTACTTCAAGAAAAATGGCCATGTTTCCAGGGAGTGGAGAAATTGCAATAAAAAATGATGAGTTAAGTTAGAAAAGGGTCAGCAAGAAATAGAGTGATTTCTCTTAAAGTAGGAGAGGTCAAGCACTCAAACAGTCCTGTGCAATTTCAATGCAACAGTAACTCACTGCTACTGACCTTTATTCGTCTCTGCTTGTATTTTACTACTGTTTGAGTTTGCGAGTTGGTGTGCTACCGACTCCCCTGGCTTATCGCTCATCAGTCTACTCATAACCAATTTGCAAGATAACCCATCTGATGAGTTGCTTGGCTGAACCACTTGCGATTATGGGAGCATGTCGATGAATAGCTAAAGCTGCAAGAGAGCCCCTGTGAGCTTCAATTGTGAGATAATCATCCCTTTTACTTCTGATATCAAGAAATTTAATGTCACCAGCCTAAGAAGCACTGACAATATGGACGGTAAAATCATCGAAAGCAATGTGTTACTTTTTACCATGAGTAATGACCATTTTGGAAACCGAAAACTATTATCATAATATTCTCTATTTACCTTAGCTGGATCCAGTCCTGGTTGAAAATCAATCCCCACAACTCTTTCAACCCTCTAAGTGTGTGGCCGTACTGCGCAGACCAGCCTATTATAAATGGTAGATGAGTTAAGGACAAAAGCTCCTTCCAGTCACAACAATCACATTTAAGGATTAATGGGTGGCTTACGATTCAGGTGTTCGCACATCATAGAGTCTAACAGAATCATCAACAAAACCAGCAGCGAATTGACTGCCATGAACTTGAGGGGAAAACTACAAAGAGAACACGGAGATGACAAATAAACAAGTGAAACAATTTCAAGTACATACTAACACAAAATATATAAAAATATAAAACTAAGAACACCCATTTAACAAATCCAGTAATCCTGACATACCAGCCAATCGGCGAAAAGTCACACAACCACAAAAGACAAAAATAAAGACATACCAAAGAAACCACAAATGTAACTCAAATATAAAGAGCAACGCATTAAAAACAGAAAGCAACCTGTTATAAATTTTAGAGCTCATTTGGACAATTGGAAATCTACCAAATTACATTTGAATAAAGAAACAAAAAAGCACTCCAACCCAAAGCTAAGTTAATACCAACAGAAGATCAATATCAACAACAAAATACTTGGCAAACCTCATCCCTACTAGCACAGTTCTAGGAGCTGCAAAAATAGCTCATATATATAATAAAAAATAAGAGTTCAGGTTCGGTGTGATATTGATTGAAATAAGAAACAGCTCCAACTTCTCTTATAGGTAATGTCTAGAAAATATGTATCAAGCAACCCATTGACTCGATGTACTAGAGAATAAAATATAAGAATAGGCTTGATGCCAAATCCACCCAACACCAAATTCTATTGCAATAGTTAACCTTCATCTAAATAAATTGTGCATAAAAAATTCTCTTAAAATTGTTTTTTTTAAAAAAAAAAAAGTTATTAGCATAAATACACACCATGCTTTTGTTGTTTGACAATCTAATACCTAAAAAAGAAAATTGCAATAAATTCTTGAGTTTAATAAAGTGTAGCAATTTAAGACCTTATTGTGATTTTTTTTTAAAAATCATAGTTTTTAAATGAATTTTCTTTTTATTTTCCTATACACTAATAGCTAGAAATTTTTTGAGGGTGTAATTAATACAGGGGAATACGAATTTTGACCTTATAAACTACGATTTTTGTTTAAAATATTAATAGTAAGGACTTGATTGCTACTGTTTTTAAAACTGAAAAGATTTTATTGCAAAACAAAAATCTCAAGGATTGACTGCCAACAAAGAAAAATCTATGTGGTATTTATATTCAAAACCCATACCTCAGCTAAAGGAAATATTATTTATATTTAGATATATATACAAAATTTGATGAACTGCAAAAAAAAATAATAATAACACAAGGGAATGTCCTTCATAAACTATCAACTCACTACCTTTTCTACAGATTTTAAGTTTAAAATAATAAGCAAGTAACAAACTTAATGCAATCATTATAGCTGCACACAAGAACACAACAAAAGTATAAGTGACTAATGTTGATATGTTGCAGTTTGGTGATGAAAGAAGAGAATTAAAAAGTTGCTCCTTATCCAGATCCTAAATCATGATTCGAGGAACCTCACCAGAAGCATACTAGCAACAAGACATCAAATATATTAGTTAAATGCCCCTTACTAACTATAAACAGTATGAGTGTCAGCCCTAAGATTACTTTTCATTAAGAATCAAATTACCAGATATCCAGATTGTTGTTACCAATCTACAACAGCATTCAAGCTTCGAATGCTCGGTTTATAACCCTGAATTGAAGAGAAATCAGTAACAAGTTTTTGCTCATCCTTCGATGCATAATCTTTCCAAATGCGAATATGTCTATCACCTGGATCATGCATGGACAGAAAGTTAAACTCCAGGGAGCTGAACTGATAACAGCTACGTGCCACCACAGCACACAGTTTCTATAAGTTACAAAAAACATGACCATCTTTTTTCATAAAATACATTAAAAATGAATTAAATCTTTTAATCCTCAAAGGAAAATATTATTAATCTTAAATTTAATCTTCCAATCCTCATTTTTTTAAATGAAATGTGCTAGATCAGCATACCCGATTCGCTCATTCTCATCTGCAGCAATTACAATAGGCGAGAATGGTTGCAGCAAGATTGTCTTTCTACCCGTCTCAAATCTTGTATCCCACTGAGCAATTTGAGTATTAGGCTTGCTTACAGTTGACCAACAACACAGAAAACAGCAAAACAAAAACATTACAACCCAAGATAAATCACTATATATTCAAGAAAAAGATTAAATTATAGAACATCAAACAATAAAATAATAACCCACAAGAATGCTGGCATTTGGCTATGTGCTCCAAGGAAAACTATTCTCTTTCCTCTCTTTTAGCTAATATTTCTTCACTATCATCTGCCACTGTTAGAAGTGGCTTTGTAAAGTGCCCACAACTTCAATTATATATAGTATATTGAGGAAGAAGACTGCGTTCAGTAGAACCAGAAGATACCCCTGAACCCAGAAGTGGATCAGCAAGTCCAGAATCAGGTGAGCTCATTAAATGTGGTCGGAAATCTAACGAGCAAACTCTCCACATCCAAGTTAAATAACTAGGTCGAGGAGGGCTAATAGGAGGAGTTCGGAAAGTTAAGGACGTATGACCTGTTCATAACAGTTCATTTGATAAGTAATTATGCAAATATAACAAGAAACCTGTACTCCAACAAATAAGATTGTCCAGGCATATAATTGGCAGAAAAAAAATACCTCCTCCATTCATATCAAGCCATGATGACGATCGGGCCAATCCAAAAGGAGTCGATGCCAAAGGATCTGGCCGAACACTACCACCAGAAGTTTTTAGAGGTTTTGCTACAACTTGCCCAATCCCTATAATAGCCAGTACCCTGCGACCAAGCCTAGCAATGCATGGAGATGGATCCTTGGCCAAAGCACACATGGCTGATACACATTGTGAATACATCACATTGTCCAGGGGTTTTACTGCTGAGTGGTTAACAACTCCATTGCTTGCGCCATCATTCAATATTCAGAATCAGAAAGTTGGGATGAATCATCAGACAATGGAGAACCATGCATAAATCCAGAAGTAGCAAGAGGGCTGATAGTGCAGACCTTTCCATCTCGAACAAGAGACGAGCTGTCAATGACAACTCTCGATATTGGACTAATCTGAGATGGAACAACACTACTTGGACTTCTTATATGAGCCAAAGAAGGCAAGGAACTCAAAGAAGACCCAGTATGCTTCCAATATGCTGCAGAAATTGACTTGAGATGATTGTTGTGACCAAAGGAAAATCTCCCTAGAGCTTCCAGGATGGAAAAGAAATCAAACTTCATTAGCTCAGTTAACAAATTACAATACTGCCCCGGGAGGAGCAGGTTTGTTTGACCAGCCTCAAGAGTATGCCAATATAATGCCAACAAACTTGGTGTAAACGACTTCTTAGAACTAAGCAAGTCAACAAATGAATAGGCAATTTTTGATGATAAACTACATACCAACAGCAATCTCTGCTCTGACTAATGGACTTCCATGTGAAGCTACGCTTAATAGGCTCTTGCTTAATAGGCTCTTAATAATACTAATCTCTGCTCTAATTTTTTCATCATTATCACATTCTTCATCTCCTCCAACACCATCTCTACACAAGTTAGAGCCCACATCAAGAAGGGTACCCAATGCAAAAAACAGCAAAAGCCCTAACCTGAAAATAGGACACAAGTGTGAAGATCAATTTATATGTAGAAATAGAAATACTCCAATCTTTATATATATATATAAACAAAATTATAATAATTAATATATGAAAGGTGAACCTCTGGTTGAGGAGCAGAGAGCAAAGGAGCATATATAGCTAGAGTGTCTCTCGTAAACCCATTATTTGAGCCTCAGGAAAATCTTCCCATAGCTTTCCCAGATAGAGACAAAGCCTCTGAAGAAATAGGAGTTTAGTTTGTGCGTCACTTGGGGTTGAAACTTGGAGGTGCCTCAAGCAAACTTGGATCAAACCTGCTTCAATACAGGCTTCTTGAACCCGGCTGTGACCATCCACAATTACAGCCAAAACAAATGCATCCATTGCACACTGTTTTGGATATGCTTCCTGGCTATCAAGAAACCTGATGAAATATGTATGTCCCCCATCCTTCACTAGATCAACCTGACATGACTATCAATCCACAAACAAAACAATCAATTGTCAGAGCATAATCATAAACCAAAGACAGCATGTCTGTAATAACTACAAACAAAATTACGAGGCCATTTAGACCAAGGTATAGCTCAAATCACATGAATACCTTATCAAGAGCAAGAATCTGTTGTAGTTCTTGCATTGTTGTTTGCAATAGCTTCAGAACATATGGAAATATCCCTACAAATAGGGCCTGCAAAAACAAAAAATGATCAGAAAATAAACTATAGCATCACATTTTACCACCAAATAAATTAGACCCGCTATATAGAAGCCAACAAAGTACCAGATCTATAGCACAGAGTCCCATATCAAGGAATCTTCCAAGAAGAACCAGCGCTCAAAATCGGTGACACTGACTAAGTAAAACCTGAAAGAAAGTCATCTTATTAAGAAGTTGATCTACAGAAAAGTGCAAGTTATTGTAAGCATTGTCCCCCAATTAAGGAAGGGCTACAAAGACGACCCTATCTATCAACAAGGGGAAATTAACGAGACACAAGCACGGAGATAAAGCTTAAACCACATAATGCTTTAAGAAATCAACACAACTTTTTCCTCTTACAGCCACAGTGACTAATTAGGAGAGGAAGCGACAGTAATTGAGTTTTTGACAAAATTATAAACAATGAATTCAAGAAAATATTAGATTATACCCATATTCTTCTTCTTCTTCCATCTTCTTCCTTTTCATCTCCATGGCCTCGAGCCAGGCCTTCTCCCTCTCCTCGAACTCCTTCCTCTCCCTCTCGGACCTCTCCGCATCTTCCTTCTCCATCAAGTGTACCTGACTCGTCAAATCGGCCACGCCATTCTCCGATTCACCATTGCCACTGCCACGTTAGTTGAGCTCTACACTAATTAGAATCTAGATGTAAGAGAAAATGAACATGATAAAGATGAGAGAAGCTATCAGAGGGAGTGTGATTTGGGCGAGATAGAGGAGAACACAAGAGAGAAGTAGAAAAAAAATAAAGATATATGTTTTCAGTTTCCCTCTAAATAAATTCACTTACCCGCCAATTTTACACTATAGGGCATTTTATGTCCCATTTTTTTAACTAGCTTTTATAATAGATTTTCAAGAGTCTTATAACCATGCGTTGTGAAAAGTGATTTTTCTTGTAGAAGAACAAAATCATCAGCAACCCACAGAGTATAAAAAGGTGAGAATTGTCAAAAGCCTAAGATAAAATTATAATAAACCAACTTCACCTAGGTTGTTGATGATCTTATTAATCTATGCACCATAAACTTAATCAAGCAATAAGGATGCATCTGATCATTGTATAGAGATGGTAGACCATGATAGTAGTAGATCAGTATAACTAATGTGATAAAATACCAAATTCCAACCCAAGATGATCTGCAGTTCATAAGCTTACAATAACAAACTTACAGTCTTTTCTTAAATGATACATTGAAAACTTCAAAAGAAGAAAATGGAAAAATAAGATAAATACTTATCTGTTTGTATTATTATTTTAAGGTCTTCATGAAGTGAACAAGGATAAATGAAGAAACTGTTTAAAATGATGACCACTAGTCAAAACTATGTGATGCATGTGTGTGTGTGTGTATATTGTCACACGTTTATTAAACATGTAAACTTTGTTATGCATTATCATCGAATATAAAAGATGGAAAATGAAGCATCTTCAAAGATTAACGAAAGAACTAGTCCTTGGTCCCAAAAATCTATCAGCAACTGTAAATTCCATCAGAAAATAAAACCAAGCAAAATCTGATAGTTACACAATACACCCATCACAAACTGATCACAAATTTGAAAGAAGAAATAAAAACTAATAATGAGATAAGCACAAATACAAACGCTTGAAGAAAGCCTAAAGGATTGACATGGTCAAAATATGGTTATATAATGTAAGCAGAATCCACAGATGACATTATAATGAATGTATGTCTTAAGCATGGAAATATATACATTTGTACAAGTACATAAAATATAATACAGTCTCATAGCATGCTAATCATGCACAGTACACTATAGTATCACTTATCATGCTAATCAGAAAGCACTGCCATTTCTAACTTCCTACAACTTTAAACAAACAGCACAACTAAAAGACTTTCAGTTGACAAACTAAAATTAACTAGGAAGCAGCCAATATGGAATAAACACCACAAGGAAAAACCAGAAAACTACATGATCTCAAATAAACACGCATAAACACGATAGGCGATCGTAACAAACGAACAAGGAAAGAAGCTCACCATCTCAAAGCCATCGTAATAGGTGTTCTGAGACAAGACGTAAACACATCTGTAGGAAATTCAGCACTTTGTGGAAGAGTCTCATGTGCTTCACAAGTTCCAAGTTGAATGCAATCCCTTGTGGATCCAGAGGAGCTAGAAGCAACCCAATCATGAAGCTGCCAAACCATCAAATCAAGTCACTATATATACAAATATATTTATATATAAATATCTGGATTACAGATAATGAATTCATGTCACGTAGCAACTTAATTATCAATACATATATCAATTCATTATACGTTTTGAGTTAAAGCTTTACCTCAATAAAAGCATTCACAATATTCCCAGCAACAGAGCAATCAAAAACATATATGGATGGTGTCTTCAACCAGGAATCAAGGTCACTGATTGGCGAAGGGATATACTGTGTATAACTCTACAGTACCAATAATATTGGTGAGAAACGAAGCAAGAGTCTAGTGATTGACCTTAAATTAAACCACATAAAAGAGTTTCAAAGAAATAGAAGACCTTATTGAAAACCCAAATTTCACCACTAGAAGTTGGCTTAGGCACACCATGGCCATTATAATGAAATAGGACCCTCTCAGACTTGGCATATCGACGACATGTATTACAAAGTTTCTTCACTTCATCCACAGTAGGATCAGGCTGGACCTTATATCGTGCTTGCTCAAAGATCTTCAAAGGTAAATAAAATTAAATCTAAGACAACATTATATGAACTCTGTACAAGCCAATAATAGCCTCACCTTTGGTTGCCACCTTTCGTATTGAGCACTCAAATTTTCCCAATTGTTTCAAGAGCTTTCTGCGGTGTCATTGAAAAAGGATCTGGAGGCAAAGGATTACAAAAATTCAATGCACTCGTACAAATAAAAATTACAAAAAATCATATATTGGTCATCACTTGCCAAAGTGAATATCTTAAACATAAGAGAATTTACAATCTTAACTAGTGATCATAATAAGAGTCCAACTTGTGATAAAAACATGTCACAAACAATATGTGCCAAGCTACCCATGAAAAATAATAAAAAACAAAAAAGAATATAGGAAGACACATATGCCAACACATACACATGCGCACTACAATGAATTAAGCTTTGTAATAAAGCACCTGTCCAACTCCATTCTAGCACAAGGGGATATCTTTATCACATCTGGAGGATCAACACTAATGTTTAAACATAAAATAAGAGCAACATATCCCGTTTTCATCTGCATAGGGAAAATAAACAGAAGTTAAATTAAGCAGGCATCCATAAAATAAATGTAGCATAACAAAACCCAAGAAAAGAGAGAGTAAGGCAGGCATTTAAGTGATAAATTCTATGGAACTTTAACGTTAATTGGAAGCAACTTATTACATTATATGGAATTATGTTATACCTAAGTTTAACTTCTTTTACTTTATTTTTTTTAATAAATACCTAAGTTTAACTTGAAAGATAGAAAGGTACCAAAATTTTGTTGGGCAATAAATAAAATAAGAAAATAAGTTAAAATGACAATGATATCATAAACTAAACTCACTCGATAAAATTAACTTCCATTTAAAAGTAAACATTTCCAATAGATAGATTAACTGACTATGCCTCCAGTAGATAAAATCTCTAGCACATATTCACAGCTAACACATAAACAAACATTTCAGATGGTAGCACAGTTACTTGTAACAATATCATCCTATACATATCCATATCCGTACAAAATATTTTTCGTAAAACTCGAATGTGTTGCAAGACTAGGGAAGGGAGCAAAGACAATCCAGTCCAATGACAACTAAAAATCTTATGACCTTCCATCCACTTAGCTTTTTAAAATGATGATCACCATCTTTATGCATGCAGATTACTTACCTGTCAGCTTCATTTCATTAAACCCAAAATTTCAACCAACCTTGGTGCTTTGAGGCTTTGGACCTATCTTTCTAATTATCCTTTGTGTCAGTGGGTTTATTCAGACATATAGCAACATTGAACGTAAAAACAAATAAATAACTTCCATCATATCTTCAGGCTCCAGCGTATATATGAAATGATTTTATATCCAAACTTGGGCAATTACTAAACCATATAGTATATGAATCCGTATGCTTGAAAAACTAGTAGTTATTCTACTCACAATTTGGCACAACAAATGTTATATATCAACTGAATTTCAAATTGATGAAGGCACATCACAGAACCCCATTTCAACAAACAATTTAGAGAAATAAATCAAATTAGTTGAAAAGATAAGAGTTTACTCAATCTTTAGGCCGCCATTTCTAGACTAAACCAATATCTGATGGACCGATGGGAAGACAAGCCTCATGCTGAAATTCACACAAAATCATTTTTTGCGGCAAATAAGCCATACTCGTGGTAGTGGCAGTCGTTCCATTTCCATAACTACTACTAGCATTCTCCTAATCCATTCTCTGTGAACTTAAATCAACATCATCATGGCTCGAAACGTACTCTTCTTCCAAATGATTCGAAACAACTGCCACTAAAGATTGCGAAAACCTGGAGGCAATCAAATCCCCCAATGCCATTCAAATCGAAAAAGGCCTCAATAAACAGAATCAACAGATAAAGAAGAGATCAATCAACCCTTCCCTAATCGAGAAACCATAACTAAAAACAATTCAACCGATGAACACCAGAACGCCGGAAAGATTCAAGAAGAAAAAAGAAATGAAATACACGAATGATTTAGAGAACTAGTCAACGAAGCCGCTGAACCAGCGACGCATTGAAAATCGTCTAATGAAAGAGAGAGAATCCAGCTCGAGAAACCCTAGAAAGCCCAACAGACTTCTTTGAAAATCCTAGGTCGGGAGGAAGAAGATTTGAGCCGCATAAAAAAATAAATAAAATGAAAATAATAATAAAATAACAGTGGCGGCACAAACAAAACAGAAGGGAAAAAAAACCTGAGCAAAATAGGATTTTATCAAAGAAGAGGAAACCAGAGAAAGAAAGAAAGGAAAAAAAGAAGAGTGAGAGAGTATATGCGAGCTGGAGAAGAAAACGGGGATTGACTTCGGAGACGTAGCCAAAGAAGAAAACAGGGCAGTTTGAACAATGTAGTTAAAAAAGAATTAGCTAGGAAATAAATTACCGCCATTTTTTCCTTTTACCACGTATAAGTATATCATAATACTTTTTCAGTAGTATTATATTATTATGTTATGAAATGGGGTATTTGGTGTAGTGCTTGTTGTTGAGGGCATTCTTCTAGATGTGGTGCTTGTTGACGATGTTCTTATTCTTGTTTCTGAAATCTTTCTTCAAACTCATTTCTAATGGCATCATCCAAAGAGGAAGCTTTCGATGTATTTTTAATTGAGATAGGTGTTCAAGTATTCCAGTATACAACGCAGGATACACCAAACCTCCAATCCTAACACATCCTCAAGGCTGAGGAGTGCCTAATGCCCTCATCAGCACATCATTAGGGCCATCAAGTGCCCTTTTAATCTCAACTTGGAGTTGTCGGTAATGATCCTATTAAACAATATTCATAGAATGTTATATATAGAAGCGAATAATTTGATATACCAAAATTATTGAATATGAACTCTTACAATATTTTTTGACTCTCAGAGGCCTCTTCAATTAGCTCTCCTTTTGTATTCTAACAACCCATGCGCCACAAGTCTGCCCTATCAAGTTCAATCAGGCTTTTCCTAATCGGTTGCATTAACATCCCTTCAATATGCACATAGCCTCCTCTAGAGTTGTTGTGGGTATTTATTCAATGCTCAATAAGTATGCATATCTTCTCTCTTTAACGCCACTCGGGAGTTAATCTTGAGTTCACAAACTTTAACCATTTATCTGGCTTTATGACATTGTCAAATCCAAATGGAATAGCTGGGGGGGAACTCATTTGGGAATTTTTTCAAAATTTTATACACGTTAACCCTTGTGAGATTAGTCTTCCAATTTCAAAAGTAATTTTCCGCATCTATCAATATTTGTTTCTTTTGTTTAGGGTCCAAATCATAAGTTTTCTGCAAGTTTGAAAGTAATAAGAATCATATTATCACAACGATATATATTTTAAAAACATTGAATGAAAAATAATTAATAAAACAACACCTTCATTATATCCCATATATTTTTTTGTTCACCATACTAACATCGTTCCAACTATTAGTGTTGATGGACATAATGGCTCGCATAACAGCTCCAAGTTGTGACGAAACATTATTTCTAGTGTCACCAACTATTTGACCATACATGTTGTATTCAACATGTGTAAGATGTCCTTCACTCCTTTTTTTGGTGTTTTTAGCCATCCAAATGCGCCCTCTCACATTTTTATGTTCATCTTCCACTGGCTATTATACCATTTTTGACTCTGTGAAAAAATATCATTATCACCCCCATCTGTGAAACATAAATATCATTAATATACCATTTTTGACACTCATATCATAAAAAAGGTTATACAAACATTTGAATAAAAAGATAAAACAAAAAGATCAAACCAAAAAAAATGAAACTAAAAATGTCAAATATCAAACCAATCAAATGCTACCTCAAGACCCATTATCAACCCATAATCCTTGACCATTATCACGAAAAAAAATACAACAATCATCAATTTCATCATTATCTTCTATTACGGTGAACGTGACAAGTTCTTCTTCAAGAGGTATATCATGTAAATCGCAATCTTTAATGTTCCATTCTCTTGTTTGCATTAGAAGAACAATTGAGCACTAGTTTTCTGAAGGATCATTCACATAGAATACTTGTTTGGCTTGCGAAGCTAGTATAAATCGGTCAGATTTGCGCTGAATTCATTTTAGATTAACTAATGTGAAATCCAAAGCTTCATATATTATGTCCCTGTCACATTTCACCCAATCACAAAAGAAAATAGGTACTCAAGTTGTGATATAATCTAACTCCCAAATTTCATTAACTACACCATAAAAATTCGTATCATATTCAACTAGATTTTTGTCTTTTGCACGAGAGACTTGCACAATTTTAGCAACAATGCTAACACCACTATTTTGTGTGTTTTTATTATTATCGCTCTCCCTAGTGTTAAATACAGTACCATTAATCATGTATGATGAAAACTTGATGACATTAAAAGATGGTCCTCGAGAAATCCACTTAACGATGTATGGAACCTTATTTGATGTGTTTTTTAATTTTGACACAACCTATTAAATCAACAGAGCAAAAACAAATTATTAAAATTAACCAACCATCCCATCTTGTAATTATTAATAAATAGAAACCTTCCACACTCGACACAATTTACCTTTTGTTCTAACCACCTACTGAAAGTTCAATAATGTTCGTCTTGTAACCATTTTGGGTTCCTTGGCTTGGATGGAAATTTGGTCTTTATGTAGTTAAAATGTTCCCTTCAATTATGCATATGTTGTTAGACAATTGAATATAAAAAATTGCCTAACTTAAACATAATGTATTACATGAACATAACTCACTCGATATAAGGTTGAATTTCATTGATATTCTACAACACAAGACGATGTGCTTTATCTAGTATATCTCGACATACTGTGCATGCTACGCTACCACAACGACTTTGAATCTTAACATTTTCAACATCATTTAACCCAATTCTCTGTACACCAGTCATGTATTCAGCACAAAATTCAAATGCCTCTTCTGTAATATAGCACTCGACGATGCATCCTTCTAGCCGACTTCTATTCCTGAAATACCCCTTAAGAATCTTCATATATCGCTGAAATGGATACATCCATCTTAAATAAACAAGACAACAATATCTTAGTTCTGTAACCAAGTGAACAATCATATGGATCATTATATCAAAAAATGTCAATGAGAAATATTTCTCCAACTCACACAATACCCCAAAAATTTTATCTCTAAACATAGGTTACTCAAGCAGATCAATTGCCTTACAACACAATGACTTGAAAAACAAGCATAACCTTATGATTACATCGCGAACTTTCTTTGGTAACACAGATTGAATGGCCATTGGTAGTTAATGGTTCATAGAATATGACAATCGTGAGATTTCATACCAGTCAAAATGCAATTTTTCATGATACCAATGACCTTATATTTGAGGAATATTCGTCTGGAAATTTTATATTAAACGAACATCTAAACATTTCCCTTCTTTCCTCAATAGTAAGAGTGTAAGCAGCAGGAAGTAAATATGTTCGTTTGTTATCTGGTATTTGAGTTAATTCACCCCTTATACCCATTGCAGCCAAGTCTTGTCGAGCCTTAATTCCATTAGTTTTCCCAGGAATATTCAACAAAGTGCCAATAAAACTATCACATACATTTGTCTCTGTGTGCATAACATCTAAATTATGGCGTACAAGTAAAAAGGAAAATATTCAAGTGCATAGAAAATAGATTTATTTTTATAACACCATTTTGGCTCCTCTACAACCATAGCCTTTCGACTACGTTTCATCGTTGTTGGTGTATGAACATTAGGCTTCCCTAACTTGAATCCAATTTTAGACATCTTCTCAAGTACTTGGATCCCATTCAATGGCTCAGGAGCCTCCTCATACTCTTGTTCACCATTGGATGACTTCTTCCAAGTCTGAATTTTATGCGTATTAGGCAAGAACTTCCTATGTCCCATATAACATATTTTCCAAGAATGTTTCATGTATTCAAAACATGTTTTTTCTTCACAAATGGGGCAAGCCTTATATACTTTCACACTAAACCAGATAAATTTCCATAAGCAGGAAAGTCATTAATTATTCACAACAAGATTGCTCAAAGATTAAATTATTTATGCCTATATGCATCATAAAATTTAACCCCTTCATCCCACAATGTTTTCTAGTCATCTATAAGAGGAGCTA
This sequence comes from Humulus lupulus, assembly GCF_963169125.1. Classification (NCBI taxonomy): domain Eukaryota; kingdom Viridiplantae; phylum Streptophyta; class Magnoliopsida; order Rosales; family Cannabaceae; genus Humulus; species Humulus lupulus. Next base: position 80,040,741 of record NC_084796.1, read on the forward strand.
GATAAACGTCAATGTCATTACTAGTTTGTTTAGATCCTGATATCAACATGGTCAACAGCGTAAACTTTCTCTTCATACACAACCATGGGGGTAGATTGTAAATAACAAGCACAATAGGCCAACAACTATACTTACTGCTAAGAAATGTGTGGGGATTAATCCCGTCAGTCGAAAGACCTAGACGAATATTACGAGACCCATTTCCAAAAGAAGGCCACTTCAAATCAACTCTCTTCCAAACTAGGGTTTTAGCTAGATGTCTTAATTTACCATATATTTCTCTGTCATTAGCATGCCATGAAAAACTTTTAGCATGTTCATCATTTCTAAAACATTGGATGAAACAAGGAATTGGGGGAAGGTACCACAAAACTTTGGCAAGTACTCCTTCCTTGATATCCTCACCATTTCTTTTCTTTTGCAATCGTGGCTCACCACAAGTAGGACACGATTTTGCATCTGCAAAGCTATTCTGATATAATATGCAATCATTAGGACATGAATGAATTTTTTCATACTATATGCCTAATGCGCATGTCTTCTTTGCCTCATAAAATGAAATTGGCATTTAATTATATTCCGACAATAACTCCTTCAAAAAAAAAAATAAACTAGTAATAGTTTTATCACTCCAACCATGTTTAGCTTTTAGATTGTACAACCTATAAAGTGCAGAAAATTTTATAAATCCTGTACAACCAGGGTAAATTAGTTTCACAACATCACTAAAGAGTGTCTCAAAATTATTTGGGTTTACTATTGATCCATAATATGCATTGTCAATCATTTCATCTAATGGTTGTATCCAGGGTTTTAAATGATTAAAACTGAGTTTATACTAGGTCTATTGACATCTCGATCTCTTAGGAAAGCCATCGAATATCCAATTTTTCTATCAATCACAATTTTCGGACCTAGTTGTATCCAGGATTTTAAGTGATTTAAACTTAGTTCATGCTAGGTCTTTTGACATCTCGAGCTCTTAAAAAGCCATCAAATAATCAATTTTCCAAGCTCCTAAGGTTATTGACCTAGTATATCCACCATAGCTTTGTACCTGATTGTATCCAGGATTTTATGTAATTTAAATTCATCTGGCATTCTTATTATGATTTACCTCGGGATATATGCCCCCCAAGCAACCAGAATGTAGAGACTTTCTTTGTTGCTTTTACAAATATCAATTCACGAGCTAATATAACCTTATAAATTAAATTATTTAAAACTACTTTAACAAGAAAAATTACAAAATAATCCCCCGTTATTTAATGAAATGGCTTTTATAATTAAGCCTTATAGGGATGATTGTGCTACTCATAATACTTTTTTAGATGCGTGGCATTCCAGGTCCGTGGAACTGTTTCTCCATTAAGTCGAGCTAACTTGAAAGTTCCTTCACGCAAGACTTCCACGATCTGATATGGTCCTTCCCAGTTCAGTCCTAAAACGACATCCTTGGGATCCTTGTTGGTCAAAAAGACCCTTCGGAGAACCAGGTCGCCCAATCCAAAACTACATCTCTTGACCATAGAATTAAAGTAACGAGTGATTTTCTATTGATAATGGGCGAGTTGTAACTACGAATCATCTCGTTTCTCTTCAATCAGGTCAAGTGATGTGTTAAGTAATTCTTCATTCCATTCCTGGCTAAATGTCTTTTGCCTGTGAGTAGCCACCCTAACTTCGACTGGAAGGGCGGCCTCACTTCCAAAAGTTAGGGAGAAAGGAGTGTGTCCTGTGGAGGTTCTTTGGGAAGTTTGGTTTGCCCAAACTACTTGCGGGAGCTGCTCAGGCAAGACTCCTTTGGCCTCATCTAACATTTTTTTAAAGCTCGCCTTTAGGGTCTTATTCACAGCCTCGACCTGTCCATTGGCCTGTGGATATGCTACCAAAGAAAAACTCTTAATAATGTCATACTTTTCACAAAAGTCGGTGAAGAGATCACTATCGAACTGGGTCCCATTATCTGACATGATCTTTTTAGGAAGCCCAAATTGACATACAATGTTCTTCACCACAAAGTCCAGGACTCTCTTTGTAATGATGGTTCCTAAAGGCTCAACCTCTACCCACTTCATAAAATAATCAATTGCCACCACTGCATAGCAAACACCCCCCTTTCCCATAGGTAAGGATCCTATTAGGTCAATTCCCTAGACTGTAAATGGCCATGGGGATGAGATCATCGTTAGCTCGACTGGGGCAACTCGGACGACTATGGTGAAGTGTTTACATTTGTTGCTTTTCTGAACATGGGAGATGGAATCTTTCATTAAAGTGGGCCAAAAATAGCCTTGCCTTAATATTTTTAATGCTAGGATTTTCCCCCCAGCATGATCTCGACAAAATCCTTCATGCACCTCTTACAGAATGGTTTTAGCCTCCTCCGGTAGAACACACCGTAGGAGAGGCACTGAATGACCACGTCATTATAATGTACCATCCACTATCACATGCCTCGAAGCTTGATAGAGTATTTTTCTTGTGTCCTTTCTTTCCTCAGGTAGACTTTCCATTGTAAGGTATTCCACTATGGGGTCATCTAGGTCGCCCTCGACCTCTACCATTTTTTCTGTCAAGCTCGGACTCTCCAAGAATTCCACTGGTACTACATTCAAAGTCTCAGCTTCCATGGTGGTGGAAAGCCTTGCCAAAATGTTAGCATTAAAGTTCTTCTCATGAGGTATCTGTTCAACAGTACTGTATTCAAATTCTGATAGCTCCCCTTTCACCTTAGCCAGGTAAGCTACCATCTTGGTTCCACGAGCTTGATACTCCCCCAACACCTGATTGACCACGAGCTAGGAGTCGCTCTAGCACTAGACGACCTTTGCTTTCAGCTCCTTTTCCACTCTAAGACTGGCTAGTAAGGCCTCATATTTGACTTTGTTGTTAGATGCTTCGAATCTGAATCTCAGAGCTGTATGGAATCGATGCCCTTTTGGAGAGATCAGTATTATCCCAGCTCCAGATCCGTTCTCGTTCGATGAGCCATCTATGAATATTTTCCACAACTCCTGCATTGGTTCCTTCAAAAGGTCCTCTTGAAATCTGGTGCATTCAGCCACAAAATTTGCAAGGGCCTGGCTTTTGATCGAGCTTCGTGTTACATACATTTCCAGTGAGGTTATGAACTTATTTACACGAGCTAGGCGAAGGCATTTCCAATAATGATATGATTTTATCTGGGTTCGCCTCTATCCCCCTTGTATTGACTATGAATCCCATAAATTTTCTCGGCGCCACTACGAATGTACATTTTTGGGGATTCAGCTTCATATTATACCTCATCAAGATCTCAAAACATTCATTTAGATCGAATACATTGTTATCGGCAATCTTGGATTTGACTAGCATACCATCAACATACATTTCCTTATGTTTTCCTGATCTGACCAATGAACATTCTATTAACTAGTTGTTGGTAGGTAGCTCCGGCATTCTTCAGCCTGAACGGCATAACTTTGTAACAACATACATTAGTTGGAGTCATAAAGCTAGTATGCTCTCAGTCCATAGGATTCATTGTGATCTGGTTATATCTAGAATATGAATCCATGAAGGACATGAGCTCATGTCCCACGGTGGCATCTACCAACTGATCAGTCATCGGCAGTTGAAAGCAATCTTTAGGACAAGCTTTGTTCAAGTTGGAGAAATCGATGTAGGTCCTCCACTTTCTGTTTGGCTTCGGGACCAGGATAGGATTTGCGACCCAGATCAGATATTTTGCTTCTCGGATAAACCCACACTTTAATAGCCAAGCCACTTCTTCCTCCACTGCTTTAGCTCGGACTGTTTCCAAACGTCTCTGTTTCTGGATTTTTGCAGGCATGCCTTTGTCCAAGTTTAGAGTGTGCATGATCACACTCAGGCTTATTCCCACCATATCTTCATGGGACAAAGCAGAAACATCTAGATGCCCTTGTAAAAATTTAACCAGCTCCATTTTCCTATCATCACAAAGATTTTTTCCAATCTTAATGACTCTTGAAGCATCTTTACGATCTATGTTTACCTCATCGAGCTCCTCAATAGCTTGGAGCTCAGATCTGTCTTCGCCCATTCATGGGTCGATGTCATCACTTGGGACAACATCACTATCCTTTGTTTCTTGAGGTTCTTCCATCCCGCAAGCAACTTGCACTTCCCGGGACTCCTCACCTCCGACACTTATGGAAATTGCCTGTGGCCCGGGTTGTGATTTTCCCTTCATAGAAATGCTATAGCATTCCCTGGCAGCGAGGTGATCCCCATTAATGGTGCATATTCCCACAGATGACGGGAATTGGATTGCTAGGTGGCGGATAGAGGTTATGGCTTCAAACGCCATCAACGAAGGTCGGCCCAAAATCGCATTGTACGCGGCTGGACAATCGATGACCATGAACTCAAGCAGCTTGGAGACAGTTCGTTGACCTTCACCCAACGTTACCACCAATTCGATTGTTCTTATGGCAGCCGACCCTTCACCAAAAAAACCATATAGAATCATTTAGGTTGCCTTCCGTTCAGTTATAGACAATCCCATATTTTCTATGGTGGTCCTAAAAAGTAGATTCATAGAACCTTCGTGGTCTACTAGCGTCGTCCGAACTCTCCGGTTGGCGAGCTGAACTGTTATGACCAGTGGATCGTTATGTGGGTACTCGGCATGGATGGAATCTTCCTCCATAAAAATGATTGGTTGTTTTTCCAATCACTGCTGTTTTGATAACCGTTTTTCCGGGATGAACTCCACTCTGTTATGGGACTTCAGCTTGTTGATATATCTCTTATGGGAACTTCTGCTCGTACCTGCCAGATGAGGTCCTCCTGAAATAGTGGCTATATCTCCTCCTGTTATCAGAGGAGGATTATCCTGATTCATCTGAGCTCTGACTTGATTCATTGGAGCTTCAGGAGCTGACAGAGTGTTTTTTCCAGCGGGCTGACAATGAGTCGTTCGATTCCGAGCGTACTAGGCCAAAGGTCCTGCCCTAATGAGAGTCTCAATCTCATCCTTCAACTGTCTATAGTCATCAATGTTATGACCGATATCATTGTGGAATCGGCAAAACTTCGAAGGATCTCTCTTTGCACTTTGGTATGATAGCAGCTCTGGCTTCTTCCATAGGAAGGCGAGTAGAATTAGCTAAGAAGATGCGTTCTCTAGTATCCTTTAAATCGGTATATGTTGTGTAGACTAGTTTAAATTTCTCTAGTATCCTAGCTTGTATAACCATCGTGAAAACCGTCTTGTCCACGTGGATAATATATGGATTCCTCGGTTATTTCTTCCATGTATTTATTTTCCAGCTATACACGAGCTGAGTGAAAGACTCGTGCTAAAATTAGGGTACACATAGGTAATTAATTCAAGTAATATAGATAGTAAATAAAGTATCGTTCCCACAAGGAATAATAACCAATTACCAATAAATGCTTTTAAATTTCTATTTGGCTGCCGAAAATAGAGTGATTTCTAAACTAAGACTTAAAATAAAAATAAACTTTGCAAAAATAAATATTGATTCAATAATTAAAAACCTACGGTTTTAACTTCATCAACTTTTCATTGTATTACTTTTATTAATCAGTTCTAAATTTCTTTCTTGATAATCTAATAGCAGGTTAAAAAAAATCAATTCATATTCCTTTTCAAGATATAAGTTCTCAACCTATATACAGGTTTTCTTAATCTCTTTGATAAACTTAAACATATAGCAGGCATCAAGCATAGAAACCTAATTATACACAAGCTATACAGGTACTTTCGTCCAATATGTAACTTATGACTATATAACAATAGCATATTCAATTCTCATCTTTCGAATTTTGAATCAAAATCATAAATCAAGTAAATATTGATCAGGTATTTACTAGCATTGAGTAAACATTATATAGATTAGAATAAAGAAGAAGAATCAATAGAACATTATAATAAGATTAAAAAGAAATCCAAGTGACTACATTAAACCCTAGATAGAAGTGTTTAGTTCATATGAGACATGACTAAAACAACAAAATAATTATCAAGAAACATGAAATTCAAAGACTTTAAGAAAAAATAAAAAGTATGAAAGTGCAGAAAAATTAATCTCAGAATCAAAATTAATCTCTAAACTCATAATTAAAATCTGACCTTATCCTAATTAAACTCTAACGTATTAATTTATAATAAAAAAAAACGATTTCCTCTTTTTTCATAGGTGGGCCATGACTTGGCCTTACCTAGGTCGCGGCCTATGTCTTTTTAAAGCTCTTCAAAATCTGGTTAACCGTCCAAGCGCCGCGACCCTCTAAACTGAAGTCATGGCCCGCCTCTCCATGGACCTCCTTTATTTTGTCTCTATTTCTTCTAGCGCCGCGACTCTATTGACCAAGTTGCGACTCTAATTCCTTTCCGCAAACCTTCAGCCTCTGACTTTGCTAGAGTCGCAGCCCTTAAGCCCATGCCGCGATTCTAATTCTATTTTTTTTCCAGATTTTAACCTTTTGACATCCTTCATTCATCAAAAACTTATTATGATTCATCTTTAGCACCAATTTGAGTCAAACAATCATTAAAAGCTAAATTTTTCCACCATTTCCTCTTCTTTTAATTTTTAACTCACGATTTAACTCACCGACCTACAACAAAGAAAAACAAAATCGTAATCTTGCACAAAACAAACATAAAGACTCAAGATTACCACAAAAACACATTCTAAAATGACACTAAAATGGAGTTATCAAACTCCCCCAAACTTACTCTTTACTCGCCCTCGAGTAAAGAACACAACAATAAATAGACTCGACTAAAAACCTAAACAACAAACACACTTGAATCAAGCCGACAACAATAATTCACTCCTCAAGCTATCATGACTATAATCGAGAATTTCAGTCAAAAATTCTTCCAATTCACTTAAGTTCAAACAAAAATAAAGGCTCTCAAATCATGATTAATAAATATAATGTATTCCAATTATTTCATGCTCGCCATTTTTTTTTTTCATTACAATCAATTAATATCATTATCCCATAAGCTTGCTATACTTACTAATCTCCACTAATGTAGAAAACACATTAAAGGCTCTCAAACACATGCTCAGAAATCAACTGAAAGGCTTATAACTGAAAGGCTTAGGGAAAGGTAGATGAAAATGTCATGTAGGCTCAAAAAGTACCATAAGCACTCAACCAAACAATTCAACATTTATCCACTCAAAAACCAAAAAAAAATCAATCCAAAATTTTCCCAATATTTCTTCTTTTTAGAGAGAATTCAAAAACATGTTTTTTTTTTTACATTTAATGATACTACACTCCCCCCAACATATTTCTTTGCATTTTCAAATGGAGTGTAGTTCATATTCAATATACTTTTTTTAATCATTCTTTCTCTCTCAATTTTTCTTCTTCTATCGACACAACTTTCCAAATATAAACCTCATTACAAACCATGGTATATCAAAGGGAAGGAAAGATAAAAAAGTTTCCAATAAGCTCAAAATAAGTATCAAACAAAAAAAAAATCAAATTTGGCTCAAAATTGGGTAACTAAGGATTTAATAAATCAAGGTTGGCTTGAAAGGCTCAAATATTCCAAAGAATTGCCTAATTCATCTTCCTAAGCATGCATCATCTGGGATTTCGTCTCAACTAGCAAGCAAACAAGTTCTAGGATAACAATATTTTCATAATTTTTCTTTTCAACATTGAGCAAGAATAAAAAAATTTCAATTACACAAAATTTATTAAAAGTCATGATTAAGCTCTCAAATATTTAATTAGGCAAAGTAAAAATGGGAAGAACTATTATACCAAGCACAAAGATTTTTATAGCTTTATTTCCATTCAATTTATAGAGCACATCATTCAATCATATTATCATTGGCTAATCATTGTCAACTTGATTCAACTAACATCCTAAACAACCTAGACAAAACATAACAAACACTATACACACAAACAAAATAACATAACATATACAAAATAATAAATCCCTTCCCCCAAACTTAACCTAAACATTGTCCCCAATGTTTGAATAAAAGCTAAAGAAAAATAAACTTACTTGACCCCTCATACTACTTAAAATGATACGGATCAAGATGGTGAATCGAAAATGGGAAAAGAAAATTTTGTTTTTGCCTTGGCCCGATGTAGCGCTACAACTCAAATTAGTCTCATATTTAATAAAAATTAAAATCCAATAAAAACAAATAAAAAAATACTAAAATTAAAATGCTCATGATCCAAAACTTTAAATAAAACTAATAATAAAAAAAAACCCAAATAAAAGATTGCAATGCCTCCAAATGTGTTATCGTTAACGTCATTTAGCCGGACGCTTGTTTTCTTTCATATTCAACTTTGATCAAGTCTGCCCCCTCACATTCTTGAGAGCCATAGTATCATGAGAAGACACTCTTTTCATGATATTGCATACTTTTGGAACTTTCCACCGCTCATGAAACGATCAAACTTTCTTACTAAATATCCTTTTCACTTTCTGACGAACTGCTCATTTTCACAATAGTTTTCTTGTCAGTAACTTCCAGCTTAAGACCATCATTTTCAAACACATCAATTCTCCAACAATTTGGAACCTCCATTCCTGCAAAACCTTTAAATGTTACCTCTTCTTTTTGCACTTGCAACTTCAGTTCACCTTTCTACACATCTATTAAGGCCCTACCAGTTGCTAAAAATGTCATCCCAAGAATAATGAGAATATTTTCACCTTCCTCCATCTCAAGAATAATAAAATATGCAAGGAAAATGAATTTGTCTACCTTTACTAGAACATCTTTAATAATACCCCCGGATGCTTTACTGAACAATCTGCCATTTGCAAAGACACAGTAGTTGGTCGAGCCACTCCCAATTTTAACTTTCTAAAAATAGATAAAGGTATTAAATTTATACTAGCCCGCAAATCATATAAAGCCTTGGTTTCTACTGAACCCTCTATAGAGCATGGAATATTGAAACCTTAATGTAGCGACCCGAATTTGTTAATAAGGCTTGGAGCCTTGATTAGTGTGCCTGTACGGCAATAATTGTTATATTGTATTAATTTATGTGAATTTAATGAATATGTGGTTAGAATGCATGTTTAGGTGATTAAATATGCATGTGGACCCCATTTGGTTGTCAAGGGCATATTTGTAATTTTAGCCCGTTGAGGGCATAAATGTGATATAATGGTGATATATTTATGATGCACGTTCCGAGATGGTCCTAGGGAGCTAATTAGCTAGGAAGTCACAACGGGGTCAAAATACCCGGCTCGGGAGGAGCCTAAGGGTATTTTGGGAATATTAATAAGTGATTGGGAATTATTGAGTAGCGGTTAGCAATAGCAATAGTTTAGAAATGTCAGGATTAAATGGGGATTTTTAGGTACACTTGAGGATTTAGCAGGGTGTGTCAAAAGACTAAATTTCCCTTGGAAAGATTTGAGGACTTAAGCTAGCTTAAGGGGTATGGAGGTCATTTTAGGCAGATGGATATGCTCAATTTGGGGGCTGGGACTCTAGAATCATTAACAAAAGAAAATAGACGAACAACAAAAGGGAACCCAATCTCTATACCTCTCTAAATCCATGCTCTCTCTCTCCCTCTCTAAGGAGACTCATTTTGAAGGATTCTAGGCTAGAGCTCAAGGGATTCAAGGCTAGGAATTGGGAGATTGACCTAGGCTCAAAGGTAAGTTTTAATCAGTATCTTGATTGAATTCTGCAAAGAAATATTAAGGTTAAGAGCTGATATGTGTTTCTGCTTGGTGGATTCTTCGAGATGAAGCTTGGCTAGGTTCAGTTTAGGAATAAGAGGGATTTTCTTGGAGTTGGATTTGGAGAAGGCTCAGGGACGAATTTCTACTTGAGGTAAGAATTCCATGCATATTTGAAGTTTATTTCTGGTTTGGTTTAAGATTTCTGAAGGCTGGTTTAAACTTTGCAAGGACTGGTTTAAGTTTTGAGAATTTTGAACTATTAAGTGATTTTTGGGTTTGATTGTGTATCTAGGCTTGTTGTTGATGTTTATGAGTTGTTGATGGTTTATTTGTGGTTTTGAATTGAATTTGGGACTTAGGTAAGCCTTGGTAATGATTTGGGAGTGTTTCGCTCGGGGAAAACGTTTGGAGAAACCCAGATTTCTGGGTTTGCGAAGGGGCGCCGCAGCCCTGTTCTTCTGCGCTGCGGCGCTAGGCTGCATCATGGGAAGGGAGCCACACTGTGCGTCGCGGCCCTTAAGGGCTAGTGCCACGGCGCTAGGCCATTTCTAGATAGGGGAAAATTTTAGTTTTTAGGCTTTTGCCCAGGGGGCTCGAGGGACGCTTCCGCCACTTTGTGTGGGGATCCGAGAGGTCCCAAGGGCTCGGGATTGGTTCCGGGAGATGCTTTTGAATTGGTTAGTAATGGGAGTGCTATTTATGTGTTTTGACTAGGTTCTCGGTGAGGCTCAGATTTGAGGACCGTGCTCGAGGGTTTAGTGATCAAGAAGCTCAGGACACAGGTGAGAAAGTTGTTGTACCCATAGAGCAAGGCGAGGCCCCATAGTTGTGTTGCAGGGCACGACCCTATATGATTATGTGTTGGGTGTAGCCCATTGATTATGTTAGTATATGTTTAAGTCATGTTTTATTTATGTTGTGTATGCATATATGTGAATGATCGGCAAGGGTCGGGAACGGTGAAGGCCGAGAACGGCAAGGGGCCGGGAGCAGCGTTTAGCACACGGAGTGCGAGTTGCCAGGGTAAGACACTAAAGGATACCTGGGATATCCTTACGGTGTAGACCACAACCCAGGGCCTGGTAAAGCACCTGGGACGGCTTGGCCGTATGTGTTTAGCTTGTTGACGAATTAGTTATATGCTAAGTGGTTCATTTGCGTATATTATCTATTTATGTGGAGTTTTCTTGCTGGGCTTTGGCTCACGGGTGCTCTGTGGTGCAAGTACGGGAAAGGAGAAAGCCAACCGACTCTAAGTATGGAGAGCATGAGGTGACGCGTACATGTCTAGTCTGGCTGGCTGCCACGGCCAGGGGTATTTTTGGAAGTTGTTTGTAAAGAACCCTATTTTGTCATATAGTCGACTTAAAGTATATTTTTGAGTTGTAAATATTTATAAATAGTATTTTGGGATCCCAAATGTTAAACGTTTTATGATTTTCAATAAATGGAATTATTTTCAAAGTTTATGTCTCTATTTATGATTTGATTACACGTTTGCCTTAAAACCTTGATTAGCGAGTTAAAAGCACATTTTAAACTCACTTAGTAACAGCTCTAAGGAAGTAGGGCGTTACACTTAAGGATCTTTAAGCTTGGGAGGTAGTTTCTTTTGATTTATCGAATGACACTCCTCAGTACGTGCTACTGCCTCATAATCATCTAGTTTCCTTTTCTTTGACAAAATTTCTTTCATAAATTTCACATAACTTGGCATTTGTTCAAGTGCCTCAGCAAATGGGATATTAATGTCTAGCTTTCGAAAGATATCCAAAAATATAGAAAACTTATTATCAAGCTTATTCTTTTGAAGCCTCTGAGGATATGGAATCTTTATATGGTGATCTATACTTATTTCTAACTTCTTTTCTAAGTTCTTAGTAACATTGAACCCACTCACTTCCTTCTCCTTAATACCCACTTTTGGTTCTTTTAACTCCTGGCCACTCCTCAAGGATATTGCATTGCACTGCTCTTTTGGGTTTACCTCAGTTGTGCTTGGTAAATTTCCTTGAGCATGGTTTATCATCAAAGTAGCCACTTGCGCCATTTGAGTCTCCAAACTCCTGATAGATGCCCTAGTTTCTGTCCTGAATTGGTTCAACGTGTCTGACTATGCTTCTGGTGGGTTAACTTAAGGATTCAGTGGTGGGTGTTGTGGCATTGCTTAGCGAGGATCATAATACGGTTGAAGATTTCGCCCATATATTGATTGATGGGGTGGATATTGAGGATGATTTTGTGGGTATGACGATTGTGCTCCTTGATTATTTTTCCAAGACAAGTTAGGGTGATTCTGCCACCCTTTGTTGTAGAACATGGGATATGGGTTGTTGGTTGGCCTTTGACTATTTGGTATGGCTTGAACTTGTTCCATAGGAAAATTATTTAAATCCATTGTAGGACACTTGTTAGGTGGATGCACCATTCCACATATTTCACACACACTTTGTCATTGCATGGCTTGAGGTGTGAGATTATTCTATTGTAGTTATTTCGTCAAGGATGCCACTTGAGCTGTAAGCATTGAGATGGAATCTAAGTCAATCATCCCAGCCACCTTCTTTGTATTTTCCCTCTCAGTAGGCCACTGGTAATTTTTCATGGCCATCTCTTCTAATAGATCATAAGCTTCATTTCCACTCTTTCTCATAAATGCCCCCTCCTGCTGCTACATCTATGATAGTGCGAGTAGTATCACCTAACCCATTGTAAAAACTATGGACTAACATCCTTTTCCCAATCCCGTGATGAGGGCACTTTCTTAAAAACTATTTAAATCTCTCCCATGAATCATATAGTGACTCTCTCTCCATTTGCAGAATCACTGACATAATGTAAAAATTATTCGTAGCAATTGTTGGAGGTCTGATGCATGAATGAACTCGTGTAACAGTTGGGAGTACATAATCTCTTAAGCTTCTAGCCCCTTGATCATCTGGGACCTCAGCAACCACTGCCCCTTCGACATCGTTGGCGGCATGATTTACTCTATTCCCTTAATTTACACCCATGGCAAAATCCAACATTTTCTTTATCTTTCAGTTCTTTCAGCACGTTCTTTCAATTTCAAGATCTACAGGTATGAGCTCCTTTTATCTACTTGCCTGCATATACTAATATTTCCTTAAACAAAATAAAACCTTAATCCAAATGAGTATAGAATATAAAAACCAAATTAGAACAAAAAACAATTAGTTTGATATTGGATAATATGTCCCTAACAACGTCGCCAAAACTTGATCGTGAAAATATGATACGCAAGTATACTTAATCGATTCAAGTAATATATATAGTAAATAAAGTATCATTCCCACAAGAGTGATTTTAAGACTATAAATGCTTTTAAATTACCAATAAATGCTTTTAAATTTCTATTTGGCTGTCGAAAATAGAGTGATTTTAAATGCTTTTAAATTTCTATTTGGCTGTCGAAAATAGAGTGATTTTAAAATAAAACTTAAAATTCAAATAAAATTTGCAAAAATAAATATTGATTCAATAATTAAAAACCTAGCGTGTTAACTTTATCAACTTTTCATTCTATTAATTTTATTAATCAGTTCTAATTTTCTTTCTTGATAATCTAATAGCAGGTTAAAAAAAATCAATTCATATTCCTTTTCAAGATATAAGTTCTCAACCTATATACAAGTTTTCTTAATCTCTTTGATAAACTTAAACATATAGCAGGCATCAAGCATAGAAAACTAATTACTACACAAGCCATACAGGTACTTTCGTCCAATATGTAACCTATGACTATATAACAATAGCATATTTAATTCTCATCTTTCAAATTTTGAATCAAAATCATAAATCAAGTAAATATTGATTCTCTATTTACTAGCATCAAGCACACATTATATAGATTAGAATAAAGAAGAAGAATCAATAGAACATCATAATAAGATTAAATTGAAATCCAAGTGACTACATTAAACCCTAGATAAAAATGTTTAGTTCATATCAGAAATGACTAAAAGAACAAAATAATTATTCAGAAACATAAAATTCAAAGACTTGAAGAAAAAATAAAAAGTATGAAAGTGTAGAAAAATTAATCTCAGAATCAAAATAATCTCTAAACTCGTAATTAAAATCTAACCTTATTGAAATAAACCCTAAGGAATGAATTAATACTAAAAAAATACAATATCCTCTTTTTTCATAGGCCAGCTGCGACTTGGCCTTTCCTAGGTCGCGGACCGTGTTCTTTTAAAGCTCTTCAAAATCTAGTTTTCCCTCTAAGCGCCGCGACCCTGTAAACCCTGAATTTTGCCTCTGTTTCTTCTAGCGTCGCGACTCTATTGATTAACTCGTGACTCTAATTCCTTTCAGCAAACTTTTAGCCTCTGACTTTGCTAGAGTCGCGACCCTTAAGCCCATGCCGCCACTCTAATTCTATTTTTTCCAGATTTTAACCTTTCGATATCCTTCCTTCATCAAAACCTTATTATGATTCATCCTTAGCACCAATTTGAGTCCAACATTCATCAAAAGCTCAATTTTTCTACTATTTCCTCTTCTTTTAGCATTTAACTCATTATTCAACGCACAGTCCAACAACAAAGACAATCAAAAGTGTAATCTTGCAAAAAACAGACATAAACACTCAAGATTACCACAAAATCACATTTTAAAATGACACTAAAATGAAGTTATCAATAACCAGTGAGGATTTCCAACATCTCCCTCTGGGAGACGCACCATGTGTCCCACGTCTTCCAGCGGGAGACATTGGAAGTCATGTACTTCTAACATCTCCCACTTGGAGATGTGGGACACATGGAACGTCTTCCAGTGGGAGACGTTGGATTTCCTCCCTGGACACGTGTTAAACCCCCATATTTTAACATCCTCCCAGAATTTCCACCATTTTCAACCTCCAAACCTTACCCAGAACCACCCCAAAGCTCCCTATTTCCATATTAATCATTCCCAACACTTTTCAGACAACTTTAACATCTGAATTCAACAGAAAACTAAGCTTAAAACTTATAGATATCCCATCTTCAATTTCTGAAACCCAAGAACACAAACACCCAAAACCAACCAGTCAAAACCTGAATTTAAACTTTTAAATCATTAATTAGAGTTTACCACTTCCATTGAGCACCTTCTATAAGCCAAACCCCAGCTAGTCCCCAAGCTTTCAGCTCAAATTCAACCTTAAATATCAAAGTTACAATTATCCCATCACCCTGCTAGAACTCAGAATTTTCGAACCAAAATAAAGGAATTCACTACTTACCTTAGTGTTGATTCAGTTCCTTGGATAACCTTTGAGTTAAACCTCAAAATCCCCTCTTCAATTCCCAGAAATCCTTAGCTCAATCCCCTCAAAATCCCTCTTGATTTTCTCTGTTTATTTCCCTTGTGTTTCCCTTAAGAGAGAGAAGAAAGCTTAGAAAGAAAAGGTCGGTTTATTGTGGTTCTACTGTTTTCTATTCTTAGTAAGTCTAACCTTATCATTGAAGCCAAGCTCAAGGCTCGGGGTGCCGAAACCTTCCCCGAGGCCAAAATGGTAAAATCTCCCATTATTCCCACCTAGACACCCTGACCTCAAATATATCTCCATATATTTATTTTCATAACCCGATAGTCAAATTAACTATCCGATACCTATAATATCCCTGACTTATCCAAAGTCAACTATTAAACCCCGTTGTGACTTTCCCGCTACTTGCTCCCTAGGATCGCCTCGTGCCGACAGTTACAAATGCGCACACCTGTACACGCATATATATTTATCAATCTACCCACATAATAATGTGTTCTCAACAATTTATCATACACATTCACATTATTCCATAACAGGCCAAGATTACCATTATGCGCTTACCAGCCAAACAGGGCCCGCATACTTATTCAATACCCATTTCACGCTTTCTTACAATTAATTCTCTGAACCTCCAATTATGCCTTCCCGGCACACTAATCAAGGCTCTTAAGCATTATTAGTGATTTTTGGTCGTTACAACTATCCCCTCCTTATAGTAATTTCGTCCTCGAAATTTACTTGAACATGTCAGACAGTAAACCTCATACCTCTGACCAAAATTCCCAAGAACCAACGTCTCTATTCTTAAGCTTCAGTAATACTCAAACATGTGTAACCATATCACTCCTTATGGTCTCAAATGATAACTATACTTCATTTAACCTTTACTCGCATACCAGACCCGCTGTTCCTCCAAAGTTTAATAATTCTCAACGATCTCCCCATTGATCTATTCTCAATTCCAGAAATACCTATAAATCATCACCCTTACCAGAGTGAGATCAGCTTATAAGCCCTTGGCCAAACCCTTGTTATGATCTTAAAACTCTTGTCAAATCGGGAGTTAAAACTCCCCTTTCTTTTCCCAGCTAACATGCTCTTTCTTGCTGTCTACCTTGGAGAGATACAAATCCCTCAATCCTTTACTTCGCATGGTGTTCCTTGCTTTTGTCTTACTAGGTTCTATACCATGTCACCTTAGTTGTATTTCAGCACCCAATACCATGACTGTCTCATCAATGAATACACTTTTCTTGATATCCCAAATGTTGCACATTCAATGCCTAATCCCTTAACATAATTGTTAAGCCCTTAGGTTGCTATCTTATCTGCAATTAATCAGCGATTCCAGATTCCCACTTTATTTCCTTCATTCTCTGGTCCCTTTCCAAAACTCAGAAAGTTATGGAGTCTCAATTTAATGTTATCAATGCCCCATTGCCTTACTAGTTACACAAATCAAGTTATGCCATCTCATTCAGCAGAGTTACAACTTCTTCTCTGTTCAATCACCTTATTACAGTCTAATGTAGTCCATCCCTATGCCTACCATTACATCATTTTACCTTTCAATATTCGTGCATCCCAGATTCTACTGTCAGCTAAACCTCCCGGTACAACAAACCCTAGGAGATGAAACGACATCCACCTATTGTTCCCATCTCCACACCAAATTCTTTGTGGACCATTCATCTAGCCCTTGAACCTTATATTGTATTGTATCAATAGGATCCTTCCCCGTTTCTACAGAACCATCACTCTAGATTCCATTATCCAAAGAAAACGTACATGATCACCACCACACCCTATTACTTTACCCATCTCAATCATTACCTTATCCGTTCCGTGATAAACTGCAGCGTTTCTTTTCTTTAACTGACACGTACCTTTCAGGTAAGAGATCCGTCTCTAATTAAATCTCCTCCTCGTGCAGTCGAGGTCTTCTAACATCAACCATCCATTTACTACATTCCATTAAATTCCAATCTCAAGATTATATTTCTTACTAATAACCAACACTTAAGTACCCTATGCCATGCACAAACTGTCAACCCAATGTTCCGTGCATATCAACCATGTTTTCATTCTTTTACCTCCCGCGAGGCTCGACCCATCCCCGCGCCAGTTTGAGCCTGAGCGTGCCCAACATGTTATGTATCCTCACAGTTGCATATCCTTACCATAGGGTAGGTCCTTGACGCTATCCCTCTATATTTAACCATAATGCACATATCTCTGCATCACCAAGTAATAACCAATTCTTACCTTGTCTTCTGAACTCTGATTTGACACTACCCATTCGGTTTATCTTTAAGTTTCCTTACTGTTCCTCCTATCTCTGGTGTAGTTATCCACGGAGACACTTATATGATAGATGACGCGCTTGCCAGTCTTGTTATGCCTTCTGTTCCTCAGACATTCTTCATTAGCTTCTTCGTGACTTCAAACCAACTCTTTTCATACCTGTCTCTTCCTCTTGCAGCTTCACTCTGAGTACCCCTGGCGAAACCCAATCTGACATTTCATAGAATCCTACCTGTGACCCTACTTCCTTGGTGTTAATGTCTTCGACATAGTAGTCGTTCGCTTTCCTCTTCTGTCTGGAGGTAGTCCAACATACCACTCATAGACTTAAAGGAGGCTTGTGCACACCGTTCTTGTACTCTCTGCTTGAAGAACTTACCTGTGCTGCTGAAGCTTGAACCGGTTTAGAACCCTTTTTACCAATTTCCTTACACCCTATTCAGTACAAGTAGCAATTCCTTAAATGTCTCTTTACTTGATCACTAGCTGGTAATAACCAGATCATAGATCAATTCCTGGAGACATTGTCCCGTCTTGTACCCAACATTAGAACTTTTCATTCTTAACTGACGATACCAACAAGTCCCGCAATACAACGCTCCATCTGATTCAAGATCAAACCTCCTCGACTGCTTAGGTAATTCTTCCTGTCAAGTTATTACCACCTTCCATAATGTTTCCAACATCAAACTTGTTCGTATTCCACTCCGGAAGTGTTCCCATTCCTTCTTTGTACCCATCTGAATGCCTACTGATCGGCTTAGTTTCCATTCAATCAAATTATTAGCTCCCAGGTGATATCCCTTACAACCCATGGTTACCCCTTAGCAGATTAACTCTCCAACCCTAACTCTTGTTAAAGCTTCCATACAACAAGCCCTACTGTTCTCACTACAAATCTCTTGATTAGTTGTATCCCAAATCCTCTGCCACAAGTTTCTAGTTCCTCCCCAGTAATTACTATTTCCTTCAGCCTCTCACGCTATACCCTTGAGGCATACTCTCTCCATGTCTAAATCTTTCTTGAAAGATACCCAACACTGAACTCTTCCAACTTGTTATGTAACCAAAATCACAAACTATCTAACCAACTAATCGATTCCGAGGAGCTAGCCTTGAGCTTCAGATGTAACCAGAAATTCCAGTCTCCCGTTTCCCTCACCATGGAAAATCCATCCCAACATATTAAATTATTTCGTGTAGAGGTCATGCCCTCACCCAACATCCTCTCAGGTGGTGTCCTCTGCCTTGGGTGCATATCAAATAACTTCACCGGTTCTCGTCTCCAGTCTGACCACTGCCTTTACAATCAGAACCTCCTTTTCTATTACAAACTAGGTGCCCAAGCACTATCTGGGGTCCTTCTACCTCAATAATCGAGAATCTACCCTTACTGAGTTCTACCAATAGAAGTACTATCTTTTGCATCCCTTGCCCTGCAGCATTCATGTTTAATACCTCGTTCCATAAATCTCAAGCCACATGGCTCTCTCTACCGCTCAAATACAACCAAAGATCCAATACACTAGAGCGGCCCTGTCACCCTGGACCATTCCAAAAACTTAACCTTTACATGGGTCATCATTCCCAATTACCCCCACTTGTATATTTCTTTCCCAAAGTGAAGAATCCAACTCCTAACACTCATTAACACATGTTGTCGCTGTCCTATCATTCCAAATCAAGCTCATAAATTTATTACTCCCCGCAGCTCAAACTGTGTCCTTATAACTTCTGTTATCGAATCCCCACTTGAGTTCTTTCCAATCCATCATGCCAATGTCTTAATCTGAATACCATTTCCTGGCATCCTTCTACCACAAGTACTTAGCACAATCCCTTAATTATGACCTCTCATCACTATATCGCCAAAAATGGAATCGGCTTTGCCCATCCACTAAACAATTCTTAAGCCAACCCAAACTTTCCTCTTCAAACCAGAAGATAATGTCTTTTAGGCTTTCCATTCATTATCTTTTATCTGTCTGTGCCCTTATAACGAACCAACACCATTTACCCATATGCTGACAAACGACTTTGCAACTTTTGTGGTAGATGGAGGTTAACAACCCCAGTTATCATCTGCAACCCTCCTGTATGCAAACAATCTGAGTTCATCCTCCACTGCTGACTAAACTCTCCAACCCTGATGTTCACACTCCGAACCAAACCATATCCAGGTCCAAGTAATCACAATATTCATACACACATAGAACATAATAAACATTAACTCACATTTCTATGCATTTAGCCATCCAATTTATTGCTACCATGTTCATTCACACTCCCTCATGCTTCCTACAAATCAATAAACAAGCATAACATATAAATTCAGCCTGGGCAGTCACACACAAGCAAACAAGATGCAATCCATCATCCCAATATTCATTCATATGCAACAGCAGTGCTAATCAGCATGCCTCCATCACATCATGCAATAGTCAAGGGCCAGGCCCTATCAGTTCTCATGCTCCCTATAGTCATAGAGCATAATACATTCATCTTTTAATCAAAAGCTTAACCATATAGTCTCAAATATTCAATCAAAGAACCCTGAGTCGAGCTTGTCTTCGGCGGCAAGTGTACATGTCATGCCTATCTCTAGGAACCCATAAACCTAGGACGCTCTGATACCAAGTTGTAACGCCCTGGATAACCAAGACCGTTACACTGCATGTTTGAAATAGTGCAAGACTTACTAATCAAGTCATTTAGTTTGAACTGTGTATCTATTGACACAAGGGATTAGGTTAAACAGAATTTGATTATAAACAGTTAAACTTTATTGAAAACAGACGTTTATTATATGGGATCCCAAATCAGGGTTTCAATAACGTAAATACAAAATTCTTAATTACAAATAATTGACCAAGCCACTCTAATGGCAAAATATACATTTTAGGTTCCCGTTCCTGTACAATCCTTGACCGTGACGGCCGAGCAGCTGACAATGTACACCTTGCCCCCAGAGCTCTCCAACCCATGGTCAACTAGCCTTACATGCACCATGTAGCACCCGTGAGCCGAAGCCCAGCAAGAAAACATAATATCATAACATAACAGTTATAGTAGCTAGATAGTTCACAGAGCATAATCCAATAACCACAAGGCATAACTCAGTTATCTCAAACCATAACATCCATTCAAGACAACATACTGGTCAATAACCAATAATCCAGCTCCAGATACTCATTAAGTCATAGAGAATAATCTACAACTGATATTCAGCACACACATTCAGATTCAAGACACAATCGGTCATATAATACACTTATACCACATAATATTTAGGGCCGACGACTTAGGCCGCACCCTCTGTTTAACCCACTGACTCCGGCCCGATTAAACCGAGCTCAGTGCATAATAAGCTATCCTCGGATACCAGTGTCCGAGCCGGGCTTTGTGCGCAAGTGTGGATTTCGGCACCCTTAGGCCATTACCACATGTCCCCGTGGCATAATACCACTTTATGACATTCATACCATTATAAGGGAAGCCTTAGTCCCAGGATATTCACATGGTGTTTCGCAATCACATAACAATACATTCCAAATATAGGGAGCACTCAGTCCCATCCTATCCACATACACAGGTGCAGTTTTCTTACCTTAATGTCAAATGCTTTAATTAGAAAGGACGACCCCTGAGAACGATCCATTCCCGAGCTCTAGCTTATCACCTAGTCACAACCAAGATAACAAATTCCATTAATATTCACATATGGGTTTTCATATACAAACTAGTTTCCGGGATTCCAAATTCCACCAAGCACGGTGGAGAAACCAAACCCGAGCACCCTAGACCACTTTTCCGTGCCTAAAACCCTCAAAAACTCATGTGTGCAACCAAGGGTTGCGGCCCTTGAAGTTTAGTCGTGGCCCTTCACCAAAACAGAGCCAACACCACACCTGAAGGGGACACGCGCCGCGGCCCTTGCTTTGGGCGCCGCGGCGTTTGCCTTTGGCCGAGCCTTCTTGGCTCCTTTGCAAGCTAGGGCCGCAGCGCTCTAGAACAGAGCCGCGGCCCGTCCCGTCAAACCCAGAATTTCCACCATTTTCAACCTCCAAACCTTACCTAAAACCACCCCAAAGCTCCCTATTTCCATATCAATCATTCCCAACACTTTTAAGACAATTTTAACATCTTAATTCAATAGAAAACTAAGCTTAAAACTTATAGAAATCCCATCTTCAATTTCTGAAACCCAAGAACACAAACACCTAAAACCAACCAGTCAAAACCTGAATTCAAACTTTTAAATCATGAATTAGAGTTTACCTTTTCCATTGAGAACCTTCTCTAAGCCAAACCCCAGCTAGTTCCCAAGCTTCCAACTCAAATTCAACCTTAAATATCAAAGTTACAATTATCTCAACACCCAGCTAGAACTCAGAATTTTCTAACCAAAAGAAAGGAATTCACTGCTTACCTTAGTTCTGATTCAGTTCCTTGGATAACCCTTGACTTAAACCTCAAAATCCCCTCTTCAATTCCCAGAAATCCTTAGCTCAATCCCCTCAAAATCCCTCTTGATTTTCTCTGTTTATTTGCCTTGTGTTTTCCTTAAGAGAGAGAAGAGAGCTGAGAAAGAAAAGGTCGGTTTATTGTGGTTCTACTGTTTTCTATTCTTAGTAAGTCTAACCTTATCATTTAAGTCAAGCCCAAGGCTCGGGGTGCCGGAACCGTCCCCGAGGCCAAAATGGTAAAATCTCCCATTATTCCCACCTAGACACCTTGACCTCAAATATATCTCCATATATTTATTTTCATAACCCGATAGTCTAATTAACTACCCGATACCTATAATATCCCTAACTTATCCAAAGTCAACTATTAAACCCCGTTGTGACTTTCCCACTACTTGCTCCCTAGGATCGCCTCATGCCAACAATTACAAATGCGCACACATGTACAAGCATATATATTTATCAATCTACCCACATAATAATGTGGTCTTAACAATTTATCACACACATTCACATTTATACCCTAACAGGCCAAGATTACCATTATGCCCTTACCAGCCAAACAGGCCTGCATACTTATTCAATACCCATTTCACACTTTCTTACCATTAATTCTCTTAACCTCCAATTAGGCCTTCCCGGCACACTAGTCAAGGCTCTTAAGCCTTATTAGTGATTTTGGGTCGTTACACGATCTTCTAAGTAATCTGCATCAAGGGCCCTGTCTAATATCTAAGCATAACTAACTACTTCAGCACTGGTCATATTCACATCTCTAACAATCATGGGCTTTAACCCCCTCACAAACTTTTGTACCCTCATTACCTTTGTCAGAACAATTTTGAGAGCAAACCTTGCAAAGTTATCAAACTTCTAGGCATACTCTGTGACAGAAAGGCTTCCCTCAGTCAATGTTACAAACACATCGATCAAGGTTTCTAGTGCAGCTGCACTATAGTACTTCTTGTAGAACATTTAAATGATTTCTGCCGAAGTCATGGTGTTCAGGTCACGCGTTTGCTTCACCACATGCCACCAAATTCTGGCATCCATCTTAAGTAAATTAGTAGCTCATAAAACCCTTTGATGATCATTCTACTCCATATGATCAAAGATAGCCTCGACCTACTTCAACAAATCTTAATCGACCATATGGTTGGGTTTCCCTTCAATGTTTGGGGTAGATTGTTTCCTAAAGTGCTCATAAACCAGCTCAAATCGATAACCCATTGGCATTGGAGCAGGTGGAGGTACTAGGGGTACTTGTTGTACATGGGGCTCAAGTTGTGCCAACGATAATTGAGGGGCTTGGGCACTTGCTGAGCTTGAGTGAACTCTTCATCTCTCTATCTCAACTATTATATTCATCTTGCTACCTCTGCAGCTAAGTCCACAGCTAATGCAGCTGGGGTTGCTGCTAGCACTTCCATTGTAATGCCTCGACTAACTCGAAGACATCGGCCCATTAAAACTACTATGCATAACTACTATTTTAGAATATATAATATTTCTAGGACCAGATATATTAATCAATCCTTATGTTAAAATTAATATTTCTAAACTATAGGTTAAACTTATAAAATCCATAACTATTTCTACGAGTTTCCAACTAAATCCCGACTTGGACCAATAATCACGAAAACTAAAATACTACACTACTACTACTACTACTACTACTACTGCTACTACTACTACTACTACTACTACTACTACTACTACTACTACTACTACTACTACTACTACTACTTTTAACAATTATTCCCTAATTAAAAGAATTTCGTCCACAAAATTTACATTCGATATAATTCTGGATACCGTGCTCGAATGTCTTCCTCCAACTCCCTTATTGCCTCCCGTTCTGTACTATTACTCCATAGGACCTTGACTATCGGAATACTCTTAGATCGTAATTCCTCCATCCCCTTCTCTAGGATACTAACCAGTTGTTCCTTGTAACTCAGGTCTTTCTGAAGTGCTAATGTATCATACTTGAGAACGTGAGATGGGTCTCATATCTACGCAGCATCGAGATGTGAAACACATTGTGGCTATCTGCTAGAGCTAGCGGTAGGACTAATCTATATGCTACTGTTCCCACCTTGTCCAATATCTCAAATGGACCTATAAATCGGGGACTAATTTTGCTCTCTTCCAAAACCGCTTCACTTCTTTCATAGGAGATATTCTTAAGAAAACTTGATCTCTGACATTGAATTCCACATCTCACCGCTTGGCATCCGCATAACTCTTTTGCTGACTCTGAACAGCGCGCATACGCTTTCTAACTAGCTCCACTGCATCTTGAGCCTCTCTAACAACTTCGGGTCCAAGAAGTTGTCTTTCCTCTACCTTATCCCAATGTAACGGCGATCGGCACTTCCGTCCATAAAGTAACTCATAGGGTGCCATACTGATCGTTGCCTGGTAGCTATTATTGTAGGAGAACTCTATTAGTGGAAAATACTTACTTCACAATCCTTCGAAGTCTAGTACACAAGCGCACAACATGTCTTCTAAAATCTATATGGTAAGCTCGGACTGACTGTCAGTCTGAGGATGAAATACCGTACTGAGGATTAGCGTGGTACCCATGGCTTGCAACAAGCTTCCCCAAAATCTGGATGTAAACACCGATCCTCTATTGGATACTATGGTCTTAGGGATTCCATGCACTCGTACTATTTCTCGAACATAAATGTCTGCGTACTGGTGTGCAGTGTACGTATTCTTGACAGGCAGGAAGTGAGCTGACTCGGTGAGTCTATCTACCACATCCCAAGCCGAGTCATGTTTCTTATTTGTTCATGGTAATCCTATCACAAAGTCCATGGATATGTCTTCCCACTTCAATTCTGGAATACTAAGCGGTTCCAATAAACCTGCAGGTCGTTGATGTTCCGCCTTCACTTTCTAGCATACTAGGCATTTGGACACATACTCTGCTACGTCTTTCTTCATTCCTGACCACCAATATAGTGCCTTAAGGTCGTCACTCATCTTGGTCGACCCTGGATGAACAGAGTATGGGTTAGTTTGTGCCTCTTCTAAAATCTTCATCTGAATCCCATAGTCATTTGGCACGCACACTCGGCCCTTATATCTCAAGAACCCCTGTCCTGATATGGAGAAATGTGTAGTCTTGCCTTCTTTGACTGCATCAATATGTGATACTATCGTGCCGTCATGCCCTTGCCCGATCCGTATATCTTCTAGTAAACTCGACTGGATGGACAAGTTGGCCAGCTGACCAATGACTATTTCTATTATGGTATTAATCAGTTCTTGCTGAAGCGTCTTTTCTATTTTGGATAATGCTGCTAGATGTAACTCTTTTGGCTAAACGCATCTGCAACTACATTTTCTTTTCCTGGGTGGTATAGTTTTTCACAGTCATAATCCTTTACTAGTACTAACCACCTACGCTGTCTCACGTTGAGCTCCTTCTGCGTTAAGAAATATTTTAAGCTCTTGTGATCTGTATAAATCTTACATCGTTCTCCATAAAGATAGTGGCGCCAGATTTTCAATGCGAAGACCACCGCTGCCATCTCTATATCGTTGCTCATATTTCTTCAGCTGCCTTGAGGCATAGGCTATCACTTTGTCATTTTGCATCAGCACACAACCCAAACCTTGCTTTGACGCATCACAGTATACTACAAACTTGTCGTTGGGTGTTAGTACACAAAGTACTGGTGCTGAGCATAATTTATCCTTGAGCAAGTGGAAGGTTTTTTTATATTTATTCGTCCAGTTGAACTTGTGTATTTTTTGGGTTAGGTCTTGGCCAATCCTTCACAGCCTCTACCTTAGCTGGGTCTAAAGCAACTCAATCTTTGGATACTATATTGCCAAGGAATGCCACTTGCGCTAGCAAAAATTCGCATTTCTCGAGCTTGGCATAAAGTTGTTGCTCCTTTAGTTGCAACATGGTCAATCTTAAATGTTCCTCGTGCTTGACTTTGTCCTTTGAGTGCACCAAAATATCGTCAATGAACACTACGAGGCATTTGTCCAAGTAATCCTTGAAGACCCGATTCATTAAGTCCATAAATGTGGCTGGAGCGTTGGTAAGGCCAAAAGACATAACTAGGAACTCGTAATGTCCATATCGAGTCCAAAAAGTTGTCTTTTGTATATCCTCTTCCTGTACCTTGAGCTGGTGATAACTGGACCCTAGATCAATCTTTGAAAATACAGTTGCTCCTCGGAGTTGATCAAATAAGTCGTCGATCCGGGGTAGCTGGTACTTATTCTTAATTGTCACCTTATTCAGCTCGCGGTAATCGATACACATCCGCATGCTTCTGTCCTTCTTCTTCACAAATAGAACTGGTGCTCTCCATGGCGAATGGCTTGATCTGATGAAACCCATGTCTAAGAGTTCTTGTAACTTCATTTTCAACTCCTTGAGTTTAGTAGGTGCGATCCGGTATGGTGCCTTTGAGATAGGCTCGATTCCTAGTACTAGTTCGATTGTGAAGTCAATTTCTTGAGTAGGTGGTAACCTTGGTAAATCGGCAGGAAATATATCTGGAAATTCCTTTATAGTGTGGACGTCTCCAACCATCAATGATGTTTCCTATGCCACATCTGTGATGCTTGCTAAGAATTTGTGACATTCTTTTTCTATCATCCTTTGAGCTTTGAGAGATGAGATAAATGGTGTCCGTAGTCATGAAACCTTTCCCATAAAACATAGTTGCTGACTATCAGAAGTTTCAAACGTTAGTTGCTTATGTCTACAATCGATGGTTGCACCATGCCTTGCTAGCCAATCCATGCCCAATATTACATCAAAGTCCTTGATCTCTAGCTCAATCAGGTCTACTTCCAGCTCCGTGTCCTCGATTTTGATCGGTACTCCTGATACTATTCATGATGATAGAACTACTTCGCCCGAAGGCAGTTTTGTAACAAACCTAGTTCTAAATATTTCACAAGGTTTGTCTAATTTTTCTATCATTCCTAACAAGATATATGAGTGTGTTTCTTCCGAATCAAACAATACTAAACATCCATTATCGAGGATAGGAAGCTAACTTGTGATCACTTTGTGACTAGCTTCGGCTTCTCCCTGGGTCAAGGCAAAGACTCTGGCTGGAACAATCTTGTAGTCCTTATTTTCTTCCTATTTGAGCTGTGGACACTCCATTTTCCGATGACCTTCCTAGCCATAATTGAGACAACCTTTGGTCTTTGCACAACACTCCCTAGGATGTCTTTTTTGGCATTTGGAGCATTAAGGGTATTTTGCATAACCCAACTGATCATTACTGTTATTAGTCCATGCTCTTTCGTCACCATGGGCTTGCTTATTATCAGGATGCTTTCTTTTCGACCCATTATTGTAATGTTGGTGGTTGTTGTTACTTCTAACATTTTGAGTTAGATTTTGCTGCTTGGGTTCATACTTGCTCGCCTCATCCTGACTAGCGTTGGCTTGGAGCGTCTCCACCTATGTAGAAATTTCTAGAACCTCCGCGTAAGAAGTGGTTCCAGAATTTTCTAGCTTGACACCTAACTCAATCTTGGGTCTGAGTCCCCTAGTGAACTTGATAACCCTCAAGAAATTGGTTGGAACTAACTCTGGTGCAAACTTGGCCAACCAATCAAATTGTCAAGCGTACTCGACTACCATCAAATCGCCCTACTTCAGACTGGAAAACTCTTCCACCCTTGTAGTGATAACGGTTGAGTTGTAATACTTTTTGTGAAACAGCTCCACAAATCTGGTCCACATCATGATGGAGACATCATGAGTCTACTGTACCAAATCCCACCAGATTCTAGAATCCTATTTCAGTAGAGTGGAAATGCAGGATATGCGATCCGCATTGCCAAGGTTCATGTGTGCTAGAATAGGCTCTACATTCTCGAGCCATTCTTCCACCTCTAAGGGGTCAATGTCCCTTTAAAGTTTGGAGTGTGCTGCTTACAAAAACGCTCGTAGATTGGCACTATGTAATGAGCTGGATAAAGTGTGTAGTTCGCCATCGGCCATCCCCCATATGGAGCTACTTGCTTAGGTGCTTGAGCCGCTGGTTGAGGTTGCGGCTAAGGTTGGGGCTGAGGCTACAGCTGCAGCTATTGTCATTGTTGTTGCAGCAATTCTTCTACTTGTTGACGTAGCCGGATAATTTCAGCGGTGTTGTCCACCGGAGGTGGTGCATTTCTATTGGTAGCAGCAGCAGTAGCACGCATTCCCCTTCTTCGGACTGGAAGGGCTTCATTAGTCTCTTTGGTGGTGCTGAGGCATTGACGTTCGTGCGCATAGACCTTCGTAGCGACATCTTCAGCAAAGTTATAACAGTCAAGGAAACATGTTAGAACTTACTCTAATAGGTTCTAAGGCAAAACTTAGTCCAAGCAAACATAACTCGGACCTATCAATTATGATTTCTTATGAAAAATTATGCAATCCATCTTTTATAAATTAGGGTGTGTTTCTATACTTAGAACAATAAGCGAACTTTATTATTTTCTAAGTCTGTTTCTAATCATCCTATATGACTTAATTCTTAGGCTCGAAACTTGTCGTTGTTCCAAAGTTAACCATATTGAGGGAGGGCTAGGATCAGTAAAATCGTTCCCACTACTATGGCCCCCTAAATTCCCAATACATAACCCAGTCCATTGATTTGTATCCACCTTCACCGAACTCAGTCATTATTTATTGTAATTTATTATGATTGCAAAAAAAAAATCAAATTCATACATACGATTCAAAAATAACAACTTTATTCATTTGGAAAAAGATTTTCACTAATTACAATCACAAATTCACCATAAATAAATAAAGAAACTATACTAATGATAACTAGGGTAAATATCTAAAAATCAGGATCTTCTACATCTGACCCTTCATCTAACATATCATCATTTATTTCTTCATAATCATCATTATCATGAGCCTTGAAACTACCTTTTGGAATATTCATTAAGATATTATGATTCTGCTCACTAGTGAATTGAAACTCAAACTTAGAGGTAAACCTAAGTATATAAAAATAATATCTCATGGCTATCGATAAATCATCTTCATCATCCATAGTCTCCCGTAATTCTTCCAATTTTTAATCTACAGAAGGAAAATCTTTAAAAAGCCTTATTACTAAGACATTTTGTTTCATGCCTCTCATTATAATTTGTTTAGTGGTTTGAAGGTGAACTATCTCCTTGTGAAACAGGATCAATCTTTGAGTGATTCTTTCTAGCACTCTTATTGTATCCCTTGGCTCTCTAACCCTTTTCAATGCCTTAATGGCTCGGATATCATGATAAGTCAAAGCTCCATTCATTTTTACTAAAAACATAATGACTAAAAACTTAGCTATTATCATAAATATTATAATCATATCATAAACACTTACATTGGCGGTTAGATCTAGAGCTTTTGCATGTGTATTAAGGAGAACTTTGTGCATATGAACTATGGGTCTCTGATACCAACTGTAATGCCCCGACTAACTCTAAGACCTCGGAACAATAAAACTACTAAGCATAACTACTATTTTGGAATACATACATAGTAGAACTTTATTATAAAAATCCAAAATACGGGATCCCATTGTTATTACATAAAATCATAAGAAAACAAAACTTTTATTGAATTGATCAAATACTAAATGCAGAAAAACATAAATACATTAATTAGAATGACTCAAAATAAAAACTTCATCCTAAATCTTTTCTAGCAGTCCATTCAATCAGTCTTCTCTCAATACACATGCCAAAGCTACGATGAATCTGTCCCGCCTTCCAACCTTATTTTCCTGCACCATCTAAAATAAAAGAAATGCGCCTAATGCCCAACAAGGAAAATCTACTAAAACATACTATTAAACATATATCATAAAAACATATGACGTAAAAAACGTATATCATATAAATATAGGACTACAATATTAATGGCCATTAACTCAATACTGTAGTATGTGATAAAACCATCTAGGTAGGTTAGATCACAAAATAGTATATGATAAACCATCTAGGTCCTGTGTCTATTATTCGAGGTAGGTTTAATCATAACTCTAATGTACGATAATAATAAAAAACTCTTGGGACTTATTTGCTATCTATGCAACTATATTTCCCAAGTGACTACAACATAAAACATACACATACATGTATACATAAACATAACATAGCATAAAAACATATCATGACACATAAAATCTAACCTATTTTCGTTACCAAAAACTGGGATATTGGAGACAAGAACGGGATTGAAAAACTCCTAAAACCAAATAATAAGAATCATAAGTTTGTAAAGAAATGGAAATGAAAAAGAAGATCTAAACCATCAAGATCGTAACTTACCAAAAACCTTTAGTTTCAAGAAACTTAAACACCTAACCAAAAGCCAAAATAACAAGTTAGGATTTGAAAGAAAATGAAAGAAAATAAAAGAACTGTAATGAACTAACTCTAAGGATAAGAATACCTTCGATAGACTAGAACTTCAATCTACACCTCAATACTGAAATGTCACTCTATCTTACTTCCCAAGTGTTTAGAAAAGCTTAGATTGGAAAGCTTTTAATCCCAAATCCCTAGTGTTTTCTCTCTAGAATAAACTTAGCAGCTTGGAGGCTCTGAAGAATGCTTGAATGATGAAGGAAATGGTTGAGTGAAAAGTCCTATTTATAGAGTTCAAGGATTGAAATTAACCCCTTTTAAAAAGAATAAATAAATGAATATTAATTGAATAAATTTGAATTATATGTTCAATAGATGCCCAGAACTCGGCCAAAAATGTTCAAGAGCAAGTCCAAGTTGTTGAGGTTATTTCTAATTTGATTCCACAAAGTTTCAAAAATACCAAAAAGAGTCGATATATCGCCCCTATATGCGATATATTTCCTGGCCCTATGTCATGAGCCTCCGTGGTTTCGTTTGTGCGATGTCAACGTATTTTCCGTATCAACCTTTGGCCATATATTAACCCCTATAGCTGCGATATATCGGAATACGCTGATGTTTTAAACACGTTTTTGCACATTTTCAGCACACTTGATGTTTCTTTAAACTACTTTGACTTGGCAAAACGTAATCCTAACAGCTGCTGGAAGGTTCTAGACCTTCAAGATCTATCTAAAATCCTTAAATCCTTAATAAACATGCATGTGACAAGTGTTACGTTCTTAATTATTCTATCTAAACCTTAGGTTATAATAGATAATATTTCTAGGACCAGCTATATTAATCAAACCTTATGTTAAAATTAATATTTCTAAATTATAGGTTAAACTTATAAAACCCATAAATATTTCTACGAATTTCAAACTAAATCCCAGCTTGAACCAATAATCACGAAAACTAAAATACTACACTACTACTACTACTACTACTACTACTACTACTACTACTATCTAGCTAAGTGAAATTTTGAGACGCTACATCCATGCAAGGGATTTTTGCTGCATTTTTGTTAGCAGAGGCACCTCTTCCGCGACCTCTACCTCATCCTCTGCCACCTCTTGTGCTTCTCCATCAGGTAGACATATTGATATTCTAAAGCACAAAGGAAACCATCATAAGAGAAGATAATTCACATAATGGTTAATCACTTTAGAATTTGAATAGCAAATATTGTTATGCACACTCATATACATTAACCATGCAAAAAGTTCAAGGATAAATAGGAATGTAGAAATTACTAAAAAAATATCCATAACATCCCATTATTTAAAAATATCCAAAAGTCTCAAGTGAAACTCATTTGGTTTAAGTAATAAATGTTTTAGGGAATTGGAAGAAGAAAGGGACTCAAATCCTCCAATGTGGTGTTGTCCCCGGAGTCATAATCGAAGATGTCCCCACGGATGTGGAAGTAATCTAGGGTGTTATCGTTGTCGCTTAGTCTGTTACTCACTTCTAGTATGGCGAATAGCACCTCACGATGCACAGTTTCTCCCTCTTGATGGATCACCACCTCCTCATGCTCTTCTAGATTTCCATTCTCATTTGGAGCAAGGACTGTTTTCATCCTGTAGAACTTATTTCCCTCCCAAATTAAGGTGGGGAATCTTGAATCATCATGGCTTATGTCATGCCATGCTTCAGCCAATTGGAGAAGTGCCTTGGGAAATGTAGCTAGCGATTCCCTTAGCACTAAATACTATTCATTGGGCCATATTAGTGCTCCTCTTTTGTTGATTAGGCCCTACATGAGCTCGCATACAACCTTGGTTTTTTGGAGCACACTAGTCCACCATTCAGAATCCTCCTCAACATGAACCCTTAGAATTTTCTGATCTCCTTGAGAAGTTGTTTTCTAGTTCTTCTAAAAATAGGAGGCATACTTTCTACTCTGCAATCATAGTACTAACAACTTAAAAAAAAAGTGAGAATAAATCAGATAAAGAACTTACGACATAGTGGGATGAGGTTTTTTGAGTCTTTAGCATGTATGCAGAGGGGTTGATTGAAACATGAACGACATGTCTCTGATACCATTTTGTAATAACGCCCTATGCTACTTTATTTTCGAATGATGACTACTTGATTATTATTAAGAAAAATATCATAATTATGAAAAAGGTTCAGTGGTTCCTTAATAAAACATGTGATATGGGCCCATTTATTTAAAAATAAAAGTATAATGTCTTTTATGCAAATTTAAAATAATAGTTTAAGTCTCATTGTATACTTATGAAAAATTTAGATATACTCCATAAAATGTTCTTGGCGTTAACTAGATTATTTTTCGTTCATCAGAGCCCCAAGACATACATACTCAGGCCCAGGAATGCCCCACATCACCATGCGTGCCAATGATAAACCATATTGCCTACCTCAAAGGGGAAAAGTAAAGGGGTAAGTTAAAAGTCGAGTAAAGAAGTACCAACAAGAAACAAAAATTCACATAAGCACAATACAAGACTATTCTCATCGTACATAAGCTTAAAATAACATATCATAATCTCATACAGTTTATTTGAATATTTCATCATAACAAATAAAGCAAAAAATTCTATGAGGTAACCAATAAAGCATAAACCAGTAAATTCTTCTCTGTGAGGTATTCAGGAGCTCTAGTCCTAGAATAACATTAGCGCGTCCGCCCTATGAGTTACATCATACCTTAGTAACTTCTTTGTTGTATCGCGTTCTACAAGCTAACAATCTCTACTTTCTCATACAATATACAAGCACACATACAAGAAGCTTATCACATAACATTACATCTCATAAAGTCAACATAAATTCATAAAAATTATAATTAAGTTCTTTACCTCAAGTCCAAGCAACTTAAAGAGCGGGATACTTCACAACGAGCCTAGAATCACAATCAAGCACTCGTATCAATATGAAGTAAAACTAAGCATAGCATACTAGCATACCCAACGTGTGCATGGGTCAAGCACGCATGACACAAGTTTTGCCACAATTATAAACATACAATAATCCCACATAAAATCATAAAATAATAATTCCAATTCTACTGAGTAATTTTCAATGGTTACAAAACAAGAACCATATATTTGATTATCTGACATATTTTTTAACGTAAAAATAAACTTGTACGTTGGAGGGTTCTTAAAATGCGTTTTGAAGTTGATAAATTCTATCCCTTTATTTCATTGTTACTTTCATAAAAATTCAACAAGCATAAAATAGTTTACCTACTTCGTTACTACTATTTTATTACCTTAAATTATATAATTGTCATTCATGAATTTCATTACAAAAATTTAATATACTAAAATAATTTTGTAGCTTTAATTGTATAAAATAATAATCTTTTTTATTATGTAATAACAAATAAAATGTGACAAAAGTTTGTAGTTACTTATAAAATAATTAATTTGGCATAATAATGAATTTCATAAAAGTGTTTTTTCATCTTTGAAAAATAACATAAATAATAAAATGTGACACATTAATTTCTTAAAAATAACATTTTTAGATCACAAAATTTATATTAGTTTATAATTATCTAGAGATTGGTACAAGGATTAATAATACTGACATTTTTTTTTTAATAAACTAATTTTTTAACATATTTTTAAAAGAAGTTTTTCTCAAATATTAAAAAAAAAAATCTACATGTATTTGTTGAATAAAAATGCTGAATTTACACGTGAACATCACTGTTTTTTTTTTCTTGTAGTTTTTAAAACATCAAAAAATTTAACACCTAGTTTATTTCTCTTATTTATTTATGAGTTTCCATAAATTATTAAAATAATACTCATATTCATTTTAACCCATTTTAACCATGATTAAAACATTAATTTACAAAAATAATGCCTAGGCCAAATACACTATTAACAAAACACACAACGTATACAACTAAATCATGCTTCCCTTATACAATTAAATACCTTAAATAATCATGCTTATAAGTGAGCAAATAAACAACAAACTAAAAAGAATCCATAAGTGTACAACAAGACATATGGCCGAAACCAATGGCACCTTAACAAGAAAATACCACAAATTCTAATATGCTCAGAATCCAATTGTTTCACAAATAAAATCAAGATACAAACACAACTTGTAATCCTTTAAAGCACCCTAGGTCAAAACCCTATAACATATTTCAAACAATTCAATTTACATTTTTTTATAACAAGACATTGCCATTTCTTTAAAACCACAATGACCCAAAAATTTCCATAGCTCAATATAATGTCTCAACAACAAAACTCAAAAACATAAACAAAACAAAATGTAACCATTAAAATAACAAAAAAATTAGTGATTCCTATTACCTCTCATTTGATAGAGATCAACAACTCAAAAACTAAGATCTCCCCTTTGATACACCTAGGGTTTTCGAAACCCATAACAAAGAAAATAAAAATTGCTCTTAGAATTAAGAAGAAGAAGGAGAATGAGAATATCACTATGAATTAATATGCTTACCCTTAGGGATGTCAAAATCCCCTGTTTCCCTTCTTCTTTCTTTTTTTCTTTCTATTCGTCTTTCTCTAGCCTCACAGGCTCTCTCTCTAGGTTTCGACAGCCACCAAGTTATGAGTCTCAAAAAGCCAACCTTTCCCTTTTATTCTTTCTCATCACTTAGCCAAAGCCCTAGCGCCCTTTGACCTCTATTCACACTTAGTTTCCTTTTTCCATGATTCCCTCTCTTAGATTCAACCCATTTGACAACAAGGGCTTGATTACATTGCCCACAAAAATTGATACTCCCAACCTTATCAAATCCTAGCCTTGACCACCCCTCATCCTCTCCATCTCTCTCTTCTACTCAACTATGAAAGCCATCCTCACCCATTTCCAAAATTTTCCAACTTTTTAAAATGGGTACAAGTATAACAATAAAACTCACCACTTTATCACATGGTAGTCTATTGCATGCTCACCATGCATACCATGCACATGCACATGCACACACCCAAGTTCCCTAGTCCATCACTACTAAGCATGCACCTCCTTGCACACAATCAAATCTCATAAAAAATTTCACAAAACAAAATAATTAAATAAAACAATTAAATTTCAGTTCACATAACTACTACCAAACGATTCAAATAATTAAAATAAAATTCTAACACTTAACAAACTACAATTAAAATAATATCAACACATAATTAAAATAAAATAAAAAATTGGTGCGCTACAATGAGTGATGTACTCAGAAAGAACCATGAAGACATGGAGACTGCATATGAAATATGGGAGTCTCTTCAAGTCATGTTTAAACAACAGTCTGATCAATGCAGACATGAGGCTACTAGAGCCTATATGAACATGAAAATGAAGAAAGGGGTTTATGTCATAGAATATGTTCTAAGCAAGATCAATACAATGGATGATGTGAAAGTTCATGGAGCAACCATTGATGAGAGGACTCAAGTTAGCTTGATACTTGAATCACCCACACCAAGTTTTCCACTTTTATTACGACTATGTTTTGAACAAGTTGGAGTAATATGACTCAGCTATTAAATGAGTTGCAAACTTTTGAATCACTCAATATGAGTAATTCAAAAGTAGAAGAAGCAAATGTCACTAAATCTAAAGCTTCCTCTTCAAAAGGGAAAAATAAGAAGAGAAAGAAATTCAATGAAAACAGGAAAAGAAGCCTTTAAATTAATTAAAGGCAATGACAACAAAGAGAATAAGGATAACAAAACTTCCAAGAAAAAGCAACCCAAAGGAACATGCTTTCATCGTGTAGTTAAGGGCCATTGGATGAGAAACTGTCCTAAGTATCTCTTAGTCCTAAAAGATAAGAAGAATGGTAAATATGATTTACTTGTTTTCGAAGCCTGATTAGTGGAAGATGATACATCATCCTGGATTGTTGATTCTGGTGCCAATAACCATGTTTGCTTTTCTTTCCAGATTCTTAGTTCTTTGAGGGAGCTTGTTGATGAGGAGGTGACTATGAGGGTTGGAAGTGGTGAGGTTGTCTTTGCCAAAGCTGTTGGGACATCCCATTTAGAATTTGATAAAAATAAATTTCTTGCTTTAGACAATGTTTATTTTATTCCTGCATTTACTAGAAACTTAATTTTTGTTTCTATGTTGCATGAACAAGGTTTTGATATTTATTTCAATAATATTTTGATTATTATCTCAAGATCTGGTATACAACTCTGAAATGTTTAATGTTTCAAACCCAAGGTCTATTAAACGTCAAAAGACTGATTCCGACTATGAAACATATCTATGGCATTTTAGATTGGGGCGTATTGGTTTTGGTAGACTTAATATACTAGCAAAGGAGGGTCATTTAAGAGAATTAACTGTTGGTTCTCTTCCAACCTGTGGATCCTCACTGGAAGACAAGATGACCGAAAGACCTTTCTCTACAAAAGGATAAATAGCCATAAATCCACTCCAACTCATACACACCGATGTGTGTGGACCAATTAATGTGCAAGCGGGAGGAGGTTTTGAATATTTTGTCACCTTCATTGATAATTCTTATATATGGTTACCTATATTTGATGCAAAAGAAATCTGAAACTTTTTTAAAGTTTAAGAAATTTCAAACTAAAGCTGAAAAGCAATTAGGTCTGGTCGAGGCATAGAGTACTTGGATTATGAATTCGAGGACTACTTGCGTGAGTATGGAATTCAATCCTAATCCACTACACCCGGAACAACGCAACAAATGGTGTTTCACAAAGAAGGAACAAGACGTTATTAGAAATGATTAGATCAATGATGAGCTATTCATCACCGCCACTGTCATTTTGGGCTTATTCCATTCAATGTGCAATGTACATATTGAATGTTGTTCCATCCATTTCTGTCAAGATGACACCGTTAGATTTATGGAATTGTACTAAACATAGTTTACACCATTTTTCGTGTTTGGGGGTGTGTAGCAGATGTCTTGAAAGGAAAGACTGGAAAGCTAGAATCCAAACTAAAGTGTGCAAGTTTGAGGGATATTCCAAAGAGACCAGAGGTTGTATATTCTATAGTCCTAAACAAAGTAAAACATT
Organism: Humulus lupulus; assembly: GCF_963169125.1. Taxonomy (NCBI): domain Eukaryota; kingdom Viridiplantae; phylum Streptophyta; class Magnoliopsida; order Rosales; family Cannabaceae; genus Humulus; species Humulus lupulus. The sequence goes on from NC_084796.1 coordinate 80,077,929, forward strand.
TGTATCAAAAAGTGCTACTTTTCTTGAATATTACTATATTAACAACCACAAGCCTCACAATAAAGTGGTACTAGAGGAGTTGGTCTCAGATCAAGTAAATAGATCAATAACATTTCACTATGAACAACGACCATAAGAAGCAACATGTTCTATTAAAAAAAATAGAGAGCTTCATCGTCGTTGGAGGGTTATTAGGCCACCAACTCGCTATGAACACAAAGTTTACATGCGTGTGTCTCACACAAACAAAGATGATCCATTGACATATATAGATCCAATGAATGATTCAGGAAAAGAAAACTTGCAACATTTCATGAACCTGGAAATGGAATCGATGTATTCCAAATTCTTCTGGACTCTTGAAGATCTTCTTGAAAATATTAAACCTATTGGTTGCATATGGATATTCAAGAAGAAAAGAGAAGCGGGTAGGAAAGTTGAAACTTTCAAACCTAGGCTTGTAGCCAAGGGCTATACTCAACCAGAAGGGGTTAATTATGAAGAAACATTTTCTCATGTAGCCATGCCTATATCCATTGACATACGTTTTTCCATAGTTTTAGATAATGAAATATGACAAATGGACTTAAAGACAACATTTCAGAATGGCTATCTTCACGAGACCATTTATATGTCTCAAGCAGAAGGGTTAAAAAAAAGGTAAAAAGCAAAAGGTTTTCAAGCTTCTTAGGTTCATTTATGGACTCAAAAAATCTTCTAGATCTTGGAATCTGAGCATCCAGATTCTTCGGAATCGACAAAACAAAGTTTTGGCTCTGTCTCGAGCTACTTATATATATAAGGTACTAGAGTGATACAGTATGAAAAATTTCAAGAAAGGTGATATGCCAACCCTTCATGGAATTGTCCTTTCTAAGGAGCAATGTCTTATGACAGCTGAAGTGGAAGAGGATATGAGACAATATCCCTATGCCTTGCAGTAGGTAGTCTAATGTACGCAATGTTTTGTACAAGACCTGACATTTGTTATGCAGTAGGAACAGTCAGTCATTATCAATCCAATCTTGGTTTGAGTCATTGGGTTGTAGTAAAGAATATTCTCAAGTATCTAAGGGAAACTAGAGAATATATGTTTATACATTCAGGCGGTGACTTGAACCCCACTAGATACATTGATTCCGATTTTCAATTACTTCTGGATCATTGTTTACACTTGGTGGAGGAGCTGTAGTCTGGCAATGTATAAAAAAACCAGTATTGAAGATTCTAACATGGATGTCGAATACATAGCAGCTTGTGAAGCCACAAAAGAGGTTACAAGGCTCAAAAACTTCTATTTTGGACACTAATAAGACCCTAGTCCTGTATTGTGATAACAGTGGGGCGGTAGCTAGCTCGAAGGAACCAAGGAGTCACAAGAGGAGAAAGCATATCGAGAGTAAGTACAACTTAATCAAGGATACTTTTCATAAAGGAGATGTAGCAGTTATGAAGACAACTTCAGAACATAACCTTGTACATCATTATATTAAGACTTTGTCAACCAAGTCTTTTAACAATATGGGAATGAGGGAGATGCCTCATTTTCTTTAGGGCAAGTGGGAGATTGTTGGGATTAGTGTCCTTTAAAACATATGTATTGAACAATGATATATGAAATAAAATTTTAGCATATATTGATTGTTTATTATTATTGACAGAATAATATTATATGAATATTAGAAAATTCTGGAATTCGTTAATTTGACTACAATCCTGTATTGGTACAAAAAGATTAAGATTATAGTGAACGAATTTAAATAGTTTGTAGTAAACAAAGTTATATGGAATCTTTGGCTTAAGTACTGTAATTACAGTTCACTAGTAGTATGAATACATGTGATATAGATTCATATTACTGATGTAGTAGGACATATTAGTGAAGGTACTTTGTATAAAGTGGTTATACATGAACAAGACTCGATATGATATTAATACTTAATAATACCATTTACTTTATAAGTATTAAATAAACATATCAATGAGATGATCATATACAAATTGATCTTAATCCTCAAATTATCATGAACTCCTATTTATGTCATATGAATTCTTTGATTTGCTTGGTATGGTTTGTCAAAATGATCAGGCGAAAAACTTTTTTTTTGGGAACTCTTTCATGTAAATGGTCGAGGACATAATATACAAATAGGGAATCTATACCTTTCCGAGAGGAATTGAATAAGGGTTCTCTTAAGGGTTGACTTTTGGAACTAAAAGGTTATTGAGCTAAAATTCATAATCCAGTTTATGAATTAACCATCATTAGTAAAGTTATTTGTACTTAAGGAAACATGATAAAATTAAAGAGGTTAAACAATAATTAATTCCTATTTTAGTGGTAAACCATTAATAGAGGATTGAATTGTCTATAGTGATTAATTCAATGGATACTTTTTATACTTAAAAGTATTTAATAAATAAATGTCTATAATTACAAGAGTGGAGTCTCATATTTTTAGTGGAATAATGTTGTGATTAATAAATTAAGGTTATTATATTAAAAACTTGTATTTAATAGTCTAAATTTATTGGAGCTTGAAATTATAGGTACATAGGACCCTGAGATGATACTATCAACACTATTCAAGGAAAGAGTTGAAATTATAAAAAATCAAGGAAATAACAAATTTGGAAGAAATTTGTTCTGCACGGCCAAATATGTAATTGAGAAAAATTAATGAAATAATATATTAATTATCAAAATTAATAAAGTAATTAATATAATTTTGTAAAATAGTTTTTAAAATAAAATGGGAATTTTCGAAAATGGCATTAAAATAATTAAGATAATTAATTTTATTCATTTAAATAATGTGAAAAAATATTTCTTATAACTCAAACTTGACTTGAATTTGAAATGATGTTTATTATTTAATTAATCTGACCAAATAAGTTATTAGGTTTAGATATTTTGAATAAATAATTATTAAATTATAATTAAAAGAAAATAGTTGAAATACATCCTTGAAATCAGGGATGTGCTACATGCCAACTAGAGTATTGACACAATAGTTGGCGTGTATCAGTGTAACAAGAATCATGCTTGGATCTTGCATTTTTTTTATTTATTTCAAAATTGATTAATAATTTGAATTTTGAATTTAATAAATTCTTCTATAAATCTATCTTATAGAAATTAATTGAAAAAAAAAAGAAAAAAATATTTTAGAGAAAAAATTCTAATCTTTTCACACAGAGAGAAAAATATAACGTAATATTTTCCTATCCTTGAAAATTTTCTCAGACCTAATATATAAAAATCTCATGAGTTGAGTACATCTTGTGAATCATAAAATTTCTCATCATTACTCTATGTGCTCACACACATCATGAGGTGTAGAGATACATCTTGGAAGATCTTGGTCTGAGTATTCACAAGGCTTCTTTGGATTAGATGTTCTTTGGAGCTTCTAAACGATAATGAGGATTCTTGATTGATCTACAACTCTTAAATCCTCGTCTTTTTTTATCTCTTTGATTAAAATTTTCATATTAATGGATCCGGTTATTTAAAGATTTAAAAAAAAAAAACTTATGAAATCTCTGGGCCCACCACCCTGTGCTTTCTGCTGCTCATATGGTAAACATGTTACCAACAATAGTACATCATGAAAGTGAAAGTGAAATTTTATGGTTATTTTATTATTATTATTCTTATTCTTATTATTATTATTATTATTACTATTTGATGTTTTATATTTTTTATAATTAAAATTTTGTAAGTTCATTTTAAAATAATAAACAACTAAAATCCTAAATTTTGTCTGTGTAAAAAAAATCGAAATTATTTTACTAAAAAAATTAAAAAAATTTGGACAAAAATAAATATTTAATTTTTCAATTAATATTTACTTTTTTATATTTAAACTATTATGTATTATTTATGTAGAATGGTGATATGAAAAGTTGCAATTATTAATAATTTTTTAAATGTATATATATAAATGTCATTTTTTATTATTTCAATACATCTTGATAATAAAATCAAATCTTTCTACTCCCTATATTTATCTCACTTTCCCAATAAAATATAGATGTATATTTTGAAAATAAAGTTTAAATTAATAATAAATATTTTATATATGGCTAAAAAATATGTTTGATCAAGAAAATTAATGGCTGAATATTTATTTTAATAGTACAATATGTACATACATGAAGGTTAAGAGTTAAGAAAATTTAAATATATAATAATAATTATTAATGTGGCCAGAATTAATTGTTTTCCAACAACATTAATGGCTGAATATATTTTTTTCTAATTGTATAATATTTATATCAATGTAGATGAAGAGTTGGAATGGTTAACAAACTAATAATACTTTTTTTAATAACTTAAGAACACACTTTATATATTATAGACCACTTCTTCAAACACAACCTAATTCTACTCTCATTTCACATATTTCTATGTCTTTCAAATTTAATCATTTTCAACATTTCTCATTGATAACAAAATTCAAGATCTCATCTTATGGATAACCTTTCTTTGACTTTAGAAGGGGATCTGGTCCATAACTAATATTACTAGATAATATTGCACTAAGCAAACCTAATTATGACATAATGAGTCGTTCCAACGTACCCTAGTCACCGAGATAACCAATACTACCATTACAGTTTCAGATAGCTTTCCTATAGAGTAAGATGTAGTAGTGAATTTAGAAAGGGATCCAATCCCAAAATAATATTACAGGATAACATTTCACTAAGCAGACATAATTATGACATGCAGAACCACTCCAACGTACCATAGTAATCTAGAGAACCAATACTAGCGCTAGAGTGTGAGATAGTTTTCTTATAGATTAAGATTGTTGACCCAGATTTTGGTCAACTGACACGGAGTCAGAATATGCTTGATGTGAATGAATGCGTTGAAAAGAATCGAATGAAAAAAATAATAAGAACACAATATTTTATAGTGGTTCGGCCCCAGGATCTGGTAATGACCTACGTCCACTTAGATTGTTATTGATATGAGAATCAAAGGAGTGATCAAAGAACTAGGGTCCAATGAGTTTCACTAACCTCTGAAGAACAATACAATATTTCAAGTAGAATTACTCTAGTATTAAATAATTCGAAAGCCAAAAAAAAAACAGTTAATCCTCCCTTCCTTGAGCTATCTTTCTCTATTTATAGGCTCAAGGGGGTTTACACGAGATTGTTACAGATATTCTCTCCTGAATAATCGGATATTCAGGAGATTGTGTGAGTTAATTTCGGGATTTACAAAGATCTTTATTTGAACATCATGTTGTATGCAGAACCATCGACCAGACTGGTCGCAGGAAAGACTGGGCCGCCTACTGCCTATAATGTATCTTCTGGTCGATACACTAGCAGAGTTCCTCCAGATGTCAGCCACGTGTCCAGGGATCACTTGTCACGTCATCAATGCCAGTTTTCTGGATAACATTTGCCCCCCAAGTTTATTTATTACGAGCAATAAATAAACTTTTGAATGAACGACCCTTCGGTGACCCCGCCATACGTGTCAGAACCCTTCGTGTGTTCTTGGAAAAAGCAACCTACTCTTGTCTAATCATGACTTTTCGATTCCCCAGTAATAATTCGACGGCTATCTCACTTCCCCATGCTTCAAAAAAGGGGAAACTGATGATTACACCTTTTTAATGTCGCAGACAAACTTATATAACACCTCCGAAGTTCTCTTTTTTCTTTTTACGCACGCCATTACTCATTCCAAAAACTCTAAAACCAGAGCTTTCGTCTTCTCCCAGGGACCGTTCTTCTGCACTCTCAAGATTAAGCCTGAGAGCTCCTCGATTTCCGAAGACTCTTTATCATTCTCCACGATCTTCTTTCTGGTAAGTCTTCGAATCTTTATGTTTTGTATTTTTGTAATGCATGGTCCTGTATGTTGACTGTTGAGTTTATCTTCTGGGTTGAAATGTTTGTCAATAGAATGTCTTGTAGGTGAAAAAGGTTACGAGTTAGTATGATAGTTGGGATCATACTTTTAGGACGTAAAATCAAATTTTTTTAGGCCAGTAGAAAAATAGGTTTTTCCCGCCCTAAGGGGAGTTGAAAAAGCTTTTTTGAAAAACTTTTTGCTTTCACCCTTTGATCCGTTTCTCAAACTGTTCGTGTGGAAAAATTTATCTTTTTCTTAGAATGTTGCTGTATAAAAGCTTGACTTTTATACTCGATCAGCGTTATTCTAAAAAGCCTTTAAAAATTCTCTATCCTCACCTCCCCATTCTTCTGTTTCCAGACTTTGATGCCAGATTTGTGGGCAGGTGAACGGCCCATCGACGACGATCTTCTCGCCCAGCTGCTTGAAGGCGAAGAACAACCGACCGACCGAATTCACAAGATTCCTTTTTCATGATTTTCCTCCAGACCTCGTCCTTCTCCTCCTCAAATGGCTCGTTCCAAATCCTTAGGCAAGAAAAGACCTGAATCCGACGATAGTCCAAACCCTCCTGCCTAGCCTGATTCACAGGCCAGGGTTCTTTCGACCAGTGGCCGAGAAAATCCTGCTCCTGACCCTAACATCCAAACTAGAGCTCGCCCTCGCCATCAGAATCTGCCTGATGTCGAGTGGTATTTCTCCCCGATCAGCATAGTGACTCCTAGGATGCTTGCTAACTACCTGAGGAAGTATCCCCTCACAAGGGTTACTCTCAAAATTCCTGCTGCAGACCAAAGGGCTAACCTCCCCGGAGGTGTATACAGTGCTTGGTCTCGGTACCACATAGAGGCAGGGGCTATCCTCCCTCTTCATCCTTTTTATCAGGGGGTGGCTAATTATTTCGATTTCGCCCCCTTCCAGATTACTCAAAATGGATATAGAATGCTGGCCGCACTCTATATCCTATACAAACTTAAAAAATGGCCAGAACCTACCCCCCATGAGGTCAATTATCTCTTTGACCTCAAGTCCAACCCTCAACAGTATGGGACGGGCTTCTTCCATCTTTGTCACCAGGAGACAAACCGGACGTTCCAGAGTGCCACCACGCACATATCCAACGTGGGGCAGTACAGCAAGGAGTACTTCCTTACTCCGGACATAACCAGCAACAACTTGGCCTTCGCTCGAGGAGGTAAGTGCTGCTTTTACTGGTCGGTACTTTTCATCAGTGAATTTCCCTTCATTTTTCTTGAAGTACATTTTGTCTTTTAGGCCCATGGTTACGTCCGAACCAAACACCTGACATGGTGTTGAGGTCCAATGCACTGGCCAGGATGACAGACGCAGAAAAAAGTGTCAAGTCCCTGGTCACTGATGAAAATCTGAGGCTAGCTGGCCTCCTGGCTCCTTGCCATGAAACAAGATGACCCGTGGTAGCCGATGCCACCGCCGAGGGGGTTCCCGAGCAGCAACCTCCTGCGTCCCCTCCACGAAGGAGTCCGACGGGGGTTACAATCAGGGAACCCACGGGCAATCCTTCTACAGAAGGGCCTTCTGCTCCCCAAGGCAAGGGGAAACAAAAGGCAAAAGAGCCGATTGTGGACTTGGGGGAATCCTCCGATGAAAACGGTACAGTAATTTTGCTTTTAAATAGCTTGCCAATTCCCTGTTACTTGTTTGACGGGGAGGGCAACTTTACATATACTCCAAATCTAGGGCCAGACTTCTTCATGCCAGAGAGTGAGTGTATGACTAATAGAGTCAATAGTGTAGCGACCAGTAGTTGTAGCTCGGGTATTAACTTTGTGACCTCTTTTCTTTTTTATCGAGAGTTTTTATCTGCCTTTATCTTACCATTTGCATGTGTTTACTTGTATGCAGATATGGCCACTCCCAACGTTTTTTACTTATACCAGGCTGAGGAGGAAGTAGAAGTTCCTCTGGTTCGGCGGAAGTCGTCTAGGAGACACAACGACGAAACAAGCCAGGGACCCCCTGCCATGAAGGGTCGAACAGAAGATCCTTCCAAGGACGTGCTAACTAGACAAACTTCTGCTCAGCCTTAGGCTCCTGCTGAAAAGGAAACTCCGCCTGCGACGACGACCCCTCAACCTGCAGCTGCCAAGGAACAGACTCAGCGGGACGAAACCCTCGGGGCCAAACTCTCGAACCGCGCTCTGCGAGCAGCCAAGGACCGCCTTGCACACATCGTGAGGTACGACCGTTGCAAGGAGGCGATGGCTGAGGCAGAGACTATGGGGGTCGATCAAATTCTGAATAGGGCCCTAAATGAAATGGCCAGCGTAAGTGCTTCTTATCTCTTTGGCCTTAGTCTTTTATTCCTTGCAACAGGTTCTAACTTTATCCTTTGTCCACAGGCTTTGCTGACTACAACTGTCGCCCGCAGCCGTGCCCAAGCTACCATCGACCAGGCTCGGGCGAAGGCAGTCGAGAGGTACCAGGTGAAAGCAGCCGAGGACCTTTCGGCTGCAGAGGCCAGGCATGCGAAGGAGTTGGAGGCGGTCGTTCAACAAAGGGATGCTGCGGTGACAAAGCTATCGGAGGCTGAAGCTTCAAAGGCAGCTATAAGGAAGCAGAGGGAGGAGTATCAGGAGTCCAGCTGAGTCCAATATCGAGAATGCAAGAGACTGGGTGATGAGCTCAATTCCAAGGACGAGGCCATCACTATTCTTAAGAGCCAAGTAGAGCAGCTGAAGCTTTCCAATGCCAAAGATCTGGAAAGGTACAAGAATGCGACGCTCCAGTGTTTTTATAACTTCTGGAAAAACAATCTGGGCGCCAACTTCGGTTATCTTTCAGAAGATGTTAGAAATGCTGAGCTGGCCCGCTGCAATGCTCAACTAGCTGAAGAGGAGGTAAGAGCAAGGATCCCTACTTCCCCAAGCATCGCTGGCGCAGAGGAAGAAGGAGTCGTTGAGGATGCGACCAATCAGAATGCTGATAAAGACCCTCTTGCTCCCAAAGTCTCTTGAGCTTTTATTATTATTTTTTCTTTCTTTTGATTACACGACCCACGGGTCGTGATGTAAAGACAATATCTTTTTTGAATTTGCTGCATGGGCAGCAAACTTTTCCTTTTATTTGAACAGTTACATCCAAGCAGTGATGCTTGCGGTGTAAAAGATTGCTTTATAATGTTATAATATTTTCATCTACTATAACATCTGTCCGCATGATCGAACTTAGCATAGTACTTTGGCTTGATTTAACAAAATATAAATTTTTAAAAATACTCTAAGTACCTTAGCATGCTTTCACTCATTTTGTTCATGTGTTTACATACCTCATGGTACGCTTTGTTATCGATGTGCCTTATATGCCTCCCAAGTGATCGAGGAGCTTTAGGTCCTTGGTCACTTGCCTTGACCATGACCTGTTCGAACATTGCTGTTCGGGTGGAAAAGTAATACTTGTAATACAGCAAAACAACACACGTAATGAACAAATACTTGTCAATATAAATTTACAAAGGTTGGCAAGAATGACTGGCTGTGCACAGTCCCTTATAATCTCGTATTAAAAATGGACTAAACATGTCTTTACGAGTGATTCTAAAATAGAATCTTACATATACGAGCGATTAGCCATACAACGTGGCTAACCCTCTTTGCAAAAATTGTAAAAAGTAAAATTTAATACAAGCCAGTCCTTTAAAAAGGACTATTCACTGATAATACTTGCGCAGGTGTTCTCCATTCCAATAACGTGGAACAAGATCTCCGTTTAGGCGTGCAAGTTTGTAGGTGCCCGGATGAAGGACTTCTTCAATCTGGTATGGTCCTTCCCAATTAGGTCCGAGTACTCCAGCAGTGGGGTCGCGGGAGTTTAAGAAAACTCGTCGTAGCACTAAGTCATCGATGTTGAATTTTCTTTCTTTAACTTTGGAGTTAAAGTACCGGGCGACTTTTTGCTGGTACGCAACAACTCGGAGTTGGGCCTTCTCCTGTATCTCGTCAATTGAGTTTAGGGACTCCATCATTAGTTGGCTGTTCTGGTTCTGGTTGTATGTTACATGTCGATGTGAGGGGGGGATCTAACTCGACAGGTAACATAGCCTCATATCCGTAAGCTAGGGAAAATGGGGTATGACCTGTCGCTGTTCGGTGAGACATTCTATACGACCAGAGGACTTCAGGCAGCTGCTCCGGCCATGCTCCTTTAGCATCTTCAAGCCTCTTCTTCAGGGTATCTTTAAGAGTTTTATTTACGGCTTTGACCTGCCCGTTTGCTTGGGGATGCGCAACTGAAGAAAAGCTTTTAATAATTCCATGCCTTTCACAGAAGTCGGTGAATAAGTCGCTATTGTTGACTGCGTTTTTAGCCAACGACGTGAGAACGTTAATAACGACAAGCCTTCAAGAGAATATAAATACACAGACAGTTTATATAAAGAAAATAAAGAACACAAGAGATTTTATAGTGGTTCAGCCCCGATTGTCGGTAATAGCCTAATCCACTTAGAGTTGTGATTTATAAATCTATACTCAAGATCACTCTTCCTTAGCTACTTACCTTGGACACGTTCGAGCCAACACTTAGAAAACCTTGGGAGGCTTGCCTCCTCCACTCCCTTGGGGTCTCCTAGGACCACATCCTCCTTGGGGTCTCCTAGGACCACTCCCCTTAGCTCTCCTCCAATGCATTCTCCTTAGCCTCCTAGGATGCATTCTACAATTTTTGGGTATAACAGCTGTCAAATTGGGTTCCGTTGTCTGAAACGATCTTTCGGGGCAAACCATACTAGAAAACAATGTTCTTGATGACAAAGTCAAGAACTTTCTTGGTTGTTATGGTAGCGAGTGGTTCAGCTTCGGCCCATTTGGTGAAGTAATCAACTGCCACGACTGCGTATTTTACCCCACCCTTTCCTGTGGGTAGGGACCCAATCAAATCTATCCCCCACACCGCAAAAGGCCACGGACTTTGCATCTGTTTCAATTCATTTGGAGCTGCTCGTGGAATCTTGGAGAACCTTTGACATTTATCGCATCTTCGTACAAACTCCATCGAATCCTCGTTCATGGTTGGCCAGAAGTAGCCTTGCCTTAGAATTTTCTTTGCCAAACTCTGCCCCCCAGCGTGATCCCCACAGAAGCCCTCATGCACCTCTTTCATGAGTTCCTTAGCTTTTTCTGGTGTAACGCATCTGAGTAGCGGCAATGAATACCCTCTTCGGTACATAACACCATCGACCAGTATGTACCTAGCGGCCTGCCTTTGTAGAGTTCTGGCTTTGTTTCTATCTGTTGGTAGCACTCCGTTCATCAGATACTTCAAGTAAGGTGCCATCCATGTATCCTCCATTCGAATCTCCATATTGGTCTCAACTGCTTGTATGCTTGGCTCCCTCAGTCTTTCTACTGTCACAATGTTCAAAGTGTCGGCATCCTTCGCGCTCGCGAGTTTGGCTAAGGCGTCTGCGTTTGAATTCTGATCCCGCAGAATTTGCTGGAGGGTGTACTCCGTGAACTGGGCTAGCAGGTCTTTTGTTTTATTCATGTAGGCCACCATTTTTAAGCCACGCGCTGGATATTCTCCTTGAACTAGATTCACCACCAGCTGTGAATCACTATAAATATCAAGCATCTTTATGCTCATGTCTTTTGCCATTCTCAATCCAGCGAGGAGTGCTTTATATTCGGCTTCATTGTTTGACGCGGTGAAGTCGAACCTAATAGCGCAGTGAAATCGATGCCCCTCCGGCGTTATCAATATCACTCCCGCTCCTACGTGGGATTCGTTGGACGACCCATCCGTGAATAACTTCCATGAAGGAGCTTTCTCTTGAGGCTCAGGCGCACTAGGCTGTTTGCACTTCTCGCTGTCTGGGAGTTCGGTGAACTCTGCAATAAGATCGGTCAAGACTTGTCCTTTTACTGCTGTTCGCGGTGAATAAGTTATATCGAACTTCCCTAGTTCGACTGCCCATTTTAATAATCGTCCAACCGCTTCTGGTTTTTGGAGGACTTGCTGAAGGGGCTGGTCAGTTAAAACTGTGATAGGATGGGCTTAAAAGTAAGGGCGCAACTTCCTAAAGGCCAGGATTAAGCAATATGCTAACCTTTCAATGGGCGGATATCTCAGTTCTGCCCCGATCAGCCTTTTGCTTACATAGTAGACCGCTTTATGTACGCCTTCTTCTTCTCGTACTAGCACCGCGCTCGCAGCAGCTTCTGTAATCGCCAGGTAAATAAACAAAGTTTCACCTTTGATTGGATTTGATAAGATGGGAGGCTGTGCCATATGAGCTTTCAAGGCCTGAAAAGCTTGCTCGCAGTCTCCTGTCCATTCAAACTTCTTATTTCCCCTAAGTAGATTGAAGAAAGGGATGCATTTGTCTGTTGACTTCGAAATAAATCTATTTAGGGCTGCGATTCTCCCGATTAAACTTTGTACATCTTTGATCCTTTTCGGCGATTTCATGTCGATCAGAGCTTTTATCTTGTCGGGGTTGGCCTCGATTCCTCTTGAATTTACAATGAACCCCAAAAACTTCCCTGATCCAACTCCGAAGGAACATTTGAGGGGATTTAACTTCATCCGGTATTTGTTCAATACATCGAAGCACTCTTGTAAATCCTTCACATGTCCTTCTGCCTTTTTAAACTTTACCAGCATGTCGTCCACGTATACCTCCATGTTTACTCTGATAAGCTCCTTAAACATGTGGTTGACTAGCTGTTGGTAAGTCGCACCTGCGTTTTTCAGTCTGAAGGGCATTACTTTATAACAGTATAAGCCCGTATCGGTCCGAAATCTGGTGTGATCCTCATTAGGGGGATGCATTCTAATCTGGTTGTAGCCCGAATATGCATCCATGAACGAGAGGATCTCATGTCCTGCAGTAGCATCGACCAACTGGTCGATTCTTGGGAGTGGGAAGCAGTCCTTTGGGCAGGCTTTATTGAGGTCTGTAAAAATCCACGCAGGTTCGCCATTTGCCATTAGGCTTGAGAACCAGCACTGGATTGGAGACCCACGATGGATAAAATGCCACCCTGATGAACCCATTCTCCTTTAATCTTTCAACTTCTTCCTTTAAGGCTCTCGATCTATCCTTATCGAGCAACCTTCTCTTTTGTTGCACGGGTGGAAAAGTCTTGTCTATATTCAGGACATGGCTGATAACTGCAGGGTCTATCCCAGCCATGTCTTTGTGCGACCAGGCAAAAACCTCCTGGTTCTTCCGCAAAAATTCCACCACTGCATGCTTCGTGGTGGGCTCTAGGTTTTTCCCAACCTTCAAAACTTTGGTCGGGTCTTTTTCATCGAGTTGGACCTCTTCCAGGTCCTCGACGGGTCCAACATTCTCTTCAAAATCCCCAAAGCGAGGATCTAAGTCTCTATCCTCACTTTGGGCAACACCCTATTTGGTGACTTCATCACCGGATTGGGCTTGTGTATCAACTGCCATCTGCAACCTATCCGAGGTAGTTCTCTTCGGTGTTCCATTTTTTTCCTTTGTGATTGAGGCGTTGTAGCACTCTCTGGCTTCCCTCTGGTTCCCCAACACGCGCCCTCCCACTGCGTCTGTCGGGAACTTCATGGCTAAGTTCCACATAGAGATGACGGCCCGTAGATCAACTAGTATCGGCCTTCCAATGACGGCATTGTACGCCGAAGGACAATCGACTACTACAAAAGTGGCGAGTAATGTCCTGGTAGCAGGCGCTGTACCTATTGTCACCGGTTGTAACGACCCAAATTAGCTAATAAGGCTTAAGGGCCTTGATTAGTGTGCCTGGAGGGCAGGTTGGGATTTATGCGTGATTTTGTGAGTTAAATGCATGGTTATGATTTAAAGCATGTTATTTGGCTATTTGTTTAACTGAGATGCATGGCTATGTTTACTAGTATTCATGTAGGCCCGGATCGTGTTAGAAGGGCGTAATTGTAATCTTGGCCATGTTGGGCATAACTGTATTGATATGTGATAATTGCATTCTGTGAATTGTACCACGTGAGTGTGGTTTTATTATTGTGATGCACGTGCCGAGACGGTCCTAGAGAGCTAGTTAACTCAAGCGTCACAACGGGATTTCTGTACCCGGCTCGGGAGGAGCCTAGGGGTACCTCGGGAATTTTATGGTTAAGTTGAGATTTAGCGGGTAATGGTTATTGGAGATTTAGTAACCTGGGTAACCATTAGTTACTGCTGTGGGTAACAAGTTTTAAGGTAAAAAGTGATAGAATTGAAATGAAGTGTAAAGACTTAAGTGCCCTTTGAGGTTTAGCTAAGGATGATTAGTAGGAAAGGGTAAAATGGTCATTTGGCAAGGGTAATAGGCAATTCTCAGCTGGGTTTTAGTGGGTTACGGTTTGGGCATTTGGGTTATAGGATGGCTTTGCTAAAAATAAAGAGAAGGAGAGTTAGGGCAATGGGAAGAAGAAGAAGAAGAGGAAAATGGGCTGAAGTGGGAGCTTAGGAGGTGAATCAAGGGAGCTTGTTGGGTGGATTCTCCACTTGAGGTATGGATTTTATGAGCATTTAAGTTTGATTTCTGTTTTGAATTGTGAAATCTATAGCTTGAGTTAAGTTTTAATGTTTGAGTTTGAAGTTGCTGATTTTTGTAATCTAAGGGTGGATTGTTGGGTATGTTTGTGTTTTGAGCTTGAATCTAGAGTTTATGAGTTGTTGGATGGTTCATTTGATGTTTGAAATTGATTTTGGGGATTAGGAATTGGTTTGGGGTGATTTGGGGAAGTTGAAGCTCGGGAAAACGCGAAGGAAAAACCCATAATTTCTGGGTCTGCGAGGGCGTGCCGCGGCACGGGTTTTGCATGCCGCGGCAGGGAGCCTCTGGTTATCTGGGTGCCGCGGCACAAGAAATTTGTGCCGCGGCACAAGGCTAATTTCAGGATGGCATTTTTAGGCAATTTTAGGCCTTTACTCCGGGGGTTCGAGGGATGTCTCCGGGGTGTTGTTTTAAGGTTTTAGAGGTCCCGGGAGTGCGGGATTGGTCCCGGGAAGCGGTCTTTGATTTGATTAGTGTTGAGGGATGTTTCTTGTGTGTTGTGACTAGGTTATTGGAGAGGCTCGTGCTAGAGGACCATGCTCGCGGCGTGAGTGCATCAGGAGGCTCGGAATACAGGTAAGAAAACTATAACACCCGTAGGATAGGGCGTGGGTCCATAGTGTGATTGCCGGGCATGGCCCTATATTGCATGTGTGCATGATGAGATGATTGCCGGGCATGGCCCTATATTGCATTACATGTTAGGGTGCAGATTTAAATAAATTGGCATTTGTTTTAATGTTGCTTGATTTATGCTATATATGATTATAATGAAATGAACGGCAAGGGCCGAGTGCGGCGTAGGCCGGGTACGGAAGCGGAGCCGGAAGTAACACTAAGCACATGGGATGCTTATGGTCAGGGCAGGGCCCAGGACCCAGAGGATATGTGTGAGATCCTTGCGGTGAGGACCGAGACCCCAGGCTTCGGTAAGGCTTCGGGGTCGGCATGGCCGTGTTTGCTTAGTCTAATGGTTGACTTGTTTGTATGTGGATTATCTGTTATGATAAACTGTATGAATTGCATATGTTGTGTTATGCATGAGTTTTCTTGCTGGGCTTCGGCTCACGGGTGCTCCGTGTTGCAGTTAGGGCAATGGCTGAGTCAACCAACCATGAGTACGGAGAGCGTGAAGCGACGCATACATGTTTGGCCTGCCCGACTGCTTTAGTTGGGGGTTTATTTGAAAATGGCTGTAATAATCTATGATTTTATGATTTACCAACTGTAAACTTATTTCAAGATGTAAATAGTTTTCAAACCTTATTTTGGGATCCCAAATGTTTAATACTAGCAGTTTTAAATGAAACGACGCATTTTCTAAGATTACAGCCTTAAATTTTAATTAGTCACACTTTTGTCTCAAAACCTCGGTTAGCGAGTTCATTGCACACTGTTTTGTCTTAAAAATCACTTAGTAACGGCTCTAAGGAAGTAGGGCGTTACACCGGTAGTTTGATCGATCCGGCGGGGGCGAGTCCCTCTCCAGAGAAGCCGTATATCGTTTGGTTGCAGGGCTCCAGGTCCTTAACGGACAACTTCATGCGTTCCAGCGAAGACTTATACAGGATATTCACCGAACTTCCTATATCGACTAGCACTCTCTTTACCATCATGTTAGCCATCTGGATATCCACGACCAGTGGATCGGAATGTGGGAATTAGACGTGTTGGGCATCGCCATCAGAGAAGGTTATTTCGCCCTCTTCTGATCGAGCCTTTTTTTGCGCGCGGTCCTCCACAGTCATCATCTCGATGTCCTGGTCGTGGCGCAGGGTCCGAGCATATCGTTCCCTAGCCTTTCCGCTATTTCCCACGAGGTGCGGGCCTCCACAAATGGTCAATAATGTGCCAGTCACGGGGGCAGGCTGTAAGGGTGGCGAGCGTTGGCGCGTGGGCGCCTGCTCGTTGCTACCCGGAGCTTCTCATTGGGAATTTCCCGAGGCCCATACGTATCTTCTCAAGTGTCCTTGTCTAATAAGGAACTCGATTTCGTCTTTCAGCTGGTTGCATTCGTTGGTGTCATGTTCGTAGTCGTTATGATAATGCAGAACTTGGTAGTGTCTCTCTTCGAAATATCCTTTCGAATGGGGCCGGGTTTTTTATAAGGCACACTAGAATTTGTGACCTGATAAACCTCTCCCCGAGACTCAAAGAGGGCAGTGTAGTTAGTGAACCGAGGTTCATAACAGTTACCCTTAGCTCGTTTATTGTCAGAGGTGGAAGGCTCATTGTGCGGCCGTTTTCCACCATTCTTGCCATTGCAGCTGCCGTTCCCGTTGCCTTTGCCGTTGCCGTTAGGTTAGGACCCATTGGCAGCTTTGGCGGGCTCGGCTACTTTCTTGTCCTTGCCTGAGGGCTTTCCATCGTCGGCAATGGCTTCTTCGAGCTTGATGTAACGATCAGCCTGGTCCAAGAATTCCTGGGTAGTTCTAACTCCATCCTTGCGGAGGCTCTTCCAGAGGGGGGAGCGACGCTTAACTCCTGCGGTTATGGCCATCATTTATCCTTCGTCCCCCACTCTTTTTGCTCCAACTGCTGCTCGCATAAAACGCTGGATGTAATCCTTCAGCGACTCTCCATCCGGCTAGCGAATTTCAACCAGCTGGTTTGCTTCGGTCGGGTGCACACGACCCACATAGAACTGTCCATAGAACTCCCTTACGAACATTTCCCAGGAAACTATGCTTGCGGGGGGGAACTTAAAAAACCACTCCTGCACGGCCTCAGAAAGTGTTGCAGGGAAGATCCTGCACTGAGCGTCTTCGGACACTTTCTGAATATCCATCTGTATCTCAAAATTATTAACGTGAGATACCAGGTCACCGTACCCATCAAAATTCGGTAGCGTAGGCATTTTAAACTTGTTAGGAGTCTCTGCTATAGCTATCCTCTGGACGAAAGGAGTGCCTTTCCTCCTATCGTGGTCGATGTAAGATGTCCTTCCCCAGACCAGCTGTTGCACCGCCTGGTTGAGGGAATCTATCTGGGCCTGTACAACGACAGGAATCGCTGTGGCCTCTGCTGCTGGGGGGACGTTCTCGTCATGCCCCTGGCGGCGATCGTTGAGTACGTCTTGCAAATCCTCGTCTCTTCTCCGCTGCTCGCTACCCCCGAGCCTGTTGAAGACATTATTTTGCCTGGGCTGCCCCCCAGCATCCCGTCTATTGGGTTGGTCATCTTGAGGTACCTAGCTCCCGCCTCTACCTCTTTCTTCATTTCTTCCAACCAGAATTTCCCATGCCTGAGTCGGCCTCATTATAACCATTGCCATCTCTGAACCTCGATTGGCTATGGTGGGATCGACTATTCCCTCGATTTCCACCCCTGGCTGAAACGTCCCGACCGTTAGAGGGTGGCCTGCGCTGGTCGTTGTGTCCCCATGCATTATCATGCCGTGGGGGAGCCCGGACAGCAGAGCCTAACTCTGAGTTCCTCCTGTTACCAGGAGGGTACTGACCTTTGTTCGGTAGGTTTGGCTCATCACCCCTATGGCATCTAGGACTGCGAGGCTGATGCTTGATCCTATTTTGCCTCTGTTGCGGGGGATTGCCGCGACCAGCCTGGGATGGAGGATGTGCCTCAGGGTCCAGTGGGACATCGTCATGGGGCACCTGAGGCTGCTCGGGCCTTTGTGGACTTGAGGGCTGGATTGGTGGGCTAGGATTAGGACCTCTTTGGGGTGGTCCATTTGTTGGGTGTTCAGGCTACGAGGTAGGCGCAGCCTGATTCATAGCCAACTGTAAGGCTGCCTCAAGGGCTGCCATGGCTTCGCTCTGAGGGCGGTCCATCTCCGCCTGCCTTTCGCTTAACTCCGCGCGCTGCCGTTCAATCTCCTGCTACTGTCGCACCATGATTTCGACAGCACTTTCCTAACTGGCCCTCAGATTGGCCAGCTCTTCATGCAACGCCCCTAGAGTACTTTTCAGTGTCGCATCATCCATTTCTTCCTCCTCAAAGTCTAAATGTGGCTCATCCTCGGCCACGCTTGCAGGAGGAGGAGGTGGCGGGTTTGACGGTGTAGCGGCGGCCACCTGTCCAGTTTTCCTTGCAGTTTTCGCCATTGATTTTTTCAACGGTGATATGTCAAGCTCTCAATGAAAGCACTAGAATATTGACCCAGATTTTGTTCAACTGACACGGAGTCAGAATATGCTTGATGTGAATGAATGCGTTGAAAAGAATCGAATGACAAAAATAATAAGAACACAATATTTTATAGTGGTTCGGCCCCAGAATCTGGTAATGGCCTACGTCCACTTAGATTGTTATTGATATGAGAATCAAAGGAGTGATCAAAGAACTAGGGTCCAATGAGTTTCACTAACCTCTGAAGAACAATACAATATTTCAAGTAGAATTACTCTAGTATCAAATAATTCGAAAGCCAAAAAAAAAAAAAGTTAATCCTCCCTTCCTTGAGCTATCTTTCTCTATTTATAGACTCAAGGGGGTTTACACGAGATTGTTACAGATATTCTCCCCTTTATAATCGCATATTCAGGAGATTGTGTGAGTTAATTTCGGGATTTACAAAGATCTTTATTGGAACATCATGCTGTATGCGGAACCATCGACCAGACTGGTTGTAGAAAAGACTGGGTCGCCTACTGCCTATAATGTATCTTCTGGTCGATACACTAGCAGAGTTCCTCCAGATGTCAGTCACGTGTCCAGGGATCACTTGCCACGTCATCAATGCCAGTTTTTTGGATAACAAAGATAGAGTTGTGACTTTAGATTGTGACTCAATCCCGGTCTTATATTATTAAATAGCATTGCACCAAGCAAACCTAATTATGACAATATGAATCCTACCATCCCTAGTCACCAAGAACACCAATAATATCGCTAGTGTCTCATATATTTGTCATATACGGATACAATAGGGACTTCAGAATGTGAACTGATCTTGAACTACTATTAGTAGATAAATTGCACTAAGTAGAACTAATTATTACATGATGAACTGTTACAATGTACACTAGTCACCGAGATAACCTATACTACATGTAATAATATACCAATTTTTTACCCGAAAAATGGCTACCGATGACGTGGCAAGGATTTCTCCCACGTGGCGGAAGTGCTGTTCGACTATCGACCAGAAGCACATCACTTCGTCAGGCTTAACCATTAGATATGACCAGGCTGGTCATATAACATGATTTATTTACTTCTAAGATTGTAATCTTGTAATAATTGCATTGAATATTTCCTCCTTATTACCTTGATACACGGTTATTAAGGAAAGTTAAGGCCCATTGGCCCATGTAATCCCCCTTGAGCCTATAAATATGCATGAAATAGCTCAAGGAGGGGACTTTTGATCTCTGAATCTTTTTGCTAAGTATTGGGAGCTATAGTGTGATTATTCATCGTTTTATTGTATTTCTTTCAAGGTTTGTGAAACTCAAGAACCATAGTTCTTTGATCACGGCTTCAAGATTCAATATCAATAATAACACTAAGTGGATGTAGGTCATTACCATTCTTTGGGGCCGAACCACTATAAATCCTTGGAGTTTTCTTCTTTTCCATTAGATTAAATTCTTAATTGTCGTTTTATCTTTTGTCGTACATTTGACTTCGTGTCGTTGGCCAAATCGCAGGTCAACATTCTGGTGCTTTCATTGAGAGTTTAACGAAAAACTATAAGAAAATCTAATGGCAAAAACATCCAAGAAGACTGGACAGACTACTGGCGCTGCACCATCCCAACCTCCTCCCCCAAATGTGGCAGAGAATGAACCACATTTGGAGTTTGAAGAGGAGGAGTTAGATTCTGAAATGCTGAGGGCAACGCTAGGGGTGTTGCAGGATGAATTGGCTAATCTGAGTGCCAATAGGGAGAATGTTGTAGAGACAATGTTGCTGTAGCAAAGAGAAATAGAATGCCAGTGTAAGGAGCTGAGTGAGCGGCAGGCAGAAATGGATCATCAGCAAAAGGATGCAATGGCCGCTCTTGAAGCAACCATCCAATTGGCTCGGAGTCAGGTTACGCTAGCCTCCCAGCTAGATTAGCCCCCGAATGTGCCACCTGAAAGAGGTCCCAATCCTAGCCCGCCGCTCCAGCCAGCAAGCCCTCAAAGGCAGGAGCAGCCGCCTAGAGCTCAGAATGATGTCCCACCTAGGGATCCTGAGCACCAACCTCCATCTAAGGCTGGTCGAGGCAATCCCCAGCGCCCAAGGCAGAATAGGGTCGGGAACCTGCCCTGCAGCCCTAGACACCTAGGGGATGAAGAGCTGAATCTTCCGAGCAGGGGACAGCGTCCTTCTGCCAACAGAAGGAACACCGAGTCAAGTTCTTCGGTCAGGGGCCCCCCATGGTATAACAATGCACGGGGACCCAACGACCAGCGCAGGCCTCCCCCTGACACTCGAGAAATGCCAGCCCGAGGAGGAAATAGCGTGAACAACCAGTCACGTCGTAGTGAGCCACAATTTAGAGATGGCCATGACTATAATGAAGCCGATTTCGGCAAAAGAAATGTTTGTCGAAGAAACGAGGAAAGAGGTGGAGGCAGAAGCCCCCCACCTAGAGAAAATAGACCAGCGAGCCACAACGCTGGGGGACAACCCAGGCAGTAAAACATATTTAGTCGGCTAGGAGTTAGTGATGATTTAAGGGACGTACTTAACGACCATCGTGAGAGGCATGACGAGTACGCTCCCCCGGCACCGGTGGCCCCAACAGTCCCAGAAGCTGTTCAAGCTCAGATTGATGCACTGAACCAGGAGTTATAGCAGCTGGTCGGGGGACAAACGTTCCATATTGAGTACGATATTAGGAGGGGCACTCCTTTTGTACAGAGGATTGCTGCGGCTGAAAACCCTGTAAGTTCAAGATGCCAACATTGCCGAACTTTGACGGGTACGGAGACCCAGTATCTCACGTTAATAAGTTTGAGATACAAATGGATAAACAGAAAGTGTTGGAAGATGCCTGCTGGCGGATCTTCCCAGCGACACTATCTAACACCGCCCAGGAGTGGTTCTTTAAGTTCCCTCCTGCTAGTATAGTATCTTGGGACATGTTCGTAAAAGAATTTTACGGACAATTCTACGTGGGTTGCGTACACCCCACAGAGGCCAACCAGCTGGTCGAGATACGCCAGAATGAGGGAGAGCCCTTAAAGGAATATGTCCAACACTTCATGCGAGTAGCAGCTGAAGCCAATACAGTGGGCGATGAAGGTAAGATGATGGCTCTAACTGCTGGGGTTAGGTGCCATTCACCCCACTGGAGTAGCCTTAGAAAGAATGGGGTAAGAAGTACCAAGGAGATTTTGGATCGGACTGATCGATATATCAAGCTCGAAGACGCGATTGCCAATGAAGGAAAATCACCAACAAAAGACAAAGGGCCCAAGGAAGAACCCGCCAAAGCCGCCAACGTGTCAGAAAAGCCCAATGGCAACGGCAAGGGCAGCGGGAATGGAAATGGTAGGAACGGTGGAAAACAGGCGAACAATGAACCCTCAACTTCTGAGAGTAAATGCCCCAAAGGCAGTCAATATGATCCGAGATTCACCAACTACACGGCCCTTGTCGAAAGCCGAGCAGAAGTCTACCTGGCGACCAGCTCAAGCGTGCCTTACAAATGAACCGCAGCTATAAGGAAAGATATCTTCGAAAGAGATACGACGAATTTCTGTCATTTTCACAACGAATACGGGAACGGCACCAACGAATGTAACCAGTTGAAAGACGAGATTGAGTTCTTGATCAGGCAGGGACATTTAAGAAGATATGTGCGAGCCGCAGGAGGGTCTCAGCGAGAGGCTCAAGGTGCGAAAGAGCAGGCGCCTGCATGCCAACGATCGCCACCTCTACAGCCAGCTCCTGTGGCAAGAACTTTACTCACCATCTGCGGTGGCCCACATCTTGCAGGAGACAGTGGGAAAGCAAGGGAACGATATGCTCGAGCACCAAAAAAGGCTCTAACAGAGGAGGAATTGATAACCTTCTCTGAAGATGATGCCCAGCACGTGTGATTCCCACACTTCAATCCGCTGGTCATAGATGTACAAATTTCCAACATGATGGTGAAGAGGGTGTTGGTCGACACAGGAAGTTCGGTCAACATCCTGTACAAGTCTTCGCTGGAAAGAATGAAGCTGTCCGTCAAGGACCTGGAGACATGCAACCAAACCATCTATGGTTTTTCTGGTGAAGGGCTCGCCCCAATAGGGTCAATTAGACTTCCAGTTACAGCAGGTACTGCACCTAGTAATAGGACATTACTCACTGCTTTCATAGTAGTTGATTGTCATTCAGCATACAATGCTGTAATTGGGAGACCAATTCTGGTCAACCTACGGGCCATCACTTCAATATGGCACCTTGCCTTGAAATTCCCGATAAACACAGGGATAGGATGCATATTGGGAAATCAGCAGGAAGCAAGGGAGTGCTACAATGCCTCAATCACCAAGGCAAAGAAGGGTGTATCGAGAGATGTTCCCGGAAAAGAGTTGTAAGTGGCAAGTGATGCTCAAGCCCACTCAGGTGATAATGTCACCAAATAGGGCGTTACCCAAAGTGAGGATAGAGACTTGGATCCTCGCTTTGGGGATTTTGAGGAAGAAATTGGGCCCATCGAGGACCTTGAAGAGGTCCAACTTGATGAAGAAAATCGGACCAGGGTTGTGAAAGTTGGTAAAAACTCAGAGACAACAACAAAACAAGCATTGGTGGAGTTTTTAAGGAGGAACCAGGAAGTCTTCACCTGGTCGCACAAAGACATGGTCGGGATAGACCCTCTAGTCATCAGCCATGTTCTGAACATTGACAAGAGTTATCCACCGGTGCAACAGAAAAGAAGTCTGCTCGACAAAGATAGATCAAAGGCCTTAAAAGAAGAAGTCGAAAAGCTAAAGGAGAATGGGTTCATCAAGGTGGCGTTTTATCCATCCTGGGTCTCTAATCCCGTGCCAGTTCCCAAGCCAAATGGCAAATGGCGAACATGCGTGGATTTCACAGACCTCAATAAAGCCTGCCCAAGGATTGTTTCCCACTCCCTAGGATCAACCAACTGGTCGATGCCATTGCAGGGCATGAGATTCTCTCATTCATGGATGCATACTCATGGTATAATAAGATTCGTATGCATCCTCCTGATGAGGATCACACTAGCTTTCGGACTGATACAGGGCTTTACTGTTACAAAGTAATGCTCTTTGGTTTGAAAAATGCTGGTGCAACTTACCAGTGACTAGTCAACCACATGTTTATGGACTTGATCGGCACTAACATGGACGTCTACGTCAATGACATGTTGGTCAAGTCGAAGTAGGCAGAAGGGCATATAAAGGATTTTCAGGAGTGCTTCAACGTCTTGAACAAATATCAGATGAAGCTGAATCCCCTAAAATGCTCATTCGAAGAAGGATCAGGGAAGTTCTTGGGATTTATAGTTAACTCGAGAGGAATTGAAGCCAATCCTGAGAAAATCAAAGCCCTGATCGATATGAAATCGCCAGCAAAGATTAAGGATGTTCAAATTTTGACTAGAGGGATTGCCGCGCTTAGTAGATTTATTTCGAAGTCAACAGATAAGCGCGTTCCATTTTTTAATTTACTTAGAGGCAGCAAAAAAATTGAATGGATGGAGGAGTGTGAGCAGGCTTTTTAAGCATTGAAAACTCACATGGCGCAACCATCCATCCTATCAAAGTCGGTCGATAAGGAAACTTTGTTCATCTACCTGGCGATCATGGAATATGCTGCTAGTGTCGTTTTAGTAAGGGAGGAAGTAGGCGTGCAGAATGTTGTTTATTATGTAAGTAAGAGGCTAATTGGAGGAAAACTGCGGTACCCACCTATTGTAAAATTAACCTATTGCTTAATTTTGGCCTCTACAAAGCTGCGGCCTTACTTTCAAGCTCACCCAATCACAGTTTTGACCGACCAGCCTCTTCGGCAAGTTTTGCAAAAACCAGAGGCTGCGGGTAGATTGTTAAAATTGGCAGTCGAACTTGGGTAGTTGATATCTCTTACTTGCCGCGAGCAGTGATAAAAGGGCAATCCCTGGCTGACTTCATTGCAGAGTTCACCGAACTTACAGATAGCGAGCAGAACGATGAACCGGACGGCTCTTCCAATGAGCATCATGCAGGGGCAGGGGTGATCCTGATTACGCCTGAAGGGCATCGTTTTCACTGTACAATCAGGTTCGACTTCACTGCTTCCAACAATGAGGCTGAGTATGAAGCGTTACTCGCTGGGTTACGATTAGCCAGGGATATGAATATAAAGGTGCTCGACATCTACAGTGATTCTCAGCTGGTGGTGAATCAAGTCATGGGAGAGTACTAGGCACGCGGTTTAAAGATGGTTGCCTATTTAAACAAAACAAAAAATCAATTGGCTCAGTTCGACAAATACACCCTCCAACAAGTACCTCGCAACCAGAATTCCAATGTTGATGCTTTGGCCAAGTTAGCAAGCACGAAGGATGCTAATACTCTGAACATAGTACTAGTTGAACGACTATCTGTGCTAAGCATCCAAGCAGAGGAGACCACTTTGGTGATCCAGATGGAGAATACGTGGATGGCACCATACGTAGAGTATCTGACACAAGGCGTGTTGCCGATGGACAGAAACAGAGATAGGACTCTTCAGCGGCAGGCTGCTAGGTATGTCCTGGTAGATGGAGTCTTGTACCGGAGGGGATACTCAATGGCACTCCTCAGATGTGTTTTGAAAGAGAAAGCCAAAGAATTGATGAAATAGGTACACAAAGGCTTTTGAAATAGGTACACTCCTCAGATGCGTTTCGAAAGAGAAAGGCAAAGCTTGTCAAAAAAGATCCTGAGGCAAGGATACTTCTGATCCATGATGAATGAAGACTCGATGGAGTTTGTATGGAGGTGCAAAAAGTGCCAGAGGTTCTCCAAAATCCCACAAACAGCCCCTAATGAGCTTAAACAGATGCAAAGTCTGTGGCCGTTTGCAGTTTGGGGTATAGATTTGATCGGCTCTTTACCCACCGGGAAGGGCGGCGTCAAGTACGCCGTAGTTTCCGTTGATTATTTCACTAAATGGGCCGAAGCTGAGCCACTCGCAACCATAACGACCAAAAAGGTGTTGGATTTTGTAATCGAAAACATTGTATGTCGCTATGGATTTCCAAGGAAAATTGTTTCGGATAATGGCACACAGTTTGATAGTGATTTATTCACTGACTTTTACGAACGGTGTGGGATTATCAGGAGCTTTTCTTCAGTCGCTCATCCCCAAGCAAATGGACAAGTCGAAGCAGTCAACAAAATGCTAAAGGATACCCTGAAGAAAAGACTAGAATAAGCTAAAGGTGCTTGGCCAGAGCAATTGCCTGAAGTCCTTTGCTTGTACAGAACTTCTCATCGAACAGCAACAGGCCATACTCCATTCTCTTTGGCTTATGGATATGAGGCTATGTTGCCGATGGAGTAAGATTCGCCCTCACATCGCAGAATAACGTACGATTAAGGCTCGAACAACCAGCTATTGATGGAATCCCTGGACTTGATCGATGAGAAACGTACACAAGCCCAACTCCGAGTAGCTGCGTACCAGCTAAAAGTCGCCCGATATTTCAACTCTAAAGTACGCGAGAGAAAATTCAGCGTTGGAGATTTAGTACTTTGAAGAGTTTTCCTAAACACCCATGACCAGGCTGCTGGAGTACTCGGACCTAATTGGGAAGAGCCTTACCAGATTGAAGAAGTCCTCCATCCACGCACCTACAAACTTGTTCGCTTAAACGGAGATCTCATTCCTCGCTATTGGAATGGAGAACACCTGCACAAGTACTATCAATGAACAATTCTTCTTAAAGGATTGGCTTGTATTAATTTTACTTTTTACAAGTCATGAAAAAGGGTTGGTCATTTTATGTGACTAATCGCTTATAAGTGTAAGATCTTATTGATCACTCGTACAGGCACGTTTTATCCATTTATTACGAGAAATATAAGGGAATGTGCACAACCAGTCATTCTTGCCATTTATTGTATTTTATACAAGTATTTGCTCATTACGTGTGTTGTTTTGCTGTATTATAATTTTAATTGTTTTGCTCCGAGCAATAATGTTCGAACAGGTTTTTGTCAAGGCAAGTGACCAAGGACCTAGAGCTCCTCGATCACTTGGGGGCATATAAGGTATCTAGTAGGGAAAGCATATAAAAAGGTATGTAAAGACGTGAGCAAAATAAGTGAAAGCATGCTAGGGAACTTAGAGTATTTTTCAAAATTATGTATTTTGTTAAATCAAACCAAAGTACAATGCTATGTTTGGTCACGCAAACAGATGTTATAATAAAAGGCAAATATTATAATATGAAAAGGAATCCCTTTACACCACGAACAGTAACTGCTCGAATGTAATTGTTTGTTAAAAGAAAAAAGTAGCTGCCCGCGCAGCAATATAAATTATATTGTCTTTACATCACGACCCTTAGGCCATGTACTTAAAAAATTAAAGAGTAAAAGAAAAATATCAGACTACGAGGCTGGATGATCTTGTGAGGTGCCCTGGTCGACGACAGTTGTAGCTTCATTGTTTGTCCCGTCCACACTAGTGGCCAAAGAGATTTCGGGCGAGGTAGAAATCCTTGCTCTCTCTTCTTCCGCCAAGCGAGCAACGCAGCAGGCTATCTCAGCATGCCTTGTGTGCTCAGGAAGATAGCTGAAATTAGCCTCCTGGTTGTGTTTCTAGAAGTCATAGAAACACTTAACCGTGGCGTTCTTGTACCTTTCAAGATTGCTGGCGTTGGCTTTTTCAAGCTTCTCAATCCGGCCCTCCAGTGTTGTAGTCTCTTGTCTGCTCGCAATCAAGTCCTCCTCGAGCTTTTTAGCCTCGTGGTAGTTGACACGATTAGACTCCTTGAACTGGTGTCTTTGCTCGATGTCCTTGTCCAGAGAAGTCTGCTTCTCCCTTAACTCCTCAGCTAGCTTGTTCTTCTCCTCGAGCAGCGCTGCATTTGTCTTCTAGGCCGCCTCAAGTTGTTCAGCGTATTTCGCTTCGGCAGCTTTGAGTACTTCAGTGTGTCATTTCTCGAAAGTCCTGGACTGCTCGGTGATAGCACCCGAGCGGAGCCGACCAACAGTAACATTCAGCATTACCTGCGATCAGAGCAAAAGTTAAACTGACTGTAATGTATAAAAGGGCTATCTCCACAAAAAAAGATGACTTACACTAGCAAGCTCGTTTAGTGCGCAGGTTAAGATTTGGTCAACGTCCATCGTCTCTATCCCCGCCATCACCTCTCGGAAACGTTTGTGCTTTAAAATCTTTGCCATCCTGTCCTTGGTTGATCTTCAGGCACGACTCGATATGTCACCCCCTGTGGAAGCAGGAGCAACCTGCTGAGTCTGTTCAGTTGGAGCCAAAGGAGAAGGTGTCGACCCGACCGGAGCAGGAGGAGTTTGTTGCTCGAGAAGAGAAGGAGGTGGTGTTGCAGTTGTTGAGGGTTTGTGTGTCGGAGGTTTTGCAGTACGGGATTTCTTGGCCGGAGGCGCTTAACTACTTTCCCCTTGATGCCCCTTGCTCGTAGGAACCTCAGGAGCATAGTACGTGTCGAACACGTGTTCAGAGTCCATGTCTACAAGAAAGCAAATACACGAATAGTGAGATAGTACAAACGATTGAGTATGTTATGTCAAGAAAAGAGACAAAGAAAATTGTAAGTAAAATACCTGAGCTATCACTACTGGTCGCTACATTATATACTCTACTAGTAAGTCTGAATCTAAATTGGGAGCGTATTTAAAATTGCCATCCTCGTCGAAGAGGTGACAGGGAATAGGCAGGCTATCTAAAAGCATAAAATTAGTACCATTCTCGTCCGATGACAAGAATAGGCTCTGTGGCCTTCTTCTTTCCCTTCCCTGGACAGGCCGGTGCAACAGCAGGTCAGGGGGAATCCGTTGGCTCGTTAATGGTCACCCCAGTTGCCCTCCTCGGAGGAGGTTATGACACATCTGACTATTGTTCAGGGACTTCAGTGCCGGTAGCATTCCCCGCAGTAGATTCCCTCACATCCTGGTGAGGAGCCAAAAGGTCAACCAGTCTCAGATTGGCCTCTGTGACCAACTGTTTGACACTTTTCTCTATGTCGATCATGCTGGCCAGGAGGGCTGATCGGATCACCATGTCTGGAGTAGGGCCTGGTCGCAACCATGGGCTTGAAACGCGCTAAATTTCTAAGGGAAATGTAGCAAAAAATTAAAGAAAAATAAACGACCAGTGATATACAGACTTTACCTCCTTGTGTGAAGGCCAAGTTGTTCGCGACCATGTAAGTAGTCAGAAAGTACTCTAGATGGTACCTCCCCACATTCTAGATAAAAGTGATGTCAGTCAGGAAAATGCGGCCTGTTTCTTGGTGACAGAAGTGGAAGAACCCCGTGTTTCTTGGTTGGGGTTGGATTTTAGGTCGAACAAGTAATTGACCTCATGTGGCGTGGGGATGGGCTATTTCTTATGGCTATAGAGGATATAGAGTGCAGAAAGCATTCTATATCCGTTGGGAGTTATTTGAAAAGGAGTGACCCCGAAATAATTGGCCACTCCCTAGAAGAAAGGATGAAGAGGCAAGATCTCTCCTGCCTCGATGTGGTACCTCAACCAGGCGCTAAAAACGCCTCCAGGAAAGTTCGCCCGTTGGTCTTCGGTGGGTTGGACTAGGGTCACCCCAGGAAGTCCATATTTTTTAATGTAATTAGAGATCATCCGAATTTTTTAATGTAATTAGCCATTAAACGTCTGGTTGAACAACGTTTCAAAGCTGAGCGCGAGTTTGAATGCTAGGTTCAGGGATATTTCTTTCCTGACCACTAGTCGACGGAATTCGACCCTGAGGAGCAGGCTGATTTGAAGGGTTTGAAGGTTTCTTTTTATGGGTAGTGGATTTTACTCTACCCATGGCTGGAAGGTTTGACTGAGGTCTATTGGGTGGGGTTCGAGAAAAAGGAATTTCTGGTATCAACAGCAACAGTTTCTCCTCGTCTTCAAGAAATTGGGCTAGCAAGTCGTTGACGACAGGCCTTTCACCTCCCCACGGATCTTGCATGAAAAGCTACGAACAGAGAAAGGAGGAGATGAGAATGTAAAGCCTAAAAATATGTGTTGAGAGTTGGGATAACGTTGCTCGTGTATAAAAGTTAAGCTTTTATACGGCCAACAACATTTTAACAAAAACACTAAATTTTATTCGATCAGTTTGAGAAACAGATTAAAAAGCAGAAGTAAAAAAAAATTCAGAGAAAAGCTGTTTCGACTCCGAAAGGTCGGAAAAAATCCAGTTTTTCAACTAGCTTGAAAATCGAATTTTTACTTCGATTTTACGCCCTTAAATCTATAATCTCGACTACCAAACTGACTCCTGACTCCTACGAAATGTTACTTCACTTCCCTATCAATCATCTATTGATATATGCACAACCCCCACAACAGTTTCTGCCAAGAACATTCAAAGGTTCAAAGATAAAAATAAGTATAAAACAGTTTTGCATGGCAACTCAAACGTCTAAGGAGTTCGTGAAAGTTACTTAGATGAAAAACGAAGTCTGAACACGAAAGCTTTTGAACATCCAGATGTGAGTTCCTGGGATTTCTGGGCTGTGAAAATGGAAGTTCTTCACAGTTCTTGGAGAGGAGATGGCGAGTGAAAAGTAAAAAGTAAAAATGTGGATTTGGGGGTATTATTTATAGTGACTGCGACACGGTAGAAGAAGTAATCATGAATTACCTTTTTTCAAAGCATGGGGAACTGTAATAGCCGCCAGACAAATTTTTGGGAAACCAAAAAGGCTTGATTAGACATGATTGATTGCTTTTCCTGAGAAGGCATGGGCGACTCTGACAAGTTTCGTGGGGTATTCGAAGGGTCAGTTTCCTCAGTTTACTTTTTGCTGGTCGCAATAAATAAAGTTGGGAGAAAATGTTTACCCGAAAAATGGCTGCTGATGACGTGGCAAGGAGGCTGGTCGAAATTTCTCCCACGTGGCGGAAGTGTTGTTCGACTATCAACCAGAAGCACATCACTTCGTCAGGCTTAACTATTAGATACGATGAGGGTGGTTGTATAACTTGATTTATTTACTTCTAAGATTGTAATCCTGTAATAATTGCATTGAATATTTCCTCCTTATTACCTTGATATGCGGTTATTAAGGAAAGTTAAGGCTCATTGGCCCATGTGGCCCTCCTTGAGCCTATAAATATGCATGAAATAGCTCAAGGAGGGGACTTTTGATCTCTGAATCTTTTTGCTAAGTATTGGGAGCTATAGTGTGATTATTCATCGTTTTATTGTATTTCTTTCAAGGTTTGTGAAACTCAAGAACCATAGTTCTTTGATCACGGCTTTGAGATTCAATATCAATAATAACACTAAAGGAACATAGGTCATTACCATTCTTTGGGGCCGAACCACCATAAATCCTTTGTGTTTTCTTCTTTTCCATTAAATTAAATTATTAATTGTCGTTTTATCTTTTGTCGTACATTTGACTCCGTGTCGTTGGCCACAAATTCTATCATATACCCTAAATCGATTGTTCTATAAATATTTTTTTAAAAAAATATTCATTTTATACACAAATTCAAGAACCATGTCTATTTTCAACATATCATATTCATCCTATTCAAAAAAAGAAGATAACTCTTCACCCTTTCATTCAAAAGATGATAAAGTAGGTTCTCCATTGAATAAGATCAAGGTTGAGAAGTTTCACAATGAGCACTACTAAAAAATAGGGCTTCCTCTACAGTTTTTTTCCCTAATACACTGTGATTTTTTGGAGTAATAAGAACCGCAGTGTATTCGACAATAGAGAAAAGTTAACGAAAAAATAGCAGAGAAAAGTGCTACTTTTCATCCCGATTTTTGTAAAGTAACACTTTTCAATATGGTTTTTAAAAAAAAACCATAGAGATATTTTTTTTAATATATAATTATTTTTGTTTTCTTTTATTATATAATTTGATTTCTGATTTTTTTTAATACCAATAAAATTATATTTGTAATAATATATTCAATACAAAATTATAGGGTGATTCTTGTGTGCGGGTGTACGGAATAGCCGCACTGGTGCAGACGTTTTGCTACCCATTGATTATAGTATAGATGGCTCTAATTGATTGAAGGTATCGAGAGGCAGTAAAGCTATTTTTTACCCTTCCGTATCATATAATTTTCATCCTTAATTAATTAATTAAAATAATAGCTATTTTACATCCTCCCCTCCGCGACTCCGCCAGCCATCTTTCTCTCTATCACCTTCTCTCTCTCCACGACCCTCTCACACAAGATATCCTCTCTTGCTCGATCTATTTTTTTGCTGCCATCAATGGCCTAGACCATGAACATATGCACCTCGAATAACAAGATTCCGGGGAGTGGACTGTGGATCCATTATTTTGATCCATGGGATCGAAAAGGTTATGATTCCTCGCTTTGTCGAATATAACTTTAACCATTGCCGACAGATATTCAAATGCTACTACATGTAATCTCTCAAGAACTTATTTGAGGAAATCATCATGTTAATCCTCCATTTATTTTCTGAAACATTTGATATATTTTCTTAAGAATGAGTATTGTTTGAAGGGAAGAAGAAATATTGTGATTTGTTTGATATTCTTTGTTTTATTAGTACTTTTATGTTTTAGAGAGAGTAAGTTGCTAAAGTGTTTTTGCGTATAGTTGGTTTGAATTTTTTTTATCTGAAAATTTCAAATGCATTAATTAAAATTCACAAAGAAAAGTGGCCACTCCCTTAAAGAAATACAACATCCATGAAACTTTGAACTTGAGACCCCAAGCAACTAAATATTGGATGCTCTATTGCGATTCATTGGAATCCAGACTTCCTTAGTTTGATAAAAACAGAACAAATTAAAAAGCTTTAGATGAATATGGGCACAAGACCAGTATTTGATGAAGTTAGAGTTAATCCCACTGATTACCACTCGACAGTCAGAGAAAAGAACCATATTTGTTTGGAGGCCTCCTCAAAATCTATCAGAAATGCTATGGCTTCTGCCTTCAACGGATATGAAGTTAGATCTTAACTGCTTAACAGTCAAGAAAGTGACGTTAGATCTTTCATTCCTCACCACCATAGTTGAACACTAAATCATGTGATATTTATTTATATAATTTTTCAGTATATCTTCATTAGTGCCAATAAAATCGTAAGAAGATGAGGAGAAAAATCCATCAACAATTATACAATACAATCGTTACTAGCGTAACAAGGATCTCCGTACACTATTCGACCAATAGGATTCAACCCATGCGACTACACTAGTGCGACTGTTTTCTATAGTCGCACCAAAGAAAAATCCCAAAATTATATTTACAATTTTAAAAATAAAATATCATATTTTATGTACAAATAATTTATATAATAATATAACGTATAACATATTGGTGTTGTTTGGTAACCATTAAAAAAACAGTTTTTTATTTAATTAATTAAAAATTTGACAATTAAACATAAAATAGTGTTTTTTTTTTTTGTCAAGAAGAAAAAAGCTTCATTGATCAAACAGACAAAATACAACCAAGCAAAAGCCCAGGACAATACCGAAACAGCCAGGCAACACCTAAAACAACTTACATACTAGCTAGTTTCCTTAAGAAAATGTTAAAATTAGGAAGAGATTTCCTACTATGGACATTGTAAATTCTGTACTGGACTAAAGTAACTATTTCTTTAGCTATACAATTAGCTGTTAGGGAGAAGCCATCATATATACATCTATTTCTATTCCTCCATATTTGATAAACAGCAGCTGCCAAGATCATATTGATAGTCATGCTCCTTCTGTTTTTCTGGCTAAGGTTGAGTCGCATAAAATAGTGTTTGGTAACTCTATTTTTATTTTTTATTTTTTTTAAATTTTAAACAAAATTTATTAAATTTTGAAAATAGAAAATTTTCACTTTCAAAATTTTTTTAAATTGTTTTCAACTTTTAGTTTTTTTTTCTTCTCTTCTTCAAATCACCACCTCATTTTATATTGCTAAACAAAACATAAAAATAAAAGTTTTCAAACGTGTTTATTATTTTTTATTTTTAAAAACAAAAAACAAAAATAGTTATCAAACATATTTTTATTTTTTAAAAATAAAAATAATATTTCCATTTTTGTGTTTAAAAAATTCAAAAACAAAAATTTTACCAAACACAACCATTATTATATACCTAAATTTATAAATTATACTCAAAATAAACAATATGTATAAATTTAAATTAAGGAAAACATTCACATATCATTACTAATTAAAAAGATGCCATTTAGATATAATAATAAGTTGTTCAATATACATACATAAGAAAAATTAATAAGAACATACAAATCATGTTAGTAAGTTATAGATAAGAAAAATTAGACTTCATAAATAAATGACATCAATCTTACTAACCAGTGGGTTTGTAGTGGGAGTAGGTCATCCTTGAAACTGAATACACTTTTGTAAAACCACCACAAAATTGACAAATAAATATAGATTAGATGATAACGTACTATATACAGTTTTTCTTAAACAAAGTAATAGTATAAAATATAATATACTTTCTTCTTTATAACTTCTGCTGGATTTGGTGCATTTACAAGATCATAAATGTATCTTAATACATAGAAACAACATTCGTGACTCTTTTTTCCTATAACGATTATCTAGGGGCAAGTATCGTCTATGACTCATATAACACGTCTTTTGCCAATTAGACAAACGACGAGACCATGTGTTAGTGCAACATAATGGACATCCCTGATAACCTTTTGTGCTTAACCCTGACTGTGTAACGCCCCGCATTTAAGGCACCTGGTAAACCGTAGTTTCGGGTATTTTAACTCCCTATATTATGTATTATTTCAGGGGAACATTTTACGTTACAAGAAGTTAATGGTTTCGAATGATAGCAATATTGTGGTAAGTGCGGTTTTCTTAGAAACCCAGACCTTTGGTTGTGGACCGGGTGAAAAACCCTGATCGGGTAAAATTTTTGGATTAATTAAAATAGGAAATTCAATGACATAAAAATATTAATTTTGTCTAGCAACTAGGACTTTATAGTTGAGCCAATAAGTTTAAGAAAAAACTGATTGACGTTTGAATTCTAATCAACCTGGCTTAAGAATGAGAATTTCTTGCTCGGGCCTCTAAGGGAGTTTTGGGAAATTTGATAAAATTACCAAAATTATGTGATATGTGAAAAATTTTATTTTTGGGTCACATTTAATCAATTAAGCTTTGGAATATTTAAAAACTATCTCGTAAAATTTTTGGGAATTTTAGCTAAGTATAATTACCAAATGGCCCTTGAGTGTCTAAGGAGAGAGGTAAAAATGTGCAAGGGCATAAAGGTCTTTTCCAAGGGAGGAGAGAGGGTGTAGTGGGCGGAAAGACTATGCCTAGGGCTCTCAAGAGAGTAGGCATCTACCCTAGGAAGAGTAAGAGTCGTACCCCACTCTGTAACGACCCAGATTTTCAAGACTTGATAATGCGGAAATATAAATGTTTTCATTTAATAAAATGTCTCAAAAACCCGTAAATAAAAACTTTTTAAAAAGTCGTATGGCCATACTTAACATTTAGTTACAAACATATTTTTTAAAGAGTAGAGTGAGCCTAGTTTAGGAAAATTACACAACATTTCCAAAAATAAAATGGCTTCCCAAAAGGTCGATCCACATGTACATTTGCAAGGAAGACACCAACGCTCACTGCTCTGCCTTGCCCTTGCTCTTACCTACAACAAGAAACAACTAGGTAAGTGAAAACGCTTAGTAAGATCAACTTTCAAACAAAAGCATGTAGAGAATTAGGGTTCCAGACCCATCCGGACCCTACACAATAAATTTCAAGAACGCTAAAGAGTCTTGGAAAACTTATGGTCATGCCTGATAACCAATGATAAATTATATTCATAACTAGATAAAATCCTGCACTTAGAAAATCCCAGAACAAGCAGATATACTATATCACAACTATATCTTATCAACAATTATATCCCTGCACTCAAAAAATCCCAGAGAAAGCAGATATATTATATCACAATATAATCTTATCAACAATTATATCCCTGCACTCAAAAATCCCAGAGCAAGCAGATATATTATATCACAATATAATTTGAGTCCAATGCTCTACAATTTCCAAAAATTCAGGCGTAACGCGCCCTCCAACATAATTGCTAATCTGTAAAAGAGAACCGAGTCTCCACACTAAGATCTTGCCAATAAATATCCTCATCAAGGGTAACTATCGTGTTACCGAGCTTCTCATTCCATCACCTTTGAAAGTCGAGCACACAGGCTCTTAGCATATCTTCCAGGGTCTGAATTGTTAGTTCGCTTTGACCGTCTGTTTGTAGCTGGAAAGAAGTGCTAAACTTCAGTTTAGTACCCAACCTCGTTTGGATTCTGTTCCAGAATGTCGAGGTAAAACGTCTGTCACGATTTGATACGATGGAGTTGGGTACACCATGCAATTTCATTATTTCTGCAATGTAAATATCTGCTAACTTATGTGCGCCATAAGTTACCTTGATCGGCAAGAAATGAGCAGACTTAGTCAGCCTATCCACGATAACCAAAATGGCATCGTGCTCCTTGGGAGTGGTTGGTAGACTTGTGACAAAGTCCATAGTGACCATCTCCAACTTCCATTCCGGAATTTCTTAGGGTTGTAAAAATCCAGCTGGTCGTTGATGCTCGGCCTTTGTCTGGCGACAAGTCATGCAGTGTGCCACATATTCTGCCATCTCCTTTTAATCCCATGCCCCAAAAAGTACTTCTTCAAGTCTTGGTACATTTTTGTGGTACTCCGATGCATGGCACAAGGAGCATTATGTCCCTCGAAAAATATCTGCTTCTTGATCTTGTCATCGTCCGGAACACATATTCTGCCCTTGAACCCCAATACTCTATCTTCGGAGATATGGAATACTGGTCGCCCCTCGTTCCTCACTTCGTACATCAATCGTTGAACCCAAGGATTGACTAACTGCCCGCCTCTTATAGCTTCCATAATGGTAGGATCGATAGAGAGGTTAGCCAATTGACCAACTACTATCTCCAAATCTAAGGTAGCAAGGTCGGCTTGTAACTGCGACGAAATATCTTTCACTGTCATCACGAAAGCACTTGGTTGTCGACTCAATGCATCTGCCACCTTGTTTGCTTTTCCCGGGTGGTACAGAATGTCGCAGTCATAGTCGTTAAACAATTCCAACCATCGCCACTGTCTCATATTTAATTCCTTCTGAGTGAAGAAATACTTCAGGCTTTTGTGATCAGTGTAGATGTTGCAGTGTATCCCGTATAGGTAGTGCCTCCATATTTTTAGTGCAAAAACCTCTCCTGCAAGCTCCAGGTCATGAGTGGGATAGTTCTTCTCATAATTGTTTAGCTGTCGAGAAGCATAAGAAATCACTTTTCCATGCTGCATCAGCACTGCTCCCAACCCTCAGCCTGAGGCATCGCTATAAATAGTATATCCCTCTGTGCCATTAGGGATAGTCAGCACTGGGGCAGTCGTCAATCTTGTTTCAGCTCTTGAAAACTCTTCTCATACTTGTCAGTCCATTCATATTTGATGTTTTTGCGAGTGAGGGCAGTCATTGGTGCGGCTATTTTGGAAAATCCTTCCACAAATCGCCGGTAGTATCCCGCTAACCCACGAAAACTTCTAACCTCATGAGCATTTTTTGGATGTGTTCCACTACTTAACAGCTTCTATTTTGGAGGGATCTACTGAAATTCCGTCTCCCGGCACTATGTGCCCTAGAAAACAAACTTTCTCTAGCCAGAATTCGCACTTTGAAAACTTAGCATAAAGCTTTTCGTCTCGCAGACACTGGAGGACCAGTTCCAAATGTGTTCCATGCTCTTCCTGGCTTTTTGAGTATATCAAAATATCATCAATGAACACAACGACAAACTTATCCAAATACTCATGAAATACTCAATTCATGAGATCCATGAATGCTGCATGCGCATTTGTTAGTCCAAAGGACATCACTAAGAACTCGTAGTGACCGTAGCGCGTTCTGAAGGCCGTCTTGGGTATATCGAGCTGATGATAGCCTGATCGCAGGTCCATTTTCGAAAATACTGACGCTCCTTGTAGTTGATCGAAAATATCGTTGATCCTCGGTAATGGATATCGGTTATTGATCGTCACTTTGTTCAAATCCCGATAGTCAATGCACATTCTCATCGTACCGTCTTTCTTCTTAATGAATAAGATCGGGGCTCCCCATGGTGAATGGCTTGGCCTTATGAACTTCTTGTCCAGTAACTCTTGCAGTTGTGACTGCAACTCCTTGAGTTCAGCTGGTGCCATTCTGTAAAGAGTCTTTGAGATCGGCGCAGTTCTTGGAATCAACTCTATCTCAAACACAATCTCTCAGTCTGGTGGAATCCCTAGGAGATCTTCAGGAAATACATCGTAAAACTTGCACACAACCAGTACATCTGATGGTTGTCGACTCGTCTCTTTATCCTTATCCACTACATTTGCCAGAAAACTGATGCACCCATCACTCAACATTTTTCTCGCCTTCATCGCAGAAATCATGGGACACTTGTTTTCTCTAGACGTACCCTTTGAACTCGAATGGTTCTTCTCCTGCTGGGATGAAGACCACTTTTCTACGCTTGCAATTGATAACGACTGCATATATGGTTAACCAATCCATCCCAAATATGGCATCGTATTCATGTAGGTCCAAGACTAACAAACTGGTACGGCTCTAACCCATGTCCGCACCAGCATATCCTCTCCCGAAGGCAAGGATACCCCAAAAATAACAGGCATAGGCCCAGGACTTCTATTTAATTTTTCCACAAAGGATGCAGATATAAAAGAATGTGATGCACCAGTATCCATTAATGCATATGTTGAGGTTTGGGCGATAGAAATCTGACCTGACACCATATCAGATGGGCCAGCTCCTTTGTCGCTTTGTGTAAGCGCATAAACTCGAGGTGGAGCTCCAATTTTTTTCTGTTGTTCATTTCCATTGCCCTTGGCTGGCATTCGACAATCCTTAGAAAAGTTCCCTGGCTTTCCACAGTTAAACACAGACCCCGCCCTCACCCCGATGGCGTCGGTTACACTTGTTGCACAGTGGCCATTGTTCAAACTCACGTCTTGGCTGTTTGTTGTGACTAGCCATTTCCTGATTGGGAGGTCCCCCTTTTCTTTTCTTATTTCCCCCAAAAATTGGTCTTGTGCCTCTTGGATTGTTTGTTCACCCTGAGTTCTGGCCGAACCTTGGGTTGAACCTTCCCCCTGGGCATTCTGATTGGCCTGAAATTGTCCGGGGTTGTTGGGAGTGTACCTCTTGTCTTCGTTCTTGTGTGGTTCTGGCTTGTCTAACACGGCCCAAGACTCTTGGTGAAGAGCCCATTCCATAGCTTCAGCATACGTCTCTGGGCCAATTCTACCAGTGTCTACACACTTGGAAATGTCTCTGCGTAGGACCTTCATAAAACTCCAGGTCTTATTCTCTTTAGTGCTCACCTGGTTCTTCGCGAACCTAGACAGTTGGTCAAATTTTTGAACGTAGTCCTGCACACTCGATGTTCCCTACTTCAGATTAGTGAACTCATTCACTTTGTGCTCAATCACTGACTTACAATAGTACATGCCATTGAACAAGGTCAAGAACTCTAGCCATTCCATATCGGCAACGTTATGCCCTTTCTGGCTGAGGCCCACTAGATGCGGGCATCTTTTCTCAGCATATAGGTTGCACAGACTACCTTCTCTCTGTCAGTAGTTCCAATGAAGTCGAAGATTCTTTCCATAATACTAATCCATTCCTATTCCATTGAAGTGTCACTGCTCGCCTCGAATATAGGTGGATTCTAGTTGCCGAAACTTTCTGATATAGGTTTTGCTCGGGCAACTCTTGGCGCTTCTACTGGCTGTACAGGTTGCTCAATGATAACCTACGGGCCAAGGTTTTGTTCTTCATTGTTTCCAGGAGGTACTTCGTTGTTCTGAGCATTATTGGGTGGCATGGGGAGTCGTCCCAAAATGGTGTCAAATCTTTCAGCTTGGAGGGCATCAATGTCCTCTTGTCTCTTTTGCCCTCTTTCTATTTGGGGTCCCTGCGTCTCCACTAGCCTTTGCAGATTGTTCATCTACTTGGCTATCTCGCAAACTCTAGCAGATTGGTTTGGAGCTCTAGCAGTAGGCGTGTCTTGAGCTCTATTAACAGGAGCAGTTTGGCCTCGGCCAGTAGAAGCGCCAAGAGTTGCCATTTGTTTGCTTTCAAAACAAAAGCTCCTAAGGGCATAAGGATGAGAAGTTCATATTGACACAGATAGTTAATCAACCTAATTAAGCACACCAAGCATATCAAGCTCAACAAGAAATCAACACTTTTTAACAAAAGTTAGCAACTTCAGTTCATAGCCTATACCATATACAACAACGTTTCAAGTTCGGGTCAGCCAGTCTAAGGGATTTACAAAATTAGCCCTAAAATACGGACTTATAACCCTGCTAGACCAGTTACTAATTTAGATTATCATATACAAGGTAGATACATATTTCAAAGTAGTAGGTGGGTATCTAACACCTATGCAGCTCCTAACACCTAGTCAGTGTCGCTGTCCGCAGGGATATCAGACCCTTCCTCTGGATCCTCCTCGGGATCCTCCTCGGGATCGTCCTCAGGATCTTCCTCAGTCTAGTCCAATAGCTCTTCATAAGAAATATTCCCCCACCACCGAGTTCGTCATCAACCACTTCCTTCACTGGCAAGTTCTCAGCTACAACTACACCAAAATCCTACAACCAAGTAGGTTTGCTAGGTATTTACAAAATGTATCAACAAGACCCTCACAGCATAACCTAATCTAAGCTGTCCATCAACATATCCAGCTCTATGTCGGTATCCTCGTCAGATAGCTCGGGATCCTCCTCTAGCTCTACTGAAGACTTCCGTCCTGTGCAGCATACATTTCCAAATGGCATGCCAATGTCATCATTCGTACTCGATGTGGCAAGGAATCTCATCGTTAAAGAGTCTATAGAAAATCGATGATAGGAGAATGGATCATGGGTAGTTTTCCTATCACAGGGTAACCTTTCTCAGGTATATCGACCATAACCTACAAATTATAGAATTGAGGTAAATAAAAAGAAAACAACACACTAAAGGAAGAAACAGTACTTACAGTGAGTGACGGTCTACCTTTGCGTAATGTACATGTGGGTTGTCTACAAAACCGGCTCAACTCGGGCTTCGATACCAACTGTAATGACCTGGATTTTCAAGACTCGATAATGCGAAAATATAAATGTTTTCATTTAACAAAATGTCTCAAAAATCACCATAAAAAAAACTTTTTAAAAAGTCGTATATCCATACTTAACATTTAGTTACAAACATATTTTATAAAGAGTAGAGTGAACTTAGTTTAGGAAAATTACACAACATTTCGAAAAATAAAACGACTTCCCAAAAGGTCGGTCCACATGTACATTTGCAAGGAAGACTCCAGCGCTCAATGCTCTGCCTTGCCCTTGCTCTTACCTACAACATGAAACAACTAGGTAAGCGAAAATGCTTAGTAAGATCAACTTTCAAACTAAAGCATGTAGAGAATTAGGATTCCAGACCCTACACAATAAATTTCAAGAACGCTAAAGCATCCTAGAAAACTTATGGTCATGCATGATAACCAATGATAAATTATATTCATAACTAGATAAATTCCTGCACTCAGAAAATCCCAAAACAAGCAGATATATTATATCACAACTATATCTTATCAACAATTATGTCCCTACACTCAGAAAATCCCAGAGCAAGCAGATATATTATATCACAATATAATTCGATACCAATGCTCTACAATTTCCAACAATTCAGGCGTAACACGCCCTCCAACATCATTGCTAATATGTAAAATAGAACCGAGTCTCCACACTAAGATCTAGCCAATAAATATCCTCATCAAGGGTAACTATCGTGTTACCTAGGGCATCGCTACTTATCCAAGAGTGTAATCCAATTTACACAATGTTACGGAGACTTCTATGTCAATCAGTGGTGCTGGTGAGCAGTTGCCCCTAGGGTGTTCATCCTCACTCAATCTTGGCAACCCCTAGTATCTCTAGGCACTCTCACTGAATGGCCAATATTCACAACTGCTATCCGGGAATAACTTATCAGAGCACTTGCTCGGGTTCTAACCGTTCAATGATTAAGTAAGCATGAGGGTCCCTAGGTCCCATTTATTTCAGCACCCCTAGGTTTAACCTCTTGGCCACTCGTCGCGAAAATGAGCCGGACATAATAAAATCATGTAGTGTGATGGGGATCAATCGTCTAGGATATGAAGGATATCTACCGTTCATATTTTCTAAGTTAGCTCTCAGTGACTGATCGCAGGTCTATTTTCGAAAATACTAACACTCCTTGTAGTTGATCGAAAAGATCGTCGATCCTCGGTAATGGATATCGATTCTTGATTGTCACTTTGTTCAACTCCCGATAGTCAATGCACATTCTCATCGTACCGTCTTTCTTCTTAATGAATAAGATCGGGGCTCCCCACGGTGAATGGCTTGGCATTATGAATTTCTTGTCTAGTAACTCTTGTAGTTGTGATTGCAACTCCTTGAGTTCAGCTGGTGCCATTCTGTAAGGAGTCTTTAAGATCGGCGCAGTTCCTGGAATCAACTCTATCTCAAACACAATCTCTTAGTCTGGTGGAATCCCTGGTAGATCTTTAGGAAATACATCGGAAAACTTGCACACAACCAGTACATCTGATGGTTGTTGACTCGTCTCTTTATCCTTATCCACTATGTTTTCCAGAAAATTGATGCACTCTTCACTCAACATTTTTCTCGCCTTCATCGCAGAAATCATGGGACACTTCTTTTCTCTAGACGTACCCTTGA
Source organism: Humulus lupulus (assembly GCF_963169125.1). Taxonomy (NCBI): domain Eukaryota; kingdom Viridiplantae; phylum Streptophyta; class Magnoliopsida; order Rosales; family Cannabaceae; genus Humulus; species Humulus lupulus. The sequence goes on from NC_084796.1 coordinate 80,120,293, forward strand.
ACTCGAATGGTTCTTCTCCTACTGGGGTGAAGACCACTTTTCTACACTTGCAATTGATAACGGCTCCATATTTGGTTAACCAATCAATCCCAAATATGACATCATATTCATGTAGGTCCAAGACTAACAGATCCACCGTCAGCTCACGATTTTCAACCCAAACTAGTACGACTCTAACCCATGTCCGCACTAGCATATCGTCTCCCAAAGGCAAGGATACCCCACAAATAACAGGCATAGGCTCGAGACTTCTATTTAATTTTTCCACAAGGGATGCAGACACGAAAGAATGCGATGCACCAGTATCCATTAATGCATATGTTGAGGTTTGGGTGATAGAAATCTGACATGACACCATATCAGATGGCCAGCTCTTTTGTCGCTTTGTTTAAGCGCATAAAATCAAGGCGGAGCTCCAATTTGTTTTTGTTGGTTGTTTCCATTGCCCTTGGCTGGCATTCGACAATCCCTAGCAAAGTGCCCTGGCTTTCCACCGTTAAAACAAACCCTGCCCTCGCCCCGATGGCGTCGGTTACACTTGTTGGACAGTGGCCATTGTTCAAACTCACGTCTTGGCTGTTTGTTGTGACTAGCCATTGCCTGATTGGAAGGTTCCCCTTTTCTTTTGTTATTTCCCCCAAAAATTGGTCTTGTACTTTGTTGTTCTGAGAATTATTGGGTGGCATGTGGAGTAATCCCATAATGGTGTTAAATCTTTCAACTTGGAGGGCATCAACGTCCTCTTTTTCCCTCTTTCTATTTGGGCTCCCTGCGTCTCCACTAGCCTTTGCAGATTATTCATCTGCTCGGCTCTCTCGCAAACTCTAGCAGCTTGGATTGGAGCTCTAGCGGCATGCATGTTCTGAGCTCTATCAGTAGGTGTAGTCTGGCCTCGGCCAGCAACACCCCTTCCTCTTTAAGCTGTTGTCATTTCCATTTGTTTGCTTTCAAAACAAAAGCTCCTAAGTGCATAAGGATTAGAAGTTAATATTGACACAAATAGTTAATCAACCTAATTAAACACGCCAAGCATATCAAGCACAACAAGAAATCAACACTTTTTAACAAAAGTTAGCAACTTCATTTCATAGCCTATACTATATACAACAACGTTTCATGTTCGAGTCGGCCAGTCTAAGGGATTTACAAAATTAGCCCTAAAAAAACGGACTTATAACCCTGCTAGACCGGTTACTAATTTCCTTAATCATATACAAGGTAGATACATATTTCAAAAGTAGGTGTGTTTCTATCACCTATGCAACTCCTAACACCTAATCAGTGTCGCTGTCCGCGACCATATCATGCCCTTCATCTAGATCCTCCTCGGGATCCTCCTCGGGATCTTCCTCAATTTGGTCCATCGGCTCTTCATAAGAAATATTCCCCCACCGCCGAGTTCATCATTAGCCACTTCCTCCACTGGCAAGTTCTCAGCTACAATTACTCCAAAATCCTACAACCGAGTAGGTTTGCTAGGTGTTTACAAAAAGTATCAATAAGACCCCCACAACATAACCTAATCTAAGTTGTCCATCAACATATCCAGCTCTATGTCAGTATCCTCATCAGACTACTCGGGATCCTCCTTGGCTCTACTGAAGACTTCCTTCCTGTACAGCGTACATTGCCAAATGGCACGCCAATGTCGTCATTCTTACTCGAAGTGGCAAGGAATTCTCATCGTCAAAGAGTCTATAGAAAATCGATTATAGGAGAATTGATCATGGGTAGTTTTCCTATCACAGGGTAACCTGTCTCAGGTATATCGACCATAACCTACAAATTATAGAATTGAGGTAAATAAATAAAAAACACTAAAGGAAGAAACAATACTTACAGTGAGTGATGGTCTACCTTTGCGAAATGTACATGTGGGTTGTCTAAAGAAGCGACTCAACTCAGGCTTTGATTCTAACTGTAACGACCTGGATTTTCAAGACTCAATAATGCGGAAATATAAATGTTTTCATTTAACAAAATGTCTCAAAAATCCGCATAAAAATAATTTTTTAAAAAGTTGTATGGCCATACTTAACATTTAGTTACAAACATATTTTATAAAGAGTAGAGTGAGCCTAGTTTAGGAAAATTACACAACATTTCCAAAAATAAAATGGCTTCCCAAAAGGTCGGTCCAAATGTACATTTGCAAGGAAGACTCCAGCGCTCACTGCTCTTCCTTACCCTTGCTCTTACCTACAACATGAAACAACTAAGTAAGCGAAAACGCTTAGTAAGATCAACTTTCAAACAAAAGCATGTAGAGAATTAGGGTTCCGGACCCATCCGAAACCTACACAATAAATTTCAAGAATGCTAAAGCATCCTGGAAAACTTATGGTCATGCCTGATAACCAATGATAAATTGTATTCATAACTAGATAAAATCTTGCACTCAGAAAATCCCAGAACAAGCAGATATATTATATCACAACTATATCTTATCAACAATTATATCCCTGCACTCAGAAAATCCCAGAGCAAGCAAATATATTATATCACAATATAATCTTATCGAAAATTATAGCCCTGTACTCAGAAAATCCCAGAGCAAGCAGATATATTATATCACAATATAATTCGAGACCAATGCTCTACAATTTCCAACAATTCAGGCGTAACGCGCCCTCCAACATCATTGCTAATCTGTAAAAGAGAACTGAGTCTCCACACTAAGATCTAGCCAATAAATATCCTCATCAAGGGTAACTATCGTGTTACCTAGGGCATTGCTACTTATCCAAGAGTGTAATCCAATTTACACGTTTTTACGGAGACTTCTATGTTAATCAGTGGTGCTGGTGAGCAGTTGCCCCTATGAGTGTTCATCCTCACTCAATCTTGGCAACCCCTAGTATCTCTAGGCACTCTCACTGAATGGCCAATATTCACAGTTGCTATCCGGGAATAACTTATCAGAGCACTTGCTCGGGTTCTAACCGTTCAATGATTAAGTAAGCATGAGGGTCCCTAGGTCCCATTTATTTTCGCGCCCCTTGGTTTAACCAGCTAATCCTCACCTCTTGGCCACTCGTCGCGGAAATGAGCCAGACATAATAAACTCAAGTTGTGTGACGGGGATCAACTGTCTAGGATATGAAAGATATCTACCGTTAATATTTTCTAAATTAGCACTCACTAGAGTAACGTCTCTAACCAACTTTCTATGACATTCTATATATGTGCATGTATCCCTATACTAACATACAAGACAATAATCGTTTCATGTTGCAGCCATACAATATAAGTTGACTTACTTGGAGTCCTTAGCGCTCAACAGGTTTTCACCCTCCAATGTTCAGTCCAGTCACGCTTAGCCAATACTGTAGTTATCCATACAGTATACTCGGATTAATTATGGCACTCATAATTCATTATTATTATTTTGGGAAGTTTGGTCATTTTAATAAAAATCATTTGTAAGGATTTATGATCCTTATTTGGTTTTAAACCTATTAAGGAAATTCATACAAAATATTTGAGACTAAACCCTAAGACTCGGGGAGACCTATCCTAAGGTCTCAATACCTAGGCTCGGGTATCACAATGGTATTTTTCCACAATCCTCTAAAAATCTTATTCTTTCAAGGTATCGCTATTAGCCCGCACTTTCGACAAGTCGGTTAAAATATGTAAGATTTTAGCCGATATTATATCGAGAAAATACTAATAAATTCCTTAATTATTTTTAAAGAAAATAAACTCTTAATTTTTCCCTTTTATTTTTCTTAAGCTTTTAATCTCTAAAAATTGTTTTAAGAAAATTGCCTAATTTGTCTTAATTAGGAAAACCGTTAAATATTTACCATTTTGACTAGTTAATTTTCCAAAATCAATTAATCAATTTTACGTACTAGAAAAATAATTTATTTAATTATTTTCTCAAAATATAGGGTTCTAAACCCTCTTTTAATTTATTAACTATTAATAAATTAAATCTTTTATTTTTAAAAAGAATAAAAATTCTTTAACAAAAATAATTCACACTAAACTCAAAGTGGTAATTTTAGTGAAATATATGTTTCCAAGACTTACCAATTTATATCTTTCAATAAGCAAAATTTTACTTTTTACCTTAAGTTCCAAAATCTCATTTTTACACTAAGTGTGAAAAGCCTATTTTTCACATTTTTAACTACATACTTCGTTAGTTCATAACTGGAAATTTACTTACCCAATTGTTACCAATATTTTCCAATTCCATTTAGGTCTTTGTAAAATTTTAGGTTAAAATGAGCAGTTTTGATTGGTGAAATTATTTTCCAACAATGAGGTAAAAATGACCTTATTTTCAAGTCCTTATTTTTTTCCAAATTTTGACAGTTAATAACATTCAAACCGTTCAATATTTTCTTCCAAAATTTTACAGTGGAATACTAGGTTATGCCAACAATATATCCACAAAATATTAGAAAAAACTGGATTCATTTGCCCTATACAGTGGCTGTCCAAACTTGGTTCTGAAAATAAGAATACGAAAAAATAGTATTTCACCTAAACTTTGAAATAGCGTAACTTACTCATTTCTAAAAAAAATTTAGTGTTTCAAAAGCTTAATTTTATGTACTCAATCTTAAAAATGCCACTGTACAATTTAATTTTACAAATCAATATACATTGGCTGCCTGACCCCTTGGAAGTCACAGATCAAAACATGTTTTGCTTTAGGGTTTCCTACAAAACCCTTGGGGGTTTTGGTTCCTATTTTCAAAAATCAATACACAAGCATCATAAAAATTATAAAACAACTACCATAACCTTATTACATCACAAATAAGAAACTTTAAGCTTTGAATATACAAAATAATGCTTAATACTAAAAACCCTACAACAAAAATCATCAAAAGTAAACTTTTTACCTCTTTGATGTTCTTGCCTAAGGTTTGGACCTTCCTATTCACTTAGGCTCATTCAAAACCTTTCAAAAACGCTAACCAACTTCCCCCAACAACATAGTTAATTAGCTATTTGAAACTCTATGCTTAAAACTTTACAAAAGTCTAGATTAATGAAAATTTACCTTAGGGAAAACCCTTCCTAGACCAAGACTTAGCTTCGAAATTTCCTTGGTGTTCTTGGGGTTGAAAATGGAGAGAACACTTGAGAGAGTCTTCAAAAATCAGATGAGAGGGAATGAGGGAGGGAGAGTGGTCGGATTTGGGGGTTAGAATGGCTCACACAACACTTCAAAATATCCCAAAACCACTTGAGTGTTTCACTACCCACTTGCCCACTTGACACTATCTCTAATTCTTAATAAAATGGGATTTAAACTTAAATAAATTTTTTGGTTCATACCCTTTTTAACACCCCACATGGTTGGCCACCTATCCTGAAATACCCATTTATAATATATATATATATATTAATGGTGTATAATTAATTCATAAGAAGAAAAACTCAATTTGACTTTCTACACCTTTTTCACTCTTATTAAGTTGTAATCACCAAACTTAACTTTAATTAATTAAATTAAATATCTCTCAAATTTAATTTAATTAATCACACAATAAAATTTAACCTAAGGTCCATTCATGGAAATAAAATTCTCCATTTCGGTAAAATTAAGCATTTAACACAAAATGGCCTAAAATTTCTATTTTCTCTTAGGTTTATTATTTTTTACCAAACTTTAACTTTTATGAATGTATTTTATGCCCAAAATATATTTTCCAAAGCTTTTCATTTTATTTTTCTGAGATTTTTACCCGATTAGGATTTTTGTGTCGGTCCAGGACTGAAAGTCTTATCTTGACTTTTAAAATCACAAAATTCATATTTTGGCTAGCAATAACTCATGGAATACTTCCAAACAAAATATAATATTATTTTAAATAGTATTCTTAACTCGGGGAAAAAATTCCGACTCGAGTCGTTTAAAGGTACCAGAAAATGCTGCTTACACACTCATTGGCTAAACCCTAATCATTTCTCTCTTACAAATCTAATCATTTTCTAAAAATTTCTTTATACTCAAGAAAAACACTCTCTTCCATTTCCTCTCCCCAAAATTGAAAGCCTAAGTTTCTCTGCTCTCCATTGCTGCAAGTTTTCTCTCCATGAGCCAAGAGCACTCATTTCCCCCATTGAAGGAGGGAGAAGCTCAACAGCACACTTGGGTAGAGTAAGTTTCGAAACCTACTTCATTTTTATCCTCTTTTCCTCTTCAAATCCATAACCCTAAGGGTTTATTTTGCATGAGTTCTATCTAATAGAAATGCATGGCTTATATCTTGTGTTCGAGAGTTCAAGAGAGGCTAGTACAAGTAGGATCTCAAGGATTTAGCATTTTGGTGATCAAGCGAAAGAAAGGTAAGAGTTCTTGGTAGTTTGCATATTTTCTCCATCATCTAAGTCTTTCTACCCTAACTCTCTATTAAAAATTTGCATGTGGAACTTTGGGGCTTGGTTTGAGAATGTAGAGTTCAAGGGGGAGTTCGAGGAAGCTAAGGAAAATACATCTCCAAGCTAGAACTATCAAAGGTAGATATTTATGGTTGTTCTTGATTTTTGTGATTTATGTTGGTAGATCTAGTTGTATAGGGTTTTAACGGTTTTTGGAGCTTATTCTATGCTTAAGGTTGATATTGTATGATTTGACGATTTGCATTCATGCATGTGGCTAGCGTTATGCTTGAAATGATTAATGTTTGGTTGTGTAAAAAATGCATGCTGCTAAAATTTTGTGGTCTAACTTCCAACAGGTCAGATCGCACTCCACTGCCTCTATTTGTAAAATATATTTGTGTATTTGCATAGTTCTATTGATTACCTCATGATAGGCTTTGGAAAATCGTAAAAAGGAATTTTTAAACCCAAGTTATTCACGTTTTGGCATTTTTATGTAAATATGGAAAATTTCTGGGCAGCATGCACTGCCCAGATTTTTTTGGCTTTTGAATGGGTTTTACTTATCAAAAAGCTATGAAATTTTGTATGGTGTTATTCTAAACATGTATAAGGGTCATTGTAAAATTTTAGAGGGAAATGTGTTAGTGTATAAGAGATATGAATTTTTAAAAAATTTCTCTAGAATCTGGAAACAAAAATTCTGGCCACCAAGCATGGCCCAAATTGCATCAAATATTTCTATGAATTTTATTATTCAAAATATTATGAAATTTTTAAGAAAGATAATTTAGATATTTATTAAGATCCCTGTAAAATTTCAGAAATAAATAGGCTATAGTGTAAGAGAAATAAAGTTTCAAAATTTTGGGCAGAAGGCACTGCCCAGATTGCTTTAAAAATTTGAATGGGTTTTGCCAACACAAAAATTTTACAATATTGAAAGGAATTAGTTAAGATGTGTACAAGGACTCCTATAAAATTTCAGAGAAAAATGTATCACAATTTATGAGAAATAATTTTTCTAATTTTGCCCTAAAAATAGAAAAGTAGCCATTTCGAACCATAACGAAAAGTGATTTTTGGAATGTTAGTTCTCTTAACCTAAAACAAGTTGTGACGCAAGGCTTTCACCTAGTTCCCATCCTTATGACACAGAATACATGAATGATAGTTTAAGGGTTTTGGTTAAAAAACTCAATTAAGGGCAAAAGCTTAAAAAATGGGACTTTATCAGTTTAAAACATATATTGGCAATAAAGTTTTGGAAATGAGAATAAATAATCATTTGTAAAGATAAGTAAGGATTTGGAGATTTATTCAATACCCTAAATCTGGTTGAGTTAATTTAATTGTAATGCCCTGAAATCTCCGATATGGTTTAATGGCGGGAATAGTAGGCCGGGAGGACCATACTTGTTTAATGATGCCATTAATTGATAAAATGCATGTATATGTGAATTATATTATAATATGATGTTAAATGCATGCATGTGGTGCACATTTTAATTACAGGGGTGTGATGGTAATTTAGCCCGTTGGGGGTATAATTGTATATTTGTATGCAAGTCGATGGTATGTTGTTGAGACCACATTATAATGTGGGTTTGTTCGAGCCATTCGGCATGAGACGATCTTGGAATATTGATTAGCGGCCTAGTCACAACAGGTTTAAGTTCGGGGCTCGGGTTGAGTCTCGGGGTGATTTTAACGATTAGAGTGTTACCGGGAGTTAAAGGGTAACGGGATATGAAATATTGGTGTTTGAGATTATCGAGAATAGCAGGAAATGGAGGGCGTTAATTATGATTAACGAGATTGGTGGGAAATACCAAATTTTTCCCTTGGGAGCCTTTAGAAACATTAAATTGACCTAGGGGTATAATGGTCATTTCACCCCTAGCATAGATATAAACCATTTTAGGCTGTGAAAGATGAGAAAAACAGAGTAGGTTCTTGAAGCTTTCCCGTACCTATCTTCCCTTCAGTTTTCTTTGGGATTTTTTAGTCAGAATTGGCAAAGGTGTCAATATTAACTGTGAAGCTGTGACTCATTAGTCAGGACGGCTTTAGTGTGTTCAATGCAAGTTCGATTAGTCAGTGCCATACACAAGTGAGCAAGATTAGATCTAATCGACATCTGCATTTGCATTGGATGACTCAAAGAGCATTAATGCCAGACCGACCTCAAGTTCGATCAGTCACTCAAAGAGCTTGTGTGACTTACCCATCAGTCACTCATCTGTTAAGTTAGAGACTTACCCATCACTCTCTCATCTGTTTAAGGCTAGTGGCTTACCCAGCAGCCACTCTTCTGTTTAAAGTAGTGACTTGCTTGTCAGTTACTCAGTATGGTTTACTAGAACCTTAAGTGATATTCACCCATCTGTTTAAGAGCTATAAGCTCTGTGTGATTATAATGATAATCATTTGATAATTTTTATATTCAATACTGTGTTTTCTTGCTGTGCTTTGGCTCATGGGTGCTATGTGGTGCAGGTAAAGGGAAGGAAAAGCTCACCCAGCCTTGAGTGGAGAGCTTAGGTTGTGATGTGTACATATGCGGCCGCTTGACCACCACGGCCAAGGAGTTCTCAGGGGAACTAGGGGGTTTACCCTATTTTTGCCGCTTAGGTTGGCGGGGTTTGTAATTTTGAAACAGTAATGACCTTTTTGAGTTTTAAACAACTTGTAAATGTTCTTGTGGGCCCATGAAAAATTTTATGTATTAAATAAAGCATATCCTTTCCTTTTGATGGTTTTTCACCTTAGCCTGTTAATAACACTTAGAGCACGTTTTTAACCAAAGGACTCGAGTAGTGGGTCAAATTTCTGGTTCATTGTTCACCGTAACGATTCTGGGGTAACTAGGGCGTTACATTAATAGTTGAGTTTTACCGTTTTATAAGTTAAGGGTCCACTTTCCATTCTTTTCAAAAATGGAGATTTGTCCAATCCCCCAAATCTGGTTGAGTTAATTTAATAGTTGAGTTTTACCATTTTATAAGTTAAGGGTCCAATTTCCCTTCTTTTCAAAAATAACATAAAAAGAGATCCTAGGTTATGGATAATATTGGTAAGAACGACAGTTTGGGTTTTGTAAAATCTTTAAGAGAATGGAATAACATTGCTAGATATTTTTTGTAAAGGGCCAAAAAGCGGTCATTTGGTAAATGATAGAAAACGGTAATTTTTCATAAGAGAACAACAATTTGGTATTTTCTAAAGATATGAGTTGAGTAGAACTCATTTTTCCTAAAACTAAAATATAAGTTATCTGATAAGAGAGTTCTTTATTTAAAGAATATAAAAATGGACAGCGCGAAGAGCGTGTTGCGGTGAGGCCGATTTTCATATGTCACTGTAAAGACTAAAATGAAATTCGGCCTTATACACTGTGAAGTGTATAAGAGGATACAGTATAGAGTCTCTAAGCAGTTTGGCTAGCTACCGTGACGACTATAAACTCATGACTAAGAAATCGTTTCACCACTGGTGACTATTTCCCAGGAGGTCACCCATCTTGAGATTACTCTAGGTTAAGCACGCTTAACTTTGGAGTTCTCAAGTGATGAGCTACCAAAAAGAAGATGCATCTTGTTTGCATAGGTAGTACCCATCAATTCATTTAATCCCCCTTCAACTGTGTAGTCCCATACCTACACAATCTTAGAATCATCACACTTGACCTTCCTCAGGCAGTGTGGGATTGCACAACTTACCCGGTCTTTCCCCTTATGGATAACGGGATTCTGACTGTCACAATCACCCCCTTTACGGGCCCGATGTCCCCGTCGGCCACACTTCCGGCTGGGTCAAGTCTCTGATACCATTTGTAAAACGCCCTTAACTAGTACTTAATAAAACATTCACATTTTCAATGGTTTATAATAGAAAGCCACTTATTATAAAGGTTTTAGTGGAGTCTTGTTTAAAACATGCAAATTGGGCCCAAAAGTTTAAAAAGAAAATACCAGTTTTATGCAAAGTTCTAAAACAAACAAAAGTTTAAGTCCCACTGAAAATTTTAAGAAAAATCCCATTAAACATAACATTATAAAAAATGGCGTTTAAAGTTTATCGTTTCTCATCCATAGGATGCCCCACATCATACACACCACGACGATAGAACTCCCCACATCACCATGCGTGCCATAGAAAAACCTATTTACTACCTCATGTCCAAGCTAAGTAAAACCACAACTTCTCAACGAGCCTCTCTTGATTGTAAAATCAAGAACACAACTTGATCAACACCCAAGTGATAATCACCTTTGAATACCCTAGGACCTCCTTCTTCTTCTTCCTTTCTCCTCCACTTTCTCTCTCTTTCACGCCTCTCTCTCTCTCTCTCCTTCTCTTCTAATTTTCTGCAGCCACAAGAAAAAGAATGCCAAGGCTTCCATACTCTCCTATTTATAGCCTCTAGTGACCTAACCTTAAGAAAAAGACTCAAGTGTGAAAAGCCAAATTCCTATCCCATAATTTAAGCTAAATCCCATTATTTCCTCTCCTTACACCTCACCTAAACCCTTATCCTAATGTGAACCAAATAAAAAATCAACCTTGTCATCTTTCCTACAAGATGACAACTTATATTTCTTTTCTCTTCTATTTTATTTTCTTTTCATAATTAAAAGGAAAATGTTCAAGACTCACATTAGGCCTAGATTCATACTACCCTTTCCTTTTCTATAATGGGAACAATAACTAAATAAATTAATAAAAGAAAAATAAAACACATTCACATACACACACACACACACACATTTCGGCATACACTAACACCCAAAGAAAATAACCTATTTTAATCACATAAATTGTCACACTTATTTAAAAATGTAACACTAATAGTAAAATAAACAAGTTATACAATTATTCACATATTAAAAATAAATAATCAAACAAACAATTAACAAATTTAAATTCAAAAGGTTATACCAAACAATTCTAACAATTAAATAAAATAACAAACAATTAAATAAAACAAACAACAACTAAATAAAATAAACAACATTTAAATAAAACAATTCACCACACTTAACACTTAAATAAAATAAAACACCAAAAGATTTTAAATAAACTAAAAAAAAATTTGGGCCCAATTTGCATGTTTTAAACAAGACCCCACTAAAACCTTTATAATAAGTGGCTTTCTATTATAAACCATTGAAAATGTGAATAATTTATTAAGTACTAGTTAAGGGCGTTTTACAAGCAGCCACCAAGCAAATAATGGTTCAAGCTTTTCCTTGTTTCACTTCTTAACCTAGCCTAGCCCCTCTAGATTCACTTGACCAAATTAAGGCCTCAATCCTTCCCTCAATTTCCTCTCCCCAATTCAAGTGATGGAGCACAAAAAGGGAAACCAATTCCCTCCCATGACCGACCACCCATCACTCCCACTCTCTCTATCTATTTTGGCTATGTGTGGCCTTTTCACACTAACATCTTCATAATCCTACCTTTCATACTTAGCAGAAGTCAATCAAATCAAAAGCCTTACCCTATCTATCTATTTTCATGATTTAATAAAAAATAATTGGAAAATGAATTCCCTCTATTTCCTTCTCTTCCACATGCCAACCTCCTTTCCTATTTTTTCTTTTAATTTCTTAAATAAAAAAAATAAAAAGAAAATTATGGATAGGAAAAAATATTACATGCCCACCATGCGCACACACACACACACAAGTGCTCAAGTGCATCTCTACTAACCATGTACATTGGTGGACTTAACCAAAACTCATGAAGTTACAAATTAAAATAATTAAATAAAACAATTAAAAAATTAAATTCACATATTTTCCACCAAAAAGTTCAAACAATTAAAAATAATTTTATAACACTTAAAAAGTAATAATAAAATAAAACACAAAATTAATTAAACTAAAAAAAATTAGTGCGCTGCAAATAATTAACAAAAATTAACTTAAAATAGAATTCATTATGTAAATAATATAAAAAGTTATGTAAAAAATAATATTATGATATAAAAATTATGTAAAACATAATATATTGTAAATAATTTGCATAATTAATATTAATGTTATTAAAAAATTTAATACAATAGGTATTAATATCCAAAAATCTAAAATATTAAAAAAAATAATGTTTAAGAGATCGATACATGTTTTGAAGCAAGAAATTGTTTTTAATCGTCCACAAACATTCAAAAATGTCCAAAAATTACAAAAAAATCAACCAATAAACATGCATTAAAACCTCATTAAACCCACTTAAAATTTCTTCATTTTTTCCCTAAAACATCAAAATAAATCATTTTTTATGAATATATACATGATTTAAAGCATTATTGTGGAAAAAAATTAAAAAAAAAACATATGAAAAGGGTGAAGATTGTGATTACCGTGGTTGGGGATGACTGGAATGAGGGAAATGAGGAGAGTGAAGGATCGGGATCGAGTAAATAGCGAGTGAGACTTTTCTCTACGGTTATTTTGAAAAAATCGCATAGAAAAGTATACTAATTCTACTTTTCTCTGCGGTTTTATTACGAGTAGAAAAGTCTCTACCTCCCCACACTTACTACTTTACACTATATTTTTTTTAAAACTGCTATAACATAATATTTTTTTTATCGGGTATTAAATGTGATATTTTAGAGTTATTCAAACATTTTCTTTGCGCTTTTTTTTTAAGATTGAAAAATAAGCGCAGAGAAAGCCTATATTTGTAGTAGTAGATGTAGAGTCTCCATTAAAAAATATAAAGATTGAGAATTTTAGCGATCTTGAGAAAGATGTGAATCCACTTGATGCTCAACTAGACTACAATCCAAATGAAATATATTTCGATATTATTTTCTAAAAGATTGATTAAAATTTCTGTTGTCTACTTGAATTGAATAACGGCATGGATGAATTTGTTCAAGAGATGATAAGATGTGTCTTTGCGATGCAAACACTACATGTATCAATGACCAACTATTTTGATTGAAAGAAAAAAGAATGAGGTGTGGGAGAAATATTTGAAGGAGAAGAAGAAGAAAAAAACAAAGAAGAATGACCATTAGTAAAAATGCTTAAAATGTTTTTTTTCGTTTTAAATTTAATGTTTCTATGTGTCTCACTGTCTTTAGGCCTTACCTATAATGTTTTTATTCTATTATGTTAATATTTTGTTATGGACATTTTGTTATTGGGGTTTGTTATGAATAGAAACTATTATTTCTTTTTGGATCTTCAAATTAAATATTATTAATATATATTTATAATAATGTTTTAATTAATAAATTTGTTTGAGTGAAATTTTCCTTTTTTTTAAAAAAAAAAATAGTTGATGGCCGAAATTGTATGTTGATGACTTTTTTTATTTTAAAAATTTTGTTTAATTTTAATTAATAATTAACAATTTACCATTCAACAATCTCTAAATTAAGTGACTTCATAAATTACCTAACCAATTATATTAAATTAATATATTTTTTTATTGGGCAATATAGGAACAATGAATAAATATCTAATATTTTCAAGAGAATAAAAAGAGATGCATCTTCTCAAAATTCAAAGTAGTTTTTTTTTTTGGATAAAATGGGATTTTAATTTTTGATTTTGTTTTAAAACACAAGTTTTGGCCGAAATTAATGCATATAAAAAAATTTCAATTAATTCCCTATTTTCAAGGTAAAGAATATCAATAGTTGTCTTAGGTATTGGTTATGAAGTAACCTTATCAACAAATGCTCATTTATTAATAATAGAAAATTTGAATATTTGTATTGTTTTGTAGTTTATGGAAAAGAAGAAATTAATTAAATTAATATTTTTTGTAGTTGTATTGATTTATTTTACCTATATTAAATGTACTTTAGCAAAAATCAAAGTAGTAATTTTTTTAATTTTTCAGATAAAATGGGTTTTGAATTTTCGAATTTTTGTAATAACACAAATTTTGGCTGGAAAAAATGCATTTAAAAGAAGTTTCAATTAATTTCCTATTTTCAAGGTAAAGAATATCAATAGTTATCTTAGGTATTAGTTATGATGTAATCTTATCAATAAATGTTCATTTATTGATAATAGAAAATTTGAATAGTTGTATTTTTTTATAGTTTATGGAAACAGTGAAATTAAAGGGTAAATGAATATTCAAAATAATTTTAATGGGAAGTTATATAGTTGTGTTTGTTTAATATTTAAAATAATAGTATATTATAATTGAACACTTTGCTTGTTTAATGGGAAATTAATTATATGAAAAAAAATTGGTAAAAAAAATGAAGAGTTGTATTGCTTCATTTACCTATAAGCGAGCCATGGATTTGAAGAGAAAATTTTATGATACCATTTCGAATCAAAGATAGAAAAACTTCAAAAAGAGTTCGAATATATGGTACTCTAGTTAAATGAAGAAATCATTAAGGAAGAGTTCCAACAATTATAGGAGGATGAGAAAAGAGTATGCTACAATGATTCTCTAAAATCTCACACATGAGTTACTACATTGAAGGATGCATCAACGTTTACTTCATGGGAAGACCAATGATACATGTGGTCGAAACATTGAAGATTTTATGAAGCCCGCAGATTTGGTGATGACTTATTTAGAAGGTGAAAACAATGAAGGATGCTCATAGAATGGTAAAACTATTTGTGATGAATCAGGAAATAATTTGTCTAACCTTGACAGCGTTGACCTTATAGATACAGTCAACAAGAAGTTCAACCGACCCAACAACTATTTCTCTAAAGTATCGGAAGATCAAGATTAATTAGGTATTAAGTCTTCAAATTTGATTTTAATATTGTATTGGAAAGTAATTTTTTTCTTTTGCTTTAATGTTTAGTTATTGTTGGAATATTTGTATACAAATTTATATTTCAATTGGTCAACACTTTACAAAACCAATAGTCATCCATTATTTTTTGGTAGTTAAATAGTTCTTGATTAGTTATCATTTCAAAAATAAGTTCCCAAAAATTGGAAATATTATAAATTCTTTCTCTAATCATATTTTCGAATTAGTATTTAAAAAAATCGAAAATTTATTAATTATTCCGTTAATAATTTGAAAGTCCCAACTGTACATTATTAATTACGAAATTAAATTTTGTAATTTATTATGTTATATGGAAAGTTTGATTTTTTATTTTTGTTTTGATGTTCATTCATTGTTAGAATATTTTTATTTAGTTTTATATATTTGGTCAAAACATTGCAAAACCAATAGTCATCAATTATTTTAGGGTACATAAAAAATCATTAATCAGTTGTAATTTCCAAGAGAAGTTTTAAATACTCACATTCAATATTTTATTTTCAAAAACATAAATATTACTATTTACAAAATAATATTTTGTCAAAAAATCAAATTTAATTTATGATCCCTTTAGTGAGTCTATTCGAAATTCTCAATTATGAATTATAATTAATTTTTAAATTATGTGCTCGTATCATTAAGTTTATTTTGTTCATTTTCAATTTGCTATTACAATATTTTGAACTAAAACCCTAAAGACGTTTATTAGAATTTAATAAATTAATGAAATTATAAAAATATTGTAAAAAAATAAATTTAAATTAGTACATTGGAAATTACATAAACTTACACCAAATAATATTTAAAATACTACATTAGAAATTAAACAAATTTATTTTATCCAACAATATAAAAATACAAAAGTAAATCAAAGTTCTACTCTATATCTCCCTCGTTATTGATTACAATACCACTAACAATGATATTCTCATTTTGGCCTTTAGATCTTTAAGATGCTTCACCTTGTTGATGTACAAAACATTAAAAAAAATAAACAGTTCAGATAAACATATACCAAAGAGATAATGTTTATTACCATAAAATTATGAAATTAATTAAAATATGTTATATTATTTATAATATAATGTTTAGATTAATTAAATGTGGCAAAGAATGTAACAAGTGGTAACATAATATATAAGAGAGTTACATTTTTGGATAACGTGAATATCCAAATGTGTAACATATTTGGGGTTACAAAAACAGTTACAAATTTGTAACTCCCAAATATTACCCAATAATGTGTAGATTTGACGTTACACATTTGATTTGAATGTGTCAAAGCCAAAAGTGATATGGTTGTTGGAGACATGATTTTAACCCCCATAATGCGTTTGGGGATTACAAAGTCATGTGGGAAGAGTTTAGAACTGTTTGGAAAATTAGACAAAAGTATGTGTTGAAAATGGGCTGTGGCCGCGGCCAGTGAGGCTGGCAGCCAAGGCAATTTTTCCATTTCCATTTTGAACGGTCCAACAACTTGTAGTGCACCAAAATTTTTTTTTTAGATTATTTAAATTTTTGTGATTTATTTTATTGTTAAGTGTGATGAATTGTTTTATTTAAATGTTGTTTATTTTATTTAGTTGTTGTTTGTTTTATTTGATTATTTATTATTTTATTTAATTGTTAGAATTGTTTGGTATAATCTTTTGAATTTAAATTTGTTAATTGTTTGTTTGGTAAATTAATTTAATAAGTGATTAATTGTGTAACATGTTTATTTTTCTATTAGTGTTACATTTTAAATAAGTGTGACAGTTGAGGTAATTATGTGAGTTATGGTTGAATGCACTAAGGTGCATGATAGATAGTGATGCACCCTAGTGTTTTAGTGTGTGCTAGGATATGGTAATAAGGTGCACATGTGTGGATTTTCTACACATTTTATAATTGCTATTTATTTGATATTTTTGGGTAGTTTTATTTTAATAAGTAGGAAATTAAATAATAATAAAAAAAACAAATAAAGGTTATGGCAAGTGGTGGGCGTTTAGTGTAGGAAATGGAATGATATCTTTTTTTTTCCATTATTTTCTAAGGAGAATAAAGGTTAATTGGATGAGGATAGACATTTTGGGAAACTACCATTTGACTCCAATCTTTTATAATAAAAGAAAAATAAAAGGAATTATGAGAAAATAAAATAGAAAAAGGAAACTTACCATTTTGTGTTGGTGAGGATTTATTGAGAGAGTTGAATAAAGGGGAAAGGAAAGGAAGAGGAGGGCATTTTTCCTTGTGGCTGCCGTGACCTAGAGAGAGAGAGAGAGAGAGAGAGAGAGAGAGAGAGAGGGTGGCATGTAGAGAGAGAGGGAGAAGAAGAAAGAAAGGAAGAAAGAAGAAGAAGGTGAAGAGGAACCCATTTTAGAGTATGTTTTCTTGTATTTTTGTTTGTCAAATCTCTTTTCTTGATTATATGTTATTGACTTTGTTTATTTGTTGTGTGTGATTGGGTTCTTTCTCCTCCTCATGGTGGTTTTGAAATAAAACCCTAGGCTTGAACAAGGGGTGTGAAGTTTGGGTGTTGATCATATTGTGTTCTTGATTTTACAATCAAGAGAGGTAATGGTCTTTCTTAGCCTATATATTGGTTTTGATGGGTTTATCTTTGAGGTTTTTGATGGTGATGCTAATGGTTGATTATTGTAGGATTGATGATTATGATTTGTATTTTTAAGAGAATATGATTTGTTTAAAAATGGCTCATGGGTATGATTGAGAAAATGGATTTGATAGGGTTTATTGTTATCCCCAAAAATTGGAGATCGATGACGTGGCAATAGAGGTGACAAGTGGTAGTACATGGTCCATAAAAGACACATTAAATAGTCAATAAATACATTGACTCCTGAGAGTTGTGATAAAATTTTGACTGGCTTGAGAAGTGTCATGACCGACCAGGCATGACCTTGTCTGACCAGTCACGACATTACTGCCCAGGAGTGATATTGCTGCCCAGTAATAACTTTGCTGCCCAGAGTGCCATGTTAGAGGAGAGACATGGCATGCTAGACCAGAGTGTCATGTTAGAGGAGAGACATTGTATGCTAGACCAGAGTGCCATGTTAGACGAGAGGCATGTGCATGTCCTACCAGCAAGTGCATGTCCTACCAGCAAGTGCATGTCCTACCAGCATGCATGTGTCCGACCAGCACTTGCATATGTCCAGCATGCATGTGTCCGACCAGCACTTGCATGAGTATCCAGTAGAGGTGTGTTCGACCAGCTTGAAGGAGATATGAGTCGACTAGATAGAGGAGGACTAAGTCAAGATTCCCAGAAACAGCTTCAACAAGAACCGGTCTTGGCACACGCGGGAATCTCTCATTCTTCCCACAAATTTGGTGTTATGTTATATATTGAATATTTTTGTAATTTAAATATAATAAGAA
The DNA here is from genome assembly GCF_963169125.1 of Humulus lupulus. Lineage (NCBI taxonomy): Eukaryota > Viridiplantae > Streptophyta > Magnoliopsida > Rosales > Cannabaceae > Humulus > Humulus lupulus. The sequence goes on from NC_084796.1 coordinate 80,138,822, forward strand.
TAATAAAATATCCCGATTCTAGGGGATATCAGATGTATGATCCTAAGCCTATTGTAACGCCCTACTTCCTTAGAGCCGTTACTAAGTGATTTTTAAGACAAATCAGTGTGCAATGAACTCGCTAACCGAGGTTTTGAGACAAAAGTGTGACTAATTAAAATTTAAGGCTGTAATCTTAGAAAATGCGTCGTTTCATTTAAAACTGCTAGTATTAAACATTTGGGATCCCAAAATAAGGTTTGAAAACTATTTACATCTTGAAATAAGTTTACAGTTGATAAATCATAAAATCATAGATTATTACAGCCATTTTCAAATAAACCCCCAACCCAAGCAGTCGGGCAGGCCAAACATGAACGGGTCGCTTCACGCTCTCCGTACTCATGGTTGGTTGACTCAGCCATTGCCCTTACCTGCAACACAGAGCACCCGTGAGCCGAAGCCCAGCAAGAAAACTCATGCAGAACATAACATATGCAAATATACAGTAAGTCATAACAGGTAATCCACAGAAAAACAAGTCAACCATTAGACTAAGCAAACATGGCCATGCCGCCCTAGAAACCTTACCAAAGCCCTGGGGTATCGGTTCTCACCGCGAGGATAACTCATGTATCCCTTGGGTCCCACCCTGAATATAAGCATCCCATGTGTTGTGTGTTACTTTCGGCCCCACGGCCGTACCCAGCCTACGCCGCACTCGGCCTTTGCCGTTCATTTCATCATAATCACACATAGCATAAATCAAGCAACATTCAAACAAATGCTAATTCAATTAATCTGCACCCTAACATGTAATGCAGTATAGGGCCACGCCCGGCAATCATCTCATCATGCAACATGCAATATAGGGTCGTGCCCCACAATCACACTATGGGCCCACGCCCCATCCTACAGGTGTTATAGTTTTCTTACCTGACAATTCGATAGTTAAAATCACCTGACTCCTTGAGCACGATCCCACTCGAGCCTTAGCGCACACCTAGGCACAAACATAGGTCAAAGTCAACACCGAACCCCAAGTCCGAAAACCTAGCCTCGGGACCAATCCCGAGCCCCCCGGGAAGTCCTAGATCCACAAAACAAGGTGGCGGAGTCGAACCTCGAACCCTAGGTCAAAATCCCTAACAAATAGCCCAAAAACCCCATTCTGGGCGCAGGGTAGCGCTACAGCGCTCAAAAGAGAGCGCTATAGCGCTACAAGCAGAATCAGCACCTCCCCAGAAAGAAGGCCTAGCGCTACAGCGCCCAAAGACTAGCGCTAGTTGCAGGCACGCAAAACCAAAAATCGCTTCTTGCGATTTTCTTCTCTCATTTCAACTCCAAACTTGTCCAAGTCTTTCCCAAGCCCAAAAACAAACTTATACACACCTCACACTCATCCCAAGCATCCCAAGAACTCAATCCCAAACTCAAGCAACCCAACAACTCAAAATCTACCATGAACAACCCTAAACCAGAAATTCATGTAAACCACAAAGATAGAGTCTTAGAAATCATACCATTAATGCAATTTCGACCTTGATTCAACCCTAGGCCTCCTTAGCTTGATCATCATCAAAGCTTGACCTACTTTTCCCCATAAGTCCCATCCATTTAGCTCAAAAACACAGCTCAAAACCAGTAAAGCCCTAAAACTGAAATCCTCAAGAACTTACCTCAAGTTTCAGATGTTCTTGCTAATCCTTGCCAAGTCTCCAAGTGTAACCTTAAGATTCTTGATGCTCAGCCTATCCTAGCTCCCCACTGAGCTTGACCTCAAGAAAAAGAAGAGAAGAGGTGCTAGAACCCCCAAACCGATCCCTTAGAAAACCCATCAGTTTTCTCTCTTTTCTTTCTTTCCTTTTTCCTTTCTTTTTCAGCCCCTTTACTCTATTCTACAAAATCCACTAAGTGTATAAAGCCTCATTTATTCTATCTTCAAAAGACAATTGACCAAAATGCCCTCCCTATTAATTCTAAACCCTTTTACCCAAGTAGGGCCATTTTAGTCATTTACCCAATTCCCGATAATCCTCAAGTGTCTCTAATATTTTCCCGTTGCTTCCCAATACCTGATAAATCACCAAATAATTATCCCCCATCATCAAAATAAATCTCAATCTATTTCTCTGAATTCCTGTTCATACCCCCAGGCTCACCCCGAGCCGGGTATAAATTCCCGCTAAGACTTTCCGCTAGCCTGCTCACTGGGATCGCCTTGAGTCACAAATCACTGATACACCCACATACCACTGTGGTCTCAAAAATCATCACATATCAATGCAGTTATGCCCAACATGGCCAAAATTACAATTATGCCCTTCTAACACGATCCGGGCCTACATGCATACTAACATACATAGTCATGCATCTCAGATAAACAAATGGTCATATAACATGCTTTAAATCATAACCATGCATTTAAATCATTAAAATCACACATAAATCCCATCATGCCCTCCTGGCACGCTAATCAAGGCCCTCAAGCCTTATTAGCGGATTTGGGTCGTTACACCTATAAATACATGGCTTATGAGATCAGAAAGGGGATTCTTCTTCTTTTTAGACTTTTCTGCAATTCGAAGTTTTGGTCTGAGTTTTCTAGAGAGAGAAAGTGTGTTTTCTTGAGAGAGAACTCTTTTGTATTCTGAGAATTTACACTGAAGAAACTCAGTTGACTAAGGTTTATCTGATCTTGAGTGTAAATAAATTAATCAAATCTCTAAGTGGATTAGGCTATTACCAACTGATTGGGGCTGAACCACTATAAAAATTACGTGTGTCCTTTATTTTCTTTATTAAACTGTCTGTGTCGTTTGAATTCTCTTGAAGGTTTGTCCTTTCTGACGTTCTCACGTCGTTGGCCAAAAATGCGGTCAACATTTATAATGAGGTTATATTTTATGTTTATATTGCTATGGTTATTTTTTTGTTAATCTATTGATTTATGTAAAATGGCAAATGATGATTTTAGAAATATGATAGAAATATGCTAGGGTTATTATAAAGGCATGTATATGAAATATGGTGTTTATGAATTTATGTATGTTATTTGCCATTGTTATTGTTGTTGGATTTCATGTGTAGATTCAATGGAATAGAAAAATGGGTTTTATAAGATTTCATGTGTATATGTTAGTAATATTCTTAGAATTATGTATATGATAAGAGTATGATGAGATTTTGGACATGTATGATTTTATGTGAAATTTTTGGGATAAAAGATGAATCTCATGAGAAATTAAGCTTGCTGATTTTTGTAAATAATTGGGTAAAAGTTTGATAAAAAAATGATTTGCATGCATAAGTAATGCCCTTGATGTTATGTTAATTTTATGAAATTAAAAGAGGTATTTTAAGTCCCATTAAAATGATATTTTACTCAAATAATTACCTACAGAATTTTTATTGAATTTTTGAGAAAATATGAGTTTTTAAATTGAATATGGTGATTTTTAAAGATAAAAATAGTTGCTGGAATTTTTGTAAGAAAATGTGAAGTGAGTTTCACTAAAATGAATTTGATGAGCTTTTGGAACAAATTATTTTCCTAAGTTATGGTAATATTGAAAAATGGTATTTTAAAATTGTAGGAATACTTATTTTGATAAGTTATGTTTTCCTTTATTTTAATTGAGAAAAATATTTAGATTCTTTTTATTTGTGATTTTTGAAGAAAATAAATGGTGGCTCAAAGTTTGTTTTAAAAATGTTAAAAATGGTTATTTAATTGTCACATATGGATTTATGTTACATAAAACTAAGTCTTAAATAATTTAATTTAAATAAAAATATATTTTTCAACACTTAAAAATATATTTTCTCACATCATTTATGTAACACAATGATAAAATTTATTTTTCTAAAGAAACATATTAAAAATAGGTATTTTAATTAATTCCAAGTTTTTTGGTTAATTCTTTGTAATTTGAGATTAATGAATGAAATTGTCACATATTTTATTTTTAATCTAAATCAAATTATTTTATAAAATAAAATAATGTTTTGAGAAATTTAATCAACTTAGAAATTTTAAGAAAAGTAAAGCATGTTATATGTCTATTATTTTTAAACAATAAAAGTAAGAAATGTAGAATTATCGTTTTTGAAAACGTCACAATTACGTAATGTTACCACGTATGCATGTTACATGCAACTCCACTTTTACGTCCAAAATTATGTTTATTATTCAACTATGTGGTTTTTATAAAATGGTCATGCATGTAAAATAGGTAAAATGAGCATTATTCTTTTATGCCTTTATGTGTCATTTAAGAATAATTGCATGTTATGTGTAACTGTTATTATGTGTGCATGGCCCATGCACACGTGAGTTGTATGGAAGGGAAAAATAGTAATTTTATGAACCGAAGAAATGTTGTTTTGATTATGATATAGGCTCGTTGAAAGATTGTGAAAATTTCTTAGCTTGGACCTGAGGTAAGGAAGTTAGATAGATTCTATGATTTTATACTATGAATGGTAAGACTGTTGTATGAATGAATTGTTATGAATTATGAATGCCATAATGTGTTGATATGTTGAATATGATATGTGTATGGATGTTAGATACATCAAACAAGTTACGATATTGATACATCAAACAGATTACGATGTTAGATATATCAAACAGATTACGATGTTAGATACATCGAACGAGTTACTATAGCTAAAAACGTAACTCCTAGGGCGGACGCGCCGAGGTTATTCAAGGACCAAAGACTCCTGTTTACCTCATAGGGTGACATGGACAACTAGCGAGCCATGCTCATCATGTATGCTGTATGATTGTGATATGATGATATGTTACGATTACGTTATGATATGCAATGATGATATGTTACGATTACGATATGATATGTAAATAATGATATGTTACGATTATGTTTTGATATACCTTGATGTTTTAGATGAACGTTAGTGTTTGTATTTGTTGTATTCTTACTTGCTTATTTGTTTGTACTTCCTTACTGGGCTTTTAGCTCACCCCCCTTACTTTCCTTCCAGGTAGCAAATAGGATTTCTTTATGGCACGCGTGGTGACGTGAGGAGTTCTATCATCATGGGGTGTATGGCATGGGGTAATCCTATGGACGGAAAAACGATCATGGTAGAACGCCATTTAAATTATGTTTTGTTTTAAGAGACTTTCCTAAATTATCAGTGGGACTCGGTTATTTAATTTTGTTTCTTTTAAACTTTGCATAAAAATTTATGTTTTCTTTTAAAACTAATCTCACCAACTTGCATGGTTTTAAGCAAGTCCCCACTAAGACTTTGATAATGAGTGGTATTCTTTTATAAACTATGTTATGCGAATGTTTTATAAGTATTAGCTTAGGGCGTTCTTTACACAACTCAAGCAACTCCTAAAACTCATTTTTAAACTCATAAACATTCTATTAAATATTAGTAACAACCATGGGGGTTGGTGAAATTTGAAATTCAAAGGGTGTCTCAAAACTCTATAAATAGGAGCTTATTTCTCACTTTCAAGACACACCAATTTCCATCCACTAGAGCACTTGTCTAGAAATTCACCATAGAGACTTGTTTATTCCAGAAAGCTATTTCGTCTATAAGAGCTCCCTTAGTGCTTGAGATAGGGGAAATAAGCTTTTGGACAAAGGTTGTAAACATTGTTCAACATGGTAATCCCCAAAACTCTTCACTTTGGATGTGTGAGTGAGAGTGTTTGTTTTATTCTTGTTCTTAATTTTCTATTGCTTTTCATCTCATTCTTCCTTTTCTATTTACTTGTATTTCTTGTTTATAGTTGTAATCCTTTATCTCTTTTGTTTCAACACTATGACTTTATTTGTATCTTTCGTTTAGAGTTGTATTTCTCTATTCTCTTCTTCTACTTCTAATTCTTCTCTTATTTTATTTGTAATTTTCAATCATTGCTTTGGAATTTTATTTAATGAATCTTTGCTTTATTTGTACTATTTTGTCTACAGTTTTCATAGTTCACATATTTTCCATTGAGGCAACCTATCATTTTCTAACATTCAAAAGCTTACCCCTTTGTTTGTTTCAATGGAAGGTGAGACTATCAAAATCATGAACCAAGATGTAGTGAGGTTGGATACGTTTGATGGATCTAATTTCACTATGTGGCAAGAAAATGTGATATTCCTCTTGACCACTCTCAAGATCGCCTACATCCTAGAGTCCACCCTTGAACCTCTCCCAACACCATTCTCAATATATTGATTACAAATTTTTTGGTGATAAACTTATTCTTCCAGAAATACATGAGCTACAAATAATTGTTAACAAATTGAAAGTATTAAATAATGAGCTTTCCAAGGCCTTTCAAGTTGGTTCTATAGTGACAAAATTACCACCAACTTGAAAGAACTATAGGAAAATAATAATTCATAAAAATGAGGATTATTCTTTCGATGAAATCCAAAAGCATATTCGAATTGAGGAAGAATCGATATTTAGAGTCAATCTTGTGGAGGGGTCTAATGTTGAGACTTCTAAATTAAATGCGGTGTCACAATCAAAACATCCCAAAAAAAAGGGAAAGACAAGAAGGGTAATGAGAGACCCTTAGGTCCAAAAACCAACCCAAACAAGTTTAAGGGCGAGAAAGGCCCTTGCTTTGTGTGTGGGAAAAATGGTCACTATGCTAGAGAGTGTAGGCATAGAAAAGACCAACAAGAACCTAAGGTGAATGCAACTCACGAGGAGAATATAGTTGCTGCCCACATATACAGTCCTAATATTGACAATTTTCAACATAAATTCTCATAGCATGTATCAATGATTATATATCTCCATTATAAAATCCTATAAAAAAATCTAGCAGTATACACAACATATTAAACAATTATTTTCCACATATCCTTAGTTACACAAGTGCAGACTTCCTTACCTCATGTCCTTAGCACCAGTAGCTTAGCATTTCTTTCCTTGTGTGTAGCGCACCAAAATTTTATTTATTTATATTATTTAATAAATTTTGTGCTTTGTTTTATTTTATTGTTAAGTGTTCTAAATTATTTTATTTATTTGTTTAAATTGATTGTTATAAATTGTTTGAATTTAATTGTTAATTGTTGATTGATTTATTTATTTAATTTGTGAGTAATTGAGTTTTGGTTGAATGCACCAAGGTGCATGGTAGGTAGTGATGCGCCCTAGTGATTAAGTGTGTGCATGTGAATGGTTGCATGATGCACTTGCATATAATTTTCTACACACTCTTATTTTCTTTTATTAGAATTATTTTAATTTATTCAAACGAAAAAATATATATAAAAGAAAAAGGAAAGGTAAGGGGCGTGTGAAGCATAGTGGGAAAGAGAGTTCTTCTTTTCCTATTTTATTTGGCAATTAAATTGAAGACAATAGCTAAAATGGTAAAGGGAGGTTGTCATCTTTATTTTTCTACTAATTAAGAGAAAATCAAATAAAATAAAAACAAAAGAAAATAAGAAAAATGGGGAAACTTACCCATTTTTCCCTTAGGCTATTATTTTCCTAGGTTAGATTAAAAGGGAAGAAAGAAAAGAGAGAGGCCATTCTTGCTTGTGGTGCCATCGGCTAGGAGGAGAAGAAGAGAGAGAGTGTGCGTGAGAGCTAGAGAGAGAAAGAGAGAAAGAAAGAAAGAAAGAAGAGAAAAAGGAGAGGAGGGAATTCAAAACTTTGGTAGGTATGGTCTTGATCATTGTTTTGATTATGATTATTCCATTAAACATGTTCTTCCCCCTCATTGCTAAGTTTTATTCTCCTTTTGCTTGTGGTTCGAAATTGATGATAGGTATTCAAGGTGATTGTACTCTAGGGTTCTTGTCACTATTGTGTTCTTGATTCTACAATAAAGAGAGGTAATGGAGCCACTTTTTACTTTTGTGTTTGATTTGGTGTTAACGAAGGGTATATGGTTTCGAGTATTGTTTGATCTTAGGATCATGAGCATGGTAATATTTGATGTTATGAGACCTAGGGTTTTTCCCTATAATATGATGATATGGTTTGTTTAATTTTAAGGTTTTATGTAAAAAGCATGCAAGGATTTTGTTTTTGATTTACTAAGTATGATGATCCTGGTATTTTTATGTTTATGTACATGTAGTATTCGGCCAAGGCCTATGTAAATATTTCATGTTGGTTTTGTTTATGTTTCTCTTGGTGTTATATGAACTTGTTCATTATTTTGAGATAGAAACATGTTAGGGTTCATGTAAATGTAAATGAAAATTTTGGTTTTATTTTATGATTAAGTCATGTGAATTTCAGCCTAGGGTTCTTGTGCCATGTATAGGTATGATTGATCTTGAAATATGCCTATGCTTTGAATATATATCTGGTCTTGGGGATTCTTCTTAGATTAATAATATGATAATAGGTGTATGCTAGGGTTTGTGTTTAAATTTTGTGTTGATTAAATATGTATGATCAATGTATGAGTTTGTGAAGCATGATGAAAAGGATGAATTTCATGACTTTATATGCTTGCTGATTTTTGTGTATAAATGGTATGAAAAGTGATGAAAATAATGATTTCTATGCATAAATATTTTTGCAAGTGATATGATGATTTTATGAAATTAAAAAGGTATTTTAATTTACATTAAAATGATATTTTACACAAATAAATACCTACAGTTTTTTTTTATATTTTATGGGGAAAATATGAGTTTTAATGCCAAGATGTTTATTTTTGAAGGTTTTAATTGTTGCTGGAAGTTTTTGGTAAAAATTAGGAAATATCTTTTAAATGAAAGGAAATTGTGTGTTTGTTGAAATAATATAATACCCTAAATTATAAATATGTATATTAAAAATGGTATTTTAAATGTAACCTTGAATGTTCACATTTTAATGAGTATGTTTTTCTTAATTTTAATTAAGAAAAATATTGAGATTAAATTCAGTTGTGATTTTTAAATAAATTAAATGGTTGCTGAAAGTTTAGTTTAATAAATTAAAAATAATTATTTGATTAGCAGATATGAATTTATACTACATAAAATTAAGTCTTAAATAATACAAGCAAAATATATTTTCTCACACCTAAAATTATATTTTTCTCACATCAATCTCGTAATTTTATTAATTTAAATAAAGTGTTATTTTCGAAGGGAAACATGATGATAATGTTTATGATGATGATGTTTGAATATGTTTATGATTTATGATGCATAATATCGATGTATGATGAAGACGATAAGTGCAACGTATGGCAATGTATGTATATGACGTTGTAGGAGTCTTACGATAAGATTATGTTTTGTTGTGTTCTTCTTGGTCTGTTATTTGTACTTCCTTATTGGGCTTTTAGCTCACCCAGTCACTTTTACAAAGTATTAGTTTAGGGAATTTTACATTGTGAGTGTTGTTCACTTTGAGGTCCTATAATTCCAAAACAAGAAATGTAACTTAGTCTATGTAACGCCCTGGATAACCAAGACCGTTACACTGTGTGTTTGAAATAGTGCGAGACTTGCTAATCAAATCATTTAAATAAACATGTGAAACTAATGACACAAACAGATTAGGTTTAAAAGATTTTTGTTATAAACGAATAATTTTCATTTAGATAAATGTTTGGTACATGGGATCCCAAATTATGGTTTAAACAACATAATTACATAATTTTCAAATCTTATAAATAATCAAGCCACTCTAATGGAAAAATACACGTTTTAGGTTTCTGTCTCTGTACAAACCCTCGACCATGGCGATCGAGTAGCTGACAATGTACATCTCATCCTCGGAGCTCTCCAACCCATGGTCAACTCATCTTACCCTTGCCTTTACCTGCACCACGTAGCACCCGTGAGCCATGACCCAACAAGAAAACTATAACATCATAACACAATCAATATCGATAATCAAATAGATCACAAAGCATAACCAAATGATTCACAAGACATTAACCAATTATCCAGCAAGCCATAGCATTCACTTAATCAAGAACACCAGTTGACAACTAATGATCCAGCATCCAGATATTCAGCATATCATACACATCAACCTAACAACAGTACACATGTCATGCAATAACTAGGTTTGACGCCCTTAGGCCGCACCCTCTATAATAGTCTACTGTCTTTGGCTCACTTAGGCCAAGCCCAGTGTTCACCCCACTGACTCCAGCCCGCTTAAACCGAGCTCAATGATTATTAAATTGTCCTTAGCTACCAGTGGCTTAGATGCGCCCTATGCGCAAGTATTGATTCCGACACTCTTATGCCATTTAGCACATGTCCCCATGGCATAATACCACCTCATGACATTCATATAGTTATAGGGAGCTCTTGGTCCCAACATATTCACATAGTTTATCACAATCATATAACAGTGCTTACAAATATAGGGAACACTTAGTCCCATCCTATCCATATAAACGGGTGCAGTTTTCTTACCTTTAATTCCAAGTGCTTTGATTAAGAAAGACAACCCCCGAGCACGATCCTGCCCCGAGCCCGAGCATACACCTAGTCACAACCATGACAAAGGATTCTATCAATAATTGTATAAAGGTGTTCGGACAAAGTTCTAGCCTCCGGGACATTGAATTCCACCAAACACGGTAGTGGGATTGATCCCGAGCACCCTAGGTTAGGTTCCCACGCTTAAAAACTACAAATGGCCAAAAATTCCCTTAAGAGCTGCGGCCCTAGCCATCCATGCCGTGACCCGCCTCCAACCAGAGGCCTAACCTTCCCAAACAGCAGACACGGGCCGTGGCCCTAAGCTTCCCATGCCGCGGCCCCCCTTCTTCTTGGCACTCATCTAATCTATGGGGCCGCGGCACACCAAGAACAGAGTCGCGGCCCAACCCCTTCGAACCTAGAAAAATCCCCATTTTCAACACTGAAACCTCACTCAAATTCATCTAAATTCATCCAAATAAAACAATCCAATTATCACAAACATTCTAACATGTTTTCAGCAGCATAACCCAGCAAAAGCCTAGTCTAGAAACTCGTCAAAATAATTTTTTAATCTTTGAAACCCACAAGCTTAAGAACTCTAAAACCAGTCAAGAGAACTCAGAATTCAAACACTAAACCATAAATTGAAGCTTACCTTCACTGAAGAACCAAACCTCCAAGAAATAGCTGAGCTAACTCCCATGTCTTTAGCATCAATTTAATCTTCAAAATTAAGAACCCAAAGCACTTAGAACCCAGCTCAAAACTATAGGATTCAATTAACTAAACCACAAATAAGTACTTACCTAAATTCTTGGTTGAACCTTCAAATTGCCACAGAAATTCTCCCCACAACTCCAGCTCAAATCCCTGAGTTCCTAGCCAAAATTCCCTTGGTTCCATGGCAAGCTTGAAGGAACTCCTTGAGAGAAGGGGAGAGAAAGAGGGAGTCGGTTATGGCATTCTTCCAAACATTTCTTTTTTCCTTTGTCTTATCTAACTTAAGCCTCTTAAGTTAATCCCAAGGCTCAGGGTACCGAAAACGTCCTTAGGGAAAAATGGTAAAATTCCCCGGTATTCCCACCTAGGCTTCCTAAACTCAAATATATGTCCAATTATTTATTTTCATAACTCAATAACCTAAATAAATGTCCATTACCCAAAATAACCCTTGGCTCGCCCCGAGTCAGGTACCGGGTCCTGTTGTGACTTTCCCGTTACTTGCTACCTAGGATCACCTCGTGCCGAAGACTGCAAATATATATCCACATAATAATATGGTCTCAACAATTATCACAAATAATCACATTTATGCCCTAACAGGCCAAAATTACAATTATGCCCTTACAGACTAAACAGGGCCCGCATGCTTATCTAATATTCATAAACATGCATTCCACATATCCATATAATCATAGGATCATGCATATCACATAATCATGCATTTTTACCATTAATTTACATAACTTCCAATTATGTCCTCCTGGCACACTAATCAAGGCCCTTAAGCCTTATTAGTAATTTTGGGTCGTTACAGTCTATGCTCTTAGTAAGTATCTTAAGAAAATAAATTAGGGAATTGCTATCCCAAAATCTTCATCCCAACATTTGGCTCAAACCCAAGCCCCCCAGTTAAATGACCAAAAACAACCATCTCAAAATCTAGAACAAGAATTAGAATTTTTTTGTTAGGTGGGAATGATAACGATGTTTGAGAATACTAGCTATGATAAGAATTAAATGTCATATTATTAAAGAAATTTCTTGTTACATATTTCCTAACTAGGCTATATCGCATACCCAATTACTTTGTGTGCTGGTAAGAATAAAGCCTACATGTCTCAGTGCTGGTGGGTGGCAGGGAATCTCGTCTGAGTATGCATATTGTCATCAATCGACCTGTAGAGTTGGTGGGTTTTCAAAGACTTCTCCAAAGAGTCACTTTAATGAGTGTAAGTTTAAGTTTAAGACTTTTAAAATTACGTGATAGTCATTCATTACTCTTTTATGCACTTTTAACAACTCTGCTTATCTTTTTAACTGTTTCGGATCCCAACACTTATGCATTTAAGTTTAATTTTCTTTAAATCATATATTTAAAGATTAATGTATGTATTGGTCTCATAACAACTATTTAAAAAAAAAAAAAAGAGTTGACCCTATGTAAGGGCATTAACCAATAGAATCTACTTTCGTATTCTATTGAGTCAACAAGTTAGAGATTCAGGTCCTCACAACACCTAACGACACTTTGATTCTTGGTTCAATATAAGGCGAAGTAGATAGTCTAAGGTCTAAGTATAGAAAATCATTGGCTTTCTGTTTCTTTCTTAACTCGATACCATAGGAATAAAGTCATGCGCCTAACAATTACTAAGTTAGTTTTGTACGCAAATTCCTTAACAATAATTTTAGGTTAATATTATTACAATAAACTAATTTTCTGTATCATCTACAAAACAACTATGAAGGAAATATAATTTTATTTCGTTCTCTCTCCTATTTTCTAGTTCTCACTATTGATTTTTTAATACATGTATGTTAGTGCAACGGAAGTGTGATATCTCATATTACAAAAAATCTAAATAAATAATTTTTTTATTGATTCATGAGATAAATCTAACTCTAGCAACTATAACTAGAATGAGATCTTCTCGTATATTATGCATCTATAAAAATGACATATAGCTTTGTATAGATTTTTACCTCTTGAAGCGCAAATCTAAAGCTTAACAGTTCTCCTCCCATGCATGTCGCTCCAAAGGTTTCTTCCAAGCTATCTCTTACACAGAATGAAGAGGATGTATGAGCTCGTCAATTGTGAATATTATGATACACTTTTGTGTCTCAACCCATGAGAGGGTGTATGCTATTATATATTATAGAAATCAATACACAAAGCTTCACTTTTCACTAGGCCTAGGTGTGAGGTATAGGGAGAAGAAAAAGAGAGTTTTCTTTTTCTTATTTTCTGTCAAGAAGAGCATTATCCTGAGCCTCCTCACTCAAGGTTTTATTTATATTAACCATGCGAGTGAGGAAGTGAGCTAACCATTGCTCTCCTCACAGAGTGGGCTTGGCTGCCCGTCACTATTCAATGGATCATGTTGGATGCCTACCATGTTTTTCCAAAACAAATTGATTTTTGCTTATCTTTTTAACTATATAATCTTGAATTACAAAAAATATTTGATGTATATACCTAAATGCTTACTTCAAGATCACATGTAATAACATTGGATCTTTATAGATAAATGATATGTAATTAAAATAGAAATATGAGTGAAATTTTATCTTTATTTAAATTTTCAGTAAATGTTTTACAAAAATACACTTTAAGGGCACATTTCCTAGAGTCAGTACAAAAACCATGACTTTTAGACATAACTGTTCAGTGAGAACAATAATATATTGTTGACTAAATATACATTTTTGTAACAACGCCCTAATCTATTTACTTTGTAAAAATGTCACTCAATTCATAGTAATTAGAAAAATAGCATTTTTTTAAGAAAAATTCAGTGGGGCCTTGTCAAAACGTGCAATTTGGGACAAATAGTTTAAAATAAAAATATATTGTCTTTATGCATTCTTGAAAATAAAATATAAATTCCCACTATAGCGTCATAAAAATATAAAGCATAACATAAAAATTCATAAGCATTTTTGGCGTTTATCTACATTGTTTTATCGCTCATCGACGCCCCGCGACATACATGCTTAGAAGTTGGAACTCCCCTGTAGCATCCCGAAATTTTACTTAGCTAGATAGTAGTAGTAGTAGCTTAGTATTTTAGTTTTCGTGGTTATTGGTTCAAGCCGGGATTTAGTTGGAAACTCGTAGATATAGTTATGAATTTTATAAGTTTAAACTATGGATTAGAAATATTAATTTTATCATAAGGTTTGATTGATGAATATAGTCCTAGAAATATTTTTTATTATAACCTAAGGTTTAGATAAGATAATTAAGAGCGTTACACTTGTCACATGTATGATTATTAAGGATTTAAGCATTTTAGATGAATAAATTAATAAATGATAGATCTAAAAGGTCTAGAACCTTCCCTCATCTGTTAGGATCACGTTCTACTCAGTCAAAGTGGTTTTAACAAAATTCAAGTGTGCTGAAAATCTACAAAAACATGTTTAAAATATCAGCATATGCCAATATATCGCAGCTATAGGGGCCGATATATCGCCTATGATTGATACGGAAAACACGTCGACTTCGCACGACTGAAACTATGGATCCTCGGGACATAGGTAGGGTGATATATCTCCTAGGGTAGGCGATATATCGGCTCAAGTAGCCGTTTTAGAATTTTCATAAAAAATCGAGCAAGAAACTGCCCCCAACAACATTGACTCATTCCTGAATGTCTTTGACTGAGTTCTAGGCATCTGTTGAACAGATAATTCAAATTTATTCAATTTTTAATCATTTATTTATTCATTTTAAAAGGAGTTAGTTTCAATCCTTGAACTCTATAAATAGGACCCTTCACTCAGCCATTTTATTAATCATTCAAGCACAGTTCAAAGCCTCCAAGCTGCTAAGTTCGCTCTAGAGAGAAACAATAGGGTTTTGGGGTTAAAGCTTTCAAATCTAAAGCTTTTATAAACATTTGGGAAGTAAGATTTTGTGTGATTTCGGTGTTTGAGGTATAGATCAAAGCTCTAAGCTATCTAAGGTACCGTTCATCTTCAAGTTTAGTCCATTTCCATTTCTCTAAATCTTTCCTTTTTCTTTAAATACTAATTCCTTATATAGACTTTTGGTTAGGTGTTTGAGTTTCTTAAAACTTAAGGTCTTCGGTAAGTTACTATCTTGATGGTTTAGATTTTCTATTTTTTCTTCTTTTCTTTAGAGGACTTATGTTTTCTTATGTTTCGTTTTAGGAGTTTCCAATCCCACTCTTGTCTCCAATATTCCAATTTTTGGTAAGGAAAAGTAGGTGGTTTAGTTTATGTTTTGTATGACCTAAAATTTTAGATACAATAAAGGGGTAAGTGTGTAATGCCCCGAAATCCCTAATGCGATTTTATGGCTGGATTAGTAGGCCGGGAGGGCCATAACTGTTTAATTATGCTATTAAATGATTATATACATGTTTATATGAATTATATTATAATATGTTGTTATATGCATGCATGTGGGTCCACATTCAAATATTAGGGTATTTTGGTAATTTGGCCCGTTGAGGGCATATTTGTGTATTTGGGTGCATATTGTGATTTGTGAATGAGATCTCATTATTATGGAGATATATTCGAACTATTTGGCATGAGACAGTCTTATATTATAAATTAGCGGTTTTGTCATAACGTGGGTCTTTTATTGGGATATTGAGTTATGAGAATGTTATTTGATGATAAATTGGGAGTTATTGAAATCAGGAGGAAATTTTGGGAGTTTTGACTATAATGTCCTCAGGGGTGTTTTTGGGACCCCGAGCACTAGGTTTTATTTGAGGTTACTTAAGCTTGAAGTAGCTTGTCAGATAGAACGTACGTTAGAAAACTTCTCGCTCTCCTCCCGTTAGTTCATTTTACCGTTCGAAGCATTTTCGAAGAAATCTCGAGTTCTAGGAGTCGGAATCAAGCGAGGATCGAGGCATAGCGATCCTAGGAAAGATTAGAAGCTTCTTGACCGAAGGATTTGACGAGAAACAACCCAATCAAAGGTAATCTAAGTTTTATGTTTTGAGTTTTTAGAGTTTCAAAGCTTAGAATTGGCTTTTGTGAATCATTGAGTTTTTGGTTCGTTTGAGCCTTGGGATTTTATGGTTTTGGATCATTGGGAAGCTTGGGAACACATGATTTGATGATTTGGAAGTGTTTAGGTATGTTTTTGGAGGGTTTGGGATGAAGGAGAATGAGTTTGGGGATGGTTATGGGTTGGGGTTTGCGGTCCTGTTCTTGGGCGCCGCGGCCCTAGGTGTAGGGCACCGCGGCCCTTGCTCCTGGAGTGGCTGGGGGCTGTCGCCCAAGGTGTTAGGGTCGCAGCCCTTGGTCAGGTTTGAGCCCGTTTGAGTGTTTTTGCCCTCGGGATCGTTCCTACTACCCGGATTAGTGGGGATTGATGTCCCGGAGGCTAGATCTTGGTTTGGGAACCCTTGTTTATCATTTTATTGATGGTGTCCCATATTTGGTTATGACTAAGTGATCGCTAAAGGACTAAAAGTCAAATCGTTCTCAAGGGTCGTTCTTTTATTCATTCTTCCTCGAATCAGAGGTAAGAAAATTGCACCTTGTGTATGTGACATGCATGATTGTTGATAAATATGGACATTGATTGCATATTATATGCTAGCGAATATTATTCACTTGTATATGGCACTGACTAGTCAGGGACACTGACCTAAGAGTCAGATACGACATAAACGTCCTGAACGCAGGGCCGAATGAAGATTAGATCTAATCAATATCAGCGTTGAATGACTCTAAGGCATTAATGCTGGACCGACCCTAAGGTCGATGAAACTTATAAGCGCTTGACTAGTCTAAGCTAATTACTCAAATCCAAGGCCTAAGGCCTAGGTGATTGCGTGTCACATGGCTAGGGAACAATGTTCCATAGTTATGACTCTAGGGTCATGAGTTAGGTTATGTCGGTGACTAGTCATCATGCACCTATCCTGTTTAAGCTAGTGAAAGGTTCACTTATCTTTTAAGCCCCGAGAGCTGTACACACATTAGTGACTTTTGCGACTATCACTTACCTGTTTTGGACTAATAGTCCTGATTGATTATTATGATCGTTGTTGATATTATATCATGCTATATTGTGTTTTGTTGCTGGGCCTTGGTTCATGGGTGCTATGTGGTGCAGGTAAAGGGAAAGAAAAGCTCACCTAGCCTTGAGTGGAGAGCTTAGGTGGTGATGTGTACATATGCGGCGACTTGACCACCACGGCCAAGGAATTCTCAGAGGAACTAGGGGGTTTACCCTATTTTTTTTGCCGCTTAGGTCGGCGGGTTTGTAAATTTGAAACAGGAGTGACCATTTTGAGTTGTAAATAACTTGTAAATGTTTTTGATGGGCCCATGAACAATTTTATGTATTAAATAAAATATATCCTTTCCTTTTTATTGGTTTTCCACCTTAGCCTGTTAATAACGCTTAGATGCACATTTTTAACCAAAGGACTCGAGTAGGGAGTCAAATTTCCGGTTCACCGTAACTGTTCTAGGGTAACCAGGGCGTTACAAAGTGTGTCTGGACCTAAGGTGTGAAATGATGTATGACGGAATTATGTCCGGTAGGCTCGGTAGCCAAAATTTTATGACAGAGCTAAGTTGATCCGGTGTATGACGGACTTTTGTCCAGGTTTTAATTGCCGCCCCCTGAATAAACACTTATCTTTTTATTATATCTCACTTAATATTATGATCTATGTCCAATAGTTACAATTATTACTTATGACCTATGATTTATGACTATGATTACGACTTAGATTGTGATTTATGATTATGACTTAGGCTATGACATGACCTATGGTTTTCTGATGTGATATGATTAGTATAAATATGTTTTGTTATGACTTTTGTGTAATTTAGGATATGTTGATTAATTGATTATATGACTAACTCTTGTTTGTATTTTCCTTACTAGGCTTAGAAGCACAACCCTTATGATGTTGTTGCGTAGAAAATTGATGATAGAAAGGTTGGGGGCGAGTGGGACCTAGGAGCTTCCTAATGTACTCATGGGGACCATATAGTCGATGAAGATCAAGCGGGCCTATTTAATAATTATTTTTAAATAATGTGTTCTTTTAAGGTTTTTTTTTAAATGTTGCTCATTTTTATCTTAAAGACAATTATTTTATTTTTGTAAAATAATGGATCCATATATTTATTTTCAAGTTTTTATTCAATGAAAGAGCAATATTTATGATTATGATCCAATGATGTGTTCTCGGTAATTTATGAGAAATTAGGGTGTTACAGGTGGCATTAGAGCCCACGGCTATAGTGCTCCTGAACGTTCCCATGAAATACACATGACAACTATAAAGGACCAACTCGCTACCAAGTAAGTATACACATTATTTTCAAAATATGTTTGTAGTGCCTTCTTGTGTTATTTTCATATAGTAGCCCAATGGACTCAAGTGTGGTTAGAAAGGTTAAAGCTATAAGAAGAATACCAGACCCTGAGTATGATAAAGGATTCGATGTGGAGGATTAGACGTATATAAGAACACATCGTTAAATTTTATTTTATCATGTTTTAGAAAATTTTCACTAGTTTGTAATAGTTTTTTTTTCTTATAAAACATGTTATTTGTTTTTGTTATTATTTCAATGTTTAGTAAGTGTAAAGAGTTTTGGATTCAATTGAAAGTGTAAAGTTTAAATTCCTCTCTTATGGGTTAGCCCATTTTTGAAGGCCGATTTGCTTTGCATTATTAGATTGGATCTAATTAAAACGAATAACAATTAATAAAGCAAGGTCTTAAATTCCTGTCTTTTGGGTGCAATTGGAAGTTAGGGGGCCTAAGTGTTGGGTACGATATACTGAACCCAGCCCTTCTCCATGAAACATTCAATTGGTAAGGCTCATTTACTCAAGTTGGACTTAATTGTAATAAGGTAGTTTTAATAGAAAGATGGACCTAATAGACAGTAGTACAATAGGCTAAGTTGTAACCTCTACTTGTTTTGTTTGTCTTATTGTTTTTTCAAACTTTTCTCTTTTAGGGAAACAGAAAAGACACATGGAGTAGAAACCAAGAAGATCTAAAAGACTAAATGGCCAAGGTAGAGGCCAAGGCAGAGGCCGAGGAAGGGGAAGGGGGCGGGGAAGAGGAGTAGCCGCCACCCCCACATATGAAGAATTTACAACAGCTCCAAGAGTGCTAGAAGCACCTAATGTAGCGGAAGAACTTGTAGCTGCTGCTACTCGAGAAAATTTGAAAAGAGAAAATGCCCATCTTAGGGCAGAGCTAAGGAAAAGGGAAGAAGAGTTCCAAATAAGCTCAGGGCAACAACAACAAGTGGCGCAGCAAGTCATTCCTCTAGCACAATTACTACAGTTGGCAGAACCTCGCTACGAGAAAGTGTATGAATGTTTTAGAAAGAAGCAACTGCCAAAATTTGACGGCGGATCAGACCCAATATAAGAAGAAGAATGGCTTCGATCAGTGGAGTCCATTCTAGAACATATGCGGTTTGGAGATGAAGATCAAGTCTCATGCGCTTCAAGTTTGCTAAAGAAAGATGCTCGCATCTGGCGGGATAAAGTGAAGCAGACTCGAGATGTGAACATTATGACATGGGATATGTTTATCCAAGTGTTCAACAAGAAGTACTACAGTCCTGCAATTCTAGCCATAAGGGCGGACAAATTCATTGCGCTTACTCAAGGGAATTTGACTGTGACAGAATATGCCAGGAAGTTTGATAGGCTAGCTAAGTTCGCGACAGACATGGTACCCACCGAGATGCTAAGAATTCAAAGATTCGTGAAGGGACTAAAACCTATGATAACCCACGACGTAAAGTTAATTATGGGGATAACCACTTATGCAGAAACATTAGACGTAGCTTTAATAGTTGAGTAGGCAGAAGAAAGGATTTGGAAGGAAGGCGCGGCTAGAAGGGACACCAAAAAGAATAACAATGAACAAAATGACAACAAACGAAAACATGACGGTGGTCAAAATAAAAAAGCCGACAAGAAGTATAAGACTACATCAGAAAGTAATAGGAATAAGAAGCCCTATGTGGAATATCCCCAGTGCCCTATCTATAAGAGGAAGCATTCAGGAGAATGCTGATATAAGACGAAAGGTTGTTTCAATTGTGGAGAAGAAGGACACATTAAAGAGGATTTCCCAGAGTTGAAGGACCAAAAGAAAGATGACAAGGTTGTGCCAGCCAGAGTTTTTGCTCTTACTCAAGGTGAAGCAGAAACTAGTAATACAGTTGTAACAGGTCAGGTCACTATCTCTGGTAAACAATGCAATGTTTTATTCGATTCGGGAGCTATGCATTATTTTTTCTCTATGAATAAGATTGATAGCTTAGATAGACCATGCAAACTTTTTAGAGATAAGTTTGTCACGGAGTTACCCTCGAGGGAAAAAATGTTATCTAGTAGAGCGGTCACTATCTCAGGTAAACAATGCAATGTTTTAGATACGAAGCAAAATAATTACCATTAGATTTGATCGAGTTAGACCTTATGGATTATGATGTAATTTTAGGCATGGATTTGTTAGCTAAACATGGGGCAACGATAGACTGTAAGGGTAAGACAGTCAACTTTCCAGAAGATCTACCGGGTATACCTCTGAGTAGAGAAATCGAGTTTGAAATAGAATTGGCACTAGAGACGACATCAATTTCGAAAGCTCCTTATAGAATGGCGCCTATCGAGTTAAAGGAGTTAAAAATAAAACTGCAGGAGCTTCTAGACAAGGGTTTCATCCGACCGAGCTATTCACCTTGGGGAGCACCAGTACTGTTTGTCAAAAAGAAGGACGAGAGTATGAGGATGTGCATCGACTATCGAGAACTAAATAAAGTGACGATCAAGAACAAATACCATTTGCCTCGAATAGACGATCTTTTTGAACAACTACAAGGATCTACGGTATTCTCAAAGATAAATTTGTGGTTGAAGCATCATCAGCTAGGAGTAATAGAATAAGATATCCCAAAGATTGCTTTTCGAACTAGATATGGACACTATGTGTTCCTAGTAATGTCTTTTGGCTTGCCGCATTCATGGATCTTATGAAAAGAGTATTTAAGGACTACCTAGATAAGTTTGTTGTGGTGTTTATAGATGACATTTTGATTTACTCAAAGACGAAAGCCGAGCATGAAACACACCTGCGATTGATGTTGGAACAACTCAAAGGTCATCAATTATACGCAAAGTTTAAGAAATGTTAATTCTGGCTAGAGAAGGTGGCATTTCTAGGACACATTGTGTCTAAAAATGGTGTAGAAGTACATCAAGCCAAGATCGAAGCAGTGAAGGACTGGCCCAAACCCAAGAGTGCGACGGAGGTGAGAATTTTTCTGGGACTGGCAAGATACTATAGACGATTTGTTGAAGGGTTCTCCAAAATAGCTATACCCTTAACAAATTTGACACGAAAGCAACATAAATTTATATGGACGGAGAAGTGCGACGAAAGTTTCCAAACGTTAAAGGACAAGCTCCTATCAGCCCCAATTCTATGTGTCTCAAACGATAATGGCAAGTCTGTAGTGTATTGCGATGCGTCGAAGCAGGGACTTGGATGCGTTTTGATGCAAGATGAAGAAGTGGTCGCATATGCCTCGAGACAACTAAAGGAGTATGAATAGTGGTACCAGACCCATGACTTAGAATTAGCAGCGGTGATTTTCGCTCTAAAGAATTGGAGGCACTATTTGTATGGAGAAAAGTGCGAAATCTATACTGACTACAAAAGTCTAAAGTACTTCTTTATGTAGAAGGAGCTTAATATGAGGCAATGGAGGTGGCTGGAATTAGTAAAGGACTATAATTGTGAGATCATGTATCATCCGGGAAAGGCTAATGTCGTGGCAGACACACTTAGTATGCGGAGTTACAGAAGCTTATCAATACTAAAGGGGATAGCTCAACACTTACAAGATGATATGAAGAGGTCTGGAAATGAGTTAATAACTGGACAACTAGCTGACCTCACGACCAAGTCAACATTAATAGAGAAAATAAAGGAGAAACAACAAGAGGACGAGTTTCTTCTTAAATTGAAGATAGCACTACAAAGCTCAGAAAATGCTGACTTCTCCTTGACAAAAGAAGGCACGTTATGATATAGAAACCGAGTATGTGTGCCCGAAAGTGGCAAATTAAGAGAAAGTACCATGAAAGAAGCGCACACTACTCTGTATTCACATCACCCAGGATCGACCAAGACGTACAATGATGTCAAGACAATGTACTGGTTGACGGGGATGAAGAAAGACATAGCATAATTTGTAGCAAAATGCCTAATGTGTTAACACGTTAAGGCTGAACATCAGAGACCCACTTGAACTTTGCAACCATTAGAGATTCCTGAATGGAAATGGGAATATATAGCTATGGATTTAGTGACGGGATTACCAAGGACCACCAACCAGCATGACTCTGTTTGGGTTATAGTAGACAGACTCACAAAATTTGCTCACTTGTTGCCAATAAGAACAGTTTATAACGCTGAGCAATACGCAGAGCTTTACGTAGCAGAGATAGTGAGACTAAATGGAGTTCCAAAGACGATAGTCTCCCATAGAGGATCAATTTTCACATCAAAGTTCTGGGAAGGTCTACAGCGTGCAATGGGCACTAAGTTAAAACTAAGTATGACATTTCACCCTCAGACCGATGGTCAGTCAGAATGTACCATACAAATATTAGAGGATATGCTGAGGGCATGTGCGTTAGACTTCTTAGGATCAAGGAGCAAGTATCTTCCATTGACAGAATTCTCTTACAACAACAGTTATCCGGCAACGATAGGCATGGCACCTTTTGAGATGCTATACGAACGGAAATGTCGATCACCACTTCATTGGGATGAGGTTGGTGAAAGACGATATTTAGGACCGGAGGCTCTAAGAGAAGCAACTGAGGCAGTAGAAAAGACAAGACAACGAATGATTGCTGCTCAAAGTTGCTAGAAGAGCTATGCTAACGCTAAGGGTGAACTGTTGAGTTTTGAGTAGGCAATCAAGTCCTTCTCAAAGTTTCACCGTTGAAAGGGATTATGCATTTCAGATAGAAAGGAAAGTTAAGCCCGAGGTTTATAGGTCCTTTTGAGATATTTGACAAAGTAGAGCATGTAGCATATCGGTTGGATTTATCGCCATCAGTAGCTGAAACGCATAGCATTTTTCATGTATCGATGTTGAGAAAATACATATTAGATTCATCCCACGTGCTCGACACAAGGCTCTGGAGTTAAAACAAGATTTCAGTTATGAAGAACGGCCAGTACGCCTTCTAGAACGGGGAACTAAGGAGTTAAGGTCTAAGAGTGTGTCCCTATGGTTAAAAATATTGTGGAGCAATAGCACAGAAAGAGAGGCCACATGGGAATTGGACGAATAAATGAGGGAGCAATATCCCGAGATGTTTCGTAAGTAAATTTCGAGGACAAAATTCTTTTATGTAGGGGAGAATTGTAGCATCCCAGAATTTTACTTGGCTAGATAGTAGTAGTAGTAGCTTAGTATATTAGTTTTCTTGGTTATTGGTTCAAGTCGGGATTTAGTTGGAAACTCATAGATATAGTTATGAATTTTATAAGTTTAACATATGGTTTAGAAATATTAATTTTTTCATGAGGTTTGATTAATTAATATAGTCCTAGAAATATTATTTATCATAACCTAAGGTTTAGATAAGATAATTAAGAGCGTGACACTTGTCACATGTATGATTATTAAGGATTTAAGCATTTTTTTTTTGGTCAAGAAGAAAATAGCTTCATTGATCAAACAAGCAATTACAACCAAGGAAAATTGCCCAGAAAGAATCCGAATACAACCTGACAATCAACTATCTCAAATTACATACAAGCAAGTTTCCTTAAGAAAAGTTTAAAATGAGGAAGAGACTTCCTACTATGAACACTATAAATTCAGTATTGAACTAAGGTAACTACTTCTTTAGCTATACAGTTAGCTGTTAAGGAGAAGCCATCATATATACATCTATTTCTATTCCTCCAGATTTGATAAACTACAGCTGCAAGGATCATATTTATGGTCAAGCTCAATCTGTTTTTCTGGCTAAAGCTGAGCCCCATGGTCCAGACCGAGTAGCTAGAAGCCCAAGCACGAAAACCCAGCCAGGAAAATATGCAATTCAGAACCTTCTTGGACAAACAGCAGTCAAAGAAAAGATGGTTATGACTCTCCCACTGATCTTCACAAACAGGGCAAAGAAGGCTGTCAAGAGGGATGGTGCATTTGGCCAAGTTGTCTATAGTTAGGAGGAATGAGTTTACAACCATCCATAAAAGAAACCTATGCTTAGGGAGAATAGTGCGACACCAGACCCCATTCTTGTAGGCCATAACTTGCTGGTTTAGGAAGCTGTTATACAGCTTTGAAGGCTTGAAAATCCCTGATATACCAGCAGCCAAGATCTTTCTTTCATTGAACCTATTTCTGAGATGATATAGCTTACGCCAATACCAGCTACTATCTTGCTTCAACACATAATCCCAGAAGTTCACCCCCTTTAGGTAGACATGTTGAATCCACTTAACCCAAAGAGAGTCTTGTTTGGTCGAAACAGCCCATATATACCTGGCAAGAAGGGCCCTATTCCAGCTAGTGCCATCCCTTAGACCAAGACCACCGTATGCCTTAGGCAAGCAAACTTGGTGACATGAAGCCAAATGAAACTTACTTCGAGTTCCCGAGGCCCCCCAAAGAAACTGCCTGCACAACTTTTCCACTTCCTTAATGATACTTTGGGGTAAAGTGAAAACAGACATCCAGAAATTCCTTAAACCAGACAGAACAGTTTGAATGAGAAGTAAACGACCTGCATAAGATCAGTGTTTACTAGACCAGGAAAACAACTTAACTCGCATCTTTTGGATAATGATTTCACAGTCCATGTGCTTCCATTTTGTAGGCCTCAACGACACTCCAAGATAGTGCAAAGGGAAAGACCCAGCTGGAAGAAGCAGAACCTGCAAAATCTCAGACCTATCCTCTACTATAACCCCTCCAAAATAAACCTGGGACTTCTTGGAATTGATAGACAACCCAGAGGCTTCATTGAACTTCTTTAGAGAGTCTTTCAGAACAGTCACAGCCGCAACAGAGCCTTTACAAAACAGGATAACATCATCTACGAAACATAGATTAATGAGTTTCAAGCTCTTACACATCGGGTGAAACCGAAATGAAGAGGACCTGGCATCAGATTGTAAGCATCTGGTCATGTACTCCATAATGAGAACAAAGAGAAGAGGGGACATTAGGTCCCCTTGCCTCAGACCTTTACCCCCCTTGAAAGTGCACTGAACTCGACCATTAATCAGCAGAGA
The DNA here is from genome assembly GCF_963169125.1 of Humulus lupulus. Taxonomy (NCBI): domain Eukaryota; kingdom Viridiplantae; phylum Streptophyta; class Magnoliopsida; order Rosales; family Cannabaceae; genus Humulus; species Humulus lupulus. Next base: position 80,164,245 of record NC_084796.1, read on the forward strand.
ATAAGAAGTACTCCTGATCAATTTCATGACCCAACTATTGAACTTTGAAGGAAAACATAAGGCCTTCAATAAGTTTTCCAAAAAATTCCAATCAACCATATCATACGCCCTACTAAGGTCGATCTTGACTGCACACCGAGGAGAGGTAATCGCTCTACCATAATTCTTAATTAAGTCTTGAAGAATCATGATATTATGAGCTATAGATCTACCCCGAACAAAAGCACCCTGATTCGATTGAATGAGATAAGGAAGCACCACTACCAATCGGGAACATAAAAATTTAGCCATGACCTTATAAAGTGTCGAGCAACAAGCTATAGGTCTGTAATCAGGCCCTAGCTGGATTCGCAACTTTAGGAATTAAGGATAAAGTTGTTTCATGCAGCTCTTTAGGAAAATGGCCCGTGGAGAAACCATGAGTAATAGCTAAGAAAATATCCTGACCAATATCCTTCCACATAGATTTGAAGAAATCGGACCCATAGCCATCAGGACCAGGCGATTTAGTATTAGGAATACTAAACAAGGCAGCTTTTATTTCCTTAGCAGAGAAGGGTTTTAATAGATAAAGTTGCTGCTCTACTGAGAGCTTAGAGCCTAATGCAACATAACTCTGATCTACTAACCCTGTAGCCGAACTGGAACTGCCCAAATGATTTTTAAAATGCTCAACAAAATGGCCTATCACCTCCTTGAAATCATCTACCAGTAACCCATTTTCATTAATATATGAAACAATAGAATTCTCAGCTTTTCTCTTCTTCAAGAATGCATGAAAGAAAGAGGAGTTCACATTCCCATTCCTTAACCAATTGATCTTGCTTCGCTGGACTAAGAAACTATGATAGATTTGTTCATGAAAGTTAAACTCTAAAGCCTTCTCCTAGACTGCCTCTTGTAATTGAAAGTCTAGAGGCTTCTCTTGAGCTTGAAATTGGGTAGTTTGAAGAGCTTCCAAAGACAATTGATAGCCTAATCCTACATCCCCAAACCAGTCCCTGTTAAGCTTCTTAAGTTAATGTTTCAGAGGAACAAGCCTTGTAAATATTGCCTTCAAACCAGACGCCTGCACAGGGGCTTTCCAGCTCTTCAAAACTAGTTGTTTAAAGTCAGGGTGACTGGACCAAAAGTTATAATATCTGAAAAGTTTAGTTCCCATAGACTTCAAGGAGATATTAGATACAATACACGAGCAATGATCCGACACCGCCTCCCATTGAAAAACAGCCACACTTTGAGGAAAAACGTCCAACCAATCTTCATTTATAAGTGCATGGTCTATCTTGGAATAGATCCTTGCTAAACCATCTTGGTTATTAGTCCATGTGAAATAAGAACCCATACTCTTGATTGCCTCAACTTTAGCAACAGATTTCCATCCAATAGTATCAACCAATTCAGAGCTAGCTATAGAGCAACCACCAGACCTATCATCAACTGAAAATGGTGCGTTAACATCCCCAATAACCATCCATGCATTGACAGAAAGAGATATATGTGATAGATCACGCCATAGGCTCCTCCTAGTATCAATTGAGTGGAGGCCATAAAAAAATGTGACAAAGAAACTAGTCTTGTGACCAACCAACCTTATTTGGCAGTGAGCCAATTGAGAAGAGTCTTCCAAGATGCTCAAATTAGCTATTCCCTTCCTCCAAAGAATCAATAGCCTACCTTCTGTGCTTGGGCTAGTTAAATAGTCCCAATTAGGAAATCTATGTTCCATCAACTCATCAATTTTCTTACCACGCAATTTAGTTTCCATTAAACCACCTATACCAATCTTATTCTTCCTAAACAATTCTTGGACTGAAATTTGTTTATTCAACCTGTTCAGCCCCCCTATATTCCAACTCAATATAGGACAGCTATCCATTAGATGAACTACTGGCAATATTGCCAACCTTACCTCCCCTTTCCTGTTCCTGCAATATACCAAAATGATTTCCCTGAGTTTGAGCCAACCCAGCCATTTTATTGACACCAGTAGACTGTCTCTGAGAACTAACCCGCCTGGGTGTAAGCCATTGTACTTCCTTGTTCCACTCTACAACTAGCCCAGAAGTATTCACCTTTGGAATAGACACAACACCTTCACCTGTTTTTGCTTCATCAGTAGCTTTAGACCCCTCCTCTTGCTTGCTCATTATCCCTTCCTTAGCTCCCTCTGAATTTTCTGTCCTTTCCAACTGTTTCTCATCAGTAGGGTGAGTAACTTTTTCCACCCAAACTGCCTTAAGGTCCTTCATACACTCTGCCATAGAATGCCCAAAACCAGAGCAACTTTTACATTTAGTAGGGAACCACACATACTCTATTCCTTGTTCAACCACCTGACCATATTCATTTATAAACTAGAAACTACGTGGAGGATTATCTATGATTTCCATCTCTACTAACACCCTCGCAAATTGAACACGAGATCGCTCCTTAGTAAATTTATCCACTAACAGAGGTTTGCCGATCGTACTGACCAACGCACTAAGACACTTACTCCCCCAATATTGAAGCCCAAGATCATGAAGACGAATCCACAATGGAACCGAACGAACCAAGCGAATCGCACTAAGATTAGCTGTCCAAGGCCTCACAATAATGGGTTTCCTATCGAATTGAAGAACTCCATTCTCAAGGACATGGTCTCTTGTTGCCTCGTCCTTGAATTTTACCAAAGTTAGCCCCAAAGTCATTCTAGAAATCTGGGCTATACCTAGATGACCCCAAACCCTTTTTATGAAACCCTCAAACACAACCATTGGAGGATTTGCTCCAAGAACCATACAAACCACTGCAGAGCTCCAATTTGCAGACTGAATCCTCACCTCTTCAGTATCCACATGAGCCAGCTTTTGTCCATTTCTAAAGATAGGTTCAGTGTATTCCAATTTTGGTTCAGAAAAAGAGAGTTTGCTCGATCGGAATTGCTGCCAATGGAGCTGCGAATCCGACTGGAAATCCTCTTCCATGCCCCTAACACCTTCTTCGCACCTGTCTGCCCAAGCATCTTTGGGCATCTCCGTGTCCTTTCCATCCTCCAGTCCCTCCTTCGATTGAGAGCCCTTACCCTGTCGAGCCATCGCAGCATCTTGCTTACCTCCAGACCCAGGTCTATCTCCCAAACGTAGATTCTGCTTGAGATCGGCCGCAACATCTCCCTCCAATCCATTCAAATTCTTCTGTTGAACCTCTTGTAGAACCTGTTCAGATCGATCCTCTGGTAAAATATCAGGCTTACGAATCGACTTCTTCCTCTTCGCCATGGGAGAGAGCAACCCGATTTTTCAGCATTTAAGCATTTTTTTTATTAATATATTAATAAAGGATAGATCTATAATGTCTAGAACCTTCCCTCATGTGTTAGGATCACGTTTTACTCCGTCAAAGTGGTTTTAAAAAAATTCAAGTGTGCTGAAAACTTGCAAAAACATGTTTTAAATATTAGCGTATGTCGATATATTGCAGATAGAGGGGCCGATATATCGTCTATTGTTGATAAGGAAAATACGTCGACTTCGCACGAATGAAACCACCGACCCTCAAGGCTTAGGTAGGGGCGATATATCGCCTAGGGTAGGGGATATATCGTATCTATTAGCCAATTTTGAATTTTCCTAAAATACCAAACTAGAAACAACCCCAAACAACTTTGACTCGTTCTTGGACGTCTTTGATCGAGTTCTGGGCATCTGCTGAACCATATAATTCAAATTTATTAAATATTTAATCATTTATTTATTCATTTAAAAGGGGTTAGTTTCACTCCATGAACTCTATAAATAGGACCCTTCACTCAACCATTTTATTTATCATTCAAGCATAGTTCAGAGCCTCCAAGCTGCTAAGTTCGTTCTAGAGAGAAACACTAGGGTTTTGGGGTTAAAGCTTTCAAATATAAAGCTTTTATAAACACTTGGAAAGTAATATTTTGTCTGATTTTGGGGTTTTGAGGTAAAGATCGAAGCTCTAAGCCATCTAAGGTAGCGTTCATCTTCAGGTTTAGTCCATTTATGTTTCTCTTATTCTTTCTTTTTTCTTCAAATACTAATTATTTATAATGACTTTTTTTTAGGTGCTTGAGTTTCTTAAAACTTAAAGTCTTCCGTAAGTTACTATCTTGATGGTTTAGATTTTCTATTCATCTTCTTTTCTTTAGAGGACTTATGGTTTCTTATGTTTGGTTTTAGGAGTTTCCAATCTCACTATTGTCTCCAATATTTCGGTTTTTGGTCAGGAAAATTAGGTAGTTTAGTTTATGTTTTGTATGACCTAACATTTCAGGTACAATAAAGGGGTAAGTGTATCTGGACCTAAGGTGTCCAATGATGTATGATGGACTTATGTCCGGTAGGCTAGGTTGCCAAATTATTATGACAGAGCTAAGTTGTTGTCCGATGTATGACAGACTTTTATTCTGGGCTTAATTGCCACTCCCTGTATCAACACTTATCTTTTTATTATATTTGACTTGTTGTTATGATCTATGACCTACAATTACGATTATGACTTATGACCTATGATTTATGAGTATGATTTGACTTAGATTATGATTTCTGATTATGACTTAGGTTATGATATGACTTATGGTTTTGTGATGTGATATGATTAGTATAAATAAGTTTTGCTATGACTTATGTGTAATTTAGGATATTTTGATTAAATGATTATATGACTAACTCTTGTTTGTATTTTCCTTATTGGGCTTAGAAACTCACCCCTTATGATGTTGTTGTGTAGAAAATTGATGATAGAAAGGCCGGTGGCGAGTGGGACCTAGGAGCTTCGTGATGTACTCGTGGGGACAATATAGTTGAGGAAGATCAAGCAGGCCTATTTATTTATGTTTTTCAAAGAATGTGTTCTTTTAAAGTGTTTTTTTAAATGTTGCTCATTTTTATGTTAAAGACAACTATTTTATTTTTGTAAAACCATGGATCCATATATTTATTTTCATGTTTTTATTCAATGAAAGAGAAATATTGATGATTATGATCCAACACTGTGTTCTAGGTAATTTATGAGAAATAAGGGCGTTACATCCCCACATCACCATGCATAACACAAAATGATTCAGAAGAGGCTTTAATTACAATTGCGGTGGCTGCAAATAGATGTTAATGGTTGTTCTGGTCCCTCCGCAAACTTTTCAAACTTCTTCCTGTACGGTTGTTAATAGTTAATCCAATTTACATATTCTCTCATCTGAACATCATCATCATCTTCCTCACCACCTCTAAAGCATCACTACTCACCTTTCTTTTCGAAACTGCTTTTTCTATCACATCCACACTATAGCAATTGTCACTAGCCACCAGATACGTCATTGCCTTGAAGACATTGAATACCACCTCATCTCCTTGAACTCTAAGTTTTAGCTCTCCCTTGTGATCATCAATGAGAACTTGGCCCGTGGCTAGAAATTGTCTTTCAAGAATAATAGGTACATCTGTATCCTCCTCCATGTCAAGAACGATAAAGTTAGCAGGAAAAATAAACTTATCCACCTTGACAAGAACATCTTCAATGATACCCCGTGGATGCTTCACCGAACCATCTGGTAATTGTAGAGTAACTATTGTTGGTCTTGCCTCACCCAAACCAAGTCTTTTGAACAGATAAGGGAGTCAGATTAATACTTGCCCCCAAATCACACAAGGCATGCTTACACTAAAAATTTTCAATTGTGCAAGGTATAGTAAAGCTCACTACATTCTTCAGTGAGTGCCATAGTTTCATAGTCTTCCATCTTTCTTTTCTTAAACAAAATCTCTTTCATGAATTTTACATAACTTAGCATCTGCTCCAAAGCCTCATCATAAGTAATATTGGTATGCAGCTTTTTGAACACCTCTAAAAACTTAGAATTTTTTTTATCAAGAGTAGTTTTTCTAAGCCTCTGAGGATATGTTACTCGGGTTGGCTGGTCAACAACAACTGGAGGAATCTTCTCTGTACTCTTATGATTTTCAGTGACCCCTTGCTCTACTGTATCAAACTTTTCACCCAAATCTTCATTATGAACTACTGATTGTTGTACACTAGACTGTTCAATTTGTTTACCACTCCTCAGAGTAATTGCGTGAACTTGCTCCTTAGGATTAACTTTAGTGTTGCTAGGCAAGTTTCCCTAAGGCCTATTATTCAGCATATTAGCCAACTGCCCCACTTGTGTTTCAATATTTTTGATAGAAGATCTGGTCTTAGTCATGAATTGAGTTTGAGTGTTGGTGAGAGTCAATAATGCAACTTGTAACTCATAAGGTTTTTTTGGTTGAGCTTGTGGCCTAGGTTGTTGTCATGAAGAGGCTTGATGCGTTGGTTGTTGAGGTATATTCTTCTGAAACTGAGGTTGCTGCCCTTGATTGTTTCTCCAAGAAAAATTGGGATGATTTCTCCACCCAGGATTATAAGTGTTGATGAATGGATTGTTGAATGGCCTTTGAAAATTTCCCACAACTTGAACCTGAGCTTGGTCCATTTGAATCGCATTAGTAGACACAATACTATTGTGCAATTGTTTTGTCAATGAGGCCACTTGTTCTATCAGAGCAGTAATTGCATCAAGTTCATGTGCCTCAGCTACCTTTCTAACCCCAGCTAATCTCTCATCAGACCACTGATGATTATTTGTTGCCATGTCCTCTAACAGTTCATACGTTTTGTTGGCACTCTTACTCATGAATGCCCCACCAGCTGCAGCATCAATAATTGTTCTTGTCGTACTGCATAGCCTGTTGTAAAAATTGTGGACCTACATCAACTTTTCTATACCATGATGGGGATATTTCCTCAATAGCTCCTTGAAATGTTCCCAAGCATCATAGAATGACTCCCCATTCATCTAATAGAAGTTATTATTTTTCCCCCTCAATATAGCAGCCTTCGAGGGAGGGAAAAACTTGGCCAAGAATTTTTTAGCAAGGTCTTGCCACGTATTAATAGAATTTTCCTGCAGCGAATTAATGCATCTCTTCACTCTCTCACGCAGAGGAAATGGGAAGAGTCTCAACCTCATAGCATCATCACTAGCCTTATTGTATTTGAAAGTATGACACAAGTCCAAGAAATTCGCCAAATGCATATGGGGTCTTCAGAAGGAAAACCACCAAATTGGATAGTGGACTGCACCATTTGCAAGATCGCCGACTTAATTTCAAAATTATTGGCCTCCACAGCCGACGGTCTTATACAGTTTTGTACTCCCATTACAGTGGGCATTTCATAGTCTCTCAGTCTCCTTGTAGCAAGATTTTGAGCCTGACCTTGAATAACCTCAGGAACCTCATTATTCCCATCATTTTGTGCCATCTCCATAGTCTGATGAGCCAACCTCTTGTTTCTTTTGTTTTCTTTGCAAGCCTTCTAAATCTCAAGATTAGCAGGAACAAGACTACCTGGCCCTCTTCTACAACGCATATAACAAAACTATCTGAAATTGACAAAGAAACGCAGCTGAAACAAATTAGAAACAAGAGAAAAAAATAACCAAATTAGAAATATAATTAAATAGACAGATATTGATGGTTTTCAATACCCAAGAACGACGTCAAAAACTTGTCGCAAAATTTATTGCTACGCAAGTGCAAGTATCACAAATTAGTAATAATCTTGGTAAAACCAAGTATCGTCCTCAAGGACTGAATCACCAATTACCAATCAATTAATCAATTTGTTCTATTTGGTCAATTAAAATTTGATTCTTATAAAAAAAAATAGAAGAAAATATAAATTGCAACAGTTAAGGAGGCAACCAGTTCTATGACTGGGCAGGAGATGAAATGGTCTACACCTAAAAAAGTTGGAGGTTCAAGGCAAAATGTATCAACAGCTATGACTTTGAGAGCTAACAAATATAGTATCTTGCAAGAGAATCAGATGGAGGTCTCAAAGAAGAGTATACAAGAGGTTCATAATTCTAATGGAGGGGTGTAACTTACTGTGTTGGAACATTAAGGGTTTAAATAGAAGGAATAAGCAAAGGTCTTTGTTAGACTTTTGTAAAGTCAATAAAATAGGTTTAGGTGCTTTTCTTGAAACTAAATTGAAAGGCAATAAGGTTGAGGACATGATGAGGAATGTTTTCTTGGGTTTGAATTGGTATAGTAGTCCGATTTTGGAGGGTAGGATTTTGTTAGTTTGGAAGGAAGATAGAGTTTCTTTAAATGTTACTCAGGCAGTTGACCAACTTATTAATTGTGAGGTGAAGATTAAGGGAGTTTCTCAAAAAATTTGCTTGACTTTTGTGTATGCTAGGAATTCGGTGGAGGAGAGGAAAGGTCTTTGGTCTCAATTAGCCTTACTTGAGTATTCTGTTCACCCTTGGTTGGTTATTGGGGACTTCAATCCTGTCTTTGAATTTGATGATCGTATTGGGGGTAGGCTACTTACTGAAATGGAAGTGGAATATAGTCGTCTTTGGAGGGCTTATGCTATGTTGTCAGAATTACGATCGAATGGTTCTAATTTTTCCTGGTCTAATAAGCAAAAGGGAGGAACAAGAATTTTCTCAAAATTGGATAGAATTTTTATAAATGAATCATGGATAGATTCCTTTCCTGAGTCAAAAGCTCGTATTGACTGGGATACTATTTCTTATCACTATTTTTGTCTTATCAAAACAGTTCCAATTGAGGTCTCAGGGAGTAGGCCTTTCAGATATTTTAATATGTGGGCTAATCATAAGGATTTTTGGAGTATAGTCATTGGTAACTGGTCTAAACCGACTGGTGGTTATGGATTGCAGCGGATTATGCAGAAGTTAAGGAGGCTTAAAACTGATTTATATCAGTTTAATAAGTTGCAAGTTGGAGATCTTTTCTAGCAATTTGCTATTGCTAAACTGAAGTATGAGCAGGCCCAGCTCTTGTTACAGCAGAATCTATCTTCGATTTTACTACAGGAGGATGAGAAAGAGGCGTACATTGATTTTGATAGTAAGTCCAGAATGTATGAGAGCTTCCTTCATCAAAAGAGCAAAATTAATTGGCTTCGATTTGGTGATGAGAATACTGCTTACTTTCATGCTAGTCTTAAGCAGAGGAGGATTAGGAACCGAATCACTTCTTATATGAATGATGAGGGTCAGATTGTTGATACTCATGCTAAAGTTGTAGCTCATTTTTATAACCATTTCAAAGGCTTTCTTGGAAACTCTAGTATAGCAACCAGTCGGGTAGATCAGGAGTGTTTCCAGCAGGGGCCAGTTTTGTCTTTGGAGCAAAAAATTGATTTAATTCAGCCTTTTACTAAGAAGGATGTTAAGAGGTCTTTATTTAGTATCGGTTCTAACAAGATCCCTGGTCCAGATGGTTTTGGCTCAGGCTTCTACAAAGCTCTTTGGAAGGACAAAGGGGAAGAAATCTCTGAGGCGATTTTGTTATTTTTTGAGCGTGGTGAGATACCTTCTCAGATGAATGGGAAAATTTTATCTCTCATACCTAAGGTAGATTCTCCAGCTAAAGCCGCTGATTATTGACCTATAGCCTGTTGTAACACTCTTTATAAATGTATTTCAAAGATGCTTTGTTATCGATTGACTAAAATTCTTCCTTTGATTATCCATCAAAACCAAGGAGCCTTCATAAAGAATAGATTGCTTGCTCGTAATATTTTAATTCTTCAAGATTTATTTCATGGCTATACTAGGAAGAATATTTCTCCCTGGTGCTTGATAAAAATTGATCTTGGTAAGGCTTATGATTCTCTTGATTGGGTTTTTTTTGGAGGATATTATGACAAATTTTTGTTTTCCTAGAAGGTTTATTCAGTGGATAATGATATGTTTGATGGGTACATCTTATACCGTCTTGTTGAATGGGAGAATACAAGGGAGCTTTGATGGGAGGAAAGGTTTAAGACAAGGAGACTCAAATTCTCCTTTGCTATTTGTGCTAGTCATGGAGTATCTAACTAGGCTTCTTAAGAAAGTTTCTCAACATAGAGTGTTCAGATTTCATCCCATGTGTAAACATTTGCAACTTGTTAATCTTTGTTTTGCGGATGATCTGCTTTTGTTTTGTAAGGGGAACATTAGATCGATTCAGCTATTATTTGATGTTTTTCTAGATTCAATCACTGTTTAGGGCTGACTGCTAATCTAAATAAATCCCAAATGTTCTTTCATGGTTTGTCAACTAAAGTGAAGAATAATATTCTGAGTTCTGTCGCTCTAGTTGAGGGTACTTTTCCCTTGAAGTATCTGGTGTTTCGCTGCATCCTACGAGATGGCAGGCAGTTGATTGTGGTGAGATTATTAAGAAGATTCAAACTAGGCTCCATGTTTGGGCGAGTAGACACTTGTCTTTTGCGGGGAGAACTCAACTGATTTTCTCAGTTTTACTAGGCATTCGGTGTTACTGGATGAGTATATTTCTGTTGCCTCAGAGTGTCATTCAAGAAATTGATAGGTTGTGTCATAACTTTTTATGGGGATCCAAAGGCAGTCGCAGCAAGTTCCATTGTTCTTCTTGGACTCAGGCTTGTCTTCCTAAGTCTTTGGGTGGTTTAGGTTTTAAGGAGGGCCCCAAATGGAACAGAGTTTTATTGGCCAAATTTATTTGGGCTTTATCCTCTAAACAATATGTGTTGTGGGTGAAGTGGATTGATGAGCTTTATCTCAAAGGTCATTCTTTTTGGAATTATAAACTAAAATCAGATGTTAGTTGGTATTGGCGAAAATTATGCTATCTGAGAGAGGTGTTTTCTAAAGAGGTATTGGTGGCTTCGTTTGGTAATGGTAAGCAGAATCTGAAGGATCTGTATAGTAGTTGGCTTCAGAAGGTCCCGATTTCTTTTGCTAAGGCGGTCTGGAGTAGACTTACTGTCCCAAAGCATCGATTTATTCTTTGGTAATTGGTTCTTGCTCATTTGCTGACTAGAGATAACTTGTTGCAGTGCCAGATTTCTGTTGACTCTTGCTTGTGTCCGGTTTGTGAAAGAGTTGAGGAAACCCATATGCATTTGTTTTTTGATTGTATCTTCTCTCAACAGGTTTGGGAGTTGATTAAAATTTGGTTAGGTTCTGGTATCTGGCCTAAGTAGTTTTATGAATGGAAGAAGTGGTTAAAAGGGAAGCCTAAAAACTTAATGCATCGTATTGCTGTTGCTTCCTTGGTAGCTGCTGTCTACTGTATTTGGTGTAATAGAAGCTCTTGCATTTTTGCTCATTGTTCCTTCACTCCTCAACAAATACATTGTATGATTAAGTTGAGTTTGAAAGCTAGATTACTTGGTAGTTTCAGTAAAAAAATTATGGACAAAAATAGGTCTCTTGCTGAGTTTGTTCGGACGATGTAAGTTGGTGTTCTTAGTAGCTTTGCTTTTGAGCTGGTGGTTGTAAAATTTTTTTGGTGCAATATATTCCTTTTTCTGATAAAAAAAAATATATAAATTGCATAATCAATAATTAAGAACTCAGTAAAAACAATAATTAATAGAAAATCCTTGAATTTAAATAATGAGAGAGTAATTAGGGCATTGAATCTCATAAACCATCCTCCTTATTAATCCCTAATACAAATTACCAATTTCTTCTTCTTTCTTCCTATTTCAATTAACGAGTTGACAAAAGTAGTTTATAATCATACTATGAATTATAAACTCAACCTAAGTGAAAATTTCCTATATTTCTATGGTAAATTTAATCACACAGAAAACATTAATCACAACAACTCAAAGAATAGTTACACAATTAATCTAGATACTCTCGCTCAAAATTATAAATGTGTCCTTAACAACCAAAGAAAATTCAAATCGCACTTCTTAGATTTTTATTCAGAAACATACAGGTAGTGACTATCGATGCGTAATCAATAATCAATCAACATGCACAGATTGCAAGGAATTGAAAAGAAGATGAAGAAGGAAGGATAATTGCATTAGTTCATAATATGGATTCAAGCGATTCAATTAACAGCCCTAAACAAAAAATTAGTTCTTAATTGTCATTCTAATCACAAAGAAATTCAAGAACAACATAAAGAAATAGATGAATAGCAAACAATTCAGAATCCTCCTTGAGTGTTCTCCAAGCTTTTTTTCGTTTCCTCCCTAGCCTCTCTTGGTTTCCCCTTTTATCCTTTATAAAACCTAATTTTTTTCGTTTTTAAAAGAGGCGAGCTGCTGCCCTACTTACACAATGCCGCTGCCCGTGTCCTAATTTTGTGAGAATTTGCACCTCTAGGTCGCGGCCCTCCAAAGCCATGCCGTGGCCCGTGTCCTTGTTTTCTAGGATTTATCCCTGCAAAGTCGTGACCCTACAAAGCCATGCCGCGGTCTGAGTCTAGACTCCGAAAAAATGATTCTGTGAAGAGGCTAGTCGCGGCTCTTTATTGCTCAAGTCGCGGCCCTTAAAACATTCTTTAATTCATGCATTTTTAAACCCGAAAAATTAGCAATTCCTTCAAATTATGTCGAGATCCATCCTTTATTGAACACAACACCGAAACTTGGGTTTTTCATCTCTTTTTGAACCAATTTCCTCCAAGTATTCAAATCTTCCTTTTTTTTACTAAAACTGTAAAACAAACAAACAAACAAAAGCATAAAACCACAATAAATGAAATAAAAACGACATAAAAGACTACCTAAAACATCACCTAACAATAACATAAACTAGACTCAACACTATGGTCTGACGCAACTCATGTACGAGCTTCAGATGTTTGAGCATATCTTTGGTGGACCTAGTAACGGAGAAGAAAATAAGACTACTGATGTTGTTGTTGATCCAGCTAAGGTGTAAGCTAACCAAGCTTCATCTTCGAAAGCTGGAAATAAGAGGAAAGGTGGACAAAAAGAAAACAACCCCAAGCCTGCAAAGGCTGCAAAGACGAGTGCACAACCAAATGAATAGACGCCCAAAGGGAATAATAAGAAAAACAAGAGAGGTAAGGATAAGTGGTTTCACTGCAAAGAGAATGGGCATTGGAAACAAGATTGCCCTAAGTTTCAAGCAGCGAAAAACAAAGGTAATGATTATAGTTTATTTATCTTAGAAACATGTGCTTTAGAGAATGATAAATCTGTTTGGATTATTTATTCTGGATTTACCAACAATGTTTGCAACTCTTTACAGCTTCTTGAATCGTGGGAGGAAGTGGATGAAGGTTACTTAAAGCTTAGAATTGAGAATGGAGTGTTTGTTGTGGTCCAAGCTAGAGGAAGAGCTCGTCTAAAGTTCAGAAATAAATACTTATTTTTAAATGATGTATTTTTTATTCTGGATTTCAATAGAAATTTAATTTCAGTTTCCATGTTGCAATTGTAACAATTTGTTATGACTTTCACAAGGTCTAATACATCTATTTCTTTTAATGGATCACAATTGTGTATTGCATGTTTGGAAAATGGGCTTTAAATTCTGCGACCTAACGAACCCCTCGCTCTTAACAATGATTTATTCAAAGTAGCTGAACCTAGGACCAATAAACGTCAACAGAACGATAACGATAATATGATGTATTTATGGCACTTGAGACTAGGTCACATTGGCTATGATAGGATTCAAAGACTTACAAAGGACAGGCCTTTGAGGGAACTCACCTTAGGTGAATTACTTGTCTGTGAATCTCGTCTAGAAGGTAAACTGACCAAGCATCCATTCTCTGCAAAGGGTGATAGGGCCAAAGAACTATTTGTACTTGTGCATTCAGATGTTTGTGGACATTTGAATGTACAAGCCAGGGGTGGTTTTGAGTATTTTGTCACTTTCATTGAGGATTACTCGAGATACTCATGTCTTTACCTAATGCATAGGAAATCAGAAACATTCTCAAAGTGTCAGGAATTCCTAGCGACGGCCCAGAACCAATTAGGTAAAACGTTAAAGATCTTGCGACCTGATAGGGGTGGAGAATATTTTGATATGCAATTCCAAGATAATTTAACAAAACTTGGGATTTTATCACAACTTATTACTGCCCTAGGTACTCCCAACAAAATGGTGTAGCGGAACGCCACAACAGAAATTTATTGGAAATGGTTAGATGCATGCTTAGTTACTTAACTCTACCAACTTCGTCCTGGGGAAATGCAATTGAAATTGCGAACAACATTCTCAATGTTGTGCCATCTAAATCAATCCCCAAAAAAGTTTTATAACGCTGGAATGGTCGTGAACCTAGTTTACGCCATTATAGAATCTGGGGGTGTCCCGCTCACGTCCTGAGGAAAAAGGAGGGAAAGCTAGAACCGCGAACTGAAGTTTGCATGTTTGTTGGCTATCCTAAAGGTACTCGGGGTGGACTTTTCTATAGTCACTTAGAAAAGAAAATGTTTACTTCTACAAATGCTACTTTTCTGGAAAATGACTATGTCCATAACTTTAAACCTCGCAGCAAAGTAGTTTTAGAGGAGATGGTTAAAGAATTGACTCCAACCAATGTTCCATCGTCATCAACGCAAGTTGATGATGAAATTCCAACTCTTCATGTACAACAAAGGAAAGTCGATTTAAATGAAGAAATTAGCACTGTTCCTGAGCAAACAGTCACGAAGCCTCGTTGTAGTGGGAGGGTTTCGAAGAACCCAGTTCGCTATGGTTTGGATGGTGAAACCAATATGGTTGTTGGTGACACTAGTGATGATGATCTGTTGTCTTTCAAACAGGTAATGGCAAGCCCTGAAAAGGAACTATGGCTCGAAGCCATGAAACAGGAAATGGAGTCCATGTACTCAAATTCCGTCTGGGATCTTGTGGAAGCACCTAGTGACTTTAGGGCCATTGGGTGCAAGTGGATCTACAAGAAGAAACGAGGTGTTGATGGAAATATCAAGACTTATAAAGCTCGATTAGTGGCAAAGGGTTTTACCCAAAGAGAAGGTGTGGAATATGAGGAAACTTTTAGTCCGGTAGCCATTCTCAAATCCATTCGCATCCTCCAATCCATAGCAGCCGCTCTCGACTATGAGATTTGGCAAATGGACATCAAGACAGCTTTTCTTAATGGAAAGCTTGATGAGGTCATTTATATGGATCATCCAGAAGGATTTAAAGTATCTGGACAGGAAGGAAATTTTTGTAAGTTAAATAGGTCCATCTATAGACTTAAGCAAGCTTCACGTTCCTGGAATCTTAGGTTTGATGAAATAATCAAAACCTATGGCTTTGAACAAAATATTGATGAGCCCTGTGTTTACCAACTGAAGGCAAATCAAATAGTGGTATTCTTGGTTCTTTATGTAGATAATATCTTACTCATTGGAAACAATGTTAAGAAATAATCAGCTGTGAAGAATTAGCTGAGCACTCAATTCCAGATGAAGGATTTGGGTGAAGCAAGTAATGTTCTAGGTATCCAGATCATCAGGGATAGAAAGAACAAAATTTTAGCTTTATCTCAAGTAGCTTACATTGATAAAGTGCATGAACATTTCTCAATGAAAAATTCCAAGAAAGGACGTCTACCGTCCCGCCATGGAATTCATCTTTCAAAGAAGCAGTCGCCCCAGACTCCTGAAGAGGAAGATGCAATGAGAAAAGTTCCTTACGCATCTGCAGTTGGAAGTCTGATGTATGCCATGTTGTTTACTAGATCAGATATCTGCTATGCAGTGAGAGTAGTGAGCAGGTATCAGTCAAACCAGAGACCGGAACATTGGATAGCAGTTAAGCATATCCTGAAGTATTTCAGACGGACTAGGGATTATATGTTAGTCTACAAGGGTGGTGTTCTAAACCTTGTAGGCTACACCGATTCAGATTTTCAGACTGATGTCGATGACAGAAAGTCTACTTCTGGAATGGTGTTTACTCTTGAGGGTGGAGCTGTGATTTGGAGAAGCATAAAGCAATCTCCAATCTCAGATTCCACCATGGAGGCTGAGTACATAGCCGCGTCAGAAGCAGCTAAGGAAATAGTCTGGCTAAAGAAGTTCTATTCGGATCTTGGTGTTATTCCATAAATAAATAAACTGCTTGTGTTTTTTTGTGACAATATAGGAGCGATAGCCAACTCGAAAGAACCTCGAAGTCACAAGAGGAGTTAGCATATTGAAAGGAAGTATCACATTATTCGAGAATATGTGGCCAGGGGAGATGTGAAGGATATGAAGATTGCAACTGAAGACAATCTTGCGGATCCGTTTACAAAGACACTACCAGAAGCTACATTTAATAAGCATATCGAGGAAATGGGATTAGTAGAATTAAGGCATTAGTTTCAATTAGTGCAAGTGGGAGTTTGTTGGGGTTTTATGCCCTAATTAAAACCCAAATTCTTTGTAATCTCATTTTATTATCAATAAAGGAATAGAAATTATTTTTTGAATTGGTCAATCACTTTGCTCACATGTTTTATTTTCATGATTATTTGTTTAATATAAACTTCTATTAAATCCCGAGCATATAGCTAATCTTATTTATAGTGACGTAATCACAGTGGAATATAAATATGATTATATGTTCAAAATAAGTTAGTCATAAGATTAGTCAGTGCACCAGATTTACACTGACATGCCAATCTACGATATGATCTACTTACACCAGACAGGACCGATATTGACAGTTGATAAGATAAGTAAACATACCATTATTATCTATTCAAGTCATATCATATAGTTAACCATAGGTCAATTCAATCTCAATTCTGAGTGGTTAGTATTCTAACTGATTGTATTATTTGAGTTCTTTGACTTGTTCGTTACCAGCTTACCCTACGGACTAGCCCATACTTACATCTTGGGAACTCGGTAGTATAATTGAGTGGGAGTGTTAATCATAGATATGAACATCTATAACTTCTGATGAAAAAGTGAAATGATGGTTTCCTTTTAGTTTGGTTCAAGGTGTTAAATGATAGAGATCTCATTTCAGTAATTAAATTAGTTTACTGAAATATCATTTACCAGGAACTAAGTGTTTTAAGGATAAAATACAATGAGGGGTAAAACGGTATTTTAGTCCTATCTCATTGTAGACCGTCTATAGAGGATTGAGTGACAATTATGACTGTAACAATGGATAATTAATAGTGTATCTATATTTGTTATAGAGCGTTCTATGAATTCAAGAGTGCAATTCCGAGTCTATAGTGGAGTCACGAGGAATTAATAAGTTAGGAATTTGGGTTTTAATTAGGGCATAAAACCCCAACAAACTCCCACTTGCACTAATTGAAACTAATGCCTTAATTCTACTAATCCCATTTCCTCGATATGCTTATTAAATGTAGCTTCTGGTAGTGTCTTTGTAAACGGATCCGCAAGATTGTCTTCAGTTGCAATCTTCATAACCTTCACATCTCCCCTGGCCACATATTCTCAAATAATGTGATACTTCCTTTCAATATGCTTACTCCTCTTGTGACTTCGAGGTTCTTTCGAGTTGGCTATCGCTCCTATATTTTCACAAAACAACACAAGCGGTTTATCCATTTCTGGAATAACACCAAGATCCGAATAGAACTTCTTTAGCCAGACTATTTCCTTAGCTGCTTCTGACGCGGCTATGTACTCAGCCTCCATGGTGGAATCTGAGATTGCAGATTGCTTTACGCTTCTCCAAATCACAGCTCCACCCTCAAGAGTAAACACCATTCTAGAAGTAGACTTTCTGTCATCGACATCAGTCTGAAAATCTGAATCAGTGTAGCCTACAAGGTTTAGAACACCACCCTTGTAGACTAACATGTAATCCCTAGTCCGTCTGAAATACTTCAGGATATGCTTAACTGCTATCCAATGTTCCGGTCTCTGGTTTGACTGATACCTGCTCACTACTCTCACTGCATAGCAGATATCTGATCTAGTAAACAACATGGCATACATCAGACTTCCAACTGCAGATGCGTAAGGAACTTTTCTCATTGCATCTTCCTCTTCTGGAGTCTGGGGCGACTGCTTCTTTGAAAGATGAATTCTATGGCAGGACGGTAGACGTCCTTTCTTGGACTTTTTCATTGAGAAACGTTCAAGAACTTTATCAATGTAAGCTGCTTGAGATAGAGCTAAAAGTGTGTTCTTTCTATCCCTGATGATCTGGATACCTAGAACATAACTTGCTTCTCCCAATCCTTCATCTAGAATTGAGTGCTCAGCCAATTCTTCACATCTGATAATTTCTTAACATTGTTTACAATGAGTAAGATATCACCTACATAAAGAACCAAGAATACCTCTATTTGACTTGCCTTTAGTTGGTAAACACAGGGCTCATCAATATTTTGTTCAAAGCCATAGGTTTTGATTATTTCATCAAACCTAAGATTCCAGGAACGAGAAGCTTGCTTAAGTCCATAGATGGACCTATTCAACTTGCAAACTTTTCCTTCTTGTCCAGATACTTTAAATCCTTCTGGCTGATCCATATAAATGACTTCATCAAGCTTTCCATTAAGAAAATTTGTCTTGACGTCCATTTGCCAGATCTAATAGTCGAGAGCGGCTACTATGGACAGGAGGATGCGAATGGATTTGAGCATGGCTACCGGACTAAAAGTTTCCTCATAGTCCACGCCTTCTCTTTGGGCATAACCCTTTGCCACTAATCGAGCTTTATAAGTCTTGTTATTTCCATCAACACCTCTTTTCTTCTTGTAGATCCACTTGCAACCAATGGCCCTAAAGTCACTAGGTGCTTCCACAAGATCCCAGACGGAATTTGAGTACATGGACTCCATTTCCTGTTTCATGGCTTTGAGCCATAGTTCCTTTTCAGGGCTAGCCATTGCCTATTTGAAAGACAACGGATCATAATCACTAGTGTCACCAACAACCATATTGGTTTCACCATCCAAACCATAGCGAACTGGGTTCTTCGAAACCCTCCCACTACAACGAGGCTTCGTGACTGTTTGCTCAGGAACAGTGGTAATTTCTTCATTTAAATCGACTTGCCTTTGTTGTACATGAAGAGTTGGAATTTCATCATCAACTTGCGTTGATGACGATGGAACATTGGTTGGAGTCAATTCTTTAACCATCTCCTCTAAAACTACTTTGCTGCGAGGTTTAAAGTTTTGGACATAGTCATTTTCCAGAAAAGTAGCATTTGTAGAAGTAAACACTTTCTTTTCTGAATGACTATAGAAAATTCCACCCCGAGTACCTTTAGGATAGACAACAAACATTCAAACTTCAGCTTGCGGTTCTAGCTTTCCCTCCTTTTTCCTCAGGACGTGAGCGGGACACCCCCAGATTCTATAATGGCGTAAACTAGGTTCACGACCATTCCAGCGTTCTAAAGGTGTTTTGGGGATTGATTTTGACGGCACGACATTGAGAATGTCATTTGCAGTTTCAATTGCATGTCCCCAGAACGAAGTTGGTAGAGTTGAATGACTAAGCATGCATCTAACCATTTCCAATAAAGTTCTGTTTTGGCGTTCCGCTACACCATTTTGTTGCGGAGTACCTGGGGCAGTAAGTTGTGATAAAATCCCAAGTTCAGTTAAATGATCTTGGAACTGCATATCCAAATATTCTCCACCCCTATCAGATCGCAAGATATTTAACATTTTACCTAATTGGTTCTGAGCCATTGCTAGGAATTCCTGAAACTTTGAAAATGTTTATGATTTCCTATGCATTAGGTAAAGACATGAGTATCTAGAGTAATCGTCAATAAAAGTGACGAAATACTCAAAACCACCCCTGGCTTGTATATTCAAAGGTCCACAAACATCTGAATGCACAAGACCAAGTGGTTCTTTGGCCCTATCACCCTTTGTAGAGAATGGACGCTTGGTCAATTTGCCTTCTAGACAAGATTCACAGACAGGTAATTCACCTAAGGTGAGTTCCCTCAAAGGTCTGTCTTTTGTAAGTCTTTGAATCCTATCATAGCCAATGTGACCTAGTCTCAAGTGCCATAAATACATCATATTATTGTTATCGGTGTTTTGACGTTTATTTGTCCTAGGTTTAGCTACTTTGAATAAATCATTGTTAAGAGCGAGGGGTTCGTTAGGTCGCAGAATATAAAGCCTGTTTTCCAAACATGCAATACACAATTGTGATCCATTGAAAGAAATAGATATATTAAAACTTGTGAAAGTCATAACAAATCGTTCTAATTGCAACATGGAAACTGAAATTAAATTTCTACTAAAATCCGGAATAAAATATACATCTTTTAAAATTAAAAATTTATTTCTGAACATCAGACGAGCTCTTCCTCTTGCTTGGACCGCAACGATCGCTCCGTTTCCAACTCTAAGCTTTAAGCCGCCTTGGTTCACTTCCTCCCACAATTCAAGAAACTGTAAAGAGTTACAAACATGGTTAGTAGATCCAGAATCAATAATCCAATAGAGTTATCATTCTCTAAAACACATGTTTCCAAGATAAATGAACTATAATCATTACCTTTGTTTTTATCTGCTAGAAACTTGGGGCAATCTTGTTTCCAATGCCCTTTCTCTTTGCAGTGAAAACATTTACCTTTACCTTTCTTGTTTTTCTTGTTTTTCCCCTTAGGCATCTGTGCACTTGGTTGTGCACTCACCTTTGTAGCCTTTGCAGGCTTGGGGTTGTTGTTTTGCCCACCTTTCCTCTTGTTTCCAGCTTTTGAAGGCGAAGCTTGGTTAGCTTCAGCCTTAGCTGGATCAGCAACAGTAGTAGTAGTTGTCTTCTTTTCTCCTCCCTTACTAGGTCCGCCCATGATAGACTCAAAATTTTGAAGCTCATTCATGAGCTGCATCAGACCATAGTTGAGTTTATTCAACACATAGTTGGTGGTGAATGGAAGGAAAGCTGGAGAAAGATTGTTGAGGATTAAGCCAACTTTAGTTTCCTCATCTATTATGGCTCTGTGCAGTTCAGCTTCTTGAAAGTAGTTTGTCATCTTGATCAGGTGATCACGAACATGTTGAGAAGGTGCCATTCGAGCATTGGCATATTTCTTTGTGGCCCCAAAACGAGTCTGCGCTAACTTGGCACCAAACATGTCTTGGAACTGATCCATGATTTCGTAGGCTGTCTCAACATTCTCCATCTTTGTCTTGAGAGTGTCGACCATACTAGTCAACATGTAGTACCGCGCCTTATTGTTAGCCACCTGCCAACACTCATACTTGTCTCTCACAGTCTTGGTAGCTCCTTCAACTGGAACTTCAGGGGATTCCTTAGTCATGACGAACTTGGAGTTGTCACCTATCAACACAATGTTGATGTTTTGCTTCCATTTAAGGAAGTTTTCTCCAGTGAGTTTCTCCATCGAAAGTTGAGAAAGGATGGGAGTAGACACAGCCATAACTCAAAACTAAAAATTACCAATAAAATAGAAATCAATCACATTTGCTCAATAAAACTTCTATTCACACAAATTTCAAGAAATAGCACAACATATATAAAAATTATGTAAGATATGAGAAAAAATACCAAAAACAATCATATCTCTATTTCTTTAGGTTTTTAACTAATCTATGATATCCTTGTCCCAGTTGGCGAGAGTAAAAAATACCACTAGTTAAATAGAGTTGTAAACTCATTTAATAATGGACACCATTATTAACAACCTACTATTCGATCAAAATAGGAAAATAAAATCTCTTATTTTATGAGCTAGACCCACGGTTTCAATAATCATAGATTTAGTCCTAGTAGTCACCGTAGGGGTGAGTCTAGTAGAATTTGATCTATAATTATCTATCTTTCGAGATCTAACCTTGTCAAAATAACTAATGAACACCTTCCGTAGGGGGACGAATCAAAGCGCCTCGAGGCCCCATTAAGCTATTGACTATGTTAAACCAACGGTGGAGATCGAATAAAATTCTTAAAATAAGCTCATTATAAAATTAAAATTAGTATTTTTATTATTTATTTTTAGAAAATTAATGACTATGGTTTTCCAAAAAAAAAATTAAACAGATTAAAATTTTTAAAACCAAAGTCCTATAATTTCTTATTAATTCTAAAGTGTCACATTGAAACAAATTCAATTAATTTAGAATTAATTTGTTGCTAATCAATATTTAGGTTTAACTAATATAATGAACCTATACAATTAAGTCCAACTCAGGTAAATGGGACTTCACAATTGGGCTCGTATGGAGGAGGGCTGGGTCCAGTATGTCGTTCCCACTACAACTGCCCCCTATCTGCCATACAAGGTCCAAAAGACAGGAATTTAAACCTTCGTTTTATTAATTGTTATTAATTGATTAGGCCCATTATAGTCATGCAAAGCAAATGGACCTTCACAAGTGGAATCACCCATAAGAGAGGAATTTAAACTTTACATTTACCAGGAATTCAAAATGTCCATATCTCATATGGAATGTAGTCTTTGCTATGTCCTCCTCTGTAATGCTTAACTGGTGGTAGTCAGACCAAAGGTCGATCTTAGAGAATACCATCTTCCCATGTAGCTTGTAAAATAAATCATCGATCCTGGGCAGTGGATACTTAATCTTAATGGTCAACTTATTCAACTCTCTGTAATCAATGCACATCCTTATGGATCCATCCTTCTTTTGACGAACAACACTGGAGCACCCTATGGAGAAAAACTAGGTCTGATGAATCCTAAATCCAGTAACTGAATCTTGAGTTCCTTAAACTCTGATGGAGCCATTCTATATGGTGTCCTAGCTACTGGCTCCACCCTTGGCGCCAAATTTGTAATGAATTCGATCTCTTGGTGTGATGGAAACCCTGGCAAGTCTGTTGGGAATACATCAAGAAACTCGCATACCAATGTGGTCTCATCTGGTCCAACCGAAACAATCCTAGAGGTATCCTCTATGTTTGCTAGGAATCCTATGCAACCTTCTTATGTTAGGTCTCTACCCTTCAGTGGAGAGATCGTAGGTACTTATGGTCCACTCACTATTCCCACAAATACAAAGGGTACCTCCCCTTCTAGTTCAAATGTCATCATCCTTTGCTTGCAGTCTATCGTTGCCCCGTACTTTGATAACAAATCCATCCCCACAATCATATCAAAGTCATCCATCGCTAGCTCAATCAGATCCACAGACAACTCCCAACTGTCTATCTCTACTGGAAATGTTCTAATCCATCTCCTTGAGACTACATGTTCCCTAGTTGGCAATAAAATCCTCAATCCCCTAGCATACACATCACAAGGCCTACACAAATGATTTATCACTCTAGCAGATACAAACAAATGAGTTGCTCCTGAATCAATCAATGCAGTAAATGAAGAACTAGCACTAACAATCTGACCTATCATGAACTAGGGACTAGCCTCAGCCTCGATCTGGGTCAAGGTGAATACCCTGGCTCGAGTGAAGCTGTCGCTCTTCTTCTGTTCTTCTTTTCAACCCTGTGGGCAGACCATTCTCAGATGACTAACATTCCCACAAGTGAAGCAAGCTCTGACTCTACACTCTCCTTGATGTCATCGCCTGCAATGAGGACACTCTGAGAGGTTCCTCTAGTTGTCTCTCTTGCCCTGACGGCCACTGAAAGCATCCCATGCCCTCCGATCTAAACAAGGAGGAATAAAAGAATCTAGGACCTTTCTATTCTGCTCACTGGGGCCACTACCCTGGCTAGAACAAGTGAAAAGTAGGCACCATTCTCCGACCATTGCCCTTACTCCATATCTGATCCTCGACCCCCTCAACAGTAAGGGCCTTCTCCACTACCTGTGCATAGGTGGTTGTAACGACCCAAATTCGCTAATAAGGCTTAAGGGCCTTAATTAGTATGCCTGGAGGGCATAATGGAGATTATGTGTGATTTTAATAGAGAGAGTTTTTAAGTTAGTGGAATTTGTAGAATATCAAAAAAGTCTGAAAAAGAAGGGAATACAAAGAGGGAAAACAGAGAGAGTTTCTCTAAGTCGGTTTACACTTTCCTTCACCTGTTTCTTGAGAATTTCTGGAGTAAAGCTTAGAGGAGAGCTGGGATAACTAAACATCAAGGATCTTGACCTAAGACTAAGGAATTGGCAGAGGTTTAGCAGGGTTTCACTAACACTTGAGGTAAGATTCTAGAGTTCATCCATTTCTGTTTCTGGTTTTTAAGTTGTGGTACTTGAGTTGAATTGAATGGAACTTTGGGGAATTCAGGCTTAAGGCTGAGGAGTAGCAAGACAAGGGAGCCTAGGGATAGCTTGTTGGCGAAATTCTATCAAAGGTATGAATTCTAAGCTCTAATTCTGATGTTCAGCTGGTTTATGTTGGGTTTTAGTGTTTTGAGGTGGCTACGGTGAATTTTGGGTTTGTGATTGCATGTGCTTGGGTTTTAGATGTTTAGGGTGCTTGGGATGTGTGGAGTGTGGTCATGAGGTTGTTTTCAAGTTTGGGTAAGAGTTGGAAGAGGTTTGGTTGAGGTTGGCTCGAGAAAATCGCGCAAGGGAAATTTTGGTGCTGGGCTGTCTGTGACTAGCGCTAGCCTTTGGGCGCTGTAGCGCTAGGCCATTTTGCTGGAAGGGTTTTGGCTTCTGTATGTAGCACTAGATCACCCTCCCAAGAGCGCTGTAGCGCTACCCTGCCTTCTGAAGGGGAGTTTAGGGTAATTTGCAAGGGTTTTTGACCTAAGGTTTGGGGTTTGGTTCCACAACCTTGTTTGGTGGAACTAGGACATCCCGGGGGCTCGGGATTGGCCCCGGGGCTAGGTTTTGAACTTGAGGGTTGATGTTGACTTTGGCCATGATTGTGTTTAGGTGAGCGCTAGGGCTCGAGTGGGATCGTGCTCAAGGAGTCGAGGGATCAAAGCTATTGAATTGAAAGGTAAGAAAACTGCACCTGGTTATATGATTGTGATGGGACTAAGTGCTTCCGAGAATTGTATCATGTCAATGTTGGTATCACGCCATGGGACATGTAAAAGCGGCCAAAGAGTGTCGTACATACTAATAGCGCACAGAGCGCGACTCGGCCACTGGGAGCCACGAACACTGGGATAACAGAGGGAGCAGCCTGTGAGCGCTAGCCCTGGTTATCGTTTATAAACTGTGCATGTTATGTGTTGATATACCTAGTATGTGGAATACTTGACTATATTGAATGGTTATTCGACTGAGGCTATGTGATGCAACGTGAGATATTGACTTGTCTGATAATTGCTTATGCTTTGTTGATATTGTGTTTTCTTGCTGGGCCTTGGCTCACGGGTGCTACGTGGTGCAGGTAAAGGCAAGGGCAAGTTGGACCAAGCCTGAGGTGGAGAGCTCCGAGGTGAAATGTACATAGCCCGCTGTTCGATCACCACGATCGAGGAGTGGACTAGGACAGAGTTTACCTAACCGCTTGATTTGCCTTAGCATGGCTGAATATTGTACCTGAGTCTTGCAACTTTTGTAAATGATCTTTAAACTTGTATTTTTGGGATCCCGTATAAACAAATAGTGTTTCTTAATGAAAAATGTGACTTTTGAGACCAAAATGCTTTAACCCTAGTTCCTTTGAAACTTTTGCAACACAATTTTAATTAAATGACTTGATTAGCAAGTCCGGCACTTTATAAACACACAATGTAACGGTCTTGGCTATCCAGGGCGTTACAATTATCATCTCATTTCTTGTCATATTTTTGACTTTGTGTTGTTGCCGAAATCGAGGGTCAACATTCTGGTGCTTTCATTGAAAGATTGATAAAAAAACTGTAAGAAAATCTAATGGCAAAGACATCCAAGAGAGATGGACAGACCGCTGGCGCTGCATCATCCAAACCTCCTCCCCCAAATGTGGCTGAGAATGAACCACATTTAGAGTTTGAAGAGGAGGAGTTAGATTCAGAAATGCTGAGGGCAACATTGGGGATGTTGCAAACGAGTTGGCCAATCTGAGGGCCAATCAGGACAACACAGCAGAGACAATGGCACTGTGGAAGAGAGAAATTGAACGTCAGTGCTAGGAGCTGAGGAGCAGTAGGCAGACATGGACCATCGGTAGAGGGATGCCATGGCAGCTCTTGAAGCAGCCATTCAATTGGCTCGAAGTCAGGCTGTACCAGCCTCTCAGCCAGATCAGCCATCGAGTGTGCCACCTTAGCGGGCTCCCAATTCTAGTCCTCCACTCCAGCCAGCAAGCCCTCAAAGGCCGGAGTAGCCACCTATGGCTTAGGATGATGCCCCAGCTAGGGATCCTGAGCAGCAGCCTCCATCTCAGGCTGGTCGAGGCAATCTCCAGCACTAGAGGCAGAATAGGGTCAGGCAGCCACCCCGCAGCCCTAGACGCCCAGGGGACGAAGAACCAAATCCACCGAGAATGGGGCAGCGTCCTTCTGCCAACAGAAGGCATTACGAGTCGGGCTCTGCGGTCACGGGTCCCCCACGACATAGTAATGCCCAGGGACACAACAACCAGTACAGGCCCCCCTAACGCTCGGGAGAGACCAGACCGAGGAGGAAATAGTGTGAACAGTTAGTCACGCCGTAGTTAGCCACAGTATAGAGGTGGCCATGACTATAATGAAGCCGATTTTGGCAGAGGAAATGTTGGTCGGAGGAATGAGGAAAGAGGTGGTGGTAGAAGCCCCTACCTATAGAAAATAGGCCAGCAAGCCATAACGTTGGGGGGCAACCCAGGCAACAAAACATCTTCGATCGACTAGGAGTTAGCGAGCAGAGACGCAAGAATGATGATTTGAGGGACGTACTCAATGACCGTCGTGAGAGGCACGATGAGTACGCTCCCCCGGCACCGGTCGCCCCAGCAATCCCAGAAGTGGTTCATGCTCAGAATGATGGCCTCAACTAGGCAGTACAACAGCTGGTCGGGGGACGAACATCCCTCATAGAGTATGATAGGTGGAGGGGCACTCCGTTTGTACAAAGGATTGCTGCGGCTGAAACCCCCAGTAAATTCAAGATTTCGACACTGCCAAACTTTGATAGGTATGGAGACCTAGTATCTCACGTTAACAAATTTGAGATACAAATGGATATACCAAAAGTGTCAAAAGATGCCCACTGCAGGATCTTCCCCGTGACATTATTTGACACATCCCAGGAGTGGCTCTTCAAGTTCCCTCATGCTAGTATAGTATCTAGGGAGATGTTCATGAAGGAATTTTATGGACAATTCTATGCGGGTCGCGTACACCCCACAGAGGCCAACCAGTTGATCGAGATACGCCAAAAGGAGGGATAGCCCATAAAGGAGTATGTCCAGCGTTTCAAGCGAGCAGCGGCTAGAGCCAAGACAGTGGGTGATGAAGGCAAGATGATGGCCCTAACTGCTGGGGTTAGGCGCCATTCACCCCTCTGGAGTAGCCTAAGAAAGAATGGGGTAAGAAGTGCCCAGGAGTTTTTGGATCGGGATGATCGATATATCAAGCTCAAGGACGCGATTGCCAATGAGGGGAAACAACAGTGGTTAGAAAAAAAACAAATCATTTTCACGAAGTTGGACGCAAGCCACATTCAATTCCCACATAATGACCCACTGGTGGTAACCGTGCAGCTCGCTAATTGAAGGTGCGAAAGATATTGGTAGAAAAAGAAAGCTCAGTAAATGTGCTTTTCAGGTCCACCCTAGAAAAGATGGGATTATTTGTGACCGATCTAAAGGCAATCCTAATGACATTGTACAAATTTTCAAGTGAAGGGATGATAGCCATATGAACAATCAGACTAGTGGTTACGCTAGGGGATGATGAACGAACTATTACTTAAATACCTAAGTTCATGATAATTGATTGTCTTGTTGTGTATAACACAATTTTGGGATGACCCACAGTGATGGTTTTTGAAGCCATCACCTCAATCCGACACCTGGCATTGAAGTTCCCATCAACCACGGAGATATGCATGATACGTGGAGACCAGCTCGCCACCCGAGAATGCTACATCGTAGTATTGAAAGGAAAATAACAACCTAGGGAACATGCGATGGTCATAGACAAAGAAGGTGAGGAGTCCCAGGTAATGGAAGTTACCCATGGATCAGAAGAACCTTTAGAATGAGGCAATGGGGTCGCCAACCAAGACGACATTGACAAATAAATAGGTGAGGATAGATCTACGCTCAAAGTTATAGAGGAGGTCAAGGAGATCAGTATCGACCCAGAAACACCTTGAAGAGTTATAAAAGTCGGGAAAACTCTGGGAGTAGATTTGAAGGAGTTGGTCAAATTCTTGAGGAAGAACCTAGACGTATTCTCCTTGCCGCATGAAGATATGGTGGGAATCAGTCTTAGTATAATAATGCATACTTTGAACATGGACAAGAATGTGTCTGCAATGTCCCAAAAAGAATGGGTTTTAGGGAAAGTATGGTCAGAAGCATTGGAAGAAGAAGTAGTTCCCCTACTTTAGTGTTGATTCATGAGGGAAACAAAATACCCGATCTGGGTTGGTAACCCTGTTCTGGTCCTAAAGCCAAACGAGAAGTGGAGAACTTGCATTGATTTTTCCAATCTAAAAAAATATTGTCCTAAGGACTGTTTCGCATTAAAAAGAATTAATCAGTTGGTAGACGCCACGGCCGGTAACAAGCTCATGTCTTTCATCGAAGCATATTCTAGATATAACCAAATCGCGATGAACCCTGCAATCAAAGACCATACCAACTTCATGACTGAGCATAACGTATACTACTACAAAGTTAGGCCATTTGGGAAGAAGAATGTGGGTGCTACGTACCGACGATTAGTTAATAATACGTTCGCTAACCAGATTGGGAGAAACATGGAGGTGTATGTCGATGATATGCTCGTTAAATGAAAGACTGCCAATAACACTGTATCTAACATGGAAGAATATTTTGGCGTGCTAAGGAGGTATGACATGAAGTAAAATCCCCAAAAGTGCACTTTCGATGTTTTGTGGGAGAGTTTCTGGGGATTATAGTCAACAGAAGGGGGATAGAGGAAAATCGAAAGAAAATAAAATTGTTGTTGGAAATGCCTTCACCTAGGTCCCGCAAGGAAGTAAAAAGTTTAACCAGAAAAGTGGGGGCCCTAAACCGCTTCGATTTAAAATTCACTGACAAGTGTCTCCCATTTTACAACTTCCTCAATGGAAAAAAGAAGTTCGAGTGGACTGAAGAATGCGAACAATGATTTCACGACCTGAAAGCTCATCTGGCTGAACCTCCCGTATTATCAAAACTAGGGTATGGGGAATATCTGTTTCTATATCTGACCATGAAGAAAAATGTGGTCAATGATGTGTTAGTTCGAGAGGAAAATCAGGCACAGAAACTAGAGTATTATGTAAGTAAAAAACTTCTCGGAGCTGACTCTCGATATCCATTAATAGAAAAGCTCGCCTTCTGTCTTATTTTGGCTTCTAGGAAGCTCATACTGTATTTTTAGTCCCACACTATCCACGTCTTAACTAAACAACCTTTAAGGTAGGTTTTTCAAAAACCTGAAACGTTGGAGGTCTACTAAAATGGGCCATCGAACTCAGCCAGTTCGAATCAGTCGACATTTTTCACAAATTATATATGCCACGGACAACAATCAAGAGTCTAGCCCTCGCTGATTTTGTGGCCGAGTGCACAAGTTTTTAGGACGAGTCGATAAGGGAATCAGAGAAGAAATTGTGGATCATCTAATGAAAATGGATCAGGAGCTGGGATAATTTTAATCTCACCTGAAGGGCATAGATTCCATACAGCTCTCAGGTTCATATTCGAAGCATCCAACAATGAAGACGAATATAAGGCCTTATTGGCAGGGCTAAGGGTGGGGAGAAAGCTAAAATCAAAGGTGATCCAATGTTATAGTGATTCTCAGCTCGTAGTCAAAAAGATATTGGGGGAATACGAAGCTCGCGATTAAGGGCAAGTTGTCTGAATTTGAGTTTAGTTCTGTTGAACAAGTACCCCGCGAGCAGAATTCCAATGTCGATGCTCTAGCTTCACTTGCGACCTCCAAAGAGGTGGATACACTGAATGTAGTTATGGTGGAAATCTTGGAAAGCCCGAGCATAATAGAAGAATCGTTTGAGGTCAGAATGATTGACATAAAATTGACCTGGATGACCCCCATAGTGGAGTATCTCACAACCGGAAAGTTACCTGATGATCGAAAGGGCACAAGAAAGCTACTATATCAAGCTCCACTATATGTTATAGTTGAAGGAAATCTATATCGACGAGGCCATTCGCTACCTCTCCTGCGGTGCATTCTGCCTGAGGAAGCGCAAACTATCTTGCAAGATATACAAGAAGGCTTCGGCGGAGACCATGCTGGGGGAAAAACCTGGCTTTGAAGGTACTTAGACGGCGTTATTTTTGGCCCACGCAGACAAAGGACTCGATCTCATATGTGCATAAATGTGACAAATGAAAATGCTTCACCATAGTTGCTCGAGCTGCTCCCAACGAGCTAACCATGATCTCATCCCCTTGCCTATTTGTAGTATGGGGAGATCCCGTGGGTACTCTGGGCCTATAGAACCGCACATGGAACCTCCACAAGACATACCCTTTCTTCTCTGACCTTTGGAAGCGAGGCTATGCTCCCGATTGAGGCGCTGGTGATGACCCACAGACGAATGACCTTTGATCCATATCAGAACCATGAGTTACTTAGTTCATCCCTTGATCTAATCGAGGAAAAATGAGAGGCATTACAATTACAACTCCTCCATTATCAGCAGGAAATGACTCAGTATTTCAATTCAAAGGTAAAGGGACGTAGACTCAGATTAGGAGATTTTGTTCTCCGGAGGGTGTTTTTGGCAAGTAAAGATCCCAAGGACGGTGTGCTAATGCCGAACTAGGAAGGACCATACGAGATCGTGCAGATCCTGCGCAAAGGGACTTCCAAGCTAGCCTAGTTAAGTGGAGAAATTCTTTTCGAACCTGGAATGCCCTACACCTCAAAAAGTACAATGCTATTAAGCAGAGTAAAACCCCTGGATATGACCAAGTCTGAGGCCTAATTTTTAACAAGTACAATGCTATTAGCCTGGAAAATCGTGGATAAACCTAAGATCTCGACTAAAATTAGTTACTTGAGCAATTAAAAATATATTCCAATCTAGACTATGGGGAAGACAAATTGATCACAAGTTAAATATGTATTCAAAAGCATACTTTTTTCTCAAGGAAGGAAAAAAATTGATCTGATCCCAAAGGCGATTGTTTTTGTCCTTAGGGACTTAGATACAAAACATAAAATTATAGAAAGAAATCATTGAGGTCCGTCGACTCGCTCGGAGGAGGTCACTTCCTCGCCTTCCCTATCAACAACATCAGAAGCTTCGACGGTCTGAGAGGGTTCTTGTGAGAATCGAATCTTGAAATTTGCAAGATAAGGTTCCCAAAACACTTACTGCATGAAAGTTAAGTTCCCATCTTGATTAAAAGCACAGCACTGGTAAAGCATCTCCTCCATTTGATTCGATGACTCTACAATCTCTGACCTCACCCTCTCAGCTACCTCCTTGGCATTGGCCTCAACCTCGTCAAGCTTCTTTTTTAGCCCCTCATTCTCAACTTGCAGTTGGTCCAGGTGATGACTCACTTTCATGACCTGATTCTTAGCAATTCGCTCTCCTTCCTTTGCAGATCGCTCATTCTCCAGAGAGTAAACCAATGCGACATTGGCAAACTACTCGCTCTCTTCGGCGGGACTAAGGGAGGCATGGAGCCCATCATTCCTAGCTCGAGCCAAAGCAATTCCATGCAGTTTAGCTCGGATAGACTGCAAAAGGAAAAGGCAAGTCAAGGTTTGTTTAAAAAAAAGACAGAGAGAAGAAGTGCTAGAAGAATGAAAGGGGCTCACAGTGAGGTTCATCCACATAGCGGACTCGAGAACATCTTCCGGAGTATGCTCCTCCATGGCCCTTAGATTCTTGGAAGTGGCTCTATACACATGGCCCACCATATGGCTCGCCATCTCGTATACGATCCCCCAAAACGCCTTAGGGATAATTGTTGGATCGAGTGGCTTTACTGGGATCTAAATGGAGGGAGCTTCAAGTTGGATCACTTGAGGAAGCGAATTAGGGACAAGTCGAGGAAGAGGAGGCAGAGCCTGGAGAACTGTGACCCCTCTCACCGAATTTGAAGGTTGAGTCTATAGTTGTTGTTCCCAAGTGGAGCTGGCACCTTTGTCTTTGACTGGAGACTCGGTGTAGGTCCTAGTCTTGTAGGGGTATTTCTTTGGTAAATTAGGCCTCTTCACCATGGGCCCAGCTATGGCTTTGCCAGACTTAAAGGCACTCCTTAGATCTGAGGTGTCTTGCAAGTCCATCTCTTCCCTTGAAAAGGAACGAGCAGGAGATTCAAATACAAGGGATAGTAAGTCAAAGTAATGCAAACACAAGAACAAGAGAAAGAACCATACTCTCCGAGCTAGGGGAGAAATCTACTACGATCAGCTCCGGGTTATGGACTGGACTAGGAATCAGCTCTTGTTGACGTGGTTTTTCGCCAACAATGTATTAAGAAATAATAAGGGCATATTAGAGCTTTATGGTAAACCGTAGAGAAAGTAACAAGAATTCACTCAAGAATACATAACTTTTACGTGGTTCGGTGGTTAAAATCCACGAGTCACTATTATTACTACTTCTCCCACTATTTTGGCAGAGTTTCGCTATTACAGAATAATCATTTTTTTTTTCTTTTTTCTGTCCAACATTCCCAATATTTATAGGGGAATTTCATGGAGAGGTTTGGGTAACCGTGTGGGTCAATCACACATTTACATAATGTCTATATTGAATACAAATAATTCCCATTTATATGGGGATATGATTTAATAATAGAATAAATATGTTCCTGGTATCTCTAATAATAAATATGACAGACTAGTCATAAATAAACGTATAAACATATCTCGAGTCTTTGGGGAGCCCAGAAAAAGCATCATAGTTGAATCGTCACGAGCTAGATATCTCCTCCAAACTCGTGCTTCCAGAGATACCTGATTCTGAGCTCTTGCTTAACATCCATCATGTTATTAGTTTGTGATAAACTCAAGACGCGTAACACCATGTGTGATATTTATGAATCCCGAGCTGTCCATATGAATAATAAGCAGGTCTTCTACTTGGTCATTATTCCGTGTTATCTGCCAACTGTACCCGAGCTGAGTGAATGAACTCGTGCTAAAAATAGGGTACAACATTTGCCCCCCAAGCTCCTGCTCATGTATGATGTTGTCATTTGCTGACCTACACATTAGAGGCTTTTAGACTTCTGCTACATAAAACCATGCCTGCCTACTACTTGAGAACTGGACAAGTAGTCTGCTGGAATTGGCGTCTGTTCGGGATTCGAGGACTGCAATAATTATTTTGTCAACTTTTTTCCGCCATCTGGTCTATTTAATCTTTGAACTTGGATCTCGAGATACCCCAATTGGATGGCCCAAATTGATTTTTTTAGTTTACATATAAATAGGGTGATTAGATTTCAAACCTCACCACCTTTGCATTTGAAAATTTCCCATTTCTAAAATCTTAAGCTTCCCTTCTTCTTCCCTAGAATCCCCAAAACTGTTCATCGTGCTCATTCATTCAGAAGCTTTCCAGGAGCTTTTCTTGATCTGAATCTACATCTCCGATCATCGAACACATTTTCTTTAAGTATCTCATCCTTTGCTTTGAATGGATTTCTTTATTCTTTATGATCCAAAGAAACTTCTTTTTCTTCCTTTTAGCAATATTCATCCTTCGGTATTGTTAGACTTTTTATGAATGCCAATAGAGAATAGGTTTTGGATTTATGGTCCATAAGTGAAACCGAATATGTTTTTATAAAAATAGTATCCATAAAACTGGATAAATTTCTGGGTTAATCTGGGGTAGTTCTAATGACAATTAGGTTTAGAGAATACATGTTTGTGGCATAGAAATCGTAACGTCTCTAGGTTAAAAACTAGGTAGCTTAAGGGTTACGATTCCTTAGGCGGTTTTGCACTAAACTGCCTTACAGAGGAAAGTAGTCACCTGACATTTCTGACACATGGATCCCTAAATATCAGGGGACTGTTAAGAAACTGAGGCGCGTAGCTTTGGATATTGCGTGGCACCACAAGAATTACCCCTTTCATCCTTTGTACCCTCGCGACATAGTTATAGATCATCTTAGGTCTCCTACTAACTAGGCCGCTTTGTTGCCAGGCAATCTGATGGCACCTCCCAAGAAGAAATTCGTGAGCTCATCTACCCAACGCAATGACATAGGGAAGCAGGTTGCCACTGACTCTCCTATTCCGCACTTCGGTCCGATTGTGGAGAAAGAAGTTCTTGTCGACCCCAACGCATTCTTCGAGGCTGAGCACATATTCTCGAAAATTAAGACTCAAAGGAAGGTGAATAAAATCCTGTTAAGTCACAACATCGAGATGGGAGTTGGCGGTCTCCTGGCCCAACCTGCATTCGAAGGGGAACGGAGCTGTGCTCATTTCCAAGATGACTATGCAGCCTGGAGCGATGAGCATTTGAAGGATGGGGCCTTCCTTCCCCTGGATTAGTATTTTGTAGACTTTTTAAACTACATAAAATAGGCTCCTTTCCAGCTCCCCCCAAATTCATATAGACTTTTGGCGGGGCTGAAATATCTGTTCTTCAGGCACGAGTGGGAGGTCCCTTCTCCAACAGATATTTTGTTCATTTTCTCTCTCAAAGCAAGCCCCGACCAGAGAGGACGAGGTGACGGGTTTCTCTACCTCACACGATTTCCTAGCTCCACCTCTGTCATCGATCTTCCCAGCCATCCAAATGACTATAAAGATTTATTCTTTATGTCAAATGGCTTCAAGAATTGCGAACATCGGTACTTCAACCGTCCTCATGAGTCTTCAACCTTTACAAATTCAGCTTGTGAATTTTTTTTTCCTTGAAATATATATTTTTTAAAAACACGTCCTAATTGAGTTTGTTTTTCATGCAACCATATTTGCCAGGAAGGAAAAATTAGTAACCCTTGGGGGTCAGTACGAGAAATTGTCCAGACTTTCCCTCGGGGAAAAAGATTATCGTCAGGTCATGAATGACGTCATGATGCTGGCCTGTCAGCTGATCAGTGAGGGTCAGACACTAGCTCTGAGGACCCAAGCTCCCCTTCCAGTGATCCCCGAGGTTCCCTCCTCACAAGAGGCTCTGCAAACTGTCGAGGACACTGATGAAGAGGAGGTCGAGGTGCCTCTCGTTCGGAAAAGACGGGCTCTTGAAGCTAATCAGCGACCTGATCCTGACCGGGCTACTTTTGGGGAAGCAGCCGGCCGCTCCGGCCAAGGTATCCCATACCCTTTTAGGGAGTTAGACCGAGATGCTGCTAGTTTTAGGTTCATACGTTTTAACCCCAACCAACTAGTTAGTTGCCACCCCACTGACCCGGACCTAAATTTAACTCTCCTTCAATGCTTAAATCGTTTAGTAGTACGTTATGAACACATTTATCCCACTCACACCTTTGTAGTTGACAACACGCTAAACTTTAGGTCTTCTATTTTTGAAGAGTATAGAACCAACCTTAGGACATGGCCTTCTTTGCTCCAAGGAGAATTTGCTCCAGGGTTTGGGCAATATGTAGACGAATCCATCCTCAAGGAAGGACCTGAGCCCCCTAGGATTTTAGATATTATATCCTTAGATTCTCCCTCCCCTCCATTAATCCTAGGGCTGGAGGTAATGCCTAGCCTAGATCATACACCCGAGCTGGTGAAAATAGACTCCTCCCCCAGCCTAGAGGGTAGGATCTATATTTCCCCATTTTCTTTACATGCCTTTGAAACATAACTTTTGTGAATTAACTCCCTTTGTATTTGTTTAGGTGGAGAGATGGAATGGATCGGAGCTCCCGACCTACGGACTTCCTTTCAGGCTAAGAAAACTGGAGCGGGCCCCATCGTGAAGAGGTCCAGAGTTGCGAAGAAGACCGTCCCTAAGACGGGAGACACTACAAAATCCCCCTCTAAGGGTAAAGACACGAGCTCCTCTCGAGAGCCAGCTTTGGTGACTATTATCGTTGTTGAGCAACTTCCTCCTCCTCCTCCTCGAAACATGCCTCTACCTTCCCAAGTCTTTCAAACTAAGGCCCCCATCGTCCGAATACTGGGAGAAACACAAGACCTGGAAAAAGATCCCCGAGGCCTTTCGGGGTATAGTATATGACACTGTGACTCATATGGTGGGTCACGCATACAAAGCCAGTGTGAGGGACTTGAGGTCCATAGAAGAGCGCAGCCCGGAGGACGTTCTCGAATCTGCCATGGGGATGAACCTCACCATGAGTCCTTCTCCCATAACTAGTTTTTTCCTTTTTTGTTTAATATGTTCTTCCTCTTCTTTTTTTATTTGAAATTGTTTTGTTATTCTGTAGTCCTTCCTGGCCCAATACTAAAGCATAGCTCATGCTAAGGCAAGAAATGAAGAGATTTGAGCCGAGCTGGCCACCGCCAAGGCCGCCTTGAATGCTACTCAGGAAGGTGAGCAAGCCGCCAAAGCTACCTTGACAGATGCTCGGAAGAATGAGCATGCTGCTAAGGCTGCTCTTACCTCTCACCAAGAATGCGAGCAGGCAGCAAAGACCGCAGAATCGAACCATCCTGCCGAACAACTTTAGGTCAAGATTGGTGAGCTCAAAGCAAGCTACTTGAGGTCGAAGTTAAAGCCAAGGAGGAAAAGGCAGCGTCATCATCAACCATGGAGGAGATGCTATACCATTGCTTATCTTTCAACAAGGATTGGAACTACTCTTTTATGGAACCCGGGTTGTGGGATCCGTACCTTGCCAAATTCAAGGCTCGGTTCTTGCAAGAACCCTCAGAGACTGGTGAAACTTCCAGAGCAGCGGAGGGAGATGGTGAGGAGGTCATTTCGATGGGTAGAGCTGACGAAGCCCAATGATTTAAACATAGTTCATGCTAGGTTTATTGAAAACTCGAGCTTTTAAAAAGCATTTGAATAACAAATTTTTCCAAGCTTCTAAGTTTTCAGACCTGGTTACATCCAGGGTTTTAGATGATTTAAACTTAGTTCACGCTAGGTTTATTGAAAACTTGAGCTTTAAAAAGTCGTTGAATAATCAATTTTTCCAAGCTTCTATGTTTTTCGACCTGGTTATATCTAGGGTTTTATATGATTTAAACTTAGTTCGCGCTAGGTTTATTGAAAACTCGAGCTTTAAAAAGCCGTTCATTAATCAACTTTTCCAAGCTTCTAAGTTTTCTAATATTAACTGAGCAGGCTTAATTTTAACAACCTTGGTTATGTGCCCCCCAAGTAACCAGAATGTATAAAATTTCTTGGTTGCTTTTAAAAAATATGAGAACACGAGCTTGCAATAACAACACTAAGAAGTAGTTATTTAACAATCCATCTATTATTTAATCGAAATGACTTTTATAAATAAGCCTTACATTGATGGATGTACTATTGATAATACTTTTTCAAATGCAGAGCATTCCAGGTCTGTGGGACTACTTCCCTTCAATCGAGCTATCTTGAACCTTAACTCACGCAGGAATTCTACGACCTGGTATGGTCCCTCCCAGTTCAGGCCTAATACACCATCCTTGGAGTCTTTATTTGCCACCCCTTTGAAGAACTAGGTAGCCCAATCCAAATATGTGCCCCTTAACTTTATAATTGAAATAGTGAGTGATTTTTTGTGGATAATGGGCGAGCTGTAACTGTGATTCTTTTCATTTTTCTTCGATCAAATTGAGAGATGCATTAAGTAGCCCGTCATTCCGTTCTTGATTAAATTTCCCTTGCCTGTGAGTAGCTACCATGGCTTCGACGTGAAGCAAGGCCTCACTTCCAAAAGATAAAAAAAAAGGAGTATGCCCCATGGAGGTTCTGTGAGAAGTTTGGTAGGCCCAAAGTACTTTCAGGAGCTGTTCGGGCCATAGTCTTTTGGCTTCGTCTATCCTCTTCTTCTGGCTTGCCTTAAGGTTTTTGTTTATAGCCTCGACCTGGCGGTTGGCTTGTGGGTATGCTACCGGCGAGAAACTCTTCTTGATGCCACATTTTTCATAGAAGTCAGTTAAGAGATCACTGTCGAATTGTGTCCCGTTGTCTGACACGATTTTCTTAGGAAGTCCAAATCGATATACAATATTCCTCATCACGAAGTCTAGGACACTTTTTGATGTGATGGTTGCCAGAGGCTTGGCTTCTACCCACTTCATGAAGTAATCGATCGCCACCACCGTATATTGAACTCCTCCCTTACCCATAGGTAGGGAATCTATTAGAACGATTCCCCATGTTGCAAATGGCCACGGGGATGAAATCATCGTTAGCTCGAGAAACTATGGCGAAACGTTTGCATTTGTCACACTTCTGAACATACGTGATCGAGTCTGTCATTAAAGTGGGCCAAAAATAGCCATATATCAGTATCTTTAGTGTCAGGTTTTTACCCCAGCATGATCCCCACAAAAGTCATCGTGTATTTCTTGTAAAATAGTTTTGGCTTCAACGGGTAAAACGCATCGCAGGAGAGGTAACGAATGACCACGCCGATATAGGGTTCCATCTACTATTACAAACTGTGGAGCTTGATATAGTATTTTTCTCGCTTCTTTTCTGTCGTTAGGTAACTTTTCTATTGTGAGGTACTCCATTATAGGAGTCATCTAGGTCAGTCTTATGTCGATCATTCTGACCTACATCATTTCTCCTATCACACTCGAACTCTTCAAGTACTCCACAGGCACTACATTCAATGTCTCAGCCTCTTTTGTGGTAGAAAGTCATGCCAAAGCATCAACATTAGAATTTTGCTCGCGGTGTATCTATTCAAAAGAGTTGTACTCAAATTTAGACAATTCTCCCTTTACCTTAGCTAGGTAGGCTGCCATCTTGGTACCTCGAGCTTGATACTCTCCCAATACCTGATTGACCACGAGTTGGGAATCACTATAGCATTGGATGGGTTTCGCTTTGAGCTCTCTTGCTACCCTCAGTCTTGCTAGTAAGGCCTCAAATTCATCTTCGTTGTTGGATGCCTCAAATCCAAACCTCAGAGATGTATGAAAACGATGCCCTTCTGGGAGATTAAAATGATCCCAGCTCCTGATCCGTTCTTGTTTGATGATCCATCAATGAAGATTTTCCATAATTCCTGCACTGGCTCCCTCAAGAGCGCCTCTTGAAAACCGGTGCATTCAACCACAAAATCAGCAATGACATGACTTTTGATTGAGGTCCATGGCATGTACAATATCTCGAACTGGCTAAGTTCGATCGCCCATTATAAGAGACATCTTGACATTTCGGGTTTTTGCAAGACTTGCCTTAATGGTTGGTCAATCAAGACATTGATTGAATGGGAATGGAAACATGGCTAGAGCATTCTAGAAGCCAATATCATACAGAATGCCAACTTCTCTATCAGTGGATATCGTGACTCGGCTCCGAGAAGTCTCTTGCTTATATAATATACGCGTTTCTGATCGAACTAACACGGCACAGACTACATTCTCTGTCATGACCAAATAAAGGAACAATGATTCTCAAGACATAGGTTTAGATAATACCGGGGGCTCGGCTAGGGGCATTTTAGGTCATGGAATTCCTGTTCACACTCCTCGGTCTACTCAAATTTCTTGTTTCCTCTAAGAAAGTTATAGAATGGCAAAAACTTGTTGGTAGATTTTGAAATGAAGCGATTAAGGGCTGCCACCCTTCCAGTTAGGCTTTGAACTTCTGTACGCGACCTGGATGAGGGTATTTCTAACAACGACCTGATTTTCTAAGGATTCACTTCTATTCCCTTTGTGTTGACTATGAATCCCAGGAATTTTCCAGAGGCCACTCCGAAAGTACATTTTTGGGGATTCAGTTTCATGTCATACTTCCTTAATATTCCAAAACATTCTTCTAGATCACACACATGGTTATTGGCAGTTTTTGATTTGAAAAGCATGTCATCGACATACACTTTCATATTTCTCCCGATCTGGCTAGCGAACATTTTGTTCACCAAGCGTAGATATGTGGCCCCGACATTCTTCAGCCTGAAGGGCATAACTTTATAACAGTATACATTATGTTCGGTCATGAAGCTAGTATGTTCCTGGTTTGCAAGATTCATCGTGATCTGGTTATATCCAAAATACGCATCCATGAAGGACATGAGCTTGTGACATGCCCTGGCATCTACCAACTGGTCAATCCTTGGCAGTGGGAAACAATCCCTGGGACAAGCTTTATTTAGACCGGAGAAGTCGATATAAGTCCTCCACTTCCCGTTTGGCTTTGGGAACAACACGGGATTGGCGATCCAGATCGGGTGTTTTGCCTCCCAGATAAACCCGCATTTTAATAACCGAACTACTTCTTCCTCAAGGACGTCAGCTTGGACCGTT
Organism: Humulus lupulus; assembly: GCF_963169125.1. Taxonomy (NCBI): domain Eukaryota; kingdom Viridiplantae; phylum Streptophyta; class Magnoliopsida; order Rosales; family Cannabaceae; genus Humulus; species Humulus lupulus. The sequence continues at coordinate 80,204,391 of NC_084796.1, forward strand.
CCCAAACATCTCCGTTTTTGGGATTTCGCAGGCACATTCTTGTCCAAATTTAAGGTGTGCATGACTACATTCAGACTTATTCTCACCATATCTTCGTGTGACCAGTAAGAAATCAACCAGCTGCTTCTTCCATTTATCGTCAATATTCTTTCCAATCTTTACGACTCTTGAAGCTTCATTAGGGTCGATGTTTACTTCCTCGAGCTCTTCTATGGCTTGGAGCTCTGATCTATCTTCGCCTACCCATGGGTCAATATCGTCGCCTTGGGCAACCTCACTATCCCCTTTTTGTTGAGGTTCTTACATCTCGATAGTAACTCCTACTTTTTGGGACCCCTCACCTTTGTCATTTATGACCATCACTTGTTGCCCGGGTTTTGATTTTCCCTTCATAGAAATGATATAGCATTCCCTGGCAGTGAGTTGATCACCTCTAACGATGCATATTCCTGCAGCTGAGGGGAATTTCATTACTAGGTGGCGGATAGAGGTTATGGCTCAAATGGCATCAGCACAGGTTAGCCCAAAATCGCATTGTATGTAGCCGGACAATCGATTACCACGAACTCAAAAAACTTGGAAATAGTTCGCGACTCTTCTCCCATTATCACCACTAATTCGATCATCCCAATGGCTACCGACCCTTCACCAGAAAACCCATACAAAGTCATCAAGGTTGCCTTCAAATCAATTACACATGGCACCATTTTGTCCAGGGTGGACCTGAAAAGTAGATTCACAGAACTTCCGTTATCCACTAGTGTTCTTTGGACCCTTCGGTTGGTGAGTTGAACAGTTACCACCAGCAAATCGTTATGTGGGAATTGGACGTGTCTAGCATCCTCATTTACGAAAATGATTGGTGGGTTTTCCAATCGTTGCTGTTTTGATAACCGTTGTTCCGGGACAAACTCCACCTTGTTATGGGACTTCAGTTCGTTAATGTACCTCTTTTGGGCCCCGCAGCTCGTGCTCGCCAAATGAGCACGGTCTGCACAACGGGCTGACTAAGATTCACCCAATTTCGGGCGTACTAGGCCAAAGGTCCTACCATAATGAGGCTTTCAATCTCATCCTTCTGCTACCGAAAATCATCAGTGTTATGACCGATGTCGTTGTGGAACCAACAGAACTTTGAGGGATCCCTCTTCGCCCTCTAGTTCTTAAATGGTTCTGGGGTCTTCCATGGAAGGCGACTAGAATTGGCCAGAAAAATGTGCTCACTTGTATTCATTAGGTCAGTATACATTGTATAGATAGGCTTGAACTTCTCTGCGGGCTTATTTTTCTTCGTCCTGCTTTGGTCGGGTTCACCAATCCCTTTTCTTTTGTTATTCCCCCCTTGGTTATTATGGGTAACAGTTTGGGTAGTAATTGCCACATTAGTTGCCGCTCCAATGGGTTTGATATGGGGCTGGTTGGTTCCTACAATAGAGGCTCGCGCCTCCTCAAGATTTATCCACTCTTGAGCCCAAGCTAAGAATTCATCTACGCTCTTAACTCCTTTTCTTTGGAGTTCCTGCCATAGGTCACCTCCAACGAGAATACCCATTCTCAATGCCATGAGTTTGGAGCAATCATCAGCATCCCTAGCTCATGCAGCAATATTGAAAAATTTACTCAGATATGCCTTCAATGTGTCTCTAGGTTGTTGCTTTACGTTGGCCAATGAACCAGCCTCAACTCAAGCTTCATGTGAAGCTCGAAATGCTTTTTTGAACTCGGAGGAAAACTTCTTCCACGAGCTTATGGAATGTCTTTGTATTGGTTAAACCACTGCCTGGCGGGCTTGACCAGAGTTACAGGGAACAAAATACACCTTAGGTCGAGCCCAAAATTATGGGCATCACCATGTTGTTAAACATTCTGAGGTGATCTGACAGTTCTCAATCTCCATCAAATTTCGACAGGAGTGGCATCCTAAAACCCACAGGATATGTCGCCGCCATAATATTTGGAGCACAAGGCTCGAGCTCCTCGTCGAAGTCACAATCGTCCTTTTCCTTTCCATAGAAGAGTTTTTTCATTTGCTCTTCCATCATGGCTAGTCTCTTGAGGGTTTAGTCTCTAGTCCCTAGGTTAGCTAGGGGCTGTTCGATAGCTCCCATCCTATCATGCGCGTTTGATGGGTTATTGCCCCTCCATGTTCGAGCTTGGTTTTGCGGGGCATTCCCATTATCGCGTACTATGGACAGAACTCCCTCTTGTCATGTATAGCTAATATCTCCATCACATATTGGCTACCATCTATACGAGTTCAGATGATCATCTAAATTGAGCTGTGGATCATACTGAGGGCTTTGTGCTGAACTCAAATGATTCATTAGGTCGCTCTCGAAACTGCCACTACGATGGTTTTCGATCCAGTAACTCTCATTTGTGAAGCTTACAGCTCGTGGCTGGGGTCGAGGACCTAGATTATCGACACGTGTTCATTGGATGTAAGTATTGGTCGATGGGGAAGGATTTCACCTACTGTCTCCATGAGCTGGAATATCCCATTGAGGATGAGGTGGTGTTGGATGCCTTATTGGTCACAGGGGAAGCCTTATTGGTGAGGCTATCCTCGTTCCAACAGGATTGACTAAATTAGCTCGCCTCTGTTCTACTCCAATGTCTTTAGTTCTTTGTGCCTGGTGATCCAATCGTGGAGTAAGAGGATTTGTTGGAGTATTTTGTCTTCGTGCGCCTGTTCCAGCCTCTCCTCATGGATTGTCATGGGCATTCCCGGGGACCGGTAAAGAAGGCACTGAACTTGGGGTTGCAGTCCTAACCGACTGACTGACTTGCTGACTCCCCTATGACGGTCGCTGGGTCAGGCATTCTAGTAATCTCGACCCGCAGGTACAGAACTTGGAGTGGCAGTTCTAAGTGATCGACTCGATCTAGATCAATTATTCCTGTGGGAATTATGAGACCCACTTTTCCTCTTTCCGACATTAACATCGATTGCAAGAGGGGGTAAATGAGCCAAAACCACCTTAATATGTTTGTTTTCCCTAGCGAGATGGCTCCTCAATTGAATTTTTTCCACCACAGCGGCAGTTAGGTAGTCTGGCTTTGGGTTTGGCGGTAATGACGCCGAACTCCCAATGTTGCCTTGACCTGCCAGTTGTTTTCCCGGACGTTGCTGAATCTTAGGGCCACGTTCGTTCGGAACAGCGGTGTGATAGGCCTCCTACCCACTGGGCTATTCTATCTCATTGTCGTGCATTGAGCGAGTGAGCACCATGATGGGAATTGACTGGGATTTTGGTGAAGCACTAACTTTCTCTTAATGAAAGCACCAAACTGTTGACGCGGTTTTTCGTCAACAATGTATGAAGAAATAAGAAGGGAAGATTAGTGCTTAATGGTAAATCATAAAGAAAATAACAAGAATTCACTCAAGAACACAGAACTTTTACGTGGTTCAGTGGTTAAAATCCACCTAGTCCACGAGTCACTATTATTACTGCTTCTTTCACTATTTTGGCAGAGTTTTGGTATTACAAAATAATCTTTTTCTTATTTTTTTTCTGTCCAACATTCCTAGTATTTATAGGGGAATTCCATGGCAGGTTTTGGTAACCTCGTAAGTCAATCATGCATTTACATAATGTCTATATTCTATATAAATAATTCCCATTTATATGGGGATATGATTTGATAACAGAATAAATATGTTCCTGCTATCTCGAATAATAAATATGACAGCCTAGTCATAAATAAACCTATAAACATATCTCGAGTCTCTGGGGATCCCAGAATATGCATCATAGTTAAATCATCACGAGCTGGATATCTCCTCCAAACTCGTGCTTCGACAGTTTTCTGATTCTGAGTTCGTGCTTAACAACCATCGTGTTCTTAGTTCGTGATAAGCTCAGGACGCCTAACACCATGTCTGATATTTATGAAAACCGAGCTGTCCACATGAATAATAAGCATATATTCTACTTGGTTATTTTTCCAAGTATTTATCTGCCAGTTGTACCCGAGTTGAGGGAATGAACTCGTGCTAAAACTAGGGTACAACAACTCTATCTCTTGGACTACCAGAGGTGGGGGAGAGTCTAGAATTATTACATCCTAGGTCCTGTGGGGTTCAGGCTCTTCTTCTAAGCTACACTCATCTACATGCTACCTAAAACCAGGGGAGAATGCATCATGATGTAAGGAAGGCCATGTCCTATGGTTTGTCCCATATTCCACAAAAATGGAGAGCCTAAAGTGGACGGTGTTGTCAACCACAATGGTGCATCTTGGCTTGTTATGGTAATAGCGTGGAGGGTGTTGTGTTTAGGTTTGGGTCAGTAGGATGGCGACTAACAAGCTAATGGGGGTTGAAGCAAATTAGCCTAAAGCTGGCAGCAGCCTGGTCTAGTTCTCTATATAGGTTACGTTGCCAGAGGGGCAGGCTGCTGCCCCAGACACAGCTCACTCAAGATAAGGACTCTGATCATCTTCACAAACTCTCCTCTTGCGCACCAACGGTGCCAGGTGTTCTTTCTCCTCATTTTCTTCAATGGTTGGCAAGACTTCTTGAGGAGGGGGAGCACTGGAAGAACGTGTAATGACCCAACTATTTCTAAGACCTTGGACCATTAAAACTACTAGACATGGCTACGATTTTGGGAAACACACATAAGAAGAACATAACTTTATTTAAAACTCAAAATATTGTACCAATACAAAATAAGGTAAAAATATAAAATAAAATGTGATATGGTATGGGATCCCATTGTTTATAAAACATAACTTTAAATACTAATTGCGGAATTACATCAAAAACATAATTTAAAACACTAAATAACATCATCCTCGATCGACACACAGTCCATTCATTCCATTCATCCTTAACACACAAGCCAAGCTGCCATGAATCCTTCCACCTTCCATATTCATTTTTCTACATCAAGCTCAAAATAAAGGAGTGAGCCTAATGCCCAGCAAGAAAAATCTACTAACACATAAATTATAAATCATAAGACTAAATCATAAACATATACTATAAAATATATGACTATAAAAAAAACATATATCATATAGGACTACACTATTAATGGCCATTAACTCATTGACATGGCATGTGATAAACCATCTAGGTCCTCTATCTACTAATCGAGGTAGGTTAGATCATATGATAGTATATGAAAACTCATCTAGGTCCTCTACTAGTCAAGGTAAGGTAAATCATAACTCTAAACCACGAAAATGATAAAAAATCTTGGGGTTTGCTATCTAAGCAACTATAAGCCCCAAGCGACATAAAAGATTGGGGTTTGCTATCTAAGAAACTATAAGCCCTAAATGACTACAAGACATATTTATACATATATATACATATCATAACATAAATATATAAGCACATAAAATCTATACTATTTTCCTTACCAAAATCTAGGATATTTGGGAACAAGAACGAGATTAGAAAACTCCTATAAATTAACAGTAAAACTGGTGAGTATCTTTAAAGAATAAAGATTAAAAGAAACCTAAACCATCAAGAAGAAAATTACCAAGAAGAACCTTAAGTTTCAAGAAACTTAAATACCTATTCAAGAATCATAAACAAGAGTTAGGATCTAAATAAAAGAAAACTAAAGAAAACTATAGAATCATAGAGAACTCAACTTAGAGATAAGAATACCTTGAATGAGCTTATGAATAGATCTAAACCTCAGTACCAAAATCTCACTATATCTCACTTCCCAAGTGTTTAGAAAAGCTTCGAATGAGAAAGCTTTAACCTGAAACCCAAGTGTTTCTCTCTATAGTAACACTAGCAACTTGGAGGCTTTGAAGAGTGCTTGAAGAATGAAGAAAATTACTGAGTACTAGTCCTCTTTATAGAGTTCAAGGAGTGAAACTAACCCCTTTTAATTTTAATAAATAAATTAATATGAAAAGAAAAAGATTTGAATTTTCGTTCAATAGACGCCCAGAACTCAGTCAAAATCGTTCAAAGGCAAGTCGAAGTGGTTAAGGGTATTTTTAAATTTAAAAATCATCAACATTCAAAAATACATCACCAGGGGTGATATATCGCATACCCTGGGCGATATCTTGGCTCCACCCTTATCCTGAGCCCCGTTCGTACGTTCGTGCAAAGTCGATGTGTTTTCCGTATCCCCCGTAGCTGATATATCGGCCCCTATAGTTGCGATATATCGGCATACATTGATATATCAAACACGTATTTGCACCATTTCAGCATATTTTGAATTGAGTAACAACTTTGACTGAGTCATAATACGATCCTAATAGTTTCTTGAAGGTTCTAGAGCTTCTAGATCTTTCTTTTATTAAAACTATTCATCAAAAATACTTAAATCCTTAATAAACATGATTATGCCTAGTGTCATGCTCTTATTGGTTCTATCTAAACCTTAGGTTATAATAAACAATATATCTAGGACTAGCAATATTAATCAAACCTTATGTTATAATTAATATTTCTAAACTATAGGTTAAACTTGTAAAATTCATAATTGTTGCTATGAGTTTCAAACTAATTCCCGACTTGAACCAAAATCCACAGAATCTACCATACTACAAACTAATACTAACTACTAATACAACCTAGCTAGCTAAGCAAATATTCTGGGACACTAAAATTCTCCCCTACTCAAAATAATTTCGTCCCTAAAATTTACTTACCAAACAATTCCGGATACCGAGCAAACATGTCTTCCTCCAACTCCCACGTTGCCTCCCGTTCAGAAATATTGCTCCATAGGACCTTGACTATCGGAATACTCTTAGACCGTAATTCCTTCATCCCTCTATCTAGGAAGCTAACCGGTCATTCCTCGTAACTCAAGTCTTTCTGGAGTGTAATCGTATTGTACTTGAGGATGTGAGATGGGTCTGACAGATATCTACGCAGCATCGAGATGTGGAAATCATTGTGGCTATCTGCTAGAGCTAGCGGTAGGGGTAATCTATATGCAACTGTTCCCATCTTGTCCAATATCTCAAAAGGACCTATAAACAGGGGACTAAGCTTGCCTTTCTTCCCAAACCGCTTCACACCTTTCATAGGAGATATCTTTAAGAAAACTTGATCTCTGACTTTGAATTCCACATCACACCACTTGGCATCCACATAACTTTTCTGGCAACTGTGAGCAGCGAGCATACACTTTCTAATCTGTGCTACAGCATCCTGAGCTTCTCTAACAGCTTCGGGTCAAAGAAGTTGCCTTTCTTCTACCTCATCCCAATGTAATAGTGATCGACACCTTCTTCCATAAAGTAACCCATAGGGTGTCATCCCAATTGTTGACTGGTAGCTATTATTGTAGGATAATTCTATCAGCGGCAAATACTTACTCCATGATCCTCTGAAATAAGGTACACAAGCACGCAACATATCCTTTAAAATCTGAATGGTACGTTCGGACTCACCATCGGTTTGAGGATGAAATGTCATACTAAGACTTAACTTGGTACACATGGCCTGCTGGAAGCTTCTCCAAAATCTCAATGAAAACAACGATCCTCTATCGGTTACTATGGTCTTAGGGATTCCATGTAGTCATACTATTTCTCGGACATAAACGTTTGCGTATTGATCTGCTGTATACGTAGTCTTGACAGGCGGCAAGTGAGCTGTCTTGGTTAGTCTATCTACAACTACCCAAGCCGAGTCGTGATGCTTATTTGTTAGTCGTAGTCCTGTCACGAAATCCATGGCTATGTCTTCCCACTTCCATTCTGGGACACTAAGCGATTGCAATAAGCCTACAGGCCACTGATGTTTTGCTTTCACTTTCTAACATACTAAGCATTTAGACACATATTCCGCTACATCTTTCTTCATTCTTGGCCACCAATACAATGCCTTAAGGTCGTGAATCATCTTGTCGGCCCTGGGTGAACTGAGTATGGGGAATTATAGCTTCTAAAATCTTCATCTTAAGTCCAAGATCATTCGGCACGCATACTCAATCCTTATATCTCAAGAACCCCTGTCTTCATATTGAGAAATCTATGGCCTTGCCTTCTTTAACTGCAGCTATGTGAGACACTAATGTGTCATCATGCCCTTGTCCGATCTGTATATCTTCTAACAGACTTGACTAGATGGACAAGTTAGCCAGTTGATCAATGACTACTTAAATCCTTAATAAACATGATTATGACAAGTGTCTTGCTCTTATTGGTTCTATCTAAACCTTAGGTTATAATAAACAATATATCTAGGACCAGCAATATTAATCAAACCTTATGTTATAATTAATATTTCTAAACTATAGGTTAAACTTGTAAAATTCATAAATGTTGCTATGAGTTTCCAACTAAGTCCTGGATTGAACCAAAATCCACAGAATCTAACATACTACAAACTAATACTAACTACTACTACAACCTATCTAGCTATGTAAATCTGGGACACTAAAGAACGGGAGGTGGACCTCGGGTCCTAATAGCAAGTGGTTGGCCTTTGCTGATCATGTTACAGGCCACCTTGGTAGCATCGTTCACTACTTGATAGAAGTCATTCTCCATCAAAGGAAGACGAGAACATGTCTAGTATTGACCCCCATGGCTCTCAGACAGCTCTGTCATCGCGAATATAACTTCACAAGGAAGGAACTCAACAAGAATCGTTAAACAAAAAAATATATAAATGACAAGAGAGTTCACGTACAAAATTCATAAAGTTAGAGGACTTACAAGGACAGTTGAAGTATCGGTGATTGCAGTACTTGAACCTAATTGACAAAAAGAACTAGTATTTATAATCATTTGGGTGACTTGGGAGATCAATGATGGATACCGAGTAGTGGATGGGAGTGAGGTAGTAAAAGCCGTCACCTCGCCCTTTCTGATCAAGACTGGCCTTGAGGCAGAAGAAATACATTATATCTGCCAGGGTAGGGTCCTCCTACTCGTGCCTCAAAAATAGATTGATGGAATGGAGCCTGTTCGATGTAGTACAGAAAATCCACGAAGTACTAATCTAAGGGGAGCAAGACACCTGCTTTCAGGTGATCATCACTCCAAGCCCCAAAGTCATCTTGCAGAGGAGCACAACTCCACTCTCCTTCCAATAGTGGTCGGGGAGACGTTATTTGGGAGACAATGTGCTCGACCCCGAAAAAAGAGTTGGTGTCGACAACCAGTTCCCTCTCGACCACTGGACAGAAAAAAGGAATTGGAGATTTAGACGCGACCTGCTTGTCTTTTTTCTTGTTTTGTGTAGAGGAGCTCGCGGCGTTTTTCTTTGGTGGGGCCATGATCTAGTTCGTCTGACGACAAAGCGGCCTATTAGTGGCGATCTAAGACAATAGCTTGCTACAACGATAACGGTATATTGATATGAGGGTTTAGGTTTACTTTTGGTGATTCAAAATTTACATGAGCTAAGATGTGTCCTAGCATCAACGTGTGGTTCCACGCGTAGTCCTAGGCCACGCACTATAAATTCGTGAAATTCCCTGATACTTCAGGATTCCTGTGTCAGACTCGTCATACCCACTACTTTTCTTTTGAAAGCGGTTTAAGGCAAAACCGCTTAAGGAATCATGACCCTTATGCTAACCCAAACCTCTTACATTAGTTTCTCGAAAGGGCTATCAACCTCACTCGGATTGTTGAAGTGCCACTCTCACCTATACCGGTTTGTTTACAATACTAGTGCCAATCTCACTTCAATACAATGAAAGGTTTTTGAAAGTATAAAAACAATGAACAACTCTCTCTTAGATGATGAAATACAATGTAAGAACCAAGAGAGAGATGCAAACACTCTAATGAAGATAATCACAAATTTGGCTTAATGTGAATGAAGAAGTGTTCTAAAAAGGATGAACAATATAAATGAAACACTTGTAATAGCTTAATACGATGATATATGATTAATATTAGCTCTTAATTGAGTGTACAAATGAGTCTTTCTATAGAGAGAAGAGAAAAAGGGACGTTGGGGGCAATTTGGGGCTCTCTGACATCATTCAGGTGAGTAGCCGATCGATCGTACTCACACTATGAGGTCCGCAAGGGGTGACATGTCGGTCGACCGACCTGTGCCAAATCTAGGCAGTTGGCCTTTTTTAATCACTTTTTATTCTAAGTAATTACCACCAATTTTAGAACCATGTTTTATATTGTAAAATATTTATATAACTATGAAGATATTTATAAAAAATTTATTTCTCTTCTAAGGAAAATTATATATATTTTAGGCTATCATATTTTTAATAAATCTTTTAAAATTAATTTTCTTAAAAAGTGACTTATAGTAAAACTTTCGATAAGAAAGAATTGAGCCAATGATTGATTAAATCATAAGTTATGCATGCAACTATTTTTACAAGACTAAAGAAAATATGTAAACTTTAACCACACTTAGTCTTGAGTTCTTTATGCCTTTGAAAACTTCTTGGAATTCTTGGCTATTTGATTACTTGGGATAGTGTTCTTTTGTACTACACACTCAAGAATAAATTAGTAACAAATAATAATCAAATATTTGTTTTTTATATCATCAAAATAAGGACCTGAAGACTTTTTATCAATAGGATTGACATTAAGCCTACCATAATGAAGAGTATCAAAATTAGGAAGCTCTACCCACAACTGAAATATTGAAGAATTAACTTCTTTTAATATTGTTACATCATTTGTGGTCTCTGTATCATTAACATCACTATCTGAGAAATCCCACACATTTCTCGAAATGTATTCATTAACGAGCCTCCAATCATCCCATTTTTTACGTCTCGAAGATAATACACCAACTTCATCTACGATGCGAGAACGAAATTTTATCCTCATAACATTGTTCCTTCACGTACACACTCGAAAAATTGGATTCCACCTTAATTCTACTTGTATTGAACCATCTACACTTGAATAGGAAAACACTTTAACCCATCAAGTAGGACAATTTAATTACTTCATCCAAAACTCCATACTAATTTGACACCATTCACTTTCATCATTGAATAAGAGAACACGGTGCCTCTACATTTGTTTGTAAGAGAATTAAATTCATCATTAACTTCTGTAGTTGTTGACTCACGCAAATCGTTCACCTATCAATATTAGCTTTGAAGGTTAGTTGACAATAGATTAAGTGTGGTTACAAATAAAAATAGAATAATATACTTACTAGATTTTTGAACCACTAAGGAAACTCAGCTTTATGTGGCAGTTCAAGATTCGAGCCCACCCGTCTTCTTAACTCATCCACGTGCTCACTATAAACAAATATAAAAGTTATGATTTCATAAAGTACCCAATACATAAACCAAGTAAATTTAAATAAAAAGTTTGGAAAGCGCACCTAAGGTACTCCTTAAATTCGATACAATTGATCAAGATATAACACATAGCCTTTTCCTTTAACTGCATATTTAGGAGCATACTTGATTTCTTACCAAATGGACAACCATAATCCTTAAATATAGAATATTCCTGATTTGTTTGGGATTCAACGCGGTCATCGTTCCTTATAAGTCAATTGATCAAGTCTCAACACCCTGGAGGAACATTGAGCAAAAGGTTAAGGCCACGTTAACCATGTAAGCTACTGCAATTGAACCTTCCGAACATACATGATTTTCTGACATACCGTTTGTAAAGAACCATTAAACGCTCAATGGGATACATCCAGCTAAAGTGCACGGGAACGCCAAGAATTGCCTATTTCGGAAGATGCAAAACCAAATGCACCATAATATCAAATAATGTAATAGGAAAAATCATTTCCAACTTCCACAAGATGGTGATAATATCCCCTCAATCTTCTCGAGGTCTTCAACATTCAATTTCCGTGAACAAATTTTCTTGAAAAGACTGCATAACCCAATAATTGGCTTCCAAACTTCAGGAACCAAAAATAATCTAATTACGGCAGGCAAAAACTGTTGAAACTACATGTGTCAATCTTTGGATTTGAGTCCCGAAATTGTGCCATCAGGGACATTGACTTATCTGAAAGGTTTGCGGCAAAACCATCCGGAAATTCAAGTGGCTTCACAAATTCACAAAAACTCTACGCTCGGGGACATAGATGGTGTAACTAGCAGGAGATTTCTTCCACTTGTTCCCCTCCTTGTAAAGGGGTAGTATATGCCTAATTTTCATGTCCGCTAGATTAAGTCTTGCCTTATTTGTAAATTTAGACTTCCCCTCTATGTTCAAAAAGGTACTCAAGAGGCTATCACAAACATTCTTCTTAATGTGCACTACGTCCAAGTTATACCATCGAATAATTATTGTTTATTCCTCCATTCTTGACACATATCAAGAAACCTTCTATTTCCCTAAAACTCAGCATGATGACGTCGCATAAAATGGGACACGTGGAAGGCACATACGTGACTTATTAATGAAGGACTGGTCGACCAACAATTAGATAAAACATACGTGACTTATTATTCTAAATCAGTTCAGAAGCTAGGTGGAGCAGCTGGTAAAGTAAGTTAGTAGCAGGTCACGACCACAACTGGTCGATGGAATGCGGCAAAAGCTCAAAATTAGTTCAAGCTGAGATATTTATGTGATAATCAATTATTTTGTATTATTTTATTCATGTTTGTTACGTAAATTATGTAAGGCCCATGGCCCATCTATGTACATTCTTGAGCCTATAAATAGAGGAATAAATGAATCATTATTTTTTGCGCTGTTATTATTTACTTTAGAGTGTTCATAGAATCAAGTGTTGTTATACATGTTTCTTGTATTCTTTCTCTTACTTGCGAAACTCAGTTGATTATATTCATCTCATCGCGGGTTTTGAGAACTATACATAAATAATAGAACTAAGTGTACTTAGGGTATTATCGACCATTAGGGTCGAACAACTATCAAATATTTATGTCGTTTATTATTGCAAGTTTAGTTTTTTTTTTCATATCATTTATTTGACTGAGTGCCGTTGACCAATTCGTGGGTCAACATTTTGGTACTTTCATTTTGAGCTGAACTCAAGGAGATCAAAAGGTCAGAAAACATGGACAAGTCCACTAGGAGAACCCAAGGTCAACAAACTGGTCAGGTGTCTGAGAACACCCAAAATCCACCTTCTATACCAGGAGTAACTTATGAAGAACCTCAAGTGGAGCCAGAGGAAGACAGTGAGGTTGGATGCTGAAACCTGACGACCAGCTATGGGGATGTTGAAGGAGTAGTTAGCAACTCTAGAGGATTATCAAGAAAATGTTACTGAGACTATGGTCATGCAGCAAATGGAGATTAATAGACTAAGGCGAGAACTAAATGATAGACAAGCTAAGATGGATCGCCATTAAGGAGATGCAATTGTTGGCCTGGAAACTGCTATACAGTTAGCACAAGGGTTTCTACTTGCACTAAACCCACAAAAACCTGAGCAACCTTAGAATCCACCACCTCCACAAAACCCACCTCAACCAGAACAACCTGGAGCTGCCTAGCAAGAAAGAAAGCCCTAGAATTCTGGTAGACCCCATGAGCAACATCAACCTTCTTGGTTTGCTCGGGTAAGGTAGCACCAACCTCGACAGAACATGGATGAGTAACATCCCTGGAGACCAAGATGCCTCGTAACAGATAAACACGTCCTACCTTGGATAAGACCAAGAAATGCGCCCTTAGAAAATAGGAGGCAACTAGGCATTGGCTCTGTTGTTAGAGGTCCCCCACGACATTATAATGCCATGGGATCCAACAACAAACGCATGCCCCATGAGCCTCCTCCCATTTATCGAGATGGTTTTGGACAGAGAGAAGGTGACAGTGTGTATAGTCAATTGCATACTCATCAGTCGAAGTTTAGAGATGGAAAAAATTATAATGAAGAAGATTCTCAGTATTATAAGAATTAAAGGATGAACTGAACCAAGCAGTCCAATAGATGGTCGGAAATAAGAGTTCGTATATCGAATATGACCATAGAAATGGCACTCATTTCATTACCTGGATTGCACTAGCCGAAGTCCCTTATAAGTTTAAGATGCTTGTAATACTTAGCTATACTACAAAGGAAGACTCAATGTCTTATGTCAACAAATTCAAGATAAAAATGGATATCTAGAAAGTATCTAAAGATGCCCAATGCCGGATCATCCCTGAGACATTGTCTAATGCTGCTCAAGAATGGTACTTCAAGTTTCAACCGCCCAGCGTAACCTATGAGATGTTTGTTAAAGAGATTTATGACCAATTTTATGTTGGTCGTATACATCCTACAGAGGCTAACCATCTAGTAGATATAAGGCAAAAAGAAGGAGAGCATTTAACGAAGTATATTTAAAGGTTTATGATAACAGCTTCTCATGTCAAAACCATAGGGGATGAAGGAAAAATGATGGCCATAACAACTGGGGTGCAACGCCAATACCTACTATGGAGCAGTTTACGAAATAATGGTGTTAAAACTACCCAATAATTTTTGTACCGAGCAGATAAGTAATTTAAGCTAGAGGAGGACATCCCCAATGAAGGGAAGGCTACAAACACGGATCAAGGTAAAAAAGAAGACCCAACTAAAGTTGTTAGTGGTTGTAGGAAGCCTAATAACAATGGTGGTAAGTGCAACATCAAAAACGGGGGAAAATTGACGAGCAGTGACTCAGCTACATTTAATAACAATCGCCCTAAGAAAAATAAATATGAGCCCATTTTCACCAATTATACTACACTGATTGATAGTCAAGTAGAGGTGTATTAGGTCAATCACACCACCGTACTTTTTTGGAGACTAGCCCCCGTCAGGAAGGGCTTCTCTAAGAGGGACACCACAAAGTTTTGTCGCTTCCATAATAACTACAACCATGATACGAATGAATGAAACCAATTGAAGGATGATAATGAATTCCTAATCTGAAAAGCACATATGAGGAGATATATACGAGCAGGTATTGATCACCAACAAGAAGCTAATGGAGGCACTGAGTAAGCTCGAGGATGCCAACCACTTCCTCCCTTACAGACTACCTCGGTCGTGGGCACTCTACTCACTATTTACAGCTGACCATACTTAGTAAGTTATAGTGGTAAGGCGAGGGACATGTATGCCAGAACCTTATGTTACGAACAAGATATTGAAATGCTAATCTTCATGGAGTGAACTCCCAAAAAAGCTCGAGTAGGGGAAGACAGTATAACTTTCTCCGAGCTGGACGTAAAAATATTTTTGCCCCCACACTGATCCTCTGATAATAGATGTCTAGATAGCCAACATAATAATAAAGAGGGTGTTGGTAGAAACAATAATTTCATTGAACATACTATAAAAAATTATCCCTTGAAGTTGTATGCATAAGACTTAGAACCATGCAACCAAACCATCTATTGTTTCTTTGGAGAGGAGATCGCACCAATAGGGTCGATCAGGCTTCCAGTGATAGCTGAAACAACACCTACAATTAGGATAATACTCACTACTTTCAAAGTAGTTTACTACCATTCCACATATAATGTTGTAATTGAAAGACCCAACTTAGTATAATTGGGAGCAGTAACATCTATGTGTCCCTTGCTTTGGCTGTATCCTCCAGGGGACCTACGGGGGGTGCAGTTTTTACCTGGGACCCACTCTGGTTAAGCTTCTCCCTTAATTCAAGTGGAGCTCTTTTTGAGACAGTCTTGGGTTTGCACCTCCCGTAGGTCGGGTTCGCACCAGGTTGCAACGTTGGCATAAAATCTTCCTTGCATTTTAGGTGACAGTTATCACTAGTGGATAGTTGCATTTTTCCACCGTCCATGGGTATGGTGGTTTCCTCTCATACATGTTCCCACTTTTTATGGTTAGAGAGAGGAGCAGTAGAGTTTCTGTATAACAGGCCATTGAATATATCTTGCATGTTCGCCACAGTTGATAACTCCATTTTAGTGTTGCTTTAGGATGTGTTCTTGTGGTAATCTTCAATATTTATGTTTTTTTTGTGAAAGATTACGCTTGTGTTTGTCTTTGTTGTAGGTTGGTGCATTGAATCATGAGATAAATGTGAATAGAAGAGGAAATGGTGAAAAAAACAGCTTTCAGTGGTTGCTTACTTCAAAATGGTGCTAAGGATGAGTTATAATAACTTTTTGATGAATGAAAGATGTTGAAAGGTTAAAATATGAAAATAATAGAATTAGAGTCGCAGCATGCTATTAAGGGCCGCGACTCTAGTAATGTCAGAGGCTAAAGGTTGCTGAATGGAACTAGAGCCGCGACGTGGTCAATAGAGTTGCGTCGCTAGTAGAGTTCAGAGGTGAACCTAGGTGGTGCATCAACACGCGGGTCTCGAGTTGGGTTTAGAGGATCACAACACCTGAAGACCGAACAAGACTTTGAAGTGCTTTAAAAATGACATGGGCCACAACCAATGAAAGGCCAAGTTGCGATCTGTGTATGCAAAAAGAAGGAATTCGTGATTTTTTAGTACAAATTCCGAATTTATGTTTTCATTACGGTAGGGTCAGATTTTAATTACGAATTTAAAGATTAAATTTTCTTCTGAGACAATTTTTTCTACGCTTTCATATTTTTATTTCTTCTTCAAGACTTTGAATTTTATGTTTCTGAATAATTATTTTGTTGTTTTAGTCATGTTTGATATGAACTAAATACCTCTATCTAGGGGTTAATGTAGTTTCTTGGATTTCTATTTTATGTTATTATGATGTTTTGTTTATTTTTCTTCTTTATTCTAATTTATATAAAGTTTGCTTAATGCTAGTAAATATCGGATCAATATTTGCTTGATTTATAATTTTGATTCATAATTCGAAAGATGAGAATTGAATATGCTATCATTAGATAGTCATAGGGTACATATTGGACGAAAGTACATGTATGGCTTGTGTAGCAATTAGGTTTCTATGCTTAATGCCTGCTATATGTTTGAGTTTATCACGAAGATGTAGAAAACCTGCACATTGGTTGAGATCTTATATCTTGAAAAAGAATAGGAATCGATATACGTTAACCTGCTATTAGAATAAGAAGAAATAAATTTAGAACTGATTAATAAAATTAATAGAATGAAAAGTTGAGGAAGCTAATACCCTACATCTTTTTATTATTGATTTTTTTCCTTTGATTAAATGTTTTGTTTTTAGTTATTGAAATTTTTTTATAGTTAGATCTATTCCTATTGATTTTACTTGCCAAATAGAAAGTAAAGAGTGATTATTGGTAATTGGTTAATAGTCCCTGTGGGACAATATCTGTTCTTCCATAAATTATTACTTGACACGACCACGTACACTTGGGTGCATATTTTACAGATCAACGGTTGCCTGCAACCTTTGGTTTTTCAAGTGCAAGTCACCTATTTCATCTTCATAGCGATCATTTCATAAACTTGAACTCACTGATTTTACTCGTGGGAACTTAACATGTCTCTATTTGGATGGACCCAAGTCTTGATCGATGGATCGGTCTTGGGGCCTCCAGCAGCCATGGTGGAGGGTGAGTTGTACAACCCTTCGTTGGAGTGGTGGCATGTGCTACAGGGTTTGGTGTAGGATGAAATGTAGGGATGATATTTCTTCTTGTATGCCATCGTCTCGGGGCACCTCTAGCGTACCTTCATTCATTGGCACGGGAGGATCCCTCATGGATGCCCATAGCTGGGTTTCGTCTTGGTGAACCTCCACTTCTTGGTAGTCTTGTAGGTGTTTTAAACGCCTTGGCATGTTTCCTTACTAAAATTAATGGAGAAACTACTGTTTAATAGTTGTTCTTCCCACAAACTGTGCCAAACTATTCACGGTGAGAACTCGTCAACGATGTTAGCTTGGAAAACTCAAAGTTATTAAGAAAATAACTAAGAAAGAACTTAGAATGGACTTGGGGAAAAATAAGTACAGAACAACAATGGAGTAAAAAAGCATATATTACTTAATATCTTGAGTATATAATGAATTTTCCAACTCTTTTGTTTGAGGGGTTAGGATCAATTTATAGTGGAGCTCTAATGGCTCCTGATAAATAGTGGTTCTTGGGAACCAGATAGTACATGGGTACAATGTCACTGTGCTGGCACAGGTTGTAATGGTGCAGAAGATCATGGTGTCAGCTCTGGCACATGGTTAGAGGCATGCAGGTGGTAATGGTGTTGTCCATAGTTTTTGTATTTTCTCGTACCTACACTACTTGTTTGGCGTAGATTTTGTACACTTACTTTAACTCCTTTTGTCTTGCACGCATCCTTTGTACCTGTATTTGTACACCGTACCTAATAGACTCTCTCACCTTTACTAGATATGCTTGTGCCTTGAGCATTTCTGTATTTTACTAAGTATTTGTAAGCTGATGGGTTCTTCACTAAGGTAGATAGGGTTTCAATGAAACCAAAGGTCGAAGTAGGGGGAGACCCATGTATGAGAGATGTGCTTTCCTGGTGATACCTACCATTAAGAGTAAGGTAGGGCCTCGTCAGCGAAGCATGTATCTACAAACGTAGTGAGGTTGCGTGGCATGAGATAAGGGTATTACAAGGTATGATGCGATGGTAACGAAAGGCGTCGCCATGTATGGCGCGAGATAAAGGTCTCGCAAGGTGTCGACCCTGGCATGAAAAAAAGGTCTCGTGTGGTGCTGCTTCATGGCGCATGAGGCATGAGAAGATGGGTCTCGCGAGGCGCTAGATTATGGGGGCCTCGAGGCACTACTTCTTGTCGCGCGATGTGCTAGACGATGGGGGTAGTAAAGCGCTGCTGCTTGGAGAGACGAGGCGTCGTGTTGTTTGTATATCCTTGCATAATGATGACTCCGTACACACATCTAGGGGTGTAGCGCCTCGCATAGCAAGGCTTTCATTAGTGCGACCTAGTGTCTCGGCTGTAACGACCCAAAATCACTATTAAGGATTGGGGCCTTGATTAGTGTGCCAAGAGGTATAATTGGTTTATATGTATGATTATGTGGCATGCATGATTAATATGATTATATGGATATATTATATGCATGTTTAAGAGTAATAAATATGCACGTGGGCCATTTATAGCTTATAAGGGCATATTTGCAATTTCGCCCGTTGAGGGTATAAATGTGATTATATGTGATTAATTGTTGAGACAACATTATTCTGTGGATATATTTGCAATATATGGCTCGAGACAGTCCTAGTGAGTAGATTAGCGAAAAAGTCACAACAGTTTAATACCTGGCTCGAGGGAGCCTAGGAGTATTTTTGGGAATTTAGAGAATACTCTGGGAATTAATAGATATTTAGAAAATAATTGGTAATTATTTGGAACGACTAGATTAATGGGTATATATTAGGAACGCTTGAGGAATTAGCGAGAACTGGGAGCAGAATGACTATTTTAACCCTAGAGCAATTAGATGGCTAGTAATACAAAGGAGGGCATTTTGGTCATTTTGTGGACTAAGGGTAAGGTCAGCTAAGCACTAAGGGCATTCGGAATACACTAGACATTAGATGAAAGACCCCAAACTCACTTACTCTTTATTACTCTCTCACTCTTGAAGAAACTTGAAGGAATTTAAGCTTTGAAACCAGAGGATTCAGCTAGGAAATTTGGGAGTGTAATCTCAAGGATGGAAGGCAGGACTTGTGAGATTTCAACCATAATTAAGGTAAGTTCTTGTCACTGAAGAAACTGAGCTCTTGGAGGCTAGTTTTTGTCTCCTGAGAATTTATGTGGATTAGAAATTGATGATTACCCATTGGCCACTGTGACTAGGTTTATCGTTGAGGCTCAGGAATGATGATCGTGCTCGGGACCGTTCTATATCTTCTGCTCGGAATCCTTGTACTGTTTGATTGTATGATCGATATGTATATGAAAATTATCAGCCTAAGAGTGCTAGAGCTGATGATAAGTGTAGTGAATGCAGCTCAGCCTAAGTGAGCCAGGGTCAGTTAGATGAACAAAAGGCTCGACGTATGTGTGCCAACCCTGAGTTCTTTTGTAATTGACTATGATATGTACTTGAGATGAAGTGTTTACAACCCTGGTTGAAGTGTTAGCTACTGAGTGTTGAATATTATTGTTGCTATTATGATTTTCTTGTCGGACCTTTGCTCACAGGTGCTACGTGGTGCAGGTAAAGGCAAGGGTAAGCTAGACCAACCATGAGTTGGAGAGCTCTGGGGGCAAGGTGTACATTGTCAGCAGCTCGTCCGCCACGGCTAAGGGAATGTTCTGGGACAAAGCCTAAAATTGTATTTTTCCATTAGAGTGGCCACTGATTGTATATAACTTTTGAAAATTATAAATTGTCTCTTATACCCTGTTTTTTTTTTGGGATCCCATGTACTAAGCATCTATTTCAATGAAAATTAACTGTTTACAATCAAAATATTTTAACCTTTACCTAATTATTGACTTTATGATCACATATTTTTTTACTCAAATGACTTGATTAGCAAGTCCTGCACTATTTCAAATACACTGTGTAACGGTTTTGGTTATCCAGGGCGTTCCAACTTGGTATCAAAGTGGCCTAGGTTATAGGGTACCTGAAAACTTGCTGGGCATGTACACTCGCTGCTCAAGACAAGCTCGACTCACTGTTTGGGTAATTGTATATATGTGATTATATGCTTAAATGTTTGAATGAAATATAAATATCTTCATATGTGTGATTAATAGGGAGCATGAGATACTGATAGGGCCTAGCCCTTAACTGCTTTAGGATGATTATGTGGCGTGCTTATTGGCATTGTTGTTCCATGTGAATGAATATTTTGATGATTGTTTGCATCTTGATTACTTATGTGGATTGAGTTTCAATGGTGAGCTATGGAAAGACCGTTAACCTATCATCATTGTCTGAATGCCGAATCGTTTATTGCAGATAAACTTGGATAGCTATGTATCCAAGATGATCTATACGACTAGCGAGCATAGGGTCCGAGGCTAGAGATGAATCAGGGCTAGAACCCTCCACTAGTCCTTAACAACTAACCGCAGGTACTTGCAGACATGCAAGCCTGGTTACATAGTCAAGAAGAGCAAATCCACCTCATGAGATAGCAGGCTCTATCAGGGAGTGTGGCACCTATTTTGCCACCTGTTATGGCGCCAATAGTATAGCCACCTGAGGTTGGGAACATGTGGGAGCCACTTTTTGAGCAGTTCAGGAGACAGAATCCTCCAACCTTTGAGGGAGGACCAGATCCACTGAAGGTGGAATAGTGAATGAGTACGATCACTTCAATCTTGGATTTCATGATGGTGGAAGGTAATGACGGGGTGGCATGTGCCACGTATATGCTTAGAGGGGATGCTTTTATTTGGTGGGAAGCGGCATCACAAACCAAAGATATTTCTACTTTGAGTTAGGATGGGGTCAGAGATCTGTTCAACCAAAAGTAATACAATGTTGCCATCAAGGCCGCGAAGATAATTGAATTCACCAGGTTGGAACAGGGCAGCATGATAGTTACAGAGTATGCCCTAAAGTTTGATAGGCTAGCGAAGTTTTCATCAGACTTGGTGCAAACAAACGCGGCCAAACATGACCAGTTTAATCGAGGGCTCAATGTTATGATAGCCTGAGATGTGAGGATTACCTTGGTACCTAGGCAGGCGACTTATGCCAAGGCTGTTGAGAAGGCTCTTACTTCTAAATAGGTAGAAAACAAAATTTGGAGGGAGAGCGCTGCGAGATGGGATGTTCGCAGGGCAGTGCCTGCATCCACAGGGTACGATAGGGGCGGAGGCCCTAGTGATCTAAAGAGGAAAACCCCTGACACTTCAACCACTGTTGGTCCTGATAGAAGGGGTCGGGGTGTTCAGGATGGCTGCCAGGGAGCCAATGAGACATTGAGGTGTTTTCCAAAATGCATGAGGTGTAGGAAGCACCATCTGGGAAAATTTCGGGCAAAGGCTTGCAATCTGAGCGGGGTGGACAACCCAATAGCAAAGAAGGAGGAACTAGGGAAGGTGGACAGCTTGACTCCAGCTTAAGTGTTCACCTTGACGCAGGCGAAGGCCGAGGGTAGTCCCTCAGTAGTGACAGGTTAGCTTTCTAGCACTAGCTCCTCTTATATTGTATTGATTTACTTTGGTGCTACACATTTGTTTGTTTCTAGTAATGTAATTGATAGATTGTGTTGACCTAGTGAGTATTATACTACGGTGTTTGGGACTATACTGCCTATAGTGGAACTGGTAGATTCTAGGAGATGGATTAGAGTGCTACCAGTGATGGTCAATAGTAGTGAACTGTCAGTAGATTTGATCGAGCTGGATATGGATGATTTTGATATGATTCTATGGATGGATTGGCTGGTCAAATATGGGGCTCCCATTGATTATAGGAAGAAGATGGTGACTTTTGAGCCTGAGGAAGAGTATCCCTTTGTTTTCATGGGTGCTATGCATGGACCCCGCATACCCATGATATCATTATTGAGGGCTAGGGACCTTTTGGATACTACCAAAGTTTCACCAACAGGGCCGTGAGAGACCAAATAGGTGTGCGAGTTCTTGGATGTGTTTCTTGGGGATTTACCAGGACTGCCGCCGCACTGGGAGATTCAGTTCGTCATCGAGTTCACGTCGGGTATAGAGCTAGTGTCGAGAGCATCATATAGGATGTCTCCGACGGAGCTGAAGGAATTGAAGATACAGTTCCAAGAACTTCTTGATATGGGTTTTATCAGGCCTAGCTACTCGCCATGGGGTGCTCAAGTTTTCTTTGTGAATAATAAGGAAAGGACTCTGAGAATGTGTTTAGACTACAAGGAACTGAATAAGTTGACCATCATGAATAAGTAACCCTTAACAAGGTTTGATGACCTATTCGATTAGTTGCAGGAAAAGACGATATTCTTGAAGATTGATCTTCGATCTGGTTATCACCAGCTGAGAATCAAGGATTGGGATATATCGAATACGACCTTCCGAATGAGGTATGGGCATTATGAGTTCTTGGTTATGTCGTTTGTTTTGACCAATGCCCCAGCAGCTTTCATGGAGTTGATGAACAGGGCATTCAAGGACTTCATGGATCAGTTTGTGATTGTCTTCAACGACGACATCTTGGTCTACTCTAGCTCAAAGGCAGAGCATGAGCAGCATCTTCGACAGGTCTTGCAGAGATTGAGAGAGCACCATCGATATGCCATGTTCAAGAAGTGTGAGTTCTGGCTACCAGAAGTGACATTCCTCGGAAACATTGTTGGTGAAGATGGGACTAAGGTGGATCCAACTAAGGTGGAGGTAGTGAGAGATTGGTCGAGGCCGAGGAATGCCTCAGAGGTTAGGAGGTTCCTTGGATTAGCAGGATATTACAAACAGTTCGTGGAAGGGTTCTCGAAGTTTGCTGCACCGATGACAGAATTGACACAGAAGAATCTGAAGTTTGTCTAGTCAGAAAAGTGTGAGAATAGCCTCCAGGAATTGAAGCGACGACAGATTACTGCTCTGGTGTTGAGTCTTTCCTTTGGAGGGAGGAAAGTTTGTAGTATATTGTGACGCATCAAGGTTGGGTTTGGGATGCGTGTTAATGCAAAATGAGAAGGTTATTGCTTATGCATCACGACAACTGAAGGAGTATGAGCAACGATATCCTACCAATGATCTATAATTGGCAGTGGTGGCATTCACACTAAAAGTTTGGCAACAATATTTGCATGGGGAGAAGTGTGAGATATACACCGATCATAAGAGTTTGAAGTACTTCTTCATCCAAAGGAATTTAAATATGAGGCAGAGGCGTTGGCTGGAGCTGGTCAAGGACAATGATTGTGATATCCTTTACCACCCAGGGAAAGCCAATGTAGTGGCAGATGTGTTGAGCTGGAAGGCCCCAGGATAGTTGTTTAGCTCTGCACAAATATCGAGAGAGTTGGTAGAGGAGATGTCTAGAGCGAGGATAGAGCTGGTTGTGGGTCGGTTGGCCAATATCACTTTACAGTCGACCCTTCTGGAGAAGGTAACAGAGGGTCAGATAGTTGATTCATCATTGGAGGAGGTTAGAGGGAATGTCCTAGCTGGGATACCTATGGATTATTTTATTTCAGAGACATGATTATTACGGTATAAGGGTCAGATTCGTGTCCTGATAGATGTGGGTATTAGACAAGAGATATTAGATGAGTTCCATACTACACGATACTCACTCCATCCAGTAACCACGAAGATGTATCAGGATCTACGGACATTATATTGGTGGCCTAGGATGAAGAAGGATGTGGTGGAGTATGTGGCCAAGTGTTTAACCTGTCAGTTGGTGAAGGCTGAGCATCAGCGACGAGCGGGGTTGCTACAGCCTTTGGGTATTCCCAAGTGGAAATGGGAGGATTTTACCATGGAATTTGTGGGAGGTTTACCTAGGAAAGTGGGGTTGCATGACTCGATGTGGGTAATAGTAGACAGATACACCAAGTCAGCTCAATTTCTACCAGTGAAGACAACCTATACTGTGGATCAAATTATGGAACTGTACGTGAGGGAGATTGTACATCTCCATCGGGTTCCTAAGTCTATAGTATCAGATCGGGTTCATATATTTACCTCCACGTTTTCGGGTGGTTCGCAGAAGGATATGGGGAGTCAGCTGAAGTTCAGTACGACCTTTCATCCATAGACTGATGGACAGTCTGAGACGGTGATTCAGATATTGGAAGTCATGCTCAAGGCATGTGTGATAGACTTTGAGGGGTCTTGGAGTAAGTATCTCCCGCTGATTGAGTTCTCATACATTAACAGTTATCAATCACCGATTGGACTGGATCCGTACGAGATGTTATATGGGAGGAGATGTAGATCGCCCATTCATTAGGATGAGATGGGTGAGAGGAATTTTTTGGGGCCAGAGATGGTTCAGAAGACTAATGAAGCTATTGAGAAGATCCAAGCTCAAATGCTCGCTTCGCAGAGTAGACAAAAAAGCTACGCTAATCCTAAGTGTAGGGATGTGGTGTTCTGGGTAGGGGACCACGTGTTTCTGGGAGTCTCACCATTGCGAGGGGTGAGAAGGTTTGGGAAAAAGGGCAAGCGGAGCCCTAGATTCATAGGATCATTTTAGATCCTGGAGAGGATTGGGCTAGTGGCCTACAGGTTGGCACTGCCACAATCATTTTCTGGAGTCCATAACGTATTCCACAATTCTATGTTTTGGAAGTACATCTCAGATATGACTAATGTGTTGAAATATGAAGACTTGAAATTGCAGACAGATTTTTCATATGAGTTATGACCGGTTCAGGTCTTAAATAGGAAAGATAAGGTTCTATGGAACAAGATGATTCATCTAATTAAAGTGTTATGGAGAAATAGCAGGGTCAAGGAAGCGACCTAGGAGCTTGAGTCATCGATGTGGGGTCAGTATCCCAAGTTATTCAGGTAAATTTCATGGACGAAATTCTCAGTAGGAGGGGATAGATGTAACGACCCAAAATCACTATCAAGGCTTAGGTCCTTGATTGGTGTGCTTGGAGGGCATAATTGGTTTATATGTATGTTTAATTGGTTAAATGCATGATTATGTTGCATGCATGATTAATATGATTTTATGGATATATTATATGTGGGCCCTTTATAGCTTATAAGGGCATATTTGTAATTTTGGCCCGTTTAGGGCATAAATATGATTATATCTAATTAATTGCTGAGACCACATTATTATGTAGATTTATTTGTAATACATGGCTTGTCATGGTCCTAGTGCGCGAATTAGTGAAAATGTCACAGCGGGGTTTAATACCCAGCTCAGAGGAGCCTAGGGGTATTTTTTGGAATTTAGAGAATATTCTGGGAATTAATAGATATTCAGTGAATAATTGGTAATTACTTGGAATGACGGGATTAATGGGTAAATATTATGAACACTTGAGGAATTAGCGGGAAATGGAGGCGGAATGAATATTTTAACATTTATGCAATTACATGGCTAGTAATACAAATGAGGGCATTTTGGTCATTGTGTGGACTAATAAATTTAGAATTTTTCATCAAAATTAATGAAATTCACCTCATTTTCGGGTTCTGCTTACTATAAATTATATTAGGCCCTAACAAATTTATATTTCGACATATAGACAAGGGGTAACTCCACATATTAATCTTTCCTTACTCAATTGTAAGGTTGGCTAAGCACTAAGGGCATTCGGAATACACTAGAAATATGAGGAAAGACCCCAAACTCACTTCCTCTTTATCACTCTCTCACTCATGATGAAACTTGAAGGAATTGAAGCTTTGAAACGAGAGGATTCAGCTAGGAAATTTGGGAGTGTAATCTCAAGGGTGGAAGGCAGGACTTGTGAGAATTCAACCATAATTAAGGTAAGTTCTTGTCACTGAATATGTTAGAAAATTATGGGTATTTGGGTGGAATTGAGCTGGGTTTTTGGGTAATGAATTGGAGTGTTAGCCTTAGTATTATTGCTGTGATTTTTTGTTTTAATTTTTTGATTTGAAGCCCTGAATTCATAGCTAATTTTATTATTGGTTGGGAGGTTAGCTTGGTTTGAATTTTAGGGAATCTAGCTGGGAAGAGTGAAGAGGAAACCCAGAAATTCTGGGTGGAAGGGGGGCGCACCGCGACCCAGGTCAAGGGTGTCACGGCTCGCGTGCTTAGAACGCCCTCGGTGGCTCTCTGTCTTGAGGGCGCACCGCGACCTTAGGGGGCAAGTCGCGGCCCGCCTCTCCTGAGGCTTGTGGTGTTTGGTCTCTGACTTGGGGGCAAGCCACGACCCATCGGACCAAGTCGCAGCCCGCCTAGGGGTTTTTTCCTTGGATTGGTTTCTAGGTTTGGTAAGGCTCGGGGGTTTGAACCTAGGCGCTCGGGACAATTTCCACTTCCCAGTTTAGTAGAAACTGAGCTCCCGGAGGCTAGCTTTTGTCTCCCAAGAATTTATGTGGATTAGAAAATGATGATTACCCATTGGAAACTATGATTAGGTTTATCGCCGAAGCTCAGGACTAATGATCATGCTCGAGACCGTTCTGTGTCTTCCGCTCAGAATTCAAGGTAAGAAAACTGCACCCTTGTGGTTGTGAACGGGACTGAGGTTCCCAATAACTGAATGCTTGTACTGTGTGATTGTACGATCGATATGTATACAAATATTATCGGCCACAGAGTGCTGGAGCTTATGATTTGCGTAGTGAACGCAGCTCGGCCTAAGTGAGCCGGGGTGAGGTAGATAAACAGAGGGCTCGACCTATGTGTGCCAACCCTGAGTGTTTTTGTAATTGACTATGATATGTACTTGAGATGAAGTGTTTACAACTGTTTAGTGTTATGGTTGAATTCTCTTAAGTGATTAAACTGATTGAGTGTTGAATATTTCTGTTGTTATATGTATTTGTTATTATGATTTTCTTGTTGGGCCTTTGCTCACGGGTGCTACGTGGTGCAGGTAAAGGCAAGGGTAAGCTGGACCAACCATGAGTTGGAGAGATCTGGGGGCGAGGTGTACATTGTCAGCTGCTCGTCCGCCACTGCTGAGGGAAAGTACAAGGACGAAGCCTAAAATTTTATTTTTCAATTAGAGTGGCAACTGATTGTATATAACTTTTGAAAATTGTAAATTGTTCTTAAACCCTTTTTTTATTGGGATCCCATGTATTAAGCATCTATTTTAATTAAAATTAACTGTTCATGATTAAAACCTTTTAAACCTAACCTGATTATTGACTTTAGGATCACATATTTCTTTACACAAATGACTTGATTAGCAAGTCCTGCACTATTTCAAATACATAGTGTAACTGTCTTGTTTATCCAGGGCGTTACATCGGCAGTTTGGGCATGCAAGTGTTTCACGCATCAACGCCTAGGCACGTAGCAGTTGGCATAGTGAGGCCTTAGATTGTGTTAGCCTACCTGGATTTGCACCTTTATGTTCTTAGGCATGTCATGATGTTCTCTTACATTTGAGACTTGCGAGCAATACTACAAATATTGGCTTTCTCTTCGCTTTTATTCTAGCATTAAATTAAAAACGCTGAGAAAAGGTTCAAATGAGTCTGAAACACAAAGTGGGAAAAAAATAGAGTTTTCTCCACGGTTCCATAAAGAAAACCGCTGAGAAAAGTGTACTACTTTTCTCTGCGGTTTTCTATACAAAACTACAGAGAAAAGGTGTATTGCACCAAAAAAAAAAAAAATTTAGTTTATTAAAATTTGTGTTTTATTTTATTTAAGTGTTAAGTGTGGTGAATTGTTTATTTAAATGTTGTTTATTTTATTTAGTTGTTGTTTGTTTTATTTAATTGTTTGTTATTTTATTTAATTGTTAGAATTGTTTGTAGAATATTTTTGTAAAATTATTTGTTAAATGATATGTAATTATTTTTATTTTTAAATTGTGATTATGTGAGATTTGGTTGAATGCACTAAGGTGCATGGTAGGTAGTGATGCACCCTAGTGATTGAGTATGTGCATGGGCATGGTTGCATGGTGTGCATGTAATAGTTTTCTACACATTAATTTCCTTTTATTGGTTTATTTATTTTAATTTAATTAAGGGAATTAAAAAGAAAGTAAAAAGAAAGGGAAATAAAGAGGCTTGTGTTCACACAAGAAAAATATTGGGAAACAAATGGTGAGAAATGATAGAGTTGTCATTTTTTTGAATTCTTGTAACCTTAGACCCAGCCTCAGTAAAAAAAGTATAATATGGGCTGTGGATATCCAATTTAGAGACAACAGGTACCGTTAGAAAGTTAATGAAATTATCGGCATTTTCTGTGGATATCATTTTTCCTAAAACGTAACATAAATGGGTCAAAACCCAATCCCAAGTCTCAGCACCCTAGAGTTACGAGAATAGCATTATTTCCTTTATTAGCCATGGACAGCCAAGGAAGACAAAAGAGAAATTAGTGTGCTGTCAATGATAAAATGGATTGATTGGCTGAGTATAATTTTTAATTGAATTATATTTTGATTTAGGGAAAATAAAGGAAAATGAACATTACATTTTCCTTAGCTAGGTTTTTAAGATTGAGGCATTTAAATAGAAAATAAGAAAGAGATTGAAGGCTCATTTGGCTTGGTGGCTACCGTGTGCTTAGAGAGAAGGGAGAGGGAGAGCTCATGAGTTCTAGAGAGAGAGGTAGAGAAGAAGAACGTGAAGGAGAAGAGAAGGAGAAGAAAGAAGAGGCCGAGGCTAGGGATCCTAAGGTATGGGTTAAGGTTCGTAGCATTATATTTTGTCTCCTCTACATCTTGATTCTAAGCAAGGCAAAATGATGGTGATGATAGGTTTGGATTTTGTTGCAAGAGAATTGGAGGCTAGTGTTCGAAATCCCTAGGGTAAGTATTTGGGTTCATAGTGATGTTAAGTTCTACCTCTTCTTGAATCTAAGATCATTTTTTTTCTTTTCTTCATGTGGGTTTCGAAACCCTAGGCTTCAACTAGTGGTGGCCATAGTTTGGGTTATTGTCACTATTGTCCTTGAGTTCTAGCAAGAGAGGTAACGGGAACCATTTTGTCCTATGGTTATTGTTTTATCTTTGGTTTCTTGCGGTTTGGAGAATATTGTTTGAGAATGGTGATTCATTGTTTTGTTCTCCTTTGATATATTAGATGATTAATCTTATTGAAATGTGTTGTTGATGATATGTTGTTTAAAGATCCTCTATGATTTGATGATGGGTATGTTTTGGCTTAAAGACTCTATGTGAAAATATACAAAGGTTTTAAATTATGATCTATAAAAATGATGATGAATATCTCTTTTAAAAATAACATGAAAGGATTTGATTATTTTGGCTATGGGGATTTCGGCCTAAAGGTGATATTCAAAAACATGATGGTTATTTTTTTTATGTTTATTGTCAATTTAATCTTAGAGATCATGATAGGTTGTGGCAAGATCTTGTATGAAGTTATGATGGTTTTGTTCTTTGGAATAATTGCATGGTAATAATATATTGAGAGTATACTTAACACAAGATCAAGGGTGGTTATGTGTTAATGACTTGTGAATAAGTTTCAATGTGATAGATGAATTATTGTATGCTCATGGTGTGATTAAAATGGTTAAAGAGGTTAGAAGCATCTAGGGTTTGTGTTGGAATATTGTACATAAATAAGCATGAATTTTGTGAATATAATGAATTTTATGATTAAATGTGCTTGCTGTTTTTTGTGCAAAAATGATGTTGTTTATGATGAGAATAATGTTTTGAGTGCTTAAATATAATTTGCAAGTGTTTTGATGTTTTAAGAAGTTTGATGAAAAATTTAATTATGCCTTGAAATGATATTTTGTGTAAATAAATACCTACATATATTTTTTTTATATTTTTGAGAAAATATGAGTTTTTAAAAATAAGGATGGTGATTTTAATGATAAAATTTGATTGCTGGAATTTTTGTTTAAAAATATAAAGTGTGTTTCAATAAAATGAATTTGATTGGTATTTTGCAATAAATAAATAACCTAAACAATGGTAAAACTTAAAAGTGATATTTTTTTTTAATATAATATGAGTGATTATTTTAACAGTTATGATTTTCTTTAATTGGATTAAGAAAAATGTTGGATTTAATTCACTTGTGACTTTTAAATAATGGTTGAAAGTTTAGTTTAAAAAGTTTTAAATAGTTATTCAATTTTCACATATGAATTTGTGTTACATAAAATTAAGTATTTAAAATAATTCAAACAAAATATATTTTTCCCACACTTAAAATTATTATTTTTCTCACATCAAAATATGAAATTCTATTAACTTAAATTAAATTTTTATTTTCTAAGGAGACATGATAATCATAGGTATTTTCTTTTTAAAATAATTTCCAATGCCTTTGCTTTTCTTTGTAATTGAAAATAATAAATGGGTCTTTTATATATTCTTAATGGCTAAATAAAATTGTTTTAATGAAATAAAAAGAATGTCTTGGGAGATTTAATCAACCTAGTAACTTTAAGAAGATAAACAATTGTAAACAAAACATGCTACAAGTCTATTATTTTTAAAACGATAGAAGTAAGACGCATGGAATTATCGTTTTAAATGACACATTTACGCAACATTCCCACGTATGCATGTTACTTGCAAATGACGCATGGAATTATCGTTTTAAACGACACATTTACGCAACGTTCCCACGTATGCGTGTTACTTGCAAATTCACTTTTACGTCCAAAATTATGTCTATTATGCAACCATGTAGTTTTTATAGAAGGATCATGCATGCAATACAGGTAGAATGAGCATTATTATTTTTATGATCTTATGTGTAACTAAGCATATTTGTATGTTGTGTGTAACTCTCACCATGTGTGCATGGCCCATGCACACATGAGTTTTATGTGAAGCTAAGGAATGTCGTTTTGATTATGATATATGCTCGTTGAGAAGTTGTTGTTTTACTTAGCTTGGACCTGAGGTAAGGAAGTTAGATAGAATATATGATTGTTTATGCTATGAATGGTAAGATTGTTTGTATGAATGAAAATGGTATGAGTTATGAAATGCTATAATGTGATGATATATTGGCTTGTATGAATGCTGTATGATATGAATGGATGTTAGCGTGATGAACGCGACACGTCAAATAAAGAGGTTACTAAGGATATGAAGACGTAACTTAGTTATATGTAATGGTTGTTAGCGTGTTGAACACGACACAACAAATGGGTTACTGAGGATATGAAGACGTAACCCGAGTTACTAAGGATATAAAGACGTAACTCCAAGGGCGGACGCGTCGAGATTATTCAAGGACCAGAGACTCCTGTTTACCTCAAAGGGTGGAATGGACTAGTTAGCTGGCCATGTTCACAAGGAATTGTTTATGATTATGTTATGATGTTTGGTGATGTTTATGATTTTGTTATGATGTTCATGATATGATAGATGGCATTATGTTGACGTGGATATGTTTATGTTTATGAT
Source organism: Humulus lupulus (assembly GCF_963169125.1). Lineage (NCBI taxonomy): Eukaryota > Viridiplantae > Streptophyta > Magnoliopsida > Rosales > Cannabaceae > Humulus > Humulus lupulus. The sequence continues at coordinate 80,236,151 of NC_084796.1, forward strand.
GTTGATGCCAATTTTATGATGATGCTATGATGTATAAAGATGAATGATAGTGTTTGTAATTTGTTGTATTCTTACTTGCTTGTTGTTTGTACTTCCTTACTGGGCTTTTACCTCACCCCCTTACTTTCCCTTCCAGGTAGCAAATAGGTTTCTCTGTGGCACGCGTGGTGATGTGGGGAGTTCTGTCATCCTGGTGTATGGCGTGGGGCATCCTATGGACGAGAAACGATCAACTTTAAACGCCAATTTTTAATAATGTTATGTTTAATGTGATTTTTCTTAAAATTGTCAGTGGGACTTAAAATTTTGTTTATTTTAGAACTTTGCATAAAACTAATATTTTCTTTTTAAACTTTTGGGCCCAACTTGCATGTGATGCGAATGTTTTATTAAGTACTAGTTTAAGGGCGTTTTACAAAAGGGTACCTTTCTCTGCGGTTTCATTTATGGAACTACGAAGAAAGCCCTTACCCTACATAAAACCCTCGACCCACAACCTTACTCATTCTTTTAATTTCTTCCACATTGGCAGACTGAGATAAAATTGTGTGTCGTGGAGATAACAGAAGATTGAGAACATGTGTGTCTTAGTGAAGTAGGTTCTGGAAAATTCTGTGTCTTACAATGGCTTATGGTTGAGAACATGCATGTTGTTTGTTGTATGTTTTGTTTGATTTGAATTTATAGGTTAGTAACTTGAGATATGCTAAAGAAATAGGGGAAACTTTGCCAAATTTATTTTAAGATTAAATTTTGAAATTCTACCAATTTTATTTCTAGAACAAAAATGCATCAAGAACAAAAAGCACGTTCATTGCAAATGAAGTCATGGCATCGAATGTCTTGTAGAATAATGGCTAATATAAGAGAAGATTTGGTAAGTATAATTAATATTAAAGTTTAAATAATTGTTGATATTATTGCTATATATTACTTTAATTATGTTGTACTTTGTAGAAAAAATATTGAGGTATTCAAAAACCAAAGCAGTATGAAGTTTGGCTTAGATCGCGTGAAAATAATAAAGTTCTTGTGACAGAGCTGAACCGAACGATTGCCAATAAAATAGTAAGTATTTTACGTTAATATAATTAAGATTTTGGTTTTATTTATATAAAGTAATTTGTAGTAGCAATATCTTGAATAGGAGGAGCTCAAAGATAAATTGAGTCGGGGTGAAATTATAGCTCACGGTCGAGATGATATCTTGACTCAAGCATTAGGGACACTGGAACACCCAGGTCATGTTTGAGTTGGCGGGTATGATACTTTATAATAGTTGTTTTCTTTTAAGAATTATTTAGGTTAATTTATTGATTAATTTAAGTGATTATTTTGTAGGTTTACCATGAACGTGTCTAAAGTGTTTGGAAAAAAACCAAAGAAAAGCGAAGCAGAATATTGCTTGCCTAAAAGCTGAGATTGAAGAACTAAATAGACATAAAGCGATTGGTTAGCTAGATTAATGCCATTTATTTATGCAGTTTAATTTTTTATATGTGTAACTTGCTAACTTGATTTAGGTGTTAAGTGATACTTATGTAAAATGTTATATTTGAATTAGTAATGAAATTTGAATTTATATATATGTTATTTTGTATTAGTTATGAAATGTATATATATATAATATTGAAAATTAGTTATCAAATTAGGTTATAATATTGAAAATATATATAATCGGAATAGAAAATAATTATATATAATCGAAATTGAAAAATAATTCTTTTTTAATTAAAATGGCTTTCTCTACGGTTGTATTAACAAAACCGCAGAGAAATAAACTCTTTCTCTGCGTTTGTGTTGAACAAACCGCGGAGAAAGAGTTTCTTTCTCTGTAGTTGTATTAACAAAACAGCAGAGAAAGAACATTTTTCTCCGCCGTTTTTTAAACACAACCGCAGAGAAAGATGTGGCTTTTCTCCGCAGTTGTCATACCACTTTTCTCTACGGTCGAATATACTGCGCTTTTCAATACTCTCGAAAACCGCAGTGTATTAAGTAAAAAAACCGCAGAGAAAGACCTTTTTTGTAGTAGTGGAGGATCACTTGCCTTAGCACTTACACCTCTTTGCATCAGGGCAGGAACTTCGTGTATAAATCTTGACCTCACGTAATATGACCTCCTGCATGTCATTCAAAGGTCGGCCTCACGTAACAAGACCCTTAATTGTGGGTGCCTTGTGCACCCGACTTCATATGGCAAGGCCCTTGGGCATCGCGAGGCCGAATTTTGCAACTTCGGGTGTGATGCTTTAAGGGATAATTTCCCTTATTTATAATACGCCATGGTGTCTCTTTGCGTAGACACAAAGACCTGCGCAAAGCATGGTGTCGCATGATTATGTGGAAGATTTGGACATGAGTTGCGCTCTTTACTTAGTGTGGAATTTCGACATTCACAACAAATATCATACAATCACTTACCATTATCCTTGTTTTTCTTTAAATTTTCAAATCAAGAAAAATATGTGAAAATTTGAATAAGGAAAATTTCCATTTCTTGCTTTCCCATTCACCTACACGCCACCCACTATCTCCTTTCTTTCATTTGCTTCCATTTCAAACTTGTGTGAACACAAGTGTTCTAGAATCTCTATAACATAATTTTCTATAAAATAGGGAAATTACTAACATTTCTTCTATATGGTCTAAGTTCTTGGAAATATCTTGCATGCTCAATATGCATATCATGTACATGCACACACACAAGTACAAAAGTCTATCACTACTAATCATGCACACAGTCAAAACTCATGCATAAGAATTACAAATTAATTAAAAAAACAAAAATTCAAAATAAATTAAACAATTAATCACTTAGCACTTAAATAAATAAATTTAAAATTACTATCATAAACAAATAATAATAAACTAAAATAAAAATTTTGTGCGCTACCAAAATGTTAGAATTAATGCCCTAAAAGCATGTAAAGACATTTTATTGATTTAAATAATAATATATTTTTATTATATTTGAATGTTATAATTAATGTTTGAATTAACTATATATAAGAATATCAAAAAAACTCTTTATTGATTCACGAGAATATGAGCTCATATTATGACGAGAGAATTAATATCATATATAATGAATAAAATAATCAGTAACATAATAAAGTAAGGAATATTTAATAAATTGTTATTAGTGAAGTTTACGAAGAATACAGGATGCGAGTGGTCTAGATTCAAATTACTGATGTGGATAGAAATCTCAGTAAATGTGTTGTATATAATAGAGATTATATATGACAGGATCGATGAGAATTAATTATCTTTATAAACTTCTCCTTAGACATAAAGATTCAATTCTTATCATAATAGATGATCATTTGTAGATAAGTGTAAATCCTTATTACGCATGAACTCCTACTTGTGTTTATTGGATCTTTTGATTCACTCGTTAATATTTCATATTATAATGAGGCTAATGACTTTTTTTTTTTGAGATTCAATATCATGAATGGCTGGGAATATGATTTACAATAATGGAATCCATACTTTCCTAATGGATCGAATATTGGTTAACTCAACGGTTAATTCTTGAATTGACTAGTTATTGAGCTCAAATCTACAATATGATTATTTATTAATTATTAGCTAGTGAATTAATGGAACTTAAGGATTATGAGGTAATTAGAAGGTTAAAATGGTAATCTTTACCAGATCCAACTAACGAACCAATAAATCGAGGACAGAACTACATTTAATGATTATGTCAATGAACTACAATAGAAAACTCTTCAATATAATAATATAAATACTTAGAGTGCAATTCCATATTTATAGTGGACTAATTATTGAATTAATAAATAAGATTATTGGATTAAAGAGCTTAATTAATTATCTGGTTTATAGGAGCTCCGTATTATAGGTTCATTGTAACGCCCCACTACCTTAGAGTCGTTACCAAGTGAGTTTATAATGTGCAATTAACTCGCTCAGCGAGGTTTTTAGAACAAAAGTGTGATTAAACAAAAAGACAAGGCTGTAATCTTTAAAAGTACTCCATTTCACTAAAAGTTCCAATAGTTTAACATTTGGGATCCCAAAACGAGGTTTGTAAAATATTTACAACTCAAAATAAATTTACAGTTGACAAATTATCAAAAACAGAGTTTAGTACAGCCATTTCTCAAAAATGCCCCCAACCAAAGCAGTCGGGTAGGCCAAACATGTACGCGCCGCCGCCACGCTCTCCGTACTCATGGCTGGTTGACTTTCTCTTTGCCCCTACCTGCAACACAGAGCACCCGTGAGTCGAAGCCCAGCAAGAAAACTCATACAGCATACAATATATGCATATCATACAATAGCTATAGCAGATAACTCATATCTAGTCAGACAGTCCATAAGATTTAAACACATATACGGTCATGCCGTCCCAGAAGTGTTACCAAAGCCTGGGATCTCGGTCTACACCATAAGGATATCCCATGTATCCTTTGGGGTCTCACCCTAACCACAAGAACTCCATGTGCTAAGTGGTAAAACGGCCCCACTACCGTTCTAGGCCTTCGCCATTCTCGGCCCTTCGCCGTTCCCGGCCCCTTTGCCGCTCACTCTGCCATTACCACATTTAGCATTCTCAAATAGCAATCAAATATATAATCATTCATTTAAAGCTACATCCTAGCAATGATACAATCTAGGGCCGCGCCCTGCAACAATACTATGGGCCCAAGCCCTGCTCTACGAGTGCCACAGTTTTCTTACCTGTACCCCGAGCATCACAATGCACCACAGCCACGAGCGCGGTCCTCTATCCCGAGCCTCTCTGAAGACCTAGTCACAACACATATAAACATCCTTTAATGATAACCAATCCAAAACCACTTCCCGGGACCAATCCCACACTCTCGGAAGCCCCAAATTCCTATAACAATACATCGGGAACATCCCCTGAATCCTTGGAGCAAAAGCCCAAAATTGCAAAATTCCTTGTTCTAAAAGTAGCCTAGTGCCGTGGCGCCCAGCAAGTCAGAGAGCATTCCCCCATCCCAGAAACAACCTCGCGCCACGGCGCCTAAGAACAGGGCCGCGGCGCTCCTTCGCGAACCCAGAAATCTGGGTTTTCCCCTGCGTTTTTCCCGAGCCAAAATGACTCCAATTCAACCCAAACAAGTAACTAAGCCCCAAAATCAATTTAAAACCCCAAATGAACCCTCTAACAACCTATAAACATCAAAAACAAACTCAATTACACAATCACACTCAAAATCCACTCTTGAGTTTCAAATTTCAGAAGTTCAAACCATGGCTTCTAAAACATAATCCAAAGCTTAAAAACTGCAAACCACACTTCTAAAATCATAAACCACACTAGGTACGAAATTGAAACATGCTAAGGATTCATACCTCAATCAAAACTAAGCTTGAACTCTTCTCAATTCCAGCTTCAAGCCCCCTTTTCTTTTGATTATCCTACTGAATTTCCAAGTAAAACCAGCCATATTTCTTTTAGGTTCCCACACTTAATCTCTGTAAATTCAAGCTTAATTTCAACAAAGACAGAGCACAAATTCTTACCTTTGATCAATCCTTGCTTAAATTCGAATTTGGTTGCCTCAAACTCCCTTAATTCCCTCCTAGGCTTCAAGAATTCACCTGCCTCCTTGCTTCCCTTCCTATCTAGCCCTTTCTCCAAATTCAGCATAAACCCAATTCTAGCTAAGTGTTATACGTAAATCATTATCCCTTCAGCTAAAGCTTATCTACCCTTAGCCAAATAACCATCTTACCCCTCATAGTAATCCTTTCCTAACTAAACCTCAAGGCCCTTTTTTGTCATTTCATTTCTATTACTATTCTACCACTTTCCATTACAACTTGTTACTCTCAGAAGTTACTAATGGTTACTCAGGTTACTCGATCACCAATAACCATTAACCACTAATTCTCAATTCAACTTACGAAATTCCCAAAATACCCCTAGGCTCTTCCCGAGCAGGGTATTTAATCCCGTTGTGACTTTTAAGTTAACTAGCTCCCTAGGACTGTCTCGGCACGTGCATGACATTAATATCACCACACTCACGTGGTACAAATTACATAAAACAGTTATCACATTTATGCCCTCAGCAGGCTAAGATTACCAATTCACCCCTATCATGCAAACGGGGTCCACATGCATATTTATACCACCTAAACATGCATTCTAATCACATATTCATTCAAATTCATATATTAACATGTTAATTCACTTATTGCCCTCCAGGCACCCAAATCAAGGTCCTAAACGTTATTAGCAAATTGGGGTGTTACATTCATGGTCCCTAGATCACTTCTGTCCTACACTGTGAAAGGTAAGGATGGCAAAAAAAAAAAATTGTTGAGAGAAATACTTAATTGCAAAGGAATTAATTATCCAAGGCAAGGAAATAATTATGTGATAATTTTGGGCAATTGATTAATTATGAATTAATTAATTATTTAACTATACAGTTTTTATTTTGAAAAAACTATAGGTTAAAATAAATATTAATCATGTTTGGATTAATATAAAGAGAGATTAATAATTATCTTATTTACAATAAGATATTTATTTATGTATTTAAAATTGATATTTTAAGATAATGTTAATTTTTTATTAATTGATATTTATTTTGGGATAAATATATTGTCTTAAATATAAATTAAATAAAAAAATAAGAAAATTAGAGAAAACCCTAATGTGGCTCACGCCACTCACTATATTGCACAGTGAGTGGTGCCACATGTAGGGATATCCTATCTCTGAATTTGAATCTCGAATTTTAAATAATTTGTTTATTTAATTATTCTTTTTTAAATATGATTTAAATTAAATAATTAAATAAGTTATAACTGATCTGTTTTATTTTGATAAAATAAATATTAATTGAATTAGTTAATTATCCGTATAAACGTGAAAAAAAAGTGATACTTTTAAAGAATTTGTTTTCCATACACTGTCAGACTCTTTCTCTGAAAAGAAATCGATAGTTTTTCTTAAACCTGAAAAATTATTAAAATAAATCACAAATCAACATTATAAATCCTACGTGCCCACACACGTTCTTGTGTATTTGAGGATTGGTCTGGAAGATCAAGGTATAAGCTTCAGAATCTGGATTGGAAGATCATTGATTTACACAAAAAGATTCGTAGATACTTGATAGACTTCAAGAGGTAATATCTAATCTATTTGTATGTGATTTAATATATCTATATATATGTGATTCTTGCTGGTACTAATAAATTTTCAAAACCTCACTCCCGCTACATACCTCTGATTAACACTTTTAATACCAACAAAAAACTCTTTTAAATTCAATTAATTTTCCAATTATAAACCCTAAATGTCTATTATTAGTTAATCGAATGAATATTACATAATTTGGGACATCCCAATATGTAATTAAATCAATACTGATTCAATTTTCATAGTTTTCCAATTAAATAACCTTTATAATTAAATATTATTTTTATTCAACAATTATTAATGTGGAATTTGCAGGATGCTACATCCATGACATAAAAAGTGTGAGGAAGATAATACCCCTAGTGGGTATTCGATGGTGACGTTAATGCCCAAAGTAGATTACTCTACTATAATTCCATAATTAATCTGAGTAAATTGTATGTTAGTTACAGTGTTCGCTAACAAGACGGGATTGTCCGTGGGAGGATTGCCCGTGCGCAACAAAGGACAATTGGTAGGTTAGTTTGTGATTTACATGTCTACAACATGAATTCACTAGTGTATTGCTTGCTAGAAGTAGAGCCTATACTCTAGTTAGAGAGATGAATCATTTAGAGACAATGACTAGAAGGTGCCTACGCTCCACACGAGATTTAAGTGCTGACAATTTATGCCTGTCTCATGAGTACATGGATGATTTCCACTTATAAAATTATTAGGAAGACGATTTCTGCAAATCTCATTAGTTCATGGATGATTTCCACTTAGAAAATTAGTATGTAGATGATATATGCCTTTGATATTATTGGTTTTGTTAGATTATGTGAGAATTGATCAGGAAATAAGTGTGGCAACCATAGGAGTTTGAATGATCCTAGGGGTGCTTATGCTCCTTTATGATATGTTATTTTCATCTGGCTTGCAACGGTGAGAATTTTGTACGAGATAAGTGTGGTAACCTTAAGTGTCTCAATGATCTTAGGGGTGCTTATGCTCCATTGTGATTTGTTGATTATTAGTCCGACTAGCTACCATGACATTTGGCTAGGAGGTAAGTTGACCAAGTAAGCCAAGGAGTCTCGATGAGCCGTTGTGAATCCACAAACCACGTCTGTGATAGAATGAATTCCCTAGGTAACCAATGGTTACCCTCGATAGGGATTTTTGATTTGGATGTCAGTGCAGAGACTCAGGTCTCCACTATGATTTGAAACTAGACTCTAGGGGATACTTTTGGAAAATCCCGAGTTGTCTTCTAGGATCAAATTATATTATTGGTATTTGTTCTGTTTTTTCCCCGGATTGGTTTGTAAGCAGGGTTTGTGTTCTTCTTTCTGGTCAAGCTATTGTGATGCAGCTAGGATGCTTAGTCATTCTTCAATCGTTTAGATATGGGCTGGATTTATCGAGAACCCTAAGTATGGTAAGACATTTGTTCTGTGAACAATGACTAGATCATTGATTCCTGTTGTTGTTTACTTCTCTGTGTTGCCAGATTGATTATTAAATGTTTTTGCTTACCTAATTGTTCATGTTGTAGGTAAGGGCAAAGAAAAGCTTGGATAGTGAGCGCCAAGGTCTTCTTGCTAAAGTGTACATGTGGCTCGACCTCTAGGGATTTTTCAGTTTTGAAATGTTGTTTTTAATTATCTTTAAACTATTTTAGTTCACTACAAGACTTTTAAGTTTAAACTGTAAACATTTTTAGTGTGTGCACACATTACGTTTATAAGTTTTTTTATATGGATTTTTGAAACCTCTTTAATAGTAAATATAGTTTAATTTCCTTAAAATTATGTTATAATTTTTCGGTAGGTTGTTACAAATTGGTCGTCTTGCACTGTGACTGGGTTTGTGGCACACATGTGCATCACCAATTTTATCTCATTTATTTATTTAATTAATAAGATAAAATATTTATATTGGTAACTAGTTTACCATATGCATAGCGGAAAGCACGAGGTGGTGGGCCCAAAGATTTAAAAAAAATTATTTAAATGATCTTTATAAAGCCAGATCCATTAATATGAAAAATATTAATCAAAGAGAAAGAAAAAGATGAGGATGTTTCGAGTTGTAGAACAATAAAAAATCCTTGCTATCTTTTAGTAACTCCAACGAACATCCAATCCAAAGCAGCTTTTTGAATACTCAGACACGGATCTTCCAAGACGTGTCTCTACACCTCAAGATGTGTGTAAGCACATAGAGTAATGGTGGAAAAATTTCGAATTCACAAGATGTACTCAACTCATGAGATCTTGGAATATTATCTCTGAGACAGTTTTCATAAATAGGAAAACTATTGCATTATATTTTTCTCTATGTGAAAAGCATAGAATTTTCACTCTAGAATATTCTTTTTTTTTCAATTAATTTCCATCAGAATGATTTATAAAATAATTAATAAAATTTAAATTTCAAATTATAAGTCCACTATTAAATAAATAAATAAAATAAATATCAAGATCCAACCTTGATCCTTGTTTCACTAATACACTCCAACTATAGTGCTAGTACTATAGTTGGCGTGTAGCACATCCATTACGTCAGGGTTGTATTTCAATCACTTTCTTTTAATTATTATTTAATAATTATTTATTCAAAAATATATAAATATGATAACTTTTCTTATCACATTAATAAAAGAATATATATCATTTCAAATTCAAATCCAATTTGGATTAACAGAACTATTTTTTACATTATTTAAATAAATAAAACTAATTAATTCAAAATTAATTGTCTTAATAATTTAAATGACATTTTCTAAAACTAATATATTAGTTAATAAATTTGTCTCAATTACATATTTGTTCTAAAGAACAAATTTCTTTCATATATGTCATTTTCCTGATTTTTTCCGATTTCAAGTCTTACCTTGAATAGTGTTGATAGAGCCATCTCGGGGACCTACCGACCTATAATTTCAAGTTTCAATAAATTAGATTATTATTTAAAACTCTTTAATATAATAACCTTAATTTACTAATCTCAATATTATTCTACTAAAAATATGAGACTGCACTCTTGTAATTATAGACATTTATTTATTGAATACTTTTAAGTATAAAAATTATCCATCGACTTAATCACTACATACAATTCAATTCTCTATTAATGGTTCATAATTAAAGTATGAATTAATTATTGTTTAACTTCTTTAATTATATATTCTTTCCTTAAGTACCACTAACTTTACTAGTGAATGTTAATTAATAAATTGATTTATTAATTTCAACACAATAGATTTTCAGTTCCAAAATCTAACCCTTAAGAGAACCATCATTCAATTCCACTCGGAAAGGTATAGGTTCCATATTTATATATTATTGTAGCGCACCATTTTTTGTATTTATTTATTTAGTTATTTTAATTTAATTATTTAAGTGTTAAGTGTTAATTGTGTGACTTAATTATTTTTTGGGCTTGAGCTTTGATTGTGTGTATGAAAGTGCATGGTTAGTAGTGCTAGAATTGTGTACTTGTGTGTGGGCATGTACATGGTATGCATGATGAGCATCCAATAGATGAACATGCATTTAGATCACATAGAGGGCATATTATAATTTCCCTATATATTTTTAGAAATTATGTAAATAAAGTTCTACAAAACTTATGTTCACACAAGTGTAAATGAGACAACCTTTTTCTATTTATTTTATTATTTTCTTGATAGAAAATTAAAGAAAATAAGATAAGGTAAGAGATAAGAGATTGATATTAGTCACCTTGAGTTATCTTGGGAAAGTATAAAGTTGGAAGGGGAGAGAGTGAGATGAAACAAAATGGGAAAGTTAATGCTTGGTGCATTTATTAGAAATCTTGTAGCTTTGGATCCATTTATAGTCAAATCGACCTAATTAGAGCGGTAGAAGTCCATGCTTGGTGCATTTATTAGAAATTTACATGTTGTTTGTGTTACGAAAAACTCAATACTAATTTCCATTTTTATTTTACCCTTATCATAGATATCACCTATAAATAGGTCCTTAAGTCTCTTTCTCTCATGCTTGAATCCCTCGCCGCCCATCCACAAGTGAAAGAGAGAGAGAGAGAGAGAAAGAAAGAAAAGAAGAGGGAGAGCTTCGAAATCCCTAAGGTAAGCATTGAGATTCATAGTTTTCTTCTTCTTCTTGATTCTATGTATTTTGGGATGGAATGGTGGTGATAGGTTTAATTTCACAAGGACCTAGAGAGAGAGTTTGATAGATAATCATCCTACACATACAATGGTAAGATTTTCTTTTTATTTCTTATGTTTGATTGATGGAAATTAGGTTTTGGGTTGGTCTAACTGTTTGGTGATCATGCAAGGGTGTTGGAGCTGGCAATCAAATGGAGAGGCCTTTAGATTTTGTCACTTGGGTGTACTCAAGGTCAGGAAGGACCTTGTGTTTGTGTTTTGTTGATCATGGGTTCACCTGAATGTTGTGTTAGAAGCGTAAGGGTTTTGTCATGATTTGACTATTGTTTTAGATAATCCACCATGACATATATTAGGCTTTAGGTTCTTTTTTTTTATTTAGATTATGAGTACAAAAATTTGTTGCTATAAGGAGCATGTTAGAATTTTCATTAATATTATGATAAAATATATTTGAGTTTAATGTTGATTATATTGTAATGCTTTGGTCTTGAATATATATAGGTGTATGTTTGAGTTAGGAAGCATGTTAGTAACATCTTAATTTATTTTGATTTTCATTTATGCATGTTAGTGTGTCTCGGCCAAGACATCTCTATTTGGGTTTTATGTTTTTGAAAAGATTAAATTATTTGTTGCATGCTAACTGTAATATTGAAATGCATAAAGGTGTAGAAGAATGTTAGGTTCAATTGTTAAAATTGCTAAAAATGACTATGAGTATATTTAAAATAAATTATGCTTGGTGATTTTTAGTTTATATTTTATGGTAATTTGTGAATAATTTTAGAAGAGCACAATTTATGTCTTAAAATTTATATATTAAAACTAATATAAGTAAAAGGAGAATTTCATACTTGATTAATGTATTTTCTTTAATAAGATATATGCAGATTTTTTGTGTTTAAAAATTAAGAAAAATTATTGTTAAAGATTTTCTAGAATTTGGTTTATTGAAAATGTGAGTATTATTAGTCATTTTTCCAAATTTTAGATAATTGTAATTAATGTGAATTTTTATGACCTAGAAATTATATTTTTTAAAGAAATAAATTATGTCACATTTATTGATATTATTTATTTAATTTTATCAAATTCAAAATGGTACTTTAATGAAATTATAAATGTTGTTACATTTTATTGATATTAAGCAATAAATAAGACTATTATTTTGTACAATTAAAGCTAAAGAACTATTTTAGTGAAATAAAGTTATGTAATAAAATTTATGAATGACAAATGTATGATTTAAATTAATAAAGTAGTATTAATCAAGCTGATAATTTATTTTATGCTTGCATAATTTTTGTGAAATTGACAAGAAAATACACTACTACAAAAATAGGCTTTAACTTTCATTTTTACACATAAGGATATTGAGAAATACATATAAAGAAAAGTTATTACATAAGAACTTTTAACTTCGCTTTTTTGTTTACCGCTCATAACAATTAAGCTATTACTTCGGTTATATAAGAAAAATTAAGTTAAACAGTAATAGGCAGAGGGGCATTTTTGCAACAAATATTGCGAACCCTTTAACTTAAAGGTCCTTATATCTGATGCCCCCTAGCATTCTCCTTCATTTCTAAAATGCTGAAACCTCAAATCTGAGAGAGAAAAACCACCATTTCCACAGTGAAAAAAATGAGGGTATTTCCATTTACCACTATTTTTCTTCATTTTCTTCCATCAATCTTGCTTGTAAACTCAAATATATCATAGAAAATAGATTATTTTTAGTTTTGAGTGAAAAAAATGTTGTCTTGATAATGGGTACATGTGATGATCGGAAATACCCATTGTTTTGGGTTTCCAATGGACTTTCAGCTTCCATACAAGGTTTTCAGCATAATATTAGGTTTGGATCATTAAACCGATGTTTCTATGATTTTTCTTTATATAAATATATATTTATATTATTTCAGATTTTTTTTTTATTTTTTGTTAATATATTGATAATGTATAGGTGTTTATGGTAGATAATATTGTTTTAGAGTTGTATTTTATTATTTAAGAATGTATGAATCTTTAAAAATGTATTTGTGATAATTTTTTTATTGATCCTAATTTAATATTAAATTATTACTAAATTTCTAATTTATTTGATTTGTTTTGTTATTTTATAATATGTTATTATTTAGAATAATTATTTAAAAAACTAATCAAGTTAATGTTTCGTTGTTGTTAAAAATAGTTAATATGTTGTTGTTATAAACAAATTAATATAATATCTAGTTGAAAAAAAAAAATCGTTTGTATAATATGCTTTAATGTTTAGATATATTTATGTTGTAAAAAAATTCATGTTAAAAAATAGTTATTTTGTATAATATGCTTTAATATTTAGTACTACTTATTATAAACTCAATAATTATAATATTTAATTTTGTTTAAATTATTTTTTTGGATGATTATTGTTTTGGAGGAAATTTGGTTTTTCATTGGTTGTTACTAGCTTGAACATTAATTTTAAGTTGTGTAAGAATTTTATTTTTATTTATTACTATTGCACATATTTATAGAAATATAGTTAAACCTTATTGAATTTCATGGAAATTAGGTTTGAAAATTAGTGAAGTGGGGTCTGGGAAATTTGTGTGTTGCGGTGGTATAAGAATGAAATTATGAATGTTGATTGTTGTGTTTGTTTGTATTGAATTAATAGGTGTAGAGTCCCAGAGTATTTACTTAGCTAGCTAGATAGTAATAGTAGTAGTTAGTATTAGTTTGTAGTATGTTAGATACCGTGGATTTTGGTTCAAGTCGGGACTTAGTTGGAAACTCATAGCAACAGTTACGGATTTTATAAGTTTAACCTATAGTTTAAGAAAATTAATTATAACATAAGATTTGACTAATATTGCAAGTCATAGATATATATTTATTATAACCTTTGGTTTAGATAGAGCTAATAAGAGTGTCACAATTATAATAATTATGATTATTAAGAAATTAAGTATTTTTGATGGATAGTTTTAATAAAAGAAAGATCTAGAAGCTCTGGAACCTTCCAGCAGCTGATAGGATCATATTATGACTCAGTCAAAGCTATTTATCCAATTCAAATTATGCTGAAAAAGTGCAAATACGTGTTTGACATTGTTGACGCGGTTCTTCGCCAACAGGTAATTAAGAAAATAAGAGAAAGGGATTAGTGTTGAATATTGAACCGAAACAGATGAATGATCTTAAAATGGACTGATGACATAAAAATGTTTTTAGGTGGTTCAAAGGTTAAAATCCTTCTACTCCACCAGCCAATATTATTGCTATATTTCTAGTATTCTTTACAGGGTATTTCGTTACACAATAGAATCCAACCCTTTGCAACTCCCAGGGTCTCCATATTTATAGGAGAGGGCACCTGGGAGTTGGTAAGGGGGGTCATCCCATGACCTTCTTATCCATCATGTCACTTCTGTGACATTCATGATTAATTCCTAAAATCTGAAAAATGAAGTGTGGTCTAATCAATAGGTAAGGGGGATAATGGGCCGCACGGCCCAACCCAGTCGTGGGTGCCTGAACACGCACGTTCATGCGGCGGGTTCGAGAATTCAGGGATATATCAGACACGTGATGTCTGATATATGCACGTTTACATTGCGTGGTTGACTTTATAAAGGGTCACAGCTTCTAACTCCAGCTCGTGCCTCGAGCTGGATGCCTTCTTGACCCGTGGTCTTCATATTTCTGACTCGGCCCTTGGATAATCTTGATAAACCTTTGGTTACCTCAAGCTAAAGAGGTAGGACCTGACAACAGCAGCTCCGGCCACGTGACTGATATAATTATGCCATATCTTAACTCGCTAATAGCCCATGGAAAATTAGGGCGTACAGACATATCAACGTATGCCGATATATCGCCTACGGAAGATACGGAAAACACGTCAACTTTTCACGAACGATCGAACAAGGCTCGCGAATACCGAGGGCGATATATCAGCTCCATGTATGTATTTTTGAAATTTTTATTTTTGAATTTTAAAAATAGCCTTAACCACTTAGACCTCCCTTTGAACGACTTTGACCGAGTTATGGGCATCAGTTTAACAAAAAATCAAATCTTTTTCATTTTATCATCTTTTATTTATTCAAATTAAAATGGGCTAGTTTCACTCCTTGAACTCTATAAATTGGACCTTATACTCAGCCATTTTCTTCATTCTTCAAGCATTTGATCAGAGCCTCCAAGGTGCTAGTGTTATTATAGAGAGATATACTTGGGTTTTGGGTTAAAGCTTTATCATTCTAAGATTTTATAAACACTTGGGAAGTGAGAAATAGTGTGATTTTGGTATTGAGGTTTAGACCAATCCATAAGGTCATTCAAGGTATTCCTATTCCTTAAGTCTTGTTATTTATGATTCTATAGTTTTCTTTAGTTTCTTTTATTTAGATCGTAACTCTTGTGTTATGATTCTGGATTAGGTATTTAAGTTCTTGAAACTTAAGGTTCTTCTTGGTAAGTTTCTTCTTGATGGTTTAGTTCTCATTTCATCTTTATTTTAGAGATTCTCACCATTTTACTGTTGGTATATAGGAGTTTCTAATCTCGTTCTTGTTCCCAAATATCTCGGCTTTCGGTAAGGAAAATAGGATAGATTTTATGTTCTTATATGTTATAATATGTTATGATATGATATGATATGTTTATGTTATGATATGTATATGTATAGTATGTTTTATAGTCCTTGGGCATATGATTTGTTTAGCTAGCAAGCCCCAAGAATTTATGGGCATATAACTTGCTTAGCTAGCAACCCCCACAAATTTATGGGAATATGACTTGCTTAGCTAACAAGCCCCAAGAAGTATGATGGCCGTTGTAGTCCTATATGATATATGTTTATATAGTCATATGTTTTCTAGTATATGTTCATGATATAGTTTTAAGCTTATATGTGTTAGTAGATTTTCTTTGCTGGGCATTAGGCTTACTCCTTTATTTTGAGTGTGGTGCAGGAAAATGATTAAGGAGGCGGAAGGATTATTGGCAGCTTGGCTTGTGTGTTAAGGATGAATGGATTCAATGAAATGCGTGTTGATCGAGGATGACGTTATTTAGTCTTTTGAATTATGTTTCTTTTGTAATTCCGCATTTACTTTTTAAACACTTGAATTAAAGTTTATGTTTTATGCTTTATTAAGCAATGGGTACCCATACCATATTTTATATCTTATTTTGTAATTTGCACAATATTTATTTTGGAGTTTTAATAAAGTTATGATTATTTCTTATGTATCTTTTCTCCAAAAGTAGTAGCTATGTGTAATGACCCAACTATTTCTAAGACCTTGGACCATTAGAACTACTAGACATAGCTACTATTTTGGGAAAGATACATAAGAAATAATATAACTTTATTAAACAACAAAATATTGTATCAAATACATAATAATAGAAAATATGGCATAGGTACCCATTGTTTAAAACATAAAACATAATTTTAAACTAAAGAAAATTGTTTACAAAACTAAATGCGGAAAAACATGATTTAAAAGACTTAAATTAAATAACTTCATCCTCGATCGACACACAGTCCACACATTCCGTCCATCCTCAACACACAAGCCAAGCTACCAAGAGTCCTTCCACCTTCCAGATTCATTTTCCTGCATCACACTAAAAATAAAGGAATGAGTCTAATGCCCAGCAAGTAAAACCTACTAAAAACATACATCATATATCATAAGCATAAAACTACATCATAAACATAAACTATAAAACATATGACTATAAAAACATATATCATATATCATAAGCATACACTATAAAACATATGGCTATAAAAATATATACCATATAGGACTACAATATTAATTGCCATTAACTCATTAACATGGCATGCGATAAACCATCTAGGTCCCCTGTCTAATATCTGAGGTAGGTTGCTATCACATGGTAGTATATGATAACCCATCTAGGTCCTCTGTCTAATATCTGAGGTAGGGCAAACCATAACTCTAAACCATAAAAATGATAAACACTAGGGCTTTCTTGCTAAGCAACTATGAGCCCTAGATAAAATAAAAAAAAAAACACAACATAAAATATTATAACATAAACTTATCATAACATATTATACATAACATAACATAACATATAAGCATATAGAAACTATCCTATTTTCCTTACCAAAAACGGGACTTGAAACACTCCTAAAACCAACAATAAGAATGGTGGGTATTTCTAAAGAGTAAAGAATAAATGTGGAAACTAAACCTTCAAGAAGAAACTTATGAAGAAAGATCTATAAGTTTCAAGAGCCTAATCGAAAACCAATAACAAAAGTTAGGATCTGAATAAAAGGACTAAAGAAGACTAAAGAGTTTAAAGGATTGAACTTAAAGAATAAGAGTACCTTAGTTGACCTTATGGATTGGTCTAACTCCAATACCGAAATACACTAAACCTCACTTCCCAAGTATTTTATAAAGCTTAACAATGGCAAAGCTTTTTCCCAACCCAAGTGTTTATCACTCTATGGTCTCACTAGCACCTTGGAGTCTTTGATCACAGCTTGAAGAGTGAGAGGAAGGGCTAGATACTAGGTCCTATTTATAGAGTTCGAGGAGTCAAATTCTCCTATTAAAAAAAATACTTAAATCCTTAAATAAACATGATTATGACAAGTGTCAAGCTCTTAGTGGTTCTGGAAGGTTCTAGAGTTTCTAGATCTTTCTTTTATTAAAAAATAAATACTTAATTTCATTCTAACTATAATCTAAATTTAAATTTAAATAAAATAGAATCCTAACTTCTAACTTCCTAAATCCCGTAACTCTAAACTCACCTGTAGTAAAATCAACATAACTGGAGCTGTAAAACTCCGATTTAGACTATCTTTATACCGTTAGAAAGCTAATTCAATTATCTACAACGTTTTAAAAATATATTTTTCGAAATTCATAACATAACTGGGTCAAAAATAGGTCAGAAGTTACAGTACCCTAAAGATACGGAAAATTTATTTAATTATCTAAATAACAACCTAATCCACAAATAAAGGTTCTGAAAAATGTCATGCTTCTAATGGTCTTTGAAAATTCTAGAGTTTTCTTGAACTTTCTTTTATTTAAGCTATAATTAAATCCTTAAAGAAACATGCACACAACAAGTGTCATAATCTCATTAATTCTATCTAAACTTTATAGTATAATAAATAACATCTTTATAATCAGCTATATTAATCAAATCTTATGTTATAATTAATATTCTTAAACTATAGGTTAAACTTATAAAATCCATAATTGTTGCTATGAGTTTCCAACTAAGTCCTGACTTGAACCAAACCTTATGTTATAATGAACATACTATAACTACTACTAGCTATTACTACTACTACTACTACTACTACTACTATCTAACTAGCTAAGTAAATTCTAGGACTCTACACTATGCCTAGTAGTTTTAATGGTCCAAGGTCTTAGAAATAGTTGGGTCATTACAATAGGTACTTATGAAATTGGGATATGTTATAGAAATGGAGGAAACTATGCCCAATATTTTTTAGAATTTATTAATTGATAAGGACATAATTATGCATGTTGACTACTGTATTTGTTCGTATTTAATTAATAGGTAATTATGAAATTGTGATATGTTATAGAAACAGAGGAAACTCTGCCTAATTATTTTTAGGATTTATTAATTGAACATGTTTTTTAATATGTAATATTTATTATATAGAGTTGTAATTTAAACTTTTTAGGTTTGGTGGTAGGTTTTGAATAGGATATCGATAATTTGTGTGCTACGGTGATAACCATAAGCTCCAAGTTTGAAGTAAACTTATCATTCCTCTTTACTGGATAATGTTACTTTGAACTACGGGGCTTATGGATACTGTCAATATTTAATGCAAGCTGTTAAAATATGCACTGAATCTGTAACCTAGCTCTAACTTTGTAATTCTAAAAACCGTCAAAGCTATTAAAACTTCCTCTCCTCTATGTGTGGATGTAGCTAACACATGGTTAGTGAACCACGTAAATATTTAATACTTAAGAAATTTCAATATTTTAAATAATTACTTAGGTGAACATTATATGTTTAATTGTATGAACACTTTAGATATTTATGTGGTACTTAACTTTTATTTATATATGAATGCGTATAGATATGTACATTAAGTATATATAGTTTATGAATTTTTTTTAATTTTAAGTTCATTGGAATGTTCAAATATATTTATTAATATTTAAATAATTTCATATAGGAATTAAAAAAAGAATTATTAAAATATTTTATAAAAACCAAAATAATAATACAAATAAAATAAAATATTTTATTTTAGGAAAAAAATACATTTAACTTTTGTTATTATGTAATAATCAAAGTTAAATGGTACCATTCACCTTCGGTTATTCTGTAAAAGCCGAAGTTAAAGGGTATTTAACTTCAATTATTATGTAAAAACCAAATTTAAAGGGTACCCATTAACTTCGGTTTTTAAATACATTTAATGTCGTTCGTATTAACTTCGGTTAATATTTCTGCAAGCTCCAAAGAATAACAAACGAAAAAACCGAAGTTAAAGCCTATTTTTGTAGTAGTAATAATGGAATAAATATTACCAACTTCAAAACAAGTTTTAAGAATTGTCCCACGTATGCATGTTATATGCAACATTAATTTTACGTTAAAATATATTTTAATTAATCAAATCCATGGTTCTTGTTTTGAAACCATTGAGAATTACTTAGTAGAATAGACATTATTGTTTTATTATTTTATGTGACGTTGTTGTATGGATAAAGTTGTTGGCAACTTGTGCAATGTGTGCATGACCCATGCACACGTGGGGTATATTTGTGTGATATTTTTAGTTTTACTTGACGTTAAGACGTGTGTTTGATTGACTATTCTAGGCTCTTTGTGAAGCTATCTCGCATTCCAAGCTTGGACTTGAGGTAAGGAAGTGACACAATAAATGAGTTACTAAGGAATGATGTAACTCATAGGGCAGACGCGCCAAACAGGCCCACGAGGGCAAGATGAGGATTTACCAGGTTATGCTTTACTATCTACCTCGTAGAATTATTTCCTTTATTTGTTATGGAGAATTTTTAGATAAAGTGTATGAGATTATGAAATGACTATGTTATGCTATTTTAAGCTTATGTGCAATGAGTATAGTTTTGTATTGTACTTATGTGAATCATCATTCTGGTTTGTACTTTCTTACTCGGCTTTTAGCTCACCCCCTTACTTTTCGCCCACTAAGGTAGGCGATAGGTTTTCTGATTGGCACACATGGTGATATGGGGAATTCCATGGTCAAAGTATGTATGTCATGGGGTGCGGATGGACGTAAAACGATCTATAAATGCTTCTGAACATTTTATGAATTTTATTATGTTTAATTATATTTTTAGTGAGACTTTGCTTTTTTATTTTTGAATTGCATGAAAGACCTTATATTTAGATTTAGACAAGAGCTCATAATGCATGCTTTAACAAGGCCTCACTGAACCTTTTGAATAATTTTGGTAATTTTCTAAATAGGCATTCAATTAGTAGAATAGGGTATATTACAACTATGTCCCCAACCATTTACATCAATGAGATCACAAAACAAAAGTTTTTAGCCTAAACATTTTGACAAACCCTATGACATAAATAGGAGTTCATAATAACTTCAGTATTAAGATAAATTTGTATATGATCTTCTTATTGATATATTTATTTAATACTTAATAACTCTACAAAATAGAGTTATTTTATCACTTTTTATGTGCTAATTGTTGCTTAATTCTTGAGTTTTTAATTGATTTATTATGTTTTTATGTAATTTTGAATTTATTAGGTTTATTTTAATTTTATATATTTTTGTGTAATTTTATAGTTATTTTGTTGTAAAATGTTGTAGTTATTTATTTGAATTATTTGTGTTTAGTTAAAAGTAAAAAAAATGTGTGTTTTATTGAAGCTAAATGTTGAATTAAATTAAGTTATAATTAATATTTTCAAAGAATTAAATTGATTTATTTTATAATTGGAAATATTTTATTATGATTTATTTTATATTTATTTGTAGGGAATTTATGGCATTTTTTCTCTTGAAAAGAAAGCAAAATAAAGGAAAGGTGGTATTTTCAAGAATTAACGCTGAAAGAACTAAGGAAAATATGGCATTTCTGAAAAGTTTCTGGCCGATGCCTCACTTGAAGCCCACGGTTTCAACTCCAGGCCCACGAAGCCAGTTGATGCTTTAGCCATCATCCCACGTTCAGCAGCTCCTTCCTTAGCTGCCCACTGATTAGCTACTTCCCAGCCACGGTTCCTCTTCATTCATTGCACCCAGCACACCATCGAATGGGCCCGCCAGAAGCCCAGTAGCCTCCTGCGCCATTTCGGCCAGCTGCACTGCCTCCTCAGGCCCAAATGCCTAGCCGAACCCACCCTGCCAATAGCCACTTTTCCCCATTTTTTGAGCCCAACAAAAACATATATTGTCCCCTTGTCCCCATTGTCCAAAAATACCACTTTTTTACCGAAACTTTTCTACACATTTTACCCCAAAACATTATCATTATACCCTATAATTTACAACTATTTTCCATATTATTATTAATTTAATTAATTTAATCAATTTAATTAATTTAAATTGATTATTTTAATACACTTTTTGTGGCTACAAATAAGGGAGTTTGGGGCAAATTTTGGGAGGAGGTTACCACACTATACATTCTAAACTTTCAAGACCTCTCAATTTTCTTCTTCTTTGTTGTAAATTTTCTATGTGTTTTTAGAGGAAAATTTTGGGGGTTTCTCCTCCAAATTTTCCTATTTATGTTTGTAATTTTTAGTTTGTATTTGCTATTTTAGTTATGAGTTTCTAATCTTTTTAAGATCATTAAGGTGATGATGAAACAATATGTAATTAGATAGTATTTATTTTGTATGTTGATTTCCCATTTTGTGCAATAAAGTTTTTGGATTTTCTTTCATCTTAAATATCATGTATTTTGGATTGTTAGCACATATTTACACTTTGTTCTTCATTAGTGCAAAAACATAATATTCTTTGTGTAAGATGTGTCATTAAATTGTACACATCCAATGCTTAGAACAAAAATATTATGTTTTTCCTTATAAATAATGTTCATTGATTTATTTGTTATTTCATTAGATTAATTTACACTAAATGTTTTGAAATTATAATTTTAAAAGTGAAGATAAATCCTATATTTTTATAAAAGCTTGTGCTTAAATAGAATATCTAATTTGAATAAGTGATGGTTTGATTAATTTCTACTATTACTAAAACTTGGAAATCAATATACTTTTAAATATTATTGAACTTATAATTTGTGGATTCTATTATCTTAATAATATTTCTTTTACTATCTTGATTTCTACTTTTAATTTAGTTATATATATTATCTTTAATATCTTTTATTTTATTTTATTGTCACAAAAATCTCGTCAATCTTTGGGAGTAGGTTAGAATTTATCAATTTAGATTTAAAATAGTTTTCTTTTCGATTTTAGACAACTCATTTGGGTTCGACATCCTTGCTTACACGATCACTATTCTATATGAACGATTTGTGCACTTGCGATTTATAAATATTTAAAACATACCCGTTTTGGGTCCATCAAGTTTCTGGCGCCGTTGCCGGGGAGTTGCAAGAGAAAAGAAACGAAATTTATCTCAAGGTTAGTGAATTCTTCTACTAGTTACTTTAATTTTTGCACTTTAAAAAAACTAAAAAAATATATATTTATATAAAATCTAAAAAAAAAGATAAAAAGAAAATTTGAGACGGTTCTACCACCCATAAAAAAAACTTACGTGTATATTTATATTTATTGTTTTTTTTTAGTTGATGGCACTTGTGCTTCCTATCTATCTTTTTAATTTTTATAGTCGATGGCACTTGTGCCTCCTACTTGTGTTGTAATTTTATTTCTTTTATATCTTTGTTAGTTGATGGCACTTGTGCCTCCTAACCTTTGTTATAATTTTCTTTATTTATCTTGTTGTAATTTTTATTTTATTTAATTTCCGCAAGTTACTAGTTGATGGCAATTTTGACTCCTAGTCTTTTATCTTATGTTTTAGTTGATAGCACTTGTGCCTCATAATTTTTACCTTAATTTTGTTATGGTTGATGGCATGCTACGCCTCCCTACTCTTGCCTAAATTTTAGTCTTATTTAATTTTTTCCTTATTTTTCTTTGTCTTTTATAATATTTTAGTGTAATATTGTGAAAAATACTTGAAAAAAAAAACCTAAATCTTGTCCTTTCACCATAAGCAATTTTTGCTTAAAGGAAATTTGAACAAAATTCTCAATCCGCCTCTACTAATTAACCTCGGGGAATTGTTAGTAGTGCGTGAGTAAGTGGAATCAAATAGACCTGGGGACAAGTAAACCATAAGAATTATATTGTTGTGAAATCTCTAAAAATTCTAAGTATGCTCTGTGGTTGCGGTTTTAACTGATCTTCCACATCAGAAAATTGCTTGTTTGAGATTATCCTTCTTGCCTTATTTGTGAAAATTGTATGCATCATTGGGAACGTAACTCTAAAAATCGATTAGTAAAAAGACGTTTATCTTTGATTGAAATTGAAAGTGTTAGTAAAAATTTGAGCATCATGGAACCAATTACTAATCCTGTTGATGAAAATGTTGTGCCTGATAAAACTTTGCTTGAATATTTTGCACCTATTTCATGTAATGCTCCTTCATGTATCGTTCTTCCTACCACTTCTGCTACTCATTTTGAGCTTAAACCAACAATCATTCAATTTTTTCCATCTTTTTATCGGTTAGATAGAGAGGATCCTTACATGCATGTCAAAGATTTCTTAGAAATTTTCTCAACATTTAAATTTCAAAAAATTTCTTATGAGTCGGTCAAATTAAGATTATTTCCTTTTTCATTAAAAGAAAATAAAAAACTTAGTTAAATTCAGGGTCTATAACTACTTGGGATCAACTTTATAATAAATTCTTGCTGAAAATTTTTCTTATGTCTAAAACTGATAGTCTAAGGAGAGAAATCTCCGAGTATTTTCAAAAAGATAATGAAGAGTTTTATGAATGTTGGGAAAGATTTAAAGATTTATTATTAAAATGTCCTCATCATGGTTTTGAAAATGGAGACTTGTAAAATATTTTTATGATGGCTTGACTCCCTCTAATCGTCAAATGATTCAAGTTATGCATACTGGAAATTTTTTAAAATTTCAAGGACTAGAGGCGTGGGACGCCCTTGAAGATTTATCTGTCAATTCACAACAATGGAATTATTTTGATCCTAGGTCTAGGTCAACTCATTCACCAAAAAGAGGAGGAAGGTATGAAGTAAAAGAACAATTAGACTTACGAACATCCTTAGACAAATTAGCGAGAAAAGTATAAGCTTTAGCCATAAGCCAAACTATAAACTCTCCAATGCAACCAAGAAAAGATGTTTGTTCTATATAATCTAGTCCTTGCCATAATGCCCAATCATGTCCTTCCTACCAAGAAACTGAACCGGTCTTCTATTTTCTTCACAATCTTCCAATGTATCCTTAGAACCACCTAGACTAGTGTGGCTTAGAAAAGGACTTGTGTTTAGAGAGAATCTAAAACTATCAGAAAATCTGACTTGTGACTTATCAAACTTCTGTTTTGACTTCTCTCTAAGCACTCCTTTTATAGACTCAATTAGGCCATTTAATTTAATTAAAAAATCAATAAAAGAATAGCCATTTTTAAGCCCTAGGTCGAAATTATCATGGGCCATAGGCCCTTGAAATTTCCCATTTGATTATAAGCCCATTGGACTTAAAATCAAGGCCTGTATTATTTTCTATTGATTTAATTAATTAAATAATTATTTAAATCCTTTATCAAATTAATTATTTATAATTTGAACCTTGATTTAAACTTATTTATTAATTTAGATACCAAATTATCTTAATTAATAAATCTGCCATAATTTCACTTTTCTTCTCAAAATTACACAACTCTGTGAAACAATCCAAAATTGACCTGGTCAACTTTGATAATTCTAATTGATAATTAAATCAATTAATTGAGACTATCTAGATGATTTTATCCAAGGTACAATGGGGACCATGGGCCTATGAAATCAAGCTCCAATAAGTTATCATAAATCTAACAAATAAATTTACTAACTTATTAATTCCTCGTGACTCCACTATAGACTTGGAATTGCACTCTTGAATTCATAGAACGCTCTATAACAAATAGAGAAACGCTATTAATTATCTATTTGTAACGACCCAAATTCGCTAATAAGGCTCAAGGGCCTTGATTAGTGTGTCGGGAGGGCATAACTGGGATTAGAATGAATGCTATTGATTTAAATGCGTAAATATATGATTAATTGTGTGTTTACGATAACTGATGATATTATATGATGATGTGGTATAAATGTTTGAGATATATGCGAGAACCACATTATGATGTGGATAATTCTGCAGCCGGCGACTCGAGGCGATCCTAGGGCTAGATAGCGGGAAAAGTCACAACGAGGTATTATAATTGACTTTGGACAAGTCAGGGGTATTTTAGGTATCAGGTAGTGATTTAGACTATCGGGTGATGAAAATAAATAATTGGAGATATATTTGAGGTTAGGATGTCTAGGCGGGATTATTGGGGAATTTTACCGTTTTGGCCTCGGGGACGTTTCCGGCACCCCGAGCTTTGGGATTAGTCTAATAAACTAAGGATATACTTGGAAGACTTAGAAGATACTAGACAGAAAAGTGTAAACCGACCCTAACTCTCCTTCTCTCTCTCTTCTCTCTTAGCAAAGGAAGAACTACTGAACTTGAGAGGGAATTGCTGGAATTAAGCTAAAATTTGGGGAAATAGTCTGGAGGATTAGCCTAGGAACTGATCAAAGTTTGAGCTAGTGCTAAGGTAAGTTTTGAATTTTCGTTTTTGGGGTTAGGAACTTAAAGAAATGGCTGAGTTTTAAATGGTTATGGTTTTGACATTCAAGGTGGAAATTGAGGATTGAAACTTTGAAGATAGGTCAGGGGACTCTTGGAGAATCGATTCTACAGCTGAGGTAAAATTTAATTTAAAGTTTGATGGTTGAATTGGAGAATTTTCATGGCTGGTTTTGAGTTCTGTGGGTTTGAAATTTTAGAAGTTGAAATTGGGGTTTTGGTGAGTCTTGGGCTGGATTTTTGGTTGGATTGTGTTTCTTAAATAATTTTAATGTTGTTATTATCAATTGGTTTTGAGTTAGGGGCTTTGGGGTGGCTTAAGGTGAGGTTTAGGGATTGAAAATGGTTGTTTTTCTGGGTTCGAAGGGTCGGGCCGCGGCATGGTTCTTGGTGGGCCGCGGCCCTTCGAAGTTGTTGCTTGCTGAGGAAGGAGGGCGGGCCGCGGCATGGCCCAAGCAATGCTGCGGCCCTTACCTGTTTTTGGGCCTTAGTAGGTTCTGTTTGGGGGCCATGTCGCGGCATGGGTGGCCTATGTCGCAGCGCTTAAGGGATTTTGGGATTTTAAGATTTTAGGCTTGGGAATTTAACCTAAGGTGCTCGGGGTTGAGTCTTTTACCATATTTGGTGAAGTTCAATGTTCCGAGTACTAGAACTTGGCTTGGAAGCTCATTTAAGGTTGTTAATGGTGTCTTTCCTCATGGTTGTGACTAGGTGTCTAGCTAGGACTCGAGGATTGGATCGCGCTCAAGGAGTGTCGCCCGTAGCTAATTCATCTGAAAGCTAAAGGTAAGAAAACTGCACCCGGTTGTATGATTGTGATGGGACTAAGTGCTCCTGAGATTTGCATCGTGTCAATGTTGGTATTACGCCATGGAACATGTAAAAGCGGTCTAAGGGTGTCGTACATGATTTTAGCGCACAGGGAGCGGATTGGCCACTGGTAGCCTAGAACAACGGGATAACGGAGGGAGCAACCTGAGGGCGCTAGCCCTAGTTATCATTTGTAAACTGTGTATGTTATGAACTGATATGCCTAGTATGTGGAATACTTGATTATACTGACTGATGATATGTCCGAGTTTATGTGATGCAAAGTGAGATATTGGCTTGTCTGCTAATTGTTTATGCTCTGTTGTTGTTGTGTTTTCTTGCTGGGCCTTGGCTCACGGGTGCTACGTGGTGCAGGTAAAGGCAAGGGCAAGCTGGACCCAGCTTGAGGTGGAGAGCTCCGAGGTGGAATGTACATAGCCAGCGGTTCGACCGCCACGGTCGAGGAGTGGACCAGGACAGGGATCACCTAACTGCTTGTTTTGCCTTAATATGGTCGGTTGTTGTACATAAACCTTGTGTCTTTTGTAAACGGTCTTTGAACTTAATATTTTTGGGATCCCATGTAACAGATGATACTCCTTAATGAAAATGTGGCTTTTGAGACCAAAACGCTTTCAACCATAGTTCCTTTATAGTTTCAATGACACGATTTTATTTAAATAACTTGATTAGCAAATCTGGCACTTTACAAACACACAGTGTAATGGTCTTGGCTATCCAGGGCGTTACACCATTGTTACAACCATAATTGTCACTCAATCCTCTATAGACAGTCTACAATGAGATAGGACTAAAATACCGTTTTACCCCTCATTGTATTTTATCCTTAAAACACTTAGTTCCTTGTAAATGATATTTCAGTAAACTAATTTAATTACTGAAATGAGATCTCTATCATTTAACACCTTGAACCAAACTAAAAGGAAACCTGCGTTTCACTTCTTCATCAAAAGCTATAGATGGTCATATCTATGATTAACACTCCCACTCAATTATACTACCGAGTTCCCAAGATGTAAGTATGGGCTAGTCCGTAGGGTAAGCTGGTAACGAACAAGTCAAAGAACTCAAATAATACAATCAGTTAGAATACTAACCACTCAGAATTGAGATTGAATTGACCTATGGTCAACTATATGATATGACTAGAATAGATAATAACGGTATGTTTACTTATCTTATCAACTGTCAATATCGGTCCTGTCCGATGTAACAAATACATCCGATCTTATCTACTTTGCTAATGTTCTGGAAAGAACATAACACTGTAATGTGTAAGTAGATCATATCGTAGATTGGCAAGTCAGTGTTAATCTGGTGCACTTACTAATCTTAGGACTAACTTATTTTGAACATATAATCATATTTATATTCCACTGTGATTACGTCACTATAAATAAGATTAGCTATATGCTCGGAATTTAATAGAAGTTTATATTAAACAAATAATCATGAAAATAAAACATGTGAGCAAAGTGATTGACCAAGTCAAAAAATGATTTCTATTCTTTTATTGATAATAAAATGAGATTACAAAGAATTTGAGTTTTAATTAGGGCATAAAACCCCAACAAACCTATCCCTAATCCAAAATGTCAATATGAGATAGGAAAGTCTAGTCATAATGGAGAAGTCAAATCAATTTCAACTCTTAGGTCCGGAATGAACATTGTCAAACCCGATTACATACCCGAGGTTGAAAACGAAAAAGAAAAAGAAAAGAGTCAGCCTTCTAGTTCTAATGCCAATGACTTTTCAAATAAGGAAACTCCAATCCATCCTTTAATTCCAAAAGCCCTATTTCCATGAAGATTACTTCCAATTAAAAAAGGCGGCCAATATAATGACATCTTAGAAGTTTTTAAACAAGTTAGTATCTGTTGACTGTGTTTTTAGCCAACGACGTGAGAACGTCAAATATGACAAACCTTCAAGAGAATTTAAATCACACAGACGGTTCAAACAGGAAAAGTAAATAACACAAGAGATTTTATAGTGGTTCAGCCCCGATTGTCGGTAATAGCCTAATCCACTTAGAGTTGTGATTTATAGATCTGTACTCAAGATCAGATGGACTGAGCCAACTGAGTTTCTTCAGTGCAGATTGTAAAAATACAAGAATTCTCTCAAATGCCAGTACTTTCTCTCTCTAGAATACTCAGACCCAATTTTCTCTCTCTAGAAAGAAGAAGCAAAAGAACCCCTCTCTAATCCCATAAGCCCTCTATTTATAGGCTTAGGGTCATACATACGGTATATCCTAGAACCGGGATATTTTATTATATTTATTACATTTAAATTACAAAGAAACATTCAAAATTCAAAATGTAACAAACCCCCATTTGTGGGAAGAATGAGAGATTCCCGCATATCTTGTTGAAGTTGTTTCTGGGAATCTTGACTTAGTCTCCTCTAGCTAGTTAATCCACCTCCTACTGACCACCCATGCAAGTGCTGGTCGAACATGTGCATGGTGGTAGGACAAACATTTGCTGGTCGGACGTGCATGGTGGTAGGACATGCACTTCTCTCCTCTAACATGGCACTCTCCTCTAGCATGCCATGTTTCTCCTCGGACCAAATCCTTGGGGTTCCTAGGACCACCCTCTTGGGGTCTCCTAGGACCACTCTCTTGAGTTCTCCTCGGATGCACTCTCCTTAGCTCTCCTAGGATGCACTCTCCTTAGCTCTCCTTAGCTCTCCTAGGATGCACTCTCCTTAGCCTCCTAGGATGCATTCTCCTTAGCCTCCTAGGATGCACTCTCCTTAGCTCTCCTAGGATGCATTCTCCTTAGCCTCCTAGGATGCACTCTCCTTAGCTCTCCTAGGATGCATTCTCCTTAGCCTCCTAGGATGCACTCTCCTTAGCTCTCCTAGGATGCATTCTCCTTAACCTCCTAGGATGCACTCTCCTTAGCTCTCCTAGGATGCATTCTCCTTAACCTCCTAGGATGCACTCTCCTTAGCTCTCCTAGGATGCATTCTCCTTAGCCTCCTAGGATGCACTCTCCTTAGCTTTACTCGGACCAAGGTGCACTTGGCTTGGTTATGACATCTTTCAAGCAGTCCAAATTCTTCGTCAGTCTACCGGGTCACTTTATCACAACTCTCAGGAGTCAATGTATTTATTGACTATTTAATGTGTCTTTTACTGATCATGCACTGCCACTTGTCAACTTTATTGCCACGTTATTGATCTCCAATTTTTGGGTATAACAGTATCAATATCCCTTTCTTAGATGCCATTAAACAAATTCCAGCCTACTATAAATTTTTAAAGGATCTTTGTACTATTAAAAGAAACACTAATGTTCCTAAAAAGGTGTTTTTAACTGAACAAGCTAGTTCCATTATTCAATATAAGAGTCTTGTTAAATATAAAGATCTTGGGTGTCCCACAATTTCATGCATTATTGGTGATCATTTTATTAACAAATCTTTACTTGATTTGGGTGCTAGTGTGAATTTATTGCCTTATTCTGTTTATAAGCAACTTGGTCTTGGTGAGCTAAAACCTACCTCTTTAACTCTTCAATTAGCCGATTGTTCTGTGAAAATTCCTAGAGGCATTATAAAGGACGTTTTGATAAAAGTTGATAAATTTTATTTTCCTATTGACTTCATTGTTCTTGATACTCAACCTGTAGAAAACATGCATGCTCAAATTCCTATCATTTTAGGTAGACCATTCTTAGCTACATCTAATGCAATCATAAATTATCGTAATGGTGTTTTGAAATTATCTTTTGGAAATATGGCTGTTGAATTGAATGTTTTTAATGTTGGTAAATCTGTTGATTTTTTTTTTCGAAAACTTGATGGACCCAAAACGGGTATGTTTTAAATATTTATAAATCGCAAGCACACGAATCGTTCATATAGAATAGTGATCGTGTAAGCAAGGATGTCGAACCCAAATGAGTTGTCTAAAATCGAAAAGAAAACTATTTTAAATCAAAATTGATAAATTCTAACCTAGCCCCAAAGATAGTAAAAGAAAGATTATTAAGATAATAGAATCCACAAAATATAAGTTCAATAATATTTAAAAGTATATTGATTTCCAAGTTTTAGTAATAGTAGAAATTAATCAAACCATCACTTATTCAAATTAGATATTCTATTTAAGCACAAGTTTTTATAAAAATATAGGATTTATCTTCACTTTTAAAATTATAATTTCAAATCATTTAGTGTAAATCAATCTAATGAAATAACAAATAAATCAATGAACATTATTTATAAGGCAAAACATAATATTTTTGTTCTAAGCATTGGATGTGTACAATTTAATGACACATCTTACACAAAGAATATTATATTTTTGTACTAATGAAGAACAAAGTGTAAATATGTGCCAACAATCCAAAATACATGATATTTAAAATGAAAGAAAATATTTGAAGAGGAAAATCCATAAACTTTATTGCACAAAATGGGAAATCAACATACACAATAAATACTATCTAGTTACATATTGTTTCATTATCACCTTAATAATCTTAAAAATATTAGAAACTCATAACTAAAATAGCAAATACAAACTAAAAATAGGAAATTTTTTTGGAGAAACCCCCAAAATTTTCCTCTAAAAAGACATAGAAAATTTACAACAAAGAAGAAGAAAATTGAGAGGTCTTGAAAGTGTAGAATGTGTAGTGTGGTAACCTCCTCCCAAAATTAGCCCCAACCTCCCTTATTTATAGCCAAAAAAAGTGTATTAAAATAATTAATTTAAATTAATTAAATTAATAATAATATGGAAAATAGGGGTAAATTATAAGGTATAATGATAATGTTTTGGGGTAAAATGTGTAGAAACGTTTGGGTAAAAAATTAGTATTTTTGGACAATGGGGACAAGGGGACAATATATGCTTTTGTTAGGCTCAAAAAATGGGAAAAAGTGGTTGTTGGCAGGGTGGGTTCGGCTGGGCATTTGGGCCTGAGCAGGCAGTGCAGCTGGCCGAAATGGGGCAGGAGGCTGCTGGGCTTCTGGCATGCCCATTGGCTGGTGTGCTGGGTGCAGTTAATGAAGAGGAACCGTGGCTGGGAAGTAGCTGAATCAGTGGGCAGCTAAGGAAGGAGCTGCTGAACGTGGGATGATGGCTGGAGCATCAAATGGCTTCGTGGGCTTCAAGTGATGTGTGGGCCAGAAGCTTTTCAGAAATTCCATATTGTCCTTATTTCTTTCATTTTTCTTTCTTTTCAAGAGCAAAAATGCCATAAATTCCCTACAAAATAAATATAAAATAAATCATAATAAAATATTTTCAATTATAAAATAAATCAATTTAATTCTTTGAAAATATTAATTATAACTTAATTTAATTCAACATTTTGTTTCAATAAAACACACATCTTTTTACTTCTAACTAAACACAAATAATTCAAATAATTAACTACAACATTTTACAACAAAATAACTATAAAAACACACAAAAATATATAAAATTAAAATAAACCTAATAAATTCAAAATTACTTAAAAACTTAATAATTCAATTAGCACATAAAAAGTGATAAAATTACTCTATTTTGTAGAGTTATCACACCCCAAACTTAATATTTTGCTAGTCCTTGAGCAAAAGAAAAATTAAAAACACACACAATTTTTTTTTTAATTGGCGATGCCTAATGTTTTCGTCAAAAATTACATAATGGAAATAGTTCAAAGAAAATCACAAATAAAAGTAAAGCTTATGTAATTAATTTGAAAAGTTAAAATTGTTTTCAAAATAGATACTTAACATGCAAACAAAAATCTATCATCAAATCTTCATGTGAAAATAAATTAAACCTCAAGAGATAATCAAGCAAATTCTAGGACTTTTCAATATTCTTTTTTTAGAGATTTAAATAATTTAATGTTTAAATAAACTATATCCAACTATCACAAATTCGAATAGAATAGAAAAGTGACATATTATGAAAAAAATATATATTTAAACAAAACTAATTTAAAAATTAAAAGTAAAGCTTAATAATTATTTATATTTTTCTAAAAACTACGAACAATTTCAATCATAATTATTATCATTAGAAAATGAAAAATCACCAATATTTTTTTTCAAAAAAAACAAAGAAAAAATATATTTTTTTTACAAATGAAAATCACATAAAAACAAAAAGAAAAAATAAATAAAGAAAATATTTATATTTTTTTTAATTTTACAACAAATGAAAAACATGCATAAACACATAGAAAAGCACATAAACACAAAAAAAAAATACATACACATTATGGTTCCGTTGTAAACAATATTATTAAGTATTATAATATATCGGGTCACGTTCATCTATAACCACATTATACAAAATTCCTCCACTAAGATATGCTACTACATCAATAATCTGGATCTAGGAAGGATAAGTGTTAGAAATTATTTTAAATTGTTTGAATTATTTGGTAGAAATTATGTAAATTTAATTGTTAGTTGTTTTATTTATTTATTAATTTAATTAGTAAGAAAATGAATTTTGGTTGAATGCACCAAGGTCCATGGTAGGTAGTGATGCACCTTAGCACTTGGGTGTGTGTATATGCATGGTTATGTGGTGAGCATGCAATAGATCTCCTACACATTATTCCCTTTTATTTGATTTATTTATAAAAATTAAACAGAAAATAAAAAGAGAGGGAAATGAGAGAGGGGGGCGTGTTGGGCATAGTGGGACAGAGGGGATTTATTTTCCTATTTTATTTGGAAATTAAATAAATTAAATTGATGACAATAGTTAAAATGTGAATCGCGAGCTTGTCATCTTTTCTTATATTCATTATTTTCTATTTATTTTTTTTTAAATCAATCACATAAAAAGAAATAAAGAAATGAGAGGAAACTTATCCATTCCCACTAGGCTAGATTAGTGTCTCTAGGGATAGATAAATAGATAAGGATGGAAACAAAAGAGCCATTGTGCTCTTGGTGGCCGATGGCTAGAGAGGGAGAGAGGATGCGTGATAGCTAGAGAGAGAAGGAAAAGGAGAAAGGAAGAAGAAGGAGGAGGAAAGAGGAGGGGTTCCAATTCTATAGGTATGTTTTGGTTTGATTCTTAAGTTTACATCATCTCCTCAACTCTAACTGTTTGTTTTTCTTTCTTCTCCTTGTGGTGTTCGATAGATGCCAAGGGGGATCAACTTTGTGAGTTGATTGCTATCTAAGGAGGTAGTTGATCTCTATGTCTTGTTATTGATTTTTTATTATATTGAATGGATTTTTGATGATTTGATTTATATTTAAATTCTTGCTATGTGTTTATTGAGGTTGTTTTTTTAGAATACCTAAATATGATGTATGGTGATTATGATGATCTTGGTAGTTTTGATGGTGGGTTTCGGCCTAGCATTAATCTAGGGTTCATGATGTTTTTCGTTTATATTGATAAGCATACTTGTGAGGTTGAGTGTTTGGTTATGATGTATTATTGGTAGGCATGCTAGAGTCTCATAAGTGTTGTGCTTATGCTTTTGGTAACTAGGGATTTTTTTTTTTAAGGTGGATTCATATTTGGTTTGTATGTCATGATGGAAATTGTGGTCTTAGAAATATGATAGGATTTTCTTGAGTTTTGGAAACATTAAAGATTTGAGACATTGTTGAAAATATAGTTTTTAATCCAATTTTGTGATTTTGAATGAATAAATAGTTGCTGGAATTTTGGATAAAAAATAAGGAAGGTCTTTTAAATGAGATAAATAATGCTAGTGCATCAAATAAATTATATCCTAAGCTTTGTATATATACATGTGATATTTTAAAAATGTAAATATGAAATTTTCACATTATTATTTAGGTGAAGTTTTTTTTTTATTTAAATGAGAAAAGATTATGGTTTAAATTCTCTTATAATATTTTAAACAAAATAAATAGTTCCTGAAACTTTGAGTTATTAATCTAAAATATTTATTTTGTTTAAAAGTAATGAGTCTTACACCTAAATAATTTAAGTCTAAAAATACAATTTTCCACACATTAAATTATAAATTTTCACATTTACAACATGCGGTTTTTTTTATTGATTTAGAAAAGTTATTGTCTAAAGGAAACAAGAAATTTATAAAGTATTTCTAAATAACTACAAATTTTTCCACTTTTCTATGCTATTTAAAATAATAAATAGAACTATTATTTTATGAGAAATTAGGAAAGGCTAAATGAATTATTTTATAAAGTAAATATAATGTATAAAATTGTTTAACAAACTTTGGATTTGAAGAAACAAATAATGGTAATTGAATTATGTTGCTGAATTTTGTTTTAAGAGGCAAGAAATAAACATGTAGGAATTATTGTTTTAAAACGTTAAATTTTAAGAACACTCCTACGTATGCATGTCGTATGCAAATGCATTTTTATGTTCAAATATATGCTTATTGTTCAAATACATGACTTTTACTTCATAACTATGAAGGGTTAATTGGTAGAATTAGCATTGTTCTTTTATGATTTTATGTGAAAATGTGTATGTCTGGAATTATTGGGTAACTTGTACCACTTCTGCATGTCCCATGTACTCATGGGGTATATGTGTTGGGCACGAATATTGTAATGTGATTCTAGAGGCGACATTTGATTATGATTATAGGCTCGTTGTGAAGTTTTTCTCAATTTTGCTTTGCTCGGACCGGAGGTAAGGAAGTTAGATAGAATTTCTATGTTTATGTTGTGAAATGGTAAGATTTGTATGTTATAAGGAAATGATGTACTATGTTTGATGACAAAGCATGCAATATGAAAAATGGAGTTCTATATTGTAATTTTATGATGAGTATGATGCAACGTGTGTTTCCTTTGTTTTGATGTGAAATGGGTTGCATGTGTTTGTTTGATTAATGAAAAGAGATGGTCGCTAGTGTGCTGGATGCAATGCAATAAATGAGTTACTAAGGATATGACATAACTCAAAAGTGAGGACGCGCCGAGGTTATTCAAGGACCTCAGATCCCGTTTACCTCATAGAGGAGGTTTTACCAGCCCAATTATACTGGTTACCTCAAGGTGTGACATGGACAATAGAGGTGCCATGATCACAACGAGTATGCTTATGTTGAATGAATGTGATGTATGACTATGTTTCATTTTGATTATGAGATATGAGATACGAGTATGACAAAGTTATGAATTATTCTGTTATGTTATACATGTCTTTCTTGCCTTATCTTTAATTTTGTTGTACTTACTTACTGGGCTTTTAGCCCACCCCCTTACTTTCCCCCTTTGAGGTAATAAATAGGGCTTCTATCTGGCACACGCTATGATAAGGGGAGTTTCGACGTCTGAGTGTGTATGGCGTGTGGGTTT
Organism: Humulus lupulus; assembly: GCF_963169125.1. Lineage (NCBI taxonomy): Eukaryota > Viridiplantae > Streptophyta > Magnoliopsida > Rosales > Cannabaceae > Humulus > Humulus lupulus. The sequence goes on from NC_084796.1 coordinate 80,272,528, forward strand.
CTAATGAACGAATAAACGATTATCATAAGCGTAAAGTTTTAAAGAACTATGTTATGGACTTTATTTTAAAATTTACTAGTGGGACTTTTTTTCTATCTCCTTTAAACATTGCATATGAACAATTATTTTTATTTTAAACTATTGGGTCCAACTTGCGTGTTTTATCAAGGTCCCACTGAATTTTTCTATTAAGTGGTATCTTTCAAATTACGTATGAGATAAGATATATTTTTACTAAGTAATAGAATAGGGCGCTTTGCGAATGGTATCAGAGACAAGTTGTTCATGTTTCCAAGGACCCTCCCCATACACGCCAAGGATGGGAAAATCTCACCTCACCACACCGTAAGTATTTGTTCTAAATGTGATCTTTATTCTTTCTGCTTTTAAATTTTGTAGTTTGGTAATTTCAGTATAGAAAGATGCCTTTTATTATTAGAACCACTAAGAAACAGTTACTCAAGGAGATTCGTGCGATACCTAAAGTTCAAGTCAACGAGGATCACAACAATTGGAGGATTGTTGTACTAAAAATGACAGCAGTGGTTTGTGAGGGTATTCAAGGAATGATTAACAAAAGACGGGTGTTGTTATGGCCCATTGAACAATACTGGTTGTTTAGGGAATCGTTGTCTATATATCACGAGGCCCTCCTCCACTTGACCATAGCATGGGACGATGTCATTCAGGACGAGTTGGATTTCAGCACCATCAAATACATGGTCTACGACCTCATAGAAAATTACGATTTTAGTCGTTTGGAGCTAGTCATGGTAAAGAAGGACCACTGAGAGATGGAAGAACGATACAAGACGATGCACGATTGGAAGGGGAGATGGCATGTCAAGAAGTAGTGCACGCCGTACCAAAAGTGAGTGCTAGGATGAGCAAGCACATTTCGGAGGACGTCATTGACTATAGCTCAGAGGAAGAGTCCACGATTGAGGACTAGAGTCCATACCGTATTACCTATTAATAAATATTAACAAATTAAATGGGATTTTTCTTAAGGACCCTTAAGAACTTATGGCTTTCATTATGGTAATTAAACACTTTGTGGGATGTTTGAATTTTAGAATAATCTTTTAATGTTATTGTTGACACCATTTTTCGTCAACTTAGATATGAAGAGTGATAAACAATGTTGCGGAAAAAAAGAAGAATTCACCAACTTTTTACGTGGTTCAACAGTTAAAATCTGCCTAGTCCACAATTCAATATTATTTCTCTCAACACTCTCACAAAACTTGTTCAGAAAGCAATTTGGCAGAGTATTCTTAGTACAATATGTGTGTGACCACAAATGAAATTCCCTAGACTATTTATATACCTGGTTGACATAATATCTCCAACTTATTTCGGGAAGTTATAATCAATCATTCAAATTTGAAATAAACACAAATAAATATATTAATTACATAATATCCCATGATAATTGGGATTTAAAATCTGATAACAACAAATCCCTAAGGAATAGGGATTTCCTAACTATTGCCGCGTGGAAAATGCGTCCCTGAGCTCGATTGTAAGGTTGAAGCATTTTTTAGATTGATCTAGACTTTAAGCTCATCATTCCAATCAACCTCCTCCTTTTCTAGTGATTTCGTGAAACTCATTCCTCGGAAAAAGTCAATGCCTTTGACCCTGCAAATTAGGCTTGAATAACACAACTCATGCTCGAGTGTTTAATAACTGATGGAAGATCTAGAATCATGTCAATTTATACAAGTTTGCAACCAACACTTGTTGTTTTCGAGGTTACTCTTTTGGAGCCTACATTTAGAGGCTATTTGTTCATTCTCAAAATTTGGGTGGTGTAACATTTTGCCCACTCAAAAGTGTTCGAATCCTCTGAGAAGGAAACTTTTGAACTTCTCTTTCAAAAAACATGCCCCCCACCACACTTGAGTGCGAACACGTGTGATCAGGGGGTTGTATACCGAGAGTACTTGAGTCCCTCCCTATTCTGCACATGCCCTTTCCTATGACCTTTTTGCTGCCAATTTTCTGGGACCAAACGTGACCTTTTGGGTCCTCTTTTAACTCAAATCAAATGCTCAAATTCATCCGATCCATACCATTCCGTTCGACATATATATACCTTTTCTTCCCTATTCCCTTCACATTCATTTTAGGTTTCAGAAAATTATGCACCAGAGAAAGCACGAACCAACATTTTTTTTTCTTTGCATCTTCTCAAAACTGAAGAAACAACGCAATATCTCAACCATCGGCTCATTGGGATCATTTCTGCTTCCCCTTCTTCAGTCGGCAATTTCCATTTTCAAAGATCAACTTTTTGTAAGTTTCTTGTCTTTATATATTTTTTTTCATAAATATCTGGTTCTTGGGTTCTTGACCATTTCTAGGAAAATAAGGCGTCTTGATCCATTAATTTAGCATATAAATGGTAAAAGTAGTTTTTGAGGTAAACTTTTAGGAAAAATGGTGCGTCTTTTCTGGGTTTTGAACGGGTTACGTATAAAGTAAGGAACAAGAATTAGAAATAGGGTATAGGTGCACGTTTTCCAATGATGACCCCTATTTGGGCAACTGCCCACTTTTTCCCTAGAAATTCGGGATTCTTTAAGAATGATAATAACCGTCCCACTCTCGCATGGGAACACTCTCCATGCCCCAAACTTTATAACAGTTCAGTGTTGGCATTTGAGTTAATCTTGCTCATGAGCTCGAGTTATCAAGATCTTAATCCTTTTTTCTTTCTTTTTTATAAAGGTCCCTCACCTTTTCCTTCCTTGTTATATGTCGCATTCTTCTAAGAATCGGTGGGGGCCCGAGCATGCCATCCTTTACCATCCGTCATCTCCCTGACTTGAATCGCCTTTTACGCAAAATCAACAGCTAGGACGCAATCACAAGGAGCGGTGCGAGTAAGAATATATACGAGCCCAATTTTGACGTCATATCGACGAGGTCGAAGAGAGAAAAAGAAAGAAACTCTGAGTTGCAGTGTATCCTTATCCGGACCCCGAGATCTGACCAAATCTGCTAGACCCTAAACTGAAAGTCACTATAGCCTATTTTCCTAGTGAACTCATATATAGCCTCATGAAGGGTTCATCTTGCCAACCATCTACAACCCCCAAATCCCTTTCCATCCCGGTCTCGGAGAGCTCTTTTTTCGAGGCCAAACACTACAAAAGTTCAATAACTTTGATCCGACAGGTTTTTGAGCTACTTTCCAACCATGGGTTGAAGCTCTCCGGCTAGTTAGTATGTCGTCCAGCCAGCTCCGACGAGAGGATTTGTTTCGTCCTCGCAATGGCAACTCTAAGAGGAAGGTTAAGCTCGCAGCCTGGAGTCGCAAACACTTGCGAGTAGGGGATTTACTACCTCTAAGGGACTACTTTCAGAGCTTTCTGGATTACGTTGGCATTGCCCCGTTTCAACTCCAAACTAACTTGTACTAGGTCATGACTACTTTCAGATTGTTGTACCAGGAGATGAAGTGGGAGGAGCCCACGACAAAGGAGATCCTCTATCTCTTTTGAATAAAAAGCAACCTTTCTCGATCTCACGGCGGAGACGGGTTCTACTACCATTCAAGCTATCCCAAGGAAAAGTGGCTATTCGAGGATATCCCCAATCGTCCTACTAATTTCAAGACAGCCATTTTTTGGACGGACGGACGGTCTCGCTACCTTTCGCTTCTACTCCTTCTAGTGAATTCGTAAGTATTTTGCTATGGTCCTTACTGATTTGATTTCCCCTTTCATTTTCAAGATCGGTTGACTCACTCAAATCTTCCATACAACAAATTATCACCATCCCCAACCTACAGACGGAGGGAGAGACCACTGATGACTCGGGCATTCGTAAGTACGCGAGGTGGGAAGACGTCTCGGTGCCCACAACCGAGCTACCCGTGAGAGGCAAACACGTGGGTTCGAGCTCACATACCCCTATACCTTGCCCAACCGAACCCTCGGGCTCAGGTAATGAGGAACAGGATGAGGCCTCAGCGAGCTCGTTAGGAGGAGGTAAAGTTGTGCTCGACCCATCTATGTGGTCTCCCACTTTTCTTAATTATGAACCTGAAGTAATTGTTCTTTTTAAGAACCCATGAATAACTTCCTAGCCTAATCGAGGGTAGACCTTAGAGTCCATAGGTTCGATACTTGGCTAATAAAATACGAAACAATGTATAGTTGAAATGAGGTTTGGGATGGGATAGCTGTGCAATATGGTACAAATGACTATATGGACCTTTTGAGGATGTCCCCTACTTTCAGGGAGAGGACTCCAATAACCTCGTTAGATGATAGGGGAAGTTCCATGTCTCCGAGTTTGAGCTCAAATGAGTCCTCCAATTAGGTTCCTGATACTTAGTCATTTTTAATATAGAAATGTGTATAGTTTCTCTTTTCTTATCTCAACTAATCTTCTGTATTCTTTTCAAGCGAGATGGATTTCGACCTGGACAACATTTTGGGGCAGCCTCCTAAGGCTCGAGGCAGTCACCGGGGGCGCGCCACCTCCAATGAGTCTCAGGTCCAAACTCCTGATGCTATGAGTATGATCGAGGACCCCACCCATGAGACCTCAAAATCCATCATGAATGATCCCCCGACCACTATGCCATCTCCTCAAAGAAAGAAGACTCCTCCTCCTCCTCGCCTAGTCCTCGCTGGGGATAAAGGCAAAAAGGTTGTGAAACCTTTTGTTCCCAAGCTTGTGGGCGCCCCGACCTTGGTCCAACAAGTCATGGCTACATCCCACATGCAAGAATATCCCCTAGCAAGCATGGTTGGGAGCCGAGGGGCCAATCTATGTTCAGACATGCTGTCTCGGGCAGGCCAATCGTGCAGCAAGCTTGACGCCAACGTGTGGCGATTTCTTGGGGATGCCAACGTGTGGTGTTTTCTTGGGCAGGTCAATCATGCACCAATCTTGACACAAACGCAAGCTTGACTCCTCGATGTTAAACTTGCCAGTATGCTCTCTTTAATGACTCTCTCAGCTACTGTCTGACATTAGTCAAGGTCAAGGTTTCGAGTTTAACGCCTACCATTTTTTTAAACTCTGTTTCTAATTGTTCCCAAGAGGAGATCGGATGTCTTCGGAACTTGTTGAACTAATTTTTTGCTGGTCCCGTCGACGTGATTGGAAATAACATGCACCTAAGCTCGTAACCGATGTTGCTGGCACTTGTGTTAAACATGTTTAGATGCTTGTACAGGTCTGAGTTCCCATCAAAAAGAGCCATGTGGGGTATCAGTAATAAGTAAGGAAACGGAGTGTTTGATATGAGTAAAGCAAAAAGCTCACACTCCTCATCGGACTTGTCTACCTTGTCCTTATTCCTTCCGTCTTGAAGGAGTCTGAATGCCCTTTCGAGCTGGTTTATTCTTTCTTGGACCAATTTCACCGGAGGTTGAGCTTACATTTGGGGTAACTAGATATTGTTTTTGAAAACTCCAACTCCCTGCCCTAGTACAGCGTTATACTGATTCTCGTATACTGGCTACATGGGCTCTTTTCGTCTATTCAAAAGTCCCCGTAAATCCAGATTTGAAGGGTTAGCCTGTCCCCAATTTTGATTTAAATGATCTCGAAGATATGGATTGTATTTCTCGTAATTTCCATTATTCCTCGGATCGACATTATATACACTCACTAGCCTACTGAGGTCCAAATTTGCACTCATGAAACTAACATTTCTCTCTGGTAGTGTGGCTCGATTGTTGTGAGGTGGATCTTCCATTCGCCCCCTCGCTCCAGCCATTTGTGACCTCGACATATGGCTTCCCACTGGCTGGGATGCCCTATGTCCTCGGGGAGCTTTTCATTCACCCCCATGCCTAGGTCGAGCCCTGCGGTTTCTATCTTGGCTACCACTCCGAGAGGGTATATGAGGTTCTCTTTGCCCCGTCCGGTTCCCATTAGAAGTTGGCTGGGGTTCCTCTCGAACTAGAGATTGATGCCTTATTGGCGATGGCAAGGGCCTTCCATTGTTGGGTCTGGAAGGTCCTGAATTGGCTCGAACTGGCTCCAGGTCTGGACTTGTTGGGCCCTTTGTTCAGCCATTGTTGTGGTCGTACTCCCGCGGGGACATCCTCTGGTCCTCCAAGGAGGCGCTTGTGCCTAGCCAATTCCTCCTTGCGTCGTGTGGCCTTAGCCAGTTATTCGCGCAGTCTGCGATTCTCCAAATCCACAATACGCACATATCTTTCAGGATTATAGTTTAAATTTTCGTCGGGCCTGGGGGTTGGAGCAGGTGGCTCCCTGAAGTCGGATAATGCACTTCCTTCATTCGGGCCCTGATCTTCCATAGGCTGCTTCACAGGCCTTCGTGGGCAGTTCTCAATTTGAGTTTTTTGATGTATAGTAAAAAAAATTAATACTTTAATAAAAAATGATAATTAATTATAAAATATTTTGAGCTGAAGGAGAGGTGAATGAAGAAAAAGATTTATCCAAAATGGTTTGACAAAGAAGAAGGAGAAATAAGACGTCACAGATAGGAAAAGTTTAAGAGATGAAAACTAAAAATAGTAAAGTGAAAATTTATTTTTGATTTTTAATTGTAACATTAAATTATAAAATATAATGATTTAACAATATAAAAATAAAAAAATAGATTAAGTTCCATTTTTATAATAATAATCCAATATTGATAATGAAACTAATATAAAAATAATCCAATGAAAAACACTTAATTTAGAGTAAAATTATGACATAAACAAATTTTTATACAAAAATATTCAAATCTATATCCATAAAATTAAAAATTCTTAAAAAAATCCATAAAATAAGTTTGTTTTTAAAAAAATCCATATTTTTGTAAACTTGTTAAAAAAAGCCATAAAACTTGTGGTTTCCTCTTCAAATATACATGTCATTTAACATGAAGATCCAATATTACTAATGTGGTCTTGAATTAAGTATATATATATTGATATATATAAAAAAGACTATTTAATTCAAGATAATAATATAAATAAAATTGTTTGTAATCGCTAAATAAAGTAGGAGCTTTATTATTTAATAGAGATTATGATACGGTCAATTTTATGTTAAATTCAGATTAATTTATCTGGGTTGTTATATGTATCGACATAGAGAGATAGAGGTGTCATATACAATACAAATTGTATTGCACTGAGACACGGCGAAAGAAATAACTTTTGATAATCTCCATTGGAAAATAGAAGTTCAACATGTTAGGGTTGATGCCCTAAAATCATGTAATAAGACATTTTTTGTTTAGAAATAAATAAAAGTACATCTTCTTTAGAATTGATTGTTTGAATTATTGTTGAATAATTATAAATATCATAAAAGTCCATATTCATTAATGAGAATGATCTTGTATGTGTATGAGAGCATTAAGATCATAGATAATGAATAAAATTGTCAGTAACATATTAATGTATGAAATCTTTAATCAATAGTTGCTAGTACGATTTACTAATCATTTTTTTGACAATGCATGTGATCTAGATCCGAATTACTAATGTGGATAGACATCTTAGTAAATCTACTGTATATAATTAGATTATATATGGCTGGAGCGATGTAAATTAATTTCTTTATAAAACTTATCGTTTTCCATAAAGATTCAATTCATATAAAAAAAGATGATCATATGTAGATCAGTCTAAATCCTGAGTACTCATGAACTCATGTTATTGGGTCTATCGATTTACTAGTTAATGTCTCTATTCATAATAAGGCTAATGACTTTTGCTTTGGAGATTCAATAGTATGAATGGCTGGGATCATGATCCTAAAAGAATAGAATCCAAGTTTTCTGAAACTGATTAAATATTAGTTCTCTTAAGGGTTAATTCTGAAACTGAAAAATTATTGAGCTCAAATTTATAATATGATTATAAATTATTTGTTCACTAGTGAATTAAAGGTACTTAAGGAACAAAAGGGTAAAAGAATGACAAAGCGATAATTTTGACCAACTCTAATTAGGGAAAAAATAAATTGGAGGATAAACCTACTTGAAGTGATTATATCAATGGACAAATCGAGATAATTCTATAATTACTAAAAGTGCAATTCCATATTTATAGTAAAGTAATAATGAAATTAATAAATAAGAATATTTAGATAAAAAGTTTCATTGATTATATGGTTTATTGGAGCTTAGTATTATAGGTCCATGGTGAGTCAAGGGTATGGAATTAATTGACAAATTAAAAGGAGAAAATTACTTAATTGTCAAGGAATTAATTTTTAGGGACTAAGAAGTAATTATGTGAAAATAATGAGTAGTAAATTAATTTCAAATTAATTAATTCAATAAATTAATTTGTTTCATTTGAAAACTAGATATTAGTTGTAATAAATATTAATTTGTAAATCGCCCTATTCTATTACTTTGTAAAAACATCTATTATCTCATAGGTAATTTGAAAAATACCACTTAACAAATAAATTCAATGGGGCCTTGATAAAATATGCAAGTTGGACTCGATAATTTAAAATAAAAATAAGTGTTCATATGCAATGTTTAAAGAAGATAAAAAAAAAAAAAAGTCCCACAAGTAAATTTTAAAATAAAGTCCATAACGTAGTTCTTTAAAACTTGACGGTTATGCGGATCGTTTATTTGTTTATAGGAAAACCCCATGCCATACATACTCAGGCGTCGGAACTCCCCACATCACAGCGTGTGCGAGAGAGAAACCCTGTTTATTACTTGAAAGTGGAAAAGTAAGGGGGTGAGCTAAAAGCCCAGTGAGGAAGTACAACAAAATCAAACATAAGACAAGAAATACATGTATAACATAACAGAACAATTCATAACACCATCATACTCATATCTCATATCTCATAATCAAAATGAAACATAGTCATATATCACATTCGTAGAATATAAGAATACTCTTTGTAATCATGGCACCTCTATTGTGATCATGACACCTCTATTCTTAAAATTTAATGTTTTAAAACGATAATTCCTACATGCTTATTTATTGCCTCTTAAAACAAAATTCAGCAACATAATTCAATCACCATTATTTGTTTCTTCAAATCCAACGTTTGTTAAACAATTTAATACATTAATTTACTTTATAAAATAATTCATTTATCCTTTCATAATTTCTCATAAAATAATAATTTCATTTATTATTTTAAATAGCATAGAAAAGTGGCAAAATTTGTAGCTATTTAGAAATACTTTATAAATTTCTTATTTTCTTTAGAAAATTAATCAATAAAAAAACTACATGTTGTAAATGTGAAAATTTTAATTTAAATTGGGGAAAATTTTATTTTCACTTACATTATTTAAGACTTAAATTATTTATGTGCAAGACTCATTAATTTTAAACAAAATAATTATTTTAGGTTAATAACTCAAAGTTTCAGCAACTATTTTTTTTTTAAAAAAAAATCATAAGTGAATTTAAACCATAATCTTTTCTCATTTAAATAAAAAAAAATTGCATTTTTAAAATATCACATTTATATATACATAGCTCATGATATAATTTATCTGAAGCACTAGCATTATTTATCTCATTTAAAGGACCTTCCTTATTTTTAATCCAAAATTCAAGCAACTATTTATTAATTAAAAATCACAAACTTGGATTAAAAATGTGAAATAAAAATGCATTTTTGTTTACATGAATTCATACATCATTTTGAGGCGTCACTTGAGCATTTCAAACATTGTTTCACCATTCTATTCACAAATTAAAAAAAAAACAGCAAGCATAAGTAACAAGAAACTCACTTTTAAATCATGCTTAAACAATTACTCAAACCAAAACATTCATGTATCATCAAATCATCATTTATAAGAGAATTAAGACAAATTCCCAATTTAACCAAATAACGTAGCATATTTCTAATGTGTGTATGTGACATAAAATAAAAATGACCAATATGCATCAATAACCCCTATAGGCCGAAACCCTCATAGAAATGTTTCAAATCTTTAATGTTTCCAAAACTCAAGAAAATCCTAGCATATTTCTAAGACCAGAATTTCCATCATGACATACAAACAAAATATGAATCCAACATGAAAAAAAAGGATCCCTAGTTACCAAAAGCCGAAGCACAACACATATGAGACTCTAGCATGCGTACGAATAATACATCATAACCATGATCATCATAATTACCACACATCATGAAAAACGAAAGACGAAAAACATCATGAACCCTAGATTATCAATATAAACAAAAATCATCATGAACCCTTGATTAATACTAGGCCGAAACCCACCATCAAAACTACCAAGATCATCATAATTAATATGCATCGTATTTAGGTATTCTCATAAACAACCTCAATCAATACATAGAAATAATTTAAATAGAAATAAAAACAAAAATACCTTCAATATAACAACAAATCAATAACAAGGCTTAGAGATCAACTACCTCCTTAGATAGCAATCAACTCGCATAGTTGATCCCCCTTGGCACTATAGAATTCAAACACCACAAGGAGAAGAAAAAAAACCAACACTCAAAATTGAGGAGATGATGTAAACTTAAGAATAAAACTAAAACATAGAAGACCATACCTATAGAATTTGAACACCCCCTCTTTCCTCCTCCTCCTTCTTCTTCCTTTCTCCTTCTCTCTCTAGCTCTCACGCACCCTCTCTCTCTCTCTCTCTAGCCGTCGATCACCAAGAGCACAATGGCTCTTTTCTTTCCTTCCTTTCATTTTTATCTAACCCTAGAGACACTAATCTTCCCTAGTGGGAATGGATAAGTTTCCTCCCTTTTCTTTATTTGTTTTTATTTGACTACTTTTAAAAAAAAAATAAAGAAAATAATGAATATAAGAAAAGATGACATCCTCGCCATTCACATTTTAACTATTGTCATCAATTTATTTATTTTTAATTGCCAAATAAAATAGGGAAATAAATCCCCTCTTTCCCACGATGCCCCACACACCCCTCTCTCTCATTTCCTTCCCTTTTCATTTTCTTTTTAATTCTTATATCTATATAAATAAATCAAATAAAGGAAAATATTTGTATGAAATCTATTGCATGCTCACCCTACAACCATGCACACGCACACACCCAAGTGCTAAGGTGCATCACTACCTACCATGCACCTTGGTACATTCAACCAAAACTCATTTTCTTACTAATTAAATTAATTAATTAATAAATAAAATAACTAACAATTAAATTCACATAATTCCTACCAAACAATTCACACAATTTAAAATAATTTCTAACTCTTAACAATTATTAATAAAACAAAGCACCAAATTAATAAAATATTTTTTTTTGGTGCGCTACAATATACCCTCCTTAAAAGGAGTTTCATCCCGAAATTATTTCTTACCAAATAACTCAGGGTATCTTTTCGATGACACGCTCAAACTATTCATATCTTCCTCCAACTCCCATGTTTCTTCTCATTCCATGCTATTCTTCCACAAGACCTTAACTAATGGAATATTTTTGGAAATGAGTTCCTTGATTCTCTTTTCGATGACACACTCAGACTATTCATTGTAACTCAGGTCATGCTTCAGCTGTAACAACTTATAACTTAGAACATGAGAGGGATCTGACATGTACATACACAACATTGAGATGTGAAAGACGTTATGCATTTTGGATAGTGTTGAGGGTAGTGCTAAACGATACACAACTTCCCTTTCATCCTTAAACGCATAACACCTTTCATCAGCGAGACTCTCTAGAACACAAACTCGCCCACTAAAAACTCGATGTCCCTTTTTTAAGGTCTATGTAAATCTTTTGCCTACTTTGAGTGGTAAACATCCTTTGACGAATTTTCTCGATCGCCTTGCTGGCTTCCGTAACTGCTTCGGGGCCTAATATCTCCTTCTCCCCAAGCTCATCCCAGTGCAAAGGAGATCTACACTTGCACCCATAAAACATCTCATATGGAGCCATCCTAATAGTGGACTGGTAGATATTGTTACAGGAGAACTCCATCAGGGGTAGATATCGACTCCAAGATTCTAAAAAGTCCAATGCACAACATCTCAACATGTACTCTAGAATCTGTATAGTCCTCTCAGACAACCCATTGATCTGGGGATGGAAAGTGGTATTGAACATTAATCTTGTACCGATAGCTTTCTGTAATCCCTTCCGAAAGTTTGACTTGAATACTGACCCTCGATCAGAAATAATCGACTTTGGAACGCCATGAAGCCTCACTATCTTGATCTTATACAATTTTGTATTTTGGTCCGTCAAGTAGGTGTTCTTAACTTGTAGAAAATGGGCAGACATAGTGAGCCTATCTACTTTTACCCAAGCAGAATCATGTTGCGTTGTGGTCCTAGGTAACCCTACCACAATATCCATTGCTATATCTTCCCATTTCTTTTCTTGAACATAAAGCGGTTGAAGTAGCCCTGCTAGCCTTTAGTGTTCTGCTTTGAAGGTGAAATGTCAAACATCTGGTAACAAATTCAGCAACGTCCTTCTTCATTCCAGGCCACCAGTACAATTCCTTAAGGTCTTGGTAAATCTTTGTCGACCCTGGATGTAAGGAATAGAGTGTTGTATGCGCCTCCTTCATAATACCTTCCTTAATTTCATCATTGTTAGGCACACAGATTCTATCCTTATACTGCAGCAATCCACTGGTAGACATAGTGAAGTTGCCGCTATCACCTTTTTGTCCCAATGCCTCTTGCTTTATTAGGGCTTCATCCATTTTCTATCCTTCTCTAATCTGTTCCGATAGGGAGGATTGTAATGTGAGGTTTGCTAGGCCCCCTATTATGAACTCAATACCGACGTTTATAATCTCTTCCTGCAGCGGCATATTTATTGTGCTCAGAGTTGACATACTTCGATGTCCTTGCCTACTCAATGATTCAACAACTACATTGGCCTTGCCTAGGTGGTATAGAATTTCGCAATAATAGTCATTCACCAGCTCTAAGCACATTTGTTGTCTTATATTCAGCTCTTTTTGAGTGAAGAAGTATTTTAGAATTTTGTGATTGGTGTAAATTTAACACTTATCCCCATAAAGGTGATGTCTCCATATCTTCAATGCGAACACCACTGCTGCTAACTCAAAATCATGGGTGGGATACCATTTCTCATGGTCCTTGAGTAGTCTTGAAGCATAAGCTAACACATTCCCATCCTGCATCAACACACACCCTAAGTCATTCTTTGATTTATCAAAATACACCACAAATTCCCTGCCCTCTATGGGAACACAATGGATAGGTGAAGATATTAACTTATCCTTCATATTCTGAAAACATTCTTCACATTTCTCGGTCCATGTGAACTTCTGGTGTTTGCGGGTCAAGTTGGTCAAGGGTGTAGCGATGTTTGAGAAACCCTAAACAAACTTCTAGTAATATCCTGCTAACCCTAAGAGCTTCAAACCTTTGATGCATTCTTTGGCTTGGGCCAGTCTCTAATAGCCTCAATCTTTTCTAGATCCATTGCTGTTCCATTCTTGGACACTATATGCCTTAGGAAAGTCACTTGTTCTAACAAAAACTCACACTTAGACAACTTAGCGTATAATTGATGCTCTTGCAGTCTATTTAGGGTCAACCTCAAGTGCTCCTATAAACATTACTACAAAGTTATCCAAGTAGTCCTTAAATACCCTAATCATTATGTCCATGAATGTTGATGGGGCATTAGTGAGTCCAAAAGACATCACTAGGAACTAATAATCTTTGTAGAGAGTTCTAAAAGCTATTTTAGGAATGTCTCCCTCCTTTACTTTCAACAGATGTTACTGGATCGCAGACCAATCATTGAGAATATTGCTGCCCCTTGTAGTTGATCAAAAAGGTCATCTGTCCGAGGCAAAAGATATTTGTTCTTAATTGTGACCTTATTGAGTTTTCTGTAATCGATGCACATTCTCATGCTTCCATTCTTATTTTTCACAAATAGGACTAGTGCCCCCCATGGAGAATGACTAGGTCTTATGAACCCCTTATTTAATGATTCCTGTAGTTGGGCCTTGAGTTCCTTCAACTCTACAGGCGCCATTTGATAGGGGGCTTTAGACATTGGTGTTGTTTCTGGTGCAAGTTAGATCACGAATTCGATTTCTCTGTTTGGGGGTAAACCTAGTAATTCTTCAGGAAACCCTTCCAAAAATTCACAAAAGATATGAACATTCTCTGGTTTCAACTCTATCTACATTGATTTATCCACCACACTAGCCAAATTTCCCAAACACCCATGTTGCATCATATTTCGAGCTTCCTGTGCCAATATTATTGGTGTACAAAAACCCGCCATTTCTGCCTTAAAAGAGAACAATTCTCCTTTTTCTGGTCTAAACTCCACAGTCTTTTGTTGACAGTTAATCATCGCTCCATGTTTGGATAACCAATCCATGCCAAGTATGGCGTCATCGTCTGATATGTCTAACGCTATAATATTGGTTAGGCACTCCCTGCCCTCTATTGTTATAGGTGCTGACTGTAACCGTCAAGTTGACAGCATCATGTCTCCTGATGGTAACATTGTACTAAAACTATTCTTAAACAGTTTACAAGGCATAGCAATTTATCAATCGCATTCATACCAATATAAGAGTGAGTCTCTCCGAAATCAATTAGGACATTACACATCATACTAGAAATAGGGAGCTGACTTGTGACCACATGTTATTGTTGGTTGCTTCTTGTTGCCCTGTCCCGCTTTTCACTGTGGACAATCCTTCTTCAGATGGCCTGCTTGACCGCATTTGTAACATTTGTTGGGGCTAGCCTGACATTCTCCCAAGTGTCATTGCGAGCATTTACAACAGCTGGGATGCTCAACTCTGTTGTTCTTGTGATTTCCGCAATTACGATCATTATTGTGAGTGTTACAGCTGTTGTGGTGGTTATGATTTTTGTTATTGTTGTTATTTGTGGCTAGGGGTCTAGGCCTCTTGTCACTGCCACCGTTCTGCCCTTCATTAGCCTTCTTCTTATTTCCCTCATGGAAGCCCTTGTTTCTGTTGGCATCCTTTCTTGCAGCACTGTCCTACCGTATACAATCCTCCAAGTATTCTGTTTCAAGTTCCTTATCCAATACATCATCATAACTGACCACCTAAGCACTAGTCATCTTGACATCTCTAACAATCATTGGCTTAAGTCCTCTCATAAACCTTTGGACCCACATGGCTTCGGTTGGTACTATCTCAGGTGCAATTCTATAGAGTTTGGGGCATCGATAGTGTTCCCACACGGGAGTGAGATGATTATTATTAGTTTAAAAGAATCTCGAATCTTTAGGGAAAAAATGGGTAGTTATCCCAAAAGGGGCAGCCATAGGAAAATGTGCACCTAAACCCTATTTCTAAACCCAGTTCCTTACTCTATATGTAACCCTTTCAAAACACAGAAAAGACACACAAAGACACACCATTTTTCCTAAAATTTTACCTGAAATACTATATTTTACCAATTATATATTAAATTAATGGATCAAAACGCCTTATTTTCCTAGAAATGGTCAAGAACCCAAGAACTAGATAAGCTATTTATAAAAAATATGTATAAATATCATAAACTTACAAGAAGATGATCTTTGAAAAATGGAAATTTCTGATTGAAGAAGGGGAAGCAGAAATGATCCCACTAAGGAGAAGGTTGAGATATTGTGTTGTTTCTTCGGTTTGGAGAACATGCAAAGAAAGAAAAAGTTGGTTCATGTTTTCTCTAGTGTGTAATTTTCTGAAAGCTAAAATGAAAGTGAAGAGAATGGGGAAGAAAAGGTATATATATGTCGAAGAGAATGGTAAGGATCGGATGAATCTGAGCCCTTGATTTCTGTAAAAAGAGGATCCAAAGTGTCACATTTGATCCCAGAAATTTGGCAACAAAAATTTCATAGGAAAGGATGTGTACAGAATAGGGAGGTACTCAAGTACTCTCAGTATGCAATCCCCTAATGACACGTGTTTGCACTCGAGAGTGGTAGGTGGGTACATTTTTCGAAAGTGATGTTCAAAAGTTTCTTTCTCAGAGGTTTTGAACCAACACTTTTGAGGGGGCAAAATGTTACACCCAAATTTCAAGAATCGATAAATAGCCTCGAAATGTAGGGTCGAAAAGAGTAAGCTCGAAAATAACAAGTGTTTGTTGTACACTTGTATAAATTGACATGATTCTAGATCGGGCATCAATTATTAAACACATGGGCATTGTGTTATTCAAGCGTAATTTGCAGGCTTGAAGGCACCGACCTATTCCGAGGAATGTGTTTTACGAAATCACTAGATGAGGAGGACGTTGACTGGAATGATGAGCTCGAAGCCTGGATCGGTTTCGAAAGCGCGTCAACCTTACAATCGAACTCAGGGACGCATTTTCCACACGGCAATTGTTAGGAAATCTCTATTCCATAGGGATTTGCTGTTATCAGATATTAAATCCCAATTATCATGGGATATTATGTAATTAATGTATTTATTTGCATTTATTTCATATTTGAATGATTGATTATAAGTTCCCAGAATAAAGGGGAGATATTATGTCAACCACATCTATAAATAGCCTCGGGAATTTCATTTGTGGTCGTGCAAAAATTGTACTGAGAATACTCTACCAAATTGCTTTTTGCCAAAGAAGCTAGTGATAATATTGAGAGAAATAATATTTACTCGTGGACTAAGACGATTTTAACTGCTGAACCACGTAAAAAGCTGATGAATTCTTCTATTTAATTTGCAACATTGTTTAGTTCTCTTCATATCTAAGTTGACTAAAAAAGGCATCAAGAGTTTGGTGCTTTCGTTGAGAGCATTAAACAAATTTATGCTTTGTTTAATCAAAAACCTCATGCACAACATATTTGGCCACTACGAACTATCCTGGAACTGGTGGGCGATCATTGCCAAAAATCCCTAAGGAACGAACTCCAATCAAAATAATTTTTTATTCTAACTTTTTTTCAATATTTTCTTTGAAGATCATGACTATTTTTTTCCTTGTTTGGGATAAGTAACTGATTACAATCAAAGTAATCGGGTACCCATTCACGTTTTCATATCTTTTTTTTACTTTTTCAGATTTGAATGTTCTCATTAGTGTAACTGGTTACCCATTCAGGTTTCTTATATCTATTTTTTTCGTTCCAAATTTAGATGTTCCTATTAGGGTTACCTATTACCCATTCAAGTTTTCACATATATTTTTTTTTCCAGATTTGGATTGTAGTGTCCCAAAACTCCTAATATGATTGTTTTTTTTACTCACATAAGCGTATTGAATAGTGTGTCGAGAAGACACGTGGGGTGATTATATGAGTTATATGATTATATGATTTTTTTGCATGATTATGTGTATTAAATGTGTTTAAAGGCCCTCCTTTGTTAAAAAGTGGCATTTTAATAATTTTGACCCGTAGAGGGTATCTTTGTAACTACTATGTGCTATCTGGTTGTGACCACATTATTATGTGTATATATGCACTATGAGTGGATCCTTTTGAGCGATTTCAGTGAAAAAGTCACAATGGGGATAAATGCTCGGCTCAAGTCGAGCCAAGGGGTATTATGGGAATTTGAGTATTTTGGGATTCTTGGTAAGAATAAATTTATTGATAAGAAATCTTTCCTTAATGAATATTAGTTTGACAATTGGTGTTTAGGGATTGATCATAAGAATGGAGGAGATTACTATTTTACCGTTTGGTTTAATAAAGGAAGGGAATTATTTGGAATGGAATTTTGGTCTTTTAGTGAGAGGATTAGTGTTAACTAACACTTAGTTGTCTAGGGCCTTCCATTTTCACATTCTAAGACTTCTCCTCCCACCACCTTCTACATTTCTTCTCATAAGCAAAGGTTATGTGTAACGCCATGGTTAGCCAAGACCGTTACACTATGTGTTTGAAATCGTGCTTAGCCCGCTAAGCAAGTCATTTGGACTTAAATCTGTAATTAAAACTAAACAAGGATTAGGTATTAAAAAAATTTGTCAACAAAGTAATCATTTTGCATTAAAGTGTTTTTTTTATACAAAGGGTCCCAAAATGTGTTTACAGACTGATAAAAGACAAATAAAATACAAACTAGCCATCCTAAGCGGCAAAAAGGGTTTAACCCTAGTTCCTCCCAAGAAATCTCGGACGTGGCGGTCGAGTAGATTGCATACGTACACACCGCTCCTGAAGCTCTCCGACTCATGGTTGGTCCAGGTTACTCTTGCCCTTACCTGCACCATAGAGCACCTGTGAGCCAAGGCTCAACAAGAAAACCGCACAGAGTATAACAATAACACAAATACTCAAAGTAGTAAGAACATGTTTCACAAATAACAAATGCAATCTTTTAAATAATATAACTTGTAAACACATTCTATTGTTTACAAAAAAATACTCATCTTAGTCATAAAATCAATTAAGTGGCCTTGGAAAAACAACCAGGCCAAGCGGCTCAACTGAGTGTGGTGTATACACAGGCACTCAGCTCACGGTTCATGTCAGGCAAGTAGGGGATGCAACCCCAATTTTAACTTGCCTTCACCCCCAGCGTTCCGCACGCTTTGCTGATCATCTCCACCAACAATGCGATGGTCGATTATCAGTCATATCATACATTCATAGGTAATTCAAGGCTAATAAGCGTACCAACCAATAGCTCTACATGCATATACCATTTTTCTTACCTCTGGTCCAAGAAAAGGATAAATAGAAATGACTCTCAAGCACGATCCCCCCCCCGAGCTCTAGCGGTACCCTAGTCACAACCTTAATAAAGGATATTAATCAATATCAAGTGAATAAAGGTTTCCAAACCGAGTCCTAGCTCCCTGGACCTTCAATTCTTCTATACAAGATAGTAGAGTCCTTCCCGAGCCCTTAGGTTTGAGTCCTCAAAACCTAAAACCCAACTTGGCTATTTTTCCCAATTTGCCGCGATGCACCTCTGAAGGGTCGCAGCGTGACCCAAAACAGAGAATCCTGAACATAATTTCCCTGGACACGCGATGCGACACAACCCACCAAGTGTCACAACGCTAAGCGATTAAGAGAATTGCTCTAGCCCCTGAGTTCATGCCGGTCACGACGCTCAAAGAACAGCGTCACGATGTAACCCTACGAACTCTGGTTTCCCAAATTTTCCAACTATTTCCTCCGAACAAAAACTCCTAAAATCAGTTCTCAAACCTCCACCAAACCCAAAATTAAGTTCTAAACTCATAACAGCACATCAAAGGAAACATATTAATAGCAGAAACTAACTTAAAATCTCACCACCACCTAAAATCCTAACCTCGAGTTTAAACTCAAGAACACCAGAACGAAGTCAGAATTTCACAGGAAATCAGAGTTTAGATCTTACCTCAACTAAGATTTATGACCCTAAGCTGCCTCCTAATCGAAATCCTTGCCCAAGCCCTCAATTCCTTAGCAATTCTTCTCCAAAAATTAAAATACTCCTAAGTGCCTCAAGAGAGAGAGAGAGAGAGAGAAAATGAGATAGAGAGAGAGAGGAGGTAACTGAGTTTGTTTTTGTTTTAATTTCTTCCTTAGCTTCTACAAAACTCTAGTGACTAAGTAAATACCTTGGCATGAAAAGACCAAAATACCCCTTTGTTCAAGCCTTACTCCTTTAATGTCCTCAAGGGCAAATAACACTACAAATTCCCATTAAACTTCAAATAACACTACAAATTCCCAATTAACCCCAACATACCAAAATAATCACCAAATAAATTCACAATCCCTAGTATACCCTGGTAATGTACTAAGTTAATAAAATACCCCTAGGCTTATCCCAAGCCAGGTATTAGTCCCCATTGTGAATTTTCTGCTAAATTGCTCAAAAGGGTCGTTCCCTACTGAACAGCTCAAATATATCCACAAAATAATGTGGTCTCAATCACAAAACACATATAATTACAATTATACCCTAAGCAGGTCAAAATTATGAAAATGCCGTTTTTAACAAAATTGGGCCTATAAGCATATTTAATACACTTAGACATGCATAAGCAGCCATAAAATGATATAACTCTTATAATCCACATAATTTCACATGTATAATCACAATTACCACATAAAAATCCAAGTATTCCCTCCTAGCACAGTAATCAAGGCACTAAGCCTTATTAGCAAATTTGGGACGTTACATTATGACTTTTTTCTTCAAGGAATTCAAACTATAGGAAGGGTTTAGAAGCTGCTTAGTTCACTGCCACACTTTGGATTTTCAAAATTCAAAGAAGAGATAAGGATTCTTCTCATTATTTCATCTTGTTATTCACTTGTTTTGAGGATTTGGATTATTTTTTGTAACATGATGCCTCTAGCTTGTTTGGTTGGGCATATGGATATTAGAAACATGTTTTCAGAGGGAATCGAGATTTAAATTTATGTTGAAAACCTAAAAGTTGTTTGAGTTGTAGAGTTTCAAGAAAAATGACGATTTTTACCTAAATAATTAAATCATTGTGTTAAGACTTGAATTTTGATGTAATGATTGTTATTAGATGTGTGTTAGCTTGTACAACTATTTTTCTGCATAAATTATGGGAATTGAAGCAAGTTTAGTCAAATTTGGGGAGATTCGAAATTATGAATAATATAGAGAAATTCTCTTTGACTTGCGTCGGTCGACCATCCTAGGGCACTCGGTCATCAAGCTTGTTTTTCTTCCAGACTTAGCCATTTTGGCCAGGCGGTCGACTGGCCTGTGCCAGGCAGTCGACCAACAAAACCTAGCAGCCATGTTTTGGGGTTGTTTTCAATAGATTTATGTACGTAACCTTTGGTGAATCATAAGCTTAGATTTTTTAGACAACATTGGGCATGGTTAAAGTATATTTGGGGCTTAGTGAAACTTATAGAAAAGTATTGTAGGTGGTGGTTATGGAAAAAACTAAATCTACATCATTTTTTTGTTACTAGAGTTTCCGAGAGGCTCATTAGACAATCGCACTGGAGCTCATCCTGATTCCTACATCATACCTAAGGTAAGAAAACTATCATATGCACATAGAGTATGGCATGGGCCCGGTTACATATGGATATAGTTATGAATATATATCTGAATGTGTTAAGATTTAATACCCTATATGCATAATAGTGTTTGTTTTGCTTATTTGCATTATAACTGACTGTGATTAATCGGCATAGGTCGTATTCGGCAATATATGCGAAATGTAGGTCGTGATGGCACGGGATAACTATGGGGTGTTGTACCCACTCACTCGGCATATGGTCATATGCTTTGTGCCGAGAGAGGCACCTTGTTCGGCATAGGCAATGTAAACTGCTTTTGAGATGAAAGGAGTTCATCTATTATCTTTGAAGTATGTTGTTTGCTATTCATGTTTAATTGGTCATTTATTATGGCATGAAGCGTTTTCTTGCTGGTCCTTGGCTCATGGTCCTCTGTGGTGCAAGTATGGGAAAGGGAAAGGTCGACCAGCCATGAGTTAGATGAATTTGGAGCATCGCGTACTCATTCGGCCTGCTCGCCGCCACGGCCGAGACACTTTTGAGGGACTTAGAATATAAGTCCAGCTTTTGCTGCTTAGGCAGACAATTTGTGTAACTTTTGTTGTAACTATGTTGGGTTTGAAACTCTTGTTGGGATCCTCTATAACCATTTAAAGTTCTAATGGAAAAGTTTCTACCTTTTTACAAAAAAATTAATACCTAAACCTTTGTTTAATTTTTAATTACACTTTTTAGTCCAAATGACTCAGTTAATGAATTAAGCACCATTTTAAACACACAGTGTAATGTTCTTTGATTAGTAGGGCGTTACAACTTGGTATCAAAGCTACCAAGGCTTTATGGTTCCTGAAGATCGACCAAACATGTACTCTCACATCTAAAGGCAAGCTCGACTTATGGTTCAGTGGGTAATGTGTTGAATACGTGTTTAAATGCTTAAGTAAGCTATATGCTTTATCTGCATGCTAGAATAGGGATCATGAAATATACTGATAGGGTATTGGCCATTGACTGTTATGTGAATATGAAAGACATGCTTATAGTATTATTGTTGTTTATGAATATTAAGGATGTGCTTATTAGCATTTTGTTTGCAGGTGAATGCTTTCTTTGCTAGATTCTGGATCGTGGGATGGTTTCTGGATACATTATCATTGTTTAATAAGCCGAGTCATTGATTGGAAACAAGCATGGAAGTTATTTCTCCAAGAAGATCAATCAGGCTATGTGGTGAGAATATCAAGTTCAGAGATGATAACCATGGCCATAACCCTCCTCTTGTCCCTTAGGTTTGGCAACAGGTGCTCGCTGGAGGATGAGACTAGATTATCGAGGCAGAAAGTTCTTCCAGAGAACACTACACCTAATTTGCCACTTGCAGTGGTACCTATTTTAGCACATGCTGGTGATGAAAATTGGTGGGAACCGTTGTATTAATGTTTCAGGAAGAAACATCCTCCAACCATTGAGGGATGATGCCCGAATTTGGCGGGAAGTTGTTTCACAAACCCAAAATGTTTCTATTATGAGTTCGGATGAGTTTTGAGACTTGTTTAATGAGAAGTATTATTATCACGTAGTTTGAATTGCGAAGGTGGGTTAGTTCACCCTATGATAGCATGCGATTTTGGAATCACTTTAGTGCCTTGAGGTACTTCATATGACCAGGTAGTTGAAAAGACTTTTATTGTTGAGGGCACAAAGGTTAAGATTTGGAAGGAAGGTACCACAAGGCACAATACTTGGAGGGAAGTACCTCCATTTACAAGGTCTTGTAGGGGTGGAGGCCCTAGTGGTCAAAAAAGGAAGGTCATTGATACATTTAGTACCCTTGGAATAGAGAGGAGGTTTTAGGGTACTCAGGGTGGTCATCAGGGCAAGAGAGAGAGCTGGAGGAGTTATCCAAAGTGTCCACAGTGCAGTCGACATATTTGGGAGAATGTTGTGCTAAGGCATGCTTCCTATGCGAGGTAGTAGGACACTCAAGAAAAACTGCCCAGAGTTGAAAAAAGGAGAACCGAAGAGGAGTGACAATTTGGTTTCAGCATGCATGTTCACACTAACTCGGATTAAGGCTGAGTCTAGCGTTGCCTCATCTTATACTATATTGATTGATTCTGGTGCTACGCATTCATTTGTATTCAGTAGGGTTATAAACAAACTTAGTAGACCTTGTGATGTGTATGATGTGGGGTTTGGGACTTTGTAGCCTTCTGGGGAATCGATAGTCTCTAGGAGATTGATAAAATCTTTAACAGTAGAGTTAGATAGTAGGGAGCATTCTGTGGACTTGATTTAACTAGGAATGGAGGACTTTCACCTGATACTAGGTATGGATTATTTGGCCAAGTATGGGATGACCATAGACTGTAAGAGCAAGATGGTGACTTTTGAACCTGAGGGAGAGGACCCATTCGTGTTTGTGGTGGTGAGAAGGGACCTTGTGTTCCTATGATCTCGATGTTGAGGGCTAGAGACCTATTGCAAGGGGGTTGCATAGGATTCCTAGATAGTGTGGTGGATACCACCAAGGTTGCACCAGTTGGAGCAGAGGAGACCAAATTGGTCTGTGAGTTTCTAAATGTGTTCCCCGAAGACTTCATGGGATTGCCACTGCATCTTGAGATTGAGTTTGTTATTGAACTAATAAAAAAGACAAAACCAATATCCAAGGTATCATACATAATGGCACAAGGAGAATTGAAGGAGTTGAAGGTTCAGTTGCAACAATTACTTGATTTTGGGTTTAATTGACCTAGCTTCTCACCATCGGGCGCCTTAGTATTATTTGTTAAGAAGAAGGATGGGTCGTTGAGGATGTGTATCGACTATCGGGAACTAAACAAGCTGACTATTATGAAAAAATATCTGTTGCCAATGATTAATGGCTTGTTTGACCAGTTGCAGCGTAAGACAATGTTCTGAAAGATTGAACTTGGATCTGGTTATCTCTAGTTGAGGACTAAGGAGGAGGATATTCTAAAGACATCCTTTTGCATGAGGTACGAACATTATGAGGTCTTAGTTATGCCTTTTGGACTAATCAATGCCCAAGAAAAATTCATGGATCTGATGAACAGGGTGTCCAAGGATTACTTGGACAGATTTGTGATTGTGATCATCGACGACATACTGATCTACTCGTAATCAAAGAAAAAACATGAGCAACATCTCTCATTCGCATGATAGAGGCTAAGGGAACACAGGTTATGTGCTAAGTTCAAGAATTACAAGTTCTGGTTACCTCAAGTGACATTTCTTTGTCAAATTGTTAGTAAGGACGAGATTATGGTAGATCTGACCAAGATAGACGCGGTGAGAGATTGGCCAATCAGAATGAGTGCTTCAAATATTAGAAGTTTCGTTGGGTTGGCGGGATACTACTGACATTTCTTTGAAGGATTCTTGAGGATTGCAATGCCTTTGACAGAATTGACATGCAAGAACCTAAAGTTTATTTTGACCAATAGGTGTGAGAGTAGTTTCTAGGAGTTGAAGAGGTAGTTTATTACTTCTCTAGTACTTAGTCTCCTTCAGATCCAGAGAAGTTTGTGGTTTACAGCGATGCTTTGAGACAAGGGTTACGTTTTGTTCTGATGCAGGCTGGGAAGGTGATTGCTTATGCGTCCAAATAGTTAATGGAATATGAGCAGCGATATCCTACACATGATCTAGAACTACTAGCGGTGGTATTCGCACTGAAGGTGTGGCGACATTATCTGCATGGGGAGAAGTGTGAAATGTAACTGATCATAAGAGTTTGAAGTACTTTTTTTACACTGAAGGATATGAATATGAGACAAAGACGTTCGTTAGAGTTGGTGATGGATTATGAATGTGAAATCATTTCCCATCCAGGGAAAGCCAACATGGTGGTAGACAACTTCAGTCGAGGAGGCCCAAGACTATTGTATAGCTAAAACTAGATAACAGTGAAATTGGCAAAGGATATTACCACAGTAGGTATAGAGGTTGTGCTAGGCCAGCTGGTCAAAATTACTCTGCAGTCTACTCTGCAGGGGGATAAAGGAGGCTCTGGTGAATGATCCTCAATTAGTGAAGCATCAAGAGAAATTCTTAGCTGGAGTGGCTAAGGAATTCACTGTTTCAAAGGCTGGTATATAAGGTGTTGGTATTAAAAGAGTAAATACGAGTTACGCAGCGAGGAATAGGCCCATTTTAATAATTATTAATATCAGTCAAGATCATACACACACATATATTTATATATATTAAATCACATACAATTAGATTAGAGATTACCTCTTGTAGTCTATCAAGTGTCCTCGAATCTTTTTGTATAAAATCAACGATCTTCCTATTCAAGTTCTGAAGACTCACACCTTGATCTTCCAAACCAATCATCAAACACACAAGGATGTGTGTTGGCTCGTAGGATTCAAAAGGTTGATTTATGACTCTCTCTACATGTACTCAATACATGAGATCTAAAGAGGTTTGATAAAGAGAAGAGGAATTGAATAGTTTTCAGATTTAGGAAAAATATCGCTTCTATTTCTGAGAAAGAGTTTGTGTTTAACAATAATCTTATTTTTAGGTTTATAAAGACAATTAACTTATTTAATTAATCTTCATTTTATTAAAATAAAACTGATCAGTTATAACCTTATTTAATTATTTAATTTAAATCACATTTAAAAAGACTAATTAAATATATATAATTAAATAAAAAAATTATTTGAAATTTAAAATTCATATCCCCGGGATTGGAAATATCCCTATGTGGCGCCACTCACTATGTAATATAGCGAGTGGCGTAAGCCACATTAGGGTTTTCCCTAATTTTCAAATTTTTTTATTTAATTAATATTTAAGACAATATATTTATCCCAAATAAATATCAGTTAAATCAAAATTAATATTATCTTCAAATATCAGTTTTCAATAATGAATAAATATCTTATTCTAAACAAGATAATTATTAACCTGTCTTTATATATTAATCCAAACAAGATTAATATTTATTTTAACCTATAGTATTTTAAAATAAAAACAATATAGTTAAATATTTAATTGTTATCCAAAAAAGAGGCATGAATGACATGGCAAACATTTAGTACACGTGGCAGACATCTGGCAGAATTCGTGCTCGACTATCGACCAAGAAGACATCAATTGTCGCAATGTTCGATCTCTTCATACGACCAGCCTGGTCGTACGCATGCTATACGCGAAGAAGATCTTATGCAGTTATGATAGTATCCGAAATTATCTCCCATGATTTCCTGAGTATCCGATTATTTATTAAATAATATCTGTAACAAATTAATGTAAATCCTCCTTGAGCCTATAAATAGAGAAAGATAGCTCAAGGGAAAGGGATCTTCTTTTTTGCTTTCTGATCACTGGAGATTAGAGTGATTATATTTGATATATTGTCTTGTTCTTCAGAGGTTTGTGAAACTCATTGAACCCTAGTTCTTTGATCACTCCATTGAATCCTATATCAATAACAATTCAAGTGGACGTAGGTTATTACCAGATTCTGGGGCCGAACCACTATAAACTCTTGTGTTCTTTATTGTTTCGTCATCATATTCTTTCCAACGTGTTTGTCCATATCAAGCATATTTGACTCTGTGTTAGTTGGCCAAAATCAGGGTCAACATTAATTAATTCATAATTAATCAATTACCCATAATTATCACATAATTATTCCCTTGCCTTGGAAAATTAATTCCTTTGCAATTTAGTCATTTCTCTTTAAAATCTTTCTTTTCACATCCTTACCCTTGACATTGTAGGACAGATGTAATCTGGGGACCATGGACATATTATGCGAAACACCAATAAACCAGATTATTAATTAAACTTTGTTATCAAATTATCATATTTATCAATTCCATGATCAATCCACTATAAATGTTGAATTGCACTCTAAGTATTTATAGAAATATATTTACAGAGTTTTCTCTTATAGTGCAGTGATATAATCAATAAATGTAGTTCTTTCCTCCACTGATTGGTTCTTTAATTAGGGCTGGTCAAGAGTACCATTTTACCCTTCTAATTACCTCTTAATCCTTAAGTACCTTAAATTCATTAGCGAATAATTAATCTATAACCAAATTATAGATTTGAGCTTAATAACTATTCAATTCAAGAATTAACCCTTAAGGGAACCAATATTTGATTTGTTAGGAAAGTATGGATTCCATTATTGTAATTCATGTTCCAAGCCATTCGCGATATTGAATCTCCAAAACAGAAGTCATTAGCCTCATTATTCTAAGAAACCTTCATGAGTAAATCAAAAGGTCCAATAAACACAAACAGAAATTCATGAATACTCAGGATTTAGAATGATCTACAAATGACCATCTATTATGATAAGAATCAAATCTTTACGTCAAATGGCAAGTTTATAAAGATAGTTAATTCTTCTCGGTCTTGTCATATATAATCTCTATTATATACGTCACCTTTACTAAGATGTCGATCCACATCAGTAATCTGAATATAGATCATTTGCATCTCGTATGCTTAGTAAACCGCACTAGTAACCATTCGTTAAATATTCCTTACTTTAATATGTTACTGAATATTTTATTCATTATATATGATCTTAATTCTCTCGTACTAATATAAGATCATATTCTCATGAATGAATGTGGAATTTTCTTGATATTATAATATAATTATTTCAAACAATAATTATAATATATAATAAAATTGTTCTTTATAGGGCATTAATCCTAACAATCTCCCACTACCCCTCAAAGCAAGTGAGGCATCTCTCTTATTCCCATGTTGCATACATGACCCTTAAACGACTTTGCAGGAAGTTTCTTGGTAAACAGATCAGCCAGGATGTGTTCTGACGCTATCTTCATATTAGTCACATCACCTGTAACGTCTCAAATTTTCTTTTAAGGCTGAGTGCCTTGGTTACTGTGTCGGGAGGTTTTGTTGCTATTTTTCGCCAACAGTGTATTAAGAAATAATATGGCAGATTAGTGCTTAATGATAAATAGTAATGAACAATAAACAAAATTTGGTCAAGAACACATAACTTTTATGTGGTTAAGTGGTTAAAGTCCACCTAGTCGACGAGTCAATATTATTGTTGTTTCTCTCTCTATTTTGGCAGAGTTTTGGTATTACAGAATAATGGGTCCCCTTTTTCCTATTTAATATTCCCAGTATTTATAGGGGAATTCCATGGACAGGTTTGGGTAACTGCATGAGTCAATCACATATTTGCATAATATCTACATTTAATACAAACAATTTCTATTTATATTTGGATATGATTTGATAACAAGATAACAGGTTCCTGGTATCTGGGATAATAAATGTTGACTGCGTTTTTAGCCAACAATGTGAGAACGTCAATAACGACAAGCCTTCAAGAGAATATAAATACACAGACAGTTTATATAAAGAAAATAAAGAACACACAAGATTTTATAGTGGTTCAGCCCCGATTGTCGGTAATAGCCTAATCCACTTAGAGTTGTGATTTATATATCTGTACTCAAGATCAGATGGACTGAGCCAACTGAGTTTCTTCAGTACAGATGGCAAAAATACAAGAATTCTCTCTCTAGAATACTCAGACCCAACTTTTCTCTCTAGAATACACAGTCCCAATTTTCTCTCTCTAGAAAGAAGAGCAGAAGAAGAACCCCTCTCTCATCCCATAAGCTCTCTATTTATAGGCCTGGGATCCTCAACTGATATCCCCTTATGATAGGGATATTTTATTATATTTATTACATTTAAACATTCAAAATTTGAAATGTAACAAACCCCCCATTTGTGGGAAGAATGAGAGATTCCCGCGTATGTTGTTGAAGCTATCTCTGGGAATCTTGACTTAGTCTCCTCTAGCTAGTTGATCCACCTCCTACTGACCACCCATGCAAGTGTTGGTCAGACGTGCATGGTGGTAGGACATGCATAGTGGTAGGACATGTTTTCGTGGGTTGAACGTGCATGGTGGTAGGACATGCACTTCTCTCCTTTAACATGGCACTCTCCTCTAGCATGCCATGTTCCTCCTTGAACCAATCTCCTTGGCTTCTCCTTGGACCAAGGTGATCCGAGGCAACCTCCTTGGCACCTCACCTTGGACAACATTGAGGCAACCTCCTCCATGACATCTCACCTTGGACAACATTGAGGAAACCTCCTCCATGACATCTCACCTTGGACAACATTGAGGCAACCTCCTCCATGACATCTCACCTTGGACAAGTTCAAGGCATTCTCCTTTAGCATCTCCCAAACATGTCCGATCGAACATTGTACAGGCTCTCCTTATCAAAATCTAAGTCTCCATCCTCTTGCATGAGACTCCTCCTCCTTAGCTACTTACCTTGGACACGTTCGAGCCAACACTTAGAAAACCTTAGGAGGCTTGCCTCCTACACACCCTTGGGGTCTCTTAGGACCACATCCTCCTTGGGGTCTCCTAAGACCACTCCCTTGGGGTCTCCTAGGACCACATCCTCCTTGGGATCTTCTAGGACCACTCCCCTTAGCTCTCCTAGAATGCATTCCCCTTAGCCTCCTAGGATGCATTCTCCAATTTTTGGGTATAACAATAAATATGACAGCCTGGTCATAAATAAACGTATAATGGGATCCCGAGTCTATAGGGATCTCTAAGTATGAAATATAATCAAATTACCTCGAGTTGGATATCTCCCCCAAGCTAGTGCTTCGACAGCTATTTGATTCCAAGCTCGGCTTCATAGCCATCGCATCCTTAGTTCAAGATAAACTCAAGCCGTCTAATCACCACAGCACTATGAATCTTGAGTTGTCCACATGGATAATAAGTAGATATTATTTCCATTAGTCATTTCTCTGTGTATTTATCTGCCAGTTGTACCCGAGCTGAGTGAATGAACTTGTGCTAAAATCAGGGTACAACATTTTTCCCCCAAGCTCCTACTCGTGTATCATGTCATCACTTTCTGACCTACAAATTAGGGTCTTTTAAACTTCTACTACATAAAACCACGGCTTCCCACTACTTGAGTACTGGAGACGTGGTCTATTGCGATTGGTGTCTGATTGAGTTTTGAAGACTGCAATAATTGTCTTTTCAACTTTTTGTCACCATTTGGTCTATTTAATCTTGGCCCTTGAAATTTGAAATATTTTCCCCTTCTTTTTGTCCACTGGAATTTTTGTTCTTATCTATGTTCATCCACATCATTCATTGTTGTTACAATTAGGATATTTCTAAATGTTCATAGGGAATAGGTTTCGATTTAGGTTCAATGGGTGAGTCCAAACATGTTTTAGAAGTAAGATGTCCATAAAGCTGGGTAAATTTCTTGGTAAATCTGGGTAACCTTAATGGTGAATTGATTTAGAGAATATCGTTCATGGTAAAGAAACTGAAGGGTTTTTAAGTTTAAACTGAAATCACAAAGGTGGTATCTAGCTTGGAATGATTATATGAGTTTTACTCAGCATGGGGGAGGTTGGTCTATCGTGTGAGACAATGAGAATGTCCCACCTAACCAAGCTTGAACTTGGAAGGAAAATAGCCATCTAACGTGTACAATAGGATGGGGCCTGGCGATCAACTCGCAACTAACCTAGATACCAAATATCCTACCCTCAAGCGACTGGCCGTGATGGAGGAGCATATGAAAAGGCTTTTATCTGGAAAAGGACTTGATGATTATGATTCTGATGAGGAGTTTGAGCCTTTCGTAGTGAACATTATAGCAGCGCCATATCTTGTTGGATTCAAGTTGTCGACAATGCCTGTGTATGACGAAAACTCAACAGCATCCAACCACCTCGGGATGTTCAATACACTAATGATGGCCCACAATTTTGGGTTTTACCTAAGATAAATTTTGCTCCCTGCAGCTCTGACTGGACCCACAAGACAGTGGATAAAAAAATACAAAAGACATTAGATCACCTTAAGGAAGAAATTGTCTTTCGAGTTTAAGAGAGCGTTTCGAGCTTCAAAGGAAACTCGCGTCGAGGCTGACTCATTGGTTGACATAAAACAACAACCTGGCGAGTCCTTGAAAGCATATCTGAGCAGGTTCACCAATGTTGCAGCACGAGCTAGAGATGTTGATGATAACTTCAAGCTCATGGCAATGAGGAGGGGAATCATGGTAGGATGCGATTTATGGCAGGAGCTCTAGCAAAAATGAGTTAAAAATGTATATAAGTTCTTGGCCCAGGCTCAAGAATGGATAAATTTGGAGGAGGCATGATCTGCTATCGCAGGAACTGGCTAGGTCCTAATTCAACCCGCTTGAGCTGTGAATGATGTTGCAGCTATGACTCAACCTGTTACCAAGAATATCCAAGTGGGAAACAATTAAAGGAAAAGGAATGGTGAGGGCGATCAGAGCGGAACAAAGAAGAACAAGTCCAGGGAGAAATTCAAGCCCATCCGTGCCACCTACACTGACCTAACCCATACACGGGAACATATTTTCCTAGCAAAATCTAATCGCCTTCCATGGAAGAAACTAGAACTACTAAGGTACTAGAGGTGAAGAGAAAACCCTCTAAATTCTTTTGATATCACAATGACATCGACCATAAAACTAATGATTACTGACAATTGAAGGACGAGATCGAAAATCTCATTTGATTGGGACCATTAGCCTAATATGCCCGAAACTGAGTCACTCTCAATCAATTAACTGGGCGGAATTCTCATCCAACTTCAGAAACTTCAATTGGTGAACCCAGATCTTGCCTCTATTTTTGCTTTGGGAAGAAGAGCATGCAACGTTTTTCTTTTGTTGGGCCATGATCTAGCTCGCATGATGACAAAGTGGCCTAATTACTAGCGACCTAAAGAAAAGCCTAGCTACAACGATAAAGGTACGATTGACCCAAGGGTTTGAATGTGATTTATTTAATCCAAAATCTACGCGAGCTAAGTTATATCCTAGAACCAACGCAGGTTTCCACGCGCAATCCAAATCCACGAACTATAAACTCAAGAAATCCCCTGATTTTTCGGGATTCACGTGTCAGACCCACTACCTTTTCTTGAAGGCAGTTTAATGAAAAACCGCTCAAGGAATTATAGCCCTTAAGCTAACCAAAATTGAACCTAAAAACCTTTAAAATTCCTACGCATAAAGAAGCAACCCATATGCTTAATCATACGCCATACCCTTTCAAAACCCAAAAACCTACCCATTTCATACGAACATTGCTTCTAATCAAGCCTAATATTGTTTTTTTGGCCCTTCACCAATATCCATTAAGCCCAAGCATACCCAATGTAAGAGACTATACAGAAAAAAATCGAAGTGAAAGGAACTTATTGAAAAATGAGAGTGAGAAATTTAAGCCAAGTATAGAAACACTTACAGTTCAAATGGTTGATGGAGGGAAATAGTGATAGCTCTGATGAGAATAGCCTGAGTACTTCTGAAGAATGGGAGAATGGCGAAGTGTTCTAAAAGTTTTAAGAAGAAAAAGGAAATTTTTTTGAACGCGAAGGTGGTGAAGGTCATGTCTGACCTTCCTATTTATATGTAAGCTTCGAGAATTAATCTGGGTCATCATATCAGGTAAGCTCTGGATCAATAGACCAAGATTAAATAACCACTACAGCGACAAAAAGGTGACAGGACTATGATAGCCATTTTCCTATGATCAACAGGGGAAAGACCGGGTAAAAGCTGTGCAATCCCGCATCGCCTGGGGAAGGTCAAGTGTGATAATTCTAAGACTATGTAGGTATGGGACTACACAGTTGAAGATGGCTTAAATGGATTGATGTGTACTACCTATGAAAACAAGATGCATCTTCTTTTAGGTAGCCCATTACATGAGAACTCAAAAGTTAAGTGTGCTTGACCTGGACTAGGCTCATGATGGGTGACTTTCTGGGAAGTTTACCCAGGAAGCGTGCGAGTGAGGACAAAGCATGCTGGAAATATTCGTGTTGGTTTGCAGGGCCAATCGTCATTCCAGCAAGTAGCCATAGTGACATGGAGCATTACAATTGGTATCATAGCCTTGACACAGTCGGAAGTGTGGCCGACGGGGACGTCGAACCACTAAGGGGGGGATATTGTGACAGTCAGAATCCCATGATCCGCAGAGGGAAAGATGGGGTAAAAGCTGTGCAATCCCACATCACCTGGGGAAGGTCAAGTGTGATGATTCTAAGACTGTGTAGGTATAGGACTACACAATTAAAAGGGCTTAAATGGAATGATGGGTACTTCCTATGCAAACAAGATGAATCTTCTTTTTGGTAGCTCATTACTTGAGAACTCCAAAGTTAAGTGTGCTTGACCTGTAGCAGTCTCATGATGGGTGACCTCTTGGTAAACTTTCCCAGGAAGCGTGCGAGTGAGGACAAAGCACGCTCGAAAGACTCGTTTTGATTTGCAGAGCTAGCCATCATTCCAGGAAGCAGCCATAGTGATGTGGGGTGTTACAAGGATGGTTTCCACAATCCTCGAAACCTGAGAGGAAGCCAATTATAGATGGTCACGTGTTTAACACTCGAGTAGTGGGTGGGCATGATTTTACATGACGGAAGCCTAAAAGCCCCTGCTGTGCATATCTGAAAATGACGTCATGCACGAGTAGGAGCTTGGGAGGAAAATGTTGTACCACAAAATAAGTGTGGATTCAACCATTCAGCTAAGGGGTACAGCTGGCAAATAAACATATGGAGAAAACAGGCGAGCAGAACATCTAGCTAACTTGGACGTGAGCAGCTCGACTTAAGACTTGATAGTGTGCCATGCAGATGTTGTTCAGAATGCCTCTTAGGACAATAACCTAGTTCGAGACATTTAATGGTTAGGTGGCCTTCTAGATACTTTAAACTTGATTCAAATTAAAAAAAAAATTCACTCTTCGATCTCCAGCTAAAGGAATATGTTCAACTTGTGGAAACCTGGTCATGATGCACAGTGAAGGATCCCAAAAGACTTGGAGGTTTGGTATACGCTCATTAATGCCCAGGTTGTATTACATATTTATTGCACGAGATAACAAGAGTAATTGCAATAGGCAATTGTATCCCTATATAAATGGGAATTATCTTGATTGATTGTTTACCATATTTATGAATGCGGTTACCCAAACTTGTCCAAGGATATTCACTATAAATATCAGATACAATGGACATGAAAGGGGGCTGCTTTTTATGATACGGAAACACTACAAAAATTGTAAGAGATTAATAATATTGTCTCGTGGACTACATAAAATTGTGAGTGTGAGAAGTTGTTCGTATAATTCATTACGGTTTTGAAAAGAGCACTAATATCTTTATATTGGATTTCTTAATCTATTGTTGGCAAAAATCCACGTCAACAATATGTAATCGACTAATGCATGATCATGTTATCAATCAAACATTTATTTACATTTATTTAAATAATTACAATAAGTAAACAATGAATGATGATCTGAGTACTATTGGGTATCTCTAAATTTACAACCTTTGAAAAAATAGAAATAAAATTTTTAAAAGTATCCTAAGACTTGTTTTCAAGACTCCATGAATGCTTCTCCTCTTGTTTAGTCTTTCTTGCAAATCTTTAGGAATTTGTTAGTCCTAGCTAACAAATTAGAAACTAACTTTCCAATTAATTTATTTAATTAAAACAACTTTTTTTTAAATAACTATTTATTTCATCTTTCAAATTTAGTTAATTTAAATACATAAATAATTAAATTCAAATAATTATTTAAACTTAAGATAAAATCTTACCCAACTAAAAAATATTTTTTTTTCTAACAAAAATAAGATAAGATAATTAATCTTTTTAAATTCAAACAATTTAAAATTAATTAAATAAAAGATAATGGCACAAAATTAGGATCTAACTTGGGCACCAAGAATGGTGCGCTAGATCACTAGGGCCGGTGGCATGGAGGAGCCAGAAGGGCTCGGGTAGGTGGCTGTCGCATGCAGTGAGAACGACAACTGGGTGAGCATGCAATGGGTGGAGGGGCGCGGGCACGCAGGCTAACAGGCGCGACTATGCAGGCGCAAGGGCACCAGTTCGCAAGCACAATGACGCAGGTACGCAGGCGCAAGGAAGCGGGCTCACAGGCGCACTGGCGCGAGCTTGCAGGCATGCGTGCGGTGCGTAGGGAGCTACTTCTTAGGTTGGTGCGTGCAACTAAGGCTCATGCCATAGGCTTAGGTCCTTCTTTCTTCTTTGTGTACAAATTTTTAAAATGTATATTTCAAAAAATAAAATTTTACAAAAATCATATGCCCTTTATGGCTTACACAAGATTTAGAAATTCAAATTCCTAACCCAATAACACCATATAATTAACGATCCATCATTCAACCATACACTTAAAAAACATAGCCATCCATTTAATATACATATCAACATCACTACACCAAATACCCATTTCCATAACACATGAAAATAATACTAATAAAAAAGTATTTATGCTAGAGTATGGGCCACTTTATGAAAATTGGGCGGTAATAATAAAACCATCCCGCCACTTACACTTAGGTTTTTTTTTCATTTTTTTTTCATTTCATTTGGGGCCAATTCATTTCCTTCTCCTTTTTCCTCATCATTTTCTCTCCTCTCTCTCAGATCTCTTTCTCCCACTAGACCTCTCTCCTTCACTCTTTCTCTCTCACCTTTCTCTTTGTGGAGACCGACCTCTACCCTCCCCTACATGCGCCGACTAGGGATCTTCAGAGGCCGTCGAAGCTTCGACCACGCAGACCCAAGCCCTCACACGACACCGGAGTCAGTTTGAGCTATTCGCTTGCAGAAGGTCTGTTCTTTATCATTCTTCTTTGAATTGGTTTCTCCAAAGTTTTGATTGAGGTATTTCTATGATAATTGATTATTATATATATATGTATTTTTTTTTTTGAGAAAATTGTGAAGATGATTAACTCCCAACTCTAGGTTTTGAAATTAGACGTTGATTACGTATCCTTGTTTGAGGCAATTAAGTAATGCCCATAAACTGTTCGGTGAAATGTGTGTTAGAGGGACATTGTTATTTCAATACTGCTCAATAAACATAGGTCTGTGTGGATGTGTTTTGTGTAGATAGAAGAATTGAGAAGCAAAGGGCTGGAACCGTATGCATATAAGTGGGACAGGACTGACTCTGCTAATCAGCTGCAAGAGACTTATAAAAATTTAGAAAATGGCGAAGAAATGAATGGTTAGCAAGACTTATAAAAATTTAAAATGGCGAAGATGAAGGCCTTGAGAAGTTGGAGGAAACTGTAATAAGCACAAAGCATATTGCACTGGCAGTTAATGAAGAATCTGCACACCAGACTTATTGTATGGGTTTTGTCTCTGATATTTCACCTTGATTGTTTATATGTTAAAATGTACTCTGCTCTGTACGAGTAATAATGCAACTATGTTGTTGTGCAGGATGACTTGGACTACCATGTGGATACTACAGACTCTAGGCTGCGGGTAATAATCTCATTGCTCATATAATTCTAATAAGCCTTAAGTTGCTTGTTTCAACTGCATGTGCTTTACTTTTATACCTATAGTCTGCGGTCCTGTCCTTAGTCAAAACTTGTTAGTGCCTGATTTGACATAGTTTAAGAATATTTGGAATTCTTGGAGTCATCTCCAAATAATTGGATGAATCGACTTGGAAGGAAGCCAAAGAGAGAAAAGAAAATGCATATATCTAAAGACTACTAAATTACCACCTGTAAATCATTATTAGATGCTTACTTTTGTTAAGAAACTATCACATTAAAAGAATCCTCAACAAAAGATGGTATTTTTTCTGAAAATGTTGTGTTCATATGTCGAATTCTGAAACTAACATCATCTTTATCTTTGTTATCTATTTTACTTAAACAGAGTAAAATTTTATGTTCATACATCGAAATCTGAAACCAACACCTTATGTTCGTTACTGTTATACAAAAACAGAGTAAAATGTTGTGCTCTTAAATGGCTTGCAAAAGACTTGTCTAAATGGCTTTTTAAATAAAATATATATTTTTTGGGGTATACTTGGTTATAACTAAACTTTACTTTTATTTTAAAGGTACATTGATATGATTTCCAATCCTGAAGTAGCTGATGTATTTCGGAAGAGAACAAAGGTAAGTTAGGCTGAGGAGTAATTAAAGACCTTTTAGTTATTTAAAGTATATGTTCTTTCCAGAAATAGTACTTTTATTAACTTGAGGACCTTAGAACTATCTTACATGATTGCTTCAAGTGTACTTCACTTCTGATGAAGTATTTGAATAGACAAAAATAACATTAAATGACCTTTCCTGAGTTGAAGCACGGTTCATTGGATTTTATTTTTTTCTAAAAAAAAGGTTACAAGGTTATAATTTCTATATTAAGTTCCTTAACAGCATTAACACTTAAGGAGATAATTTATTTATGCAAGTTATGGATATTTTATCTTTCTTTTGAACAAATTTGCTCTAAATATTAGAGTGCTTACGGTGGTTGAATGTATTTAGCAATTATGGAGTTGTTGAAAACTTGAGCAAAAGAAGGATGGTATACCAAGTTGTTTCTAGTTTGGGCATTTTGAAGTATACATATATAAATTCAATATTATTCCCTAGATAGAGTGGTTGAGGCATCTTGCTGTTTATACATTAAAGATGTTTTGCTATTTTTTCTTTTTGGTGGATTAGATTGTATCAGAGTTATGCAAGACAGTGGAATCTTTTGGATTTCTCGAAGTTGAAACTCCAGTTCTAGAGGATTTTGGATTTTCTAATCGTTTTATGGTCTTATGGTTCATATCAAGATTTAGCATTTCTATAATGGAATTTGACTTTATAGTTTGGCTGAGTTCTTATGTAAGATTACCGTTACTTCTGGTGATGCTTGTTCAATTGCTTAGCTTTTGTTCTTGGCCAAGATACAACTTATAGAATACCCTATTCTATAATTTTTAAAGAAGATAATGTCTAGTTTATTGTAAAGATGACTGGAGGTTGAACTGTTGAAATGCTTAGCTGGGAATTCTTTTGGTTCATATTTTATAAATTTTGATTAACTGTATTCATTTCCAGGAATAGTTTTTACTTTTTCTGTATATGACAATTTTTTGGTGCCTTAATTTACATACATTAGTATTGTTTCTATTTGAAATTTGGTTTTTAATTGACTTAATCAACTAGGGAGCAGCTGGTGGAGCAGAAGCAAGACCATTTGTTACCTACCATAATTCGCTAGGAAGGGATCTTTATTTGAGGATAGCAATAGAGCTCCACTTGAAGAGGATGCTGGTGAGGATTTAAAGTATATTCATTTTCTTTCGAGTGCTATACTAACATGCATAATCTCTTCAACCGCCCTCTGGTATTTCCAAGGTGTAATTTCTCTAGTTTAACTTGGTCATTTTCCCGAAGCTGCTTTCTAATTTTTATTCATTAGTTTGTGTGTATATGTCAGATTTTATCACTTCCATGGCAGTATTGTTTTGCTAAGCAAGTTTTTTTTGTGTAAATATTTTATAAGACATTCGCTGTTTCCAATGTAGATTTCTCAAGCCTGACAGCATTTATAAGAAATTTATTTGTCTTTTAATGATAATTCTTGAGCTCTTCTTTATATCTGTACAAGAGAACACATACAGACAAATTCTTATCCGTCTCTATGCCTACACCAAATTTCTCCTCTTTATAGATTTTACTTTTTTTTTTAAATTGGTTTATATAACTATTCCCATTCATTAGTTTATTAAAGTTCTCATTTCTTACAATATATATATATATGTATAAATGTATATATTTATCGAGAGAGAGAGATGTGCACAGTGCGAAGTTTTATACTTAGTACTCTCAGTGTCGACATTTATAATCTTGTCCTTGAAGATCAATGCATATTTGCATATCCATCTAATTTATTTTTGTTTTTTTCTTTTTGGTTTGTTCTACCAAACTTTTTCACTTGCATGCACGTTTTTGGTTCCCATTATAAAAAAAAAATCGACTATTGTCATTTACTTTTCTCTCCATATTATTTTTAATCTTTTGCACTAAAATTAAATCTCTGTGGATGACAGGTTGGAGGGTTTGAAAAAGTTTATGAGATTGGTCGAATATTCAGAAATGAAGGGATTTCAAATCGTCACAATCCATAATTTAAAGCAATGAAATGGAGCATAAGATTAAGGCCTGGAAGATTTTTCTCAATTCCTGTAAGATTGGTGGCTTTTTTATTTCCTTCTTTCTTGGACTAGGAAACATGAGACTTACAGTTTTTCTTAACTTACAATTTGTCCTCTTATTGGCATGGATATCTGAACCCTCATTTGTTTTTTAATTTAGGAGGAACTGAGAGCACCGTATAAGTCAATACAGTGAAATATCTTTAGTCATTGAGTTGCAGGATTAGACAAGTAGAAAAGTACAGGACAGCTTTATTATTTACAATGAAATGGGGAAGGACTTGGATTGATGGTATGTGAGACTGTTATCCAGGTCGGACATGTTCATCTGTTATAGTTTATATAAAATTTACTAACTTTTAATTATTTATTTTAATTTTTTTTATTGGTCATTCTGTTTATAAGAAAAATGATCTATATATACATACATATACTATATATATACATACCTATACTATATATATATACTATAGTACTCTTTTGCATATCCTCAAAGTTGGTCAGCCATAGATTTTGATGGCTAGAATTTGCCACTGATATGAATTGCTATGTGTTTTTTTACTTTGGATTGAAGTTTTAGTGCCATATTGTGGATACGTTCCTCTGTTTTCATGTGATTTATTTTTTATGCATCTAGTTTAAATTTCAATTCTATTACTATTGATCCTAAATTAAGTTTATGATTTCATGGGTTGTGTTGAAATGCCTATTCTC
Source organism: Humulus lupulus (assembly GCF_963169125.1). Classification (NCBI taxonomy): domain Eukaryota; kingdom Viridiplantae; phylum Streptophyta; class Magnoliopsida; order Rosales; family Cannabaceae; genus Humulus; species Humulus lupulus. Next base: position 80,312,256 of record NC_084796.1, read on the forward strand.
AAGTGTTCCCTCATTTGCTTCTGCCTTATTTTTATGCATGCATATTTAATGCTTATTTCTATTCCTGCTTGTTAATTTATTGGAACATATATAATACAGTACTAATTGAATATATATTGTTTTGAGAACACTCCTTGCACTCATGTCCATGGTATATATAGTTTCTCATTGTTTTAAACATTGATTTATGTTTTTGCTTGTGTATTTCTCTCTTGTTTTGGACATTTAGCATTAGCTAGTTAAATTAAGTTTATTTTTCATTAAAAATATTAATTTATAATAGAAAAACTTGTTTTAAATAATTTGGTGAATATTTTATAATGTTATCTAATGGCGATCATATTTTATTTTCTCTGTTTATGACATTTTAAATATGTTTTTTCTTCTTCTATTTGTTTAGTGTACATTATTCTATATTAAAAATATCTCCTTTCCATTTTCTTTATTGTGATTTTAAAATAAATTGTAGAAGTTATGGAAGGATTGGTGCCAATTACCATTTAGCTTTCATTCATATTTGGGCTTGCAGCAATATTGAAATAACAACCACATGGGACTAATGATTTGATCTGACCCAATGATTTTGATTCCTTATTGGGGTGCTTTTGGTGCACTTTTCATCAACTAAAAGTTGTTATGGATTCACTTATATGGGTATTTTGGCTAACAGTAAGCAATATTGAAGAAACAAGGCTAAAACCTTTAACTGATTAAAATGCTAAAGAAATTTTCAGGTGCATTTTTTTTATTATTGTTTTTCTATATGATTATGTTGGATAATAAGGAAGTGTAGATAATTCTCTTATCTTGTTGGTACATATTGACAGAGTTTCAAGTTCTGCAATGAATTCTTCTAAACATGCATTTTGACCATTGAGCATACAAACACATTTCACAACCTGTTTTAAGTGGCATATTTTGGTTCATTAGCAGTTGGTTTATATGGTAGTACATCATGTACCCCACTTTTTCTCTGCTTTTTCCCTGAAAGTTTAGGAGTTATTTTAATTTCAACTTAATGGATTCTTGTTCATCTAATGCCTGCTCTGCTACTTTGTTTTGCAGAAAATCAGCAAATGAGTAAATAAATTAATGTTTTGTAGTTTCATTTTCCTTGTGAATAATTTTGGTTGTGTGGTGCTTGACTTGTCTATTAATTTTATTGTAGGTTCATTATGAGTTTAAAACATCGATGGGTACTGGACTTCTTACATGGTAAAGAGCATTTTATTTCTAATCTTTTGATGTTGTTGCAATGGTCTCCTTTTGCGATAGAAGCAGAGCTTCTGAAAAAAGTAAGCTTTTACATAATCATTATCTTATTCTTTTCTAATCTTTTGCTTGTTCCTTTTTTAACACACGCGTACTGATTTTATTTCTAACTTTTACTTGCATGATACTAATTTCTTCACTGTGAACTTTTGAATCTTGATTCATCAAATTGTCAATGATTTGAACAAAGTTCATCTTGATACATACCGTAGTCTCATTAAGAGGCATGCTTGCTATTAATCTTCTTGTGTCTATAAATACTAAGAAATAATCATGGATTGATGCGGCCCATTTTTCATGTTTTAGAGAATTAGGAAATTCCAGCTAATCATGGGAAAGATGTGACAGATCCCTTCACTATACGAGGTTGTTAGGGTAAGATGCACTACTATAAAACTGATTTGCAATGTTATTTAAGTTATTTTGATTCAGATATGGCTTTGTACCACTGTTTTTTTTTTTTTTTGTATCAATTGTTCTATAACCTTTGATTATGTTTATATGATCAGCTTCAGTGGTAAAACTGCTAAAAAGTATCATGTAGTATACATAAATTTTGTTGTCTAATTTACTTAATTTTCTTGCTCTGTTAGGCTCTGATCTGATATGTGTGCTGATTATTGAAATTCATATATGGACTAAACAAGTCTCTTTTAGAAATGTGGTGTAAATCCTACACCCTTAAAGAACAGCAAAACAAGAAAGAGTAATTAGCAAAACAAGAAAGAGTAATGCAGAAACATAGAATAAAAAATGATAGGACTTTAAAACAAAAAATACACCAAACACATTACTTGGTTCAACTCAATTAAAAGGCTACATCCAACGTAGAATAGCCCCAAATAATGGCTGATTAGACTTTATTCTTTCTTGAGTATCAAGTACAAAATTACACAAAGGGAGACTTGCTCCATGTACAAACACTCTAAAAAAAATGCTTTAAAAAACAGAACAAAAAATGCTGAAAAAATTCTCTACTGATTCTCTCTTATTTTATTATTTATCTAAAAATTCCCTAGCTCTTTCTTGATAGCACTCTTATTTTATTGAACTAAAACAGATAAGTATTTATCTTAGTTTTCCATTTTCTTCTTTTGAATTTTTCAATGTATCATTTAAGAAAAGACTGTAAGTTTGTTGTTGTGGTGGCAAGAACTTTTGTTCTTAATAATAAAAGGACTTTTTTTTACAATGTGCAGGTATATTGAGATGATTTCTTTGGAGCAATTCTTGACAACATTTGTTTTTGAGGCCTTTAGAATGGAAGAATGTATTTCACTAATTTTTGTATACATTTCTTGTGTTTGTATTTAGTGATAAAGGAATCTGAATTAGGCATAAATTATGTTGTAATATGATTTCTTAATCCTAGAATAGTAGACTAAATATTGTAATTACATTTGAGTAATTAATAAAAATCTATTTATGTTACCTTATTTGGCTTCATCTTTTATATTTATTTTCTTAGTTTTGTGTAAGTAAAAAAAGATTATGTTTCTCTAAGCTAATATAACACATGTGTTATACTAAAGCGTAGTATAACACAAATAATGTGTTATACTAAAGCATAGTATAACACAAAAAATGTGTTATACTAAAGTATAGTATAACACAAAAAAATGTTATACTAAAGTGTAGTATAACACAAATTTATAAGTATTGAAATGTGTTATATAATCGACTATAAATAGCATAATTAAACACTTATCTATTTATTAAAATAACACAGAAATTGTGTTATCGTTGACAGTATAATAACACATCTATATAACAGTGATAAAGTGTTATGTAAAGTACCCTGACCTACGATAACATAGTCGGTCTTAACACATCAAAAAGTGTTATGGTATGTTTTGATAACACATTTTCGGAGTTATTAAAAGCATTTTTTCTTGTAGTGCATGCATATAACAAATGCAAGAAACTCACACAACATTTAATATATATATATATACATGTAGACTACTCTGGTATAAATTGTTTTTATTAAAAAAGCAAATCAGGGGTACATAGTTGAGAATGAGCCCTTTTTAATAATTATTAATATTAGCCGAGATCATACATATATATAAATATTAAATCACATACAATCATATTAGAGATTACCTCTTGTCGCCTATCATGTGTCCTCAGATCTTTTTGTATAAAATCAACGATCTTCCTATCCAAATTCTAGAGACTCACACCTTAATCTTCCAGACAAATCCTCAAACATACAAGGATGTGTGTGGGCAAGTAGGATTCAAGAGGTTGATTTATGACTCTCTAGATGTACTCAACACATGAGATCTAGAGAGGTTTGATAGAGAAAAGAGGACTTGAATAGTTTTCAGGTTTAGCAAAACTATCGCTTCTGTTTCTGAGAGAAAGTCTATGTTCAACAATAAGATTCTTTTTAGGTTTATGAAGACAATTAACTTATTTAATTAATATTTATTTTATTAAAATAACATTGATCAGTTATAACTATTAGGATTAATGACCTAAAAGCATGTAAAGACATTTTATTTGTTTTAAATAAAAGTACAATTTTATTATATTTGAATGTTATAATTATTGTTTGAATTAATTATATAATAAGATCAAGAAAATTCCCTATTCTTTGATGAGAATATGATCTTGTATTAGTACGAGAGAATTAAGATCATCTACAATGAATAAAATAGGCAGCAACATATTAAGTAAGAAATCTTTAATGAATGGTTACTAGTATGGTTTGCTAAGCAGACGAGATACAAGTAATCTAGATTCGAATTACTGATGTGGATAGACATCTTAGTAAAGGTACTATATGTAATAGAGATTATATATGACAGGACCGATGAGAATTAATTATCTTTATAAGCTTGCAGTTTGACGTAAGGATTTAATTCTTGTCATAATAGATGATCATTTGTAGATCATTCTAAATCCTGAGTATTCATGAACTCCTGTTTATGTTTATTGGATCTTTTGATTCACTCGTTAAGTTCTCTTAGAATAATGAGGCCAATGACTTTTGTTTTGGAGATTCAATATCATGGATGGCTGGGAACATGAATTAAAATATTGGAATCCATGCTTTACTAACGGATATAATATTAGTTCCCATAAGGGTTAACTCTGTAACTGGATAGTTATTGAGCTCAAATATATGATTATATTATAGATTAGTTATTCACTAATGAATTCATAGTACTTAAGGATCAAGAGGTAATTAGAAGGGAAAATGGTAATTTTGACCAGCTCTAATTAACGAACCAATAATGGAGGGCAGAACTATATATATTGTTTATATCAATGGACTACTAGAGAAAACTCTATATATATAATTCTATAAATACTTAGAGTGAAATTCCATGTTTATAGTGGTGTAATCATGGAATTAATAAATAAGATTATTAGATTAAAAAGTTTAATTAGTAATTTGGTTTATTGGAGCTTCGTATTATAGGTCTATGGTCCCAGGATCACATCTGTCCTACACTGTCAAGGGTAAGGATGTCAAAAGAAAGATTTCTAAAGAGAAATTACTAAATTGCAATGAAATTAATTTTCAAGGGCAAGAAAATAATAAAGTCACAATTATGGGTAATTGATTAATTGTGAATTAATTAATTATTTAACTATATAGTTTTTATTTTGAAAAACTATAGGTTAAAATTAATGTTAATCTTATTTGGATTAATATAAAGCGAAAAAATAATAAATATCTTATTTGCAATATGATATTTATTTATGTAATTTAAAATTTATATTTTAAGATAAAGTTAATATTGAATTAACTGTTATTTATGTTGGGATAAATATCTTGTCTTAAAAGTTGATTAAATAAATAAGTGAGAAAATTGGGGAAATCCTAATGGGGTCAGGTGACACACACTCTACAGTACAGTGTGTCGCGCCTAGCGTCAAGGATTTTTATCCATGGGAAATGAATTTTGAATTTTAAATAAATTTGTTTAATTAGTTATTTAATTATTATTTTTTAAATATGATTAAAATAAATAATAAAATGAAAATATTTAATCAATATTAATTTGAATTATATTTTCAATAAATAAAGATTATTTAACTAGATTAAATATCCTTATAAATCTGATATACGTGATATTCAGAAGAATGCTTAATGATCAGACTCTCTCTCTAAAGCGATAGTTTTCTCGAAACCTGAAAACTATCTTAAACCTTCTCTCTGTCAAAACTCTCTAGATCTCATGTGTTGAGTTTATCTAGGGAATCACATAAATCAACCTTTGAATCCTACATGCCCACACACGTCCTTGTGTGTTTGAGGATTTGTCTGGAAGGTGATGGTGTGAGATCTTAGAACACTGGATAGGAACATCATTGCTTTATACAAAAAGACTCAATGACACTTGATAGGCTACAAGAGGTAATCCTTGATTTATTTATACGTGATTTAATATTTATATATGTGTACGATCATGTCTGGTATTAATATTTATTAAAATGGGTCCATATATTCTGCTGCATACCTTTGATTTGATTATTTTATACCAACAATAACCTAATTTAATTATTTAATTTAAATGATATTTAAAAGAATAATTAAATATATATAATAGAATAAACAAATTATTTAAAATTAAGAATTGAAATCCCAAGGATATGAAATATCCTTGTGTGGCGCCACTCATTGTGCAATACAGTGAGTGGCGTGAGCCACATTAGGGATTTTTCTAATTCTCTCATTTGTTTATTTAATTAATATTTAAGATGATATATTTATCCAAAGATAAATATTAGTTAATTCAAAATTAACTTTATCTTAAAATATCAGTTTTTAAATAATAAAATATGTCTCTTATTCTAAATAAGATAATTATTAATCTCTCTTTATACATTAATCCCAGCAAGATTAATATTTATTTTAACTTATAGTTTTTCAAAATAAAAACTATATAGCTAAATAATTAATTAATTCATAATTAATCAATTGTCCATAACTATCACATAATTATTTCATTGCCTTGGAAAATAAATTCATTTTAGAATTGAGTCCTTCTCTCTACAAATCATTCTTTTGACATCCTTACCATTGACAGTGTAGGATAGAGGTGATCTGGGACCATGAACCTATAATACGAAGCCACAATAAACCAGATTATTAATTAAACTCTTTAATCCAATAATCTTATTAATTAATTCCGTGATTACTCCAGAATAAGTATGGAATTGCACTCTACGTATTTATAGAATTATATTTAAACAGTTTTCTCTTGTAGTCCATTGATATAATCAATAAATGTAGTTTTGTCCTCCATTTATTGATTCGTTAATTAGAGCTGGCCAATATTACTGTTTTATCCTTCTAATTAGCTCTTGATCCTTAAGTATCATTAATTCACTAGCGAATAATTAATCTATAATATGATTATAAATTTGAGCTCAATAACTATTCCATTCCAGAATTAACCCTTAAGGGAATCAATATTCGATATATTAGGAAAGTATGGATTCCGTTATTATAATTCATGTTCCTAGCCATTCATGATATTGAATCTCCCAAACAAATTCATTAGCCTCATTATTCTAAGAACCCTTCATGAGTAAATCAAAAGGTCCGATAAACACAAACATGCTTAACGAGCGAATAGATCACTTGCATGTTGTATGCTTAGTAAACCACACTAGTAATCATTCATTAAAGATTACTCACTTTAATATGTTACTATCTATTTTATTCATTATATATGATCTTAATTCTCTCGTACTAATACAAGATTATATTATCATGAACGAATAAGGAATTTTCTTGATATTATCATATAATTAATTCAAAAAATAATTATAATATTCAAATATATAATAAAATTGTTCTTTTTATTTAATCCAATAAAATTTCTTAACATGCTTTTAGGGCATTAATCCTAACATAACGAATAGGTATGTGCTCCGGTGGATGATTGTATTAGGCGAGAGATTGTGGATAAATCTCATACCACTTCTTATTCATTGCATCCATGGGCCACGAAGATTTATCAAGATTTGAAATCTTTGTGTATATGGCTAAGTGCCAATCCTGTCAGCAAGTGAATGATGAACACCACAGGCCAGTAGGATTATACAACCCGTAAGTATTCCTTAACGAAAATGAAACACATAAACATGGATTTTGTGGTTGGATTGCCTACTACGATGGGTGATCATGGATTGATATACCAAGTCGGCTCACTTTTTTCTTGTGAGAATGAATAACAGTGTGGATCAGTATGTTCAATTATATGTGAGCAAGATTGTATGTCTCCATGGGGCTCCAAAGTCTATAGTTTCAGATCCTGATCCCACTTTTCCTTCCAAGTTATTGGGAGGTTTGCAGAAGGCCATGAGTACACAATAGAAATGTTGTACATCCCATCATCGCCACACTAATGGGAAATCTGAGAGGATAATTCAGATCTTTGAGGATATGTTATGAGCCTTTGTATTGGATTTAGAGGGGTCCGAGAGTATCTGCCCCTGGTTGAGTTTTCCTACAACAACAATTTTAAGTTGACAATCAGAGTGGCTCCGTATGAGTTTTTGTATGGTAGGAAGTGCATGTCACCCATCAACTGGGATGAAATGTTTGAGAGAAAGTTTCTGGGTCATGAGATAATTCAGAGGACCTGTTAGGCCATTGAGGAAATTAGATCTCGAATGCTCGTCTCGCAGTGTAAACAAAAAAGTTATGTTGATCCTATGCTTATGAATGTGGAGTTTCAAGTCTAAGACTATGTTTTTCTCCGAGTTTCGCCAAAGAAAAGAGTAAAATGCTTTGGGAAGAAAGGCAAGTTGGGCCATAGATTTTTTGGACCTTTTGATATGCCTCCAACATTTTCGGGAGTCCATAACATGTTTCATGTATCGATGCTTTGAAAGTATGTGTCAGATACTACGCATGTGCCGAGTTATGAGACTCTCAAGTTACAACTAGCCTTGAGTTACGAGAAGAAACCAATAAAGATTCTAGACAGGAAGGATAATGTCTTGGGGAACAAGACTATCACCTTGGTGAAGGTGTTATGGGGGAACAACAAGGTAGAAGAAGGGACCTAAGAATTTGATTAAGAGATGCAGGATCAGTAACCATAGTTGTTCAGGTAAATTTTGTGGTCGAAATTTCTATAAGGTGGGGATAGTTGTAGCATCCCAAAACTCCTAATATGATTAAGCGTATTGATTAGTGTGTCGAGAAGACGTGTGGGGTGATTATATGAGTTATATTATTGTAAGACTGTCTTTGTATGATTATGTAAATGTGTTTAAAGACCAACTTTTGTTCAAAAATGGCATTTTTCGTAATTTTGATCTGTTGAGAGTGTTTTTGTAACTACTATGTGTTATGTGGATATTTGTGGTATTTGACATGAGTGGTTCCTTTCGAGCGATTTTAGCGAAAAAGTCACAAAGGGGATAAACGCTAGGCTTGGGTCGAGTCAAGGGATATTATGGGAATTTTAATATTTTTGAATTCTTGGTGAGAAAAATTTATTGATAAGAAATCTTTGCTTAATAAAAATCAGTTGGACAATATGTGTTTATTGGTTCATTAGATGTAGGGAGGAGATTACTATTTTACCCTTGGGATTACTAATTTACCCTTGGTGAGAGGATTAGTCTTAACTAACCCTAAGTTTTCTAGGGTCTTCCATTTTCAAGTTCTAAGCCTTCTCCTTCCACCATCTTCTACATTTATTCACATAAGAAAATGCTATGATCTTTTTCTTAAAAAATTATAATAACTAAAGGAATTCAAGCTATAGGAAAGGATTAGAAGCTGTTTAGTTCACATCCACACTTGGGATTTTTGAAATTCAGAGAAGAGGTAAGGATTCTTCTCTTGGTTTCAGATTGTTCTTCACTTGCTTTTAAGGATTTGGTTTAAGTTTTGTAACTTGATGGCTCTAGCTTATTTGGGTGGGCATATGGTGATTGGAAACATGATCTCGGAGGGATTTAACATTTAAATTTAAGTTGAAAACCAAAAATTTGTTTGAGTTCTAGAGTTTTAAGAAAAATGAGGATTTTGACCTAAATCATTAAATATTTGAGTTGGGACTTGAATTTTAAGGTTTAATTGCTGTTATTAGATGTGTGTTAGCTTGTAAAACTGTTTTTGGTGCATATATTCCGGTATTTGAAGCAGGATTGGTCGAATTTTGGGAGATTCAAAATTTTGAAAAACACAGATAATTTTCCTTTGACTCGTATCGGTCAACCAACCTAGGGCACCACGTCGACCGGTTTGTGGTTCGGGTAGGCTTGGCCATTTTGGCAAAGCAATCGACCAACCTGTGTCTAGCGGTCTGTAGCGCACCAAAATATTTTTTTTAGTTTAATATATTTTGTTCTTTGTTTTATTATTAATTGTTAAGTGTTAGAAATTTATTTTTAATTGTTTAATATGTTTGGTAGGAAATATGTGAATTTATTTGTTAGTTGTTTAATTTTAATTATTTTAATTTTTAAGTAAATGACTTTTGATTGAATGCACCAAGGTGCTTGGTAAGTAGTGATGCACATGAGCTATTTTGTGTGTGCATGTGCATGGTTGCATGGTGAACATGCAATAGATTTTTCCTACACATAGATTGTTTTTATTTTAATTATTTAAGAAATTAAAAAGAAAATAAAAGGAAAGGAAAAGAGAGAGTGGTGGTCGGCTATAGAGTGGGAAAAGGAAGGATTTTATTCCCATTTACTTTTCAAATCAAATAAATTAAAAGTGGATGACCATGGCTATTTTGGGTTAGGGGATTATTGCATTTTTTTCTTTTAATTATTCTTTTATTGAAATTGATTTTATGCCTAAATTAGGAGAGATGTTTGGGGAAACTTTCCCATTCCCATTAGGCTAGTTTTTTTTCTCTAGGGTTAGATCAAAGGAAGAAAAAAACAAGAAGAGCCCCATTTGCTTTGTGCTGTCGCTGGCTAGAGGAGAGAAGAGAGAGAGAGTGTGTGTGTGAGATTGCAAGAAAGAAAGAAAGAAGAGAATGGAGGAGGAGAAGAATAAGAAAAGGATTTCGAAATCCTAAGGTATTGATTATTAATGATTGATGTTTTGGGTTTTGTTTGTCAGATTAGAAGGTGGTTGGATTACCATACCCTTGTATCTTGTTCAAATTCATAGCAACATGCTAGGGTTGTGTTTGATTTATTTTCTAATGAATGGAAGCATGTATGGATATATATATATATATTTATGTGTGTGTATGGGAGTGTATGACACTATGGTTGCGTGTGTGTGTTTGGGACTAGGCTTGTATGGATGTGTAGACAATGCAAGTGAAGTTTTGCTTATGTTTCTTTTGATTTTCTATGAACTTGGTCATGTTATTTTGGAAATAGGAAAATGCTAGGATTCATGTGAATTTGAATGAGGTTATTGGTATTTTTATGGTTTTTTGTTCATGTGACCTTCAACCTAGGGAGATTATCATAGCATGATGATTATTATTTTTTATTTGATGTCACATATAATCATTAGAAACATGTTAGGTTATTTTGTTAACTTTAGGAGTTGGTATTAAGTCACTTACAAATGATGATCTAGTTGGTATATGAAGATTTGGTCTAAGCATTTTTTAAAACATGATTAAAAGTGGTTTTCTTTTATTTATGCTTGCTGTTTTATTTTTAATTTGTGATGATAATGGTAAATTAATGTTTTGAAATGCACATATGATTCCCTAAAAGTTGTATTTAATTTTAAGTAATAAAAGGGCATATTATTTCTTATGTTAATTGTGTTTTTTTATCAAATTAATACATGCAGATTTTTTGTATATTTTATAAAAGAAAATATAGTTTTAATCCAAGTTTATGACTTAATTAAATAAGTATATGATGGAATTTTGGGTTAATAGTAAGAAAGGTCTTTTAAATGAGATCAGTAAAACTAGTGCATCAAATAAATTAAACCCTAAGCTATGTATATGATGAATGTGATATTCTCAAAATGTAAATATGTATTTTTCACATTATTATTTACGTGCATCTTTTTATATTAAAAATGTGAAAAGATGATGGTTTAAATTCATTTGTGATTTTAAACAAATTATTAGTTGCTGAAACTTTGGGTTATTAAGAAAAAAATTATTATTTTATTTAAGATGAATAAGTCTTACACCCTAATAATTTAAGTCTTAAATGATATAAATGAAAATGTAATTTTTGCACACATTATTTATGAATTTTCACATTTACAAACATGCATCTTTTTTTTAATGAATTAGTAAAATTATTTCTAAAAGGAAACAAGAAACTTATTTAGTTATTCTAAATAGCTACAAATTTTGTCACATTTTTTATGCTATTTAAATAATAAACGGGATTATTATTTTATGAGAAATTAGAAAAGGCTTAATGGATTATTTTATAAAGTAAATATTTTGTATTAAAATTTGTATATTAAATTTTGGGATAAAGAGAAACAATTGATGGTAAATAAAGTATGTTGCTAAATTTTGTTTGAAGAGGCAAGAAATAAGCATGTAGGAATTATCATTTTAAAACATTAAATTTTTAGAACGTTCCCTCGTATGCATGTTGCATGCAAATGCATTTTTACGTTCAAATATATGTCTATTGTTCAAATAGATGACTTTTACTTTGTAACCATGAAGGATTAATAGGTAGAATTATCATTATTCTTTTATGATTTTATGTGAAATTATTATATGTTTGTAATGGTAGTGCAACTTGTGCCACGTGTGCATGGCCCATGCACATGTGGGGTATGTATGTTGGGCATGAGTAATCTTACGTGATTCTAAGAGACGAACGTTTGGTTATGATTATAGGCTCGTTGTGATGTATTCTCATTTTTGCTTTGCTTTGACCTGAGGTGAGGAAGTTAGATAGAGTTTTCTATGTTTATGCTATAAAATGGTAAGACTTGTATGTAACAAGAAATAATTTGTTATGAAAATGAAGATACTATGTTTTGATGTTAAGCCAAGTCATATGGAAAAGTAAAATTCTATCTTGATATGTTATGACAAGAATGATGCAACATGTATTTTCTATGTTTTGACATGAACTGGATTACATGTGTTTGTATGATGAATGAAAAGAAAAGGTTACTAGCGTGTGGAACGCAATGCAACAAATGGGTTACTAAAGATACGACGTAACTCAAATGGTGGACAGGCCAAGGTTATTGAAGGACATGAGATATTGTTTACCTCATAGAGGAGGTTTCACCAGCCTAATTATACGAGTTACTTCAAGATGTGACATGGACAACATATGCGTCATGATCATAAAGAGTATGTTTATGTTGTATGAAAGTGATGTGTGATAACGATCTCATTTATGATTTTGAAATATAAGTATGATGATGTTATGAAATGTCCTGTTATATGATACATATCTTGTCTTTTCTTTCAATTTGTTGTATTTCCTTACTGGCTTTTAACTCACCTCCTTACTTTCTCCCATTTTGGTAATCAATAGGGTTTCTTTGTAGCATGCACTGTGATGTGGGGAGTTCCGATGCCTATGTGTGTATGGCGTGGGGGCTACCTATGAACGAATAAACGATCAATATGAGCGCCAAGATTTAAAAAAACTATGTTATAGGTTCTATTATCAAATATGAGAGTGGGACTTAAACTTTTATTTTCTTTTAGACATTGCATATGAATATTTTATTTTTATTTTAATTATTTGGCCCAAACTGGCATGTTTTATTAAGGCCCCACTGAGTTTATCTTTCAAAGTGGTATTTTTCTATTATTTATGAGATAAGTGTAGTTTTTACAAAGAAATAGAATAGGTCGTTTTACATGGTCGATCAGCCCATGCTGGCAAATTGATTGTTAGTTTTTTTACTTATTTTTTTTAGAAAATTTAAGTTACAAAAAAAACTAAAAAAATGTAGATTGTTGGAATCCATTTTTGAGCTTTTTTTAATATGAAAATGACTCATTTAACTTGTTAACTTGAAGATTCAAAACCTAAATACATAGTTAAAACTACAAATTGGAAAGTTTGAAACATAATCCAAAGTGTATGAGCATAAAATAACCTCATATCACCACACATTATCAAAAGTCCAATCCTAGACAACACACAATTTGAAAAGAAAAGAAAGGGCGTTTGGACCCCGTGTATAGAAAATGGTAAAAATGAATTCTCATAACGTTAAAGCTAATTTTGGGTTGGTTATATATAAAAAACTTTAGCTATTTTTTAAAACAATTTCATTTCCAATTCTGAATCTAACTTTTCCACTATTCATTTTAACGTGATAAAAATCCCAATTTTAAGCTTATATTCTATGTTAGGTTCTCTAACCACAACCCTTTAAAATCCTGTGACATATTTCAATCTAAAATCTTTCCAGGGCCTTGATACATATCTAAAAAAAATTCTCACCAAGTTTCATAATTTTTGGGATGGCAAAACCCATTAAACCATTTAAAGAAATCTGGGCAGTGCCTGCAGCCAAGGAGTTTTTCTCAGATTTTTAGGGTTATTTAAAAATTATTTCTCTTACAATGTAACCCAGTTCTTTCTGAAATTTTACCAAGATCTTTACTCGTATCTAATTTTATTTTCTCTTAGAATTTCATAATTTTTATGATAGGGAAACCCATTGAAAAATGTATGACAATATGGGCAGTGTATGCTGCCTAGAAATTTCATTTTCAGATTATTAGGGCAAATTTTGATAAACCATTACTCTTTAACCATTTTTCATTTTCCCCTAAAAATTGTCTGTGATCCTTATAAATATTTGAACTAACATTTTACCAAATTTCATGGCTTTTGGCTAAGTAAAACGTCTTCAATTTTCAAAACAATCTGGGCAGTGCATGCTGCCCAGAAATTTTCCAAATTGCATCAAGATGCTAAACAGTTCCTAACTCAGGATTCAAAATACATTTTTTAAATTTTACAAATCCTGAACTCAAGTACTCATCAAGAACTATGCAATTATACAAATTATATCCACAAATAGAGGTAGTAGGGTATGATCTGACCCGTTGGAAGTCAGACCACGAAAACATGGCAGGATGCATTTTTACACATTCTAGCAAAAATAAACACTACCAGCAAAATCTGTAATGACCCACTAATCTACACTCTTGGACCATTATCAAACTATACATACAAATTCTTACTAAAACATACATTTGCGAAAATACCATAATTTATTATAAACTTGTAGAAACAAAGGTTACTTTCATAAAAATAAGTAGGATATGGGTACCCATTGTCTTTAAAACAAAAATAACTTAAAGTGAAAAGAGTTACATAGAAAATGCGGAAAATACATGTAAAACCATAAAAAATTAAATACAAGACTACATCCTCGAATCGAATAACGCTCGGCCCCTTGAATCCATTCACCATCGATACACATCCTCTAAGCGTCACGAATCTTACCGCCTCTAAAGCTATTTTCCTGCACATAAAACAGAAAGGAATGAGCCTAATGCCCAGCAAGGAAAATCTAACACATAGTCATAAACATAAATTTCATAATAAACGTAAAGACATATCATAACACTTAATACATACACTTATTATAATGGCCATTATTACTTGGGGTCCCATAGACTAAACAAGCTTATGCCCCTGAGATTAGTGGGGTCCTACTAGCTAAGTAGGCATATGCCCATAATCTTTTTGGGGTCTTGTTAGTCAAATAGGGCATAAGCCCAAGCCTACAAACATACACATTCATAACATATTCATAACATATCATATTTCATAACATAATACATAAGATAACATAAGCAATACACATATAGATTCTATCCTATTTTCCTTACCAAAGTTACTGGGATATGATGGACTGAGTTGGGACTTTTGGAACACTCCTAAAACCATAATGAACAAGAGTGGGTCTAAAGAAGGAAAAGAGATGAAAAGGAATGGGAAGACTAAACCATTGAAAGTCACACTTACCAAACTTATGTGCTCAAGAACTTAGATTCCCTAACCAAAATGAAGATTAAGGTTAGACATTGAGTAGAAGACTATGAGAAAGAAAATAACATAATACAGAAATGAACTAGAGTTTTGGTTACCTCAAAGACTTGTAAGATCAATCTACACCACAACCGAAATACTATAGAACCTTACTTCCCAAAGTGTTTGATAAGCTTATGATGTTTAAGCTTATGATTTTCCCAAACCAGGTGTTTACACTCTCACACTCACTTAACACTAGCAGCTTCTGAACTTAGAGCAAAAGGTGAATAATGGCTGGGTACTATGTCCTATTTATAGAGTTTGGGAATGAAAGTATCTTGATTTTACTTGAATAAGAATAATGGCCTTTTAGGTGAAAAATATTTGAATAATCGTTCAGCAGAGGCTGAAGACTCGTTCAAAAGATGCTGGACTTATGAAGGAGTTTGAATGGCTGAAAGGAAAAGAATTCAAAAGTGTTTGAATTTATGCTGGAGGAGGCGATATATCGCCCCCTATAGGCGATATATCGCCTGGACCATTGTTCCCGAGGCGACCGTGCATCGATTCGTGTTTTTCGTATCTACGTGCTGCGATATATCGCCCCCTATAGCTGCGATATATCGGCACACGCTGAATATTTAAACACGAAATTACACATTTTTAGCTAAGTTTGAATGGAGTAAGCAGCCTTGACTAAGCCCTCAACGTATTCAAAGCTGCTGACTGACCCTATAACATTCAAACTTTACTCCTTATTAAATTTAATCCTAAAAAATACTTAATCATTAATCACCATTCATAACATGTGCTTAAAATCCTATTGGTTGATGTCTAAACCTTATAATATAATAAATATAATCCTTAATATCAGTCACATTAATCAAACCTTAGGTTATACTTAATATTCTTAAACTATAGATTAAACTTAGAAAATCTACAAGTACTACTATGAGTGTCCAAATAATTCCCTGTATGAACCAAAAATCCACAGTTACAAAGATAATTCTAAACATACTATAATACTACTAAATAATTAGCTAAGTAAAGTTCTTGGACTCTACAAAATCCTAGCCACATGCATGCATGCAAATCAAAAAATCAACCAAGCTAATCCTCAAGCATAAAATAAACTTCCAAAACAAACAAAATAACCTATAAAACCAGATCTAACATCAATAACAAAAAACAACTCAAAAACCAACCAAAAACTCTACCTATGTAGTTCTATCTTGGAGATGAGATTCCTTATTAGATTTTCAATCTTCCTCCTTGGATTCTATACACTCAAACCGAGCCCCAAGGGTTCCACATGAAGAATTTTTAAAAGAGTGTTAGGGTAGAAGATGGAGATGAGTGGAAAATTTTCAAAAACTCTAAAATCCTTACCATTGTTCTCACTATTACATTAAAAGCTTCAAATCTTGAGATATTCTTAGAACAACTTCGCTTTAGACCTAGAACACAAGATCCATGCCATGCATGGCTATTATAATGACATGAATGCGTAGTAAAATCCCTTAGGATTTCGGGTTTGAAAGAAAAGGAGAAGGAAAAATAATGTACTAGGGTTCGAAACTTACACTTGCCTAGATATCTCTTGAGTTTCTTCCTTCTTCAATGGGGAGATGAGTGCTTAGCTTTTAGGAGTGGGAAGAGTTGAAGCCATGGAGATTGAGGGAGTAGGGTTTCGGGTTTGAGAGAGGGAAGTGGAAGAGAGAGTGTCTCTTTTTTTGAGAGAAAAATGAGAAAAATGTTTACACCCTTACTTGTAAATGGGGTAAGACTCTTACACTTCCCTTATAAATAGTTGTCCTAGCTCTTGAGAGCCCTAGGACTAGCCTAGCCGCCCACCCCTTTCTCTCTCCTCCTTTGGAAATGACTAAAATGCCCTTGATCATTTTAACTCAATTCTAACGCACTCAAGGGCCCTTTGGTAATTTAACCAAAATTTTACCCTATAGTTTTTAAATATCTCCAAGATAAATTTAATAAAATAAATGTGACCAAAAATAAAATTTTGTTACATAACACGTAATTTTGGTAATCTACTCAAATTGACCAAAATGCCCTTAGAGGCTCAGGCAAGAATTTCCAATCTTAAGCGTGGTAGATTGGAATTAAATCCTTATTCAATTTTTCTTAATTTTATTGGCTTGACTATACAGTCCCAGTTGCCAAATATTTTTATGCCATAGTATTCCTCATTTTACCTAATCTGAGGTTTTTCCGTTATTAAGGTTTGCCCCTCGGTCCAAGACCAATTGTCTTTGCATAGGCCTAAACCCTTCACCAAATTAGCACAACGGCTATAAAATTCATAAAATAACATAATTTCACATGATATTACTTATCTAAAAAATATTTCACAAAATTCTTCACCGACTCCAACCGGCTGCTAACGGGTGTTCAAAACACCCGATGTTACAAAGTAGGCAAATGTTGTTGAAACCAATCCTTCCACTTCAAATGGTAATTCAAAGAAAAGGAAGGGTGGCCAAGGAAAGGACAAGAAAAAGGAAAAATAACCAGAGGAGACCAACAAGTCTTCCAAGAAGAATAATTCCACAAAGAACTCCAAAAAGAAGACACTGAAAAGATCATGCTTTAATTGTGGAGTTGGCGGTCATTGGAAAAGGAATTGTCCTAAGTATCTGGTTGAACTGAAAGAAAAAAAGAAGGGTAAATTTGATTTGCTAGTTTTAGAATCTTGTTTAGTGGAAGGTAATTTTTCATTTTGGAAAGTTGATTCCGAAGCCACTAATCATGTTTGTTTTTCGTCGCAAAGTATTAGTACTCAGAGGAAGCTGGCTCATGGAGAGGTGACCATGATAGTTGGAAGTGGACAGGAGATCTCGGTAGCTGAAGTTGGAAAAGCTTGCCTAGTTTTTCATAATAATAAATTTATTGTGTTGGACGACGTTTATTTTGTTCCTGGATTTACTAGAAATTTGATTTACTTATAAAAATTGCATGAACAAGGTTTTAATATTTCTTTTAATAATAATTTGATTGTTATTTCAAAATATAGTTTTGACATTTGTTCTGCAAGTTTGAAGGTGGACATTACAAGTTAGAGTCCAATGTTGAGCATATTTATAATTCTGAATTATTTAAATCAGCAAATCCCAGATCTATTAAAAGACAAAGACAGATTGCAATAGTGAAACATATCTATGTCATTTGAGATTGGGACATATTAGTCCAGACATAATTAACAGACTAACAAACATGGTCCTTTAAGAGAACTATCTATTGGTTCAAGAGCCACAGAACCACTTCAACTTGTACATATGAATGTTTGTGGTCCACTAAATGTCCAAGCGAGAAGAGGTTATTAATATTTCATCACTTTCATTGGTGATTATTCAAGATATGGTTACCTATACTTGATGCAAAGGAAATCTGAAACTTATGGTAAGTTTAAAGAATTCCAAGTAGAAGCTGAAAAGCAATTAGGTAAATTACAAAAAGTACTTTAATTAGATCAAGGTAGAGAGTACTTAGATTATGATTTGAGGACCATTTGCGCGAGCATGGAATTCAATCCCAACTCACTGCACCTGGAATGCCACAACAAAATGGTGTTTCAGAAAGGCAAAACATGACCTTATTGGATATGGTTAGATTGATGATTTGTTTCTCATCATCGCCTTTGACATTCTTGGGTTATGCAATAAAATGTGCTCCATACATACTCAATGATTTTCCATTTATGTCTATTCAGAAAACACCATTGGAATTATGGAATGGTACTAAACCTAGTTTATGTCATTTCTGTATATGGGGTTGTCTTGCACACGTGCTTAAAGGAAAAGACTGAGAAGTTGGAATCACACACTGAAGTGTGCATTTTTGTAGGATGTTCCAAAGAAATGAAAGGTGGTATATTTTTAGTCCTAAAGATAACAAAACGTTTCTATCTAAAAATGCTACTTTTCTAGAGCATGACTATAAAAGTAACCACAAACCTCAAAGTATAGTCGTACTTGAGGAAATAGTCTAAATTAAACAAGACCAATCATCATCAATGGCAAATGAAAAACGGCCAGAGGATATTGCTAGTTCTAGTCAAAACCAAATATATCTTCATCATAGTGGGAGGGTTGGTAAACAACTAGTATTCTATGAACATGAAGTTCAGATGCTTGGGTCTGTCACAAACAAAGAGGATCCATTGACATATAGAGATGCAATGGAAGATTCTAACAAAGAAAAATGGCTAAACGCCACGTACCTTGAAATGGAATCGATGTATTCCAACCAGAAAATTTTAAACCTATTGGTTGCAAATGGATATTAAAGAAGAAGAGAGGAGCAGATGGGAAAGTAGAGAGTTTTAAAGCAAGACAAGTGGTAAACGGCTACACACAGAAAGTAGAGAGTTTTATGAAGAAACTTTTTCGCCTGTGGCCATGCTCAAATCTATCTACATACTCTTATTCATAACGTCTTGCATGTATTATGAAATTTGACAAATGGACGTTAAAACAACTTTTCTAAATGGCTATCTTGACGAAACCATTAACATCTCTTAACCAGAAGGGTTCAAAGTTAAAGGTCAAGAGAAAAACGAAATGGTTGTAAACTTCTTAAGTCTATTGATGGCCTTAAATAAGTTTCGAGATCTTGGAATCTTAGATTTGATGAAACAATCAAAACATTTGGTTTTGAGCAAAATGTTTGGTTCTGAGTAAAACGTTGATGAAACTTGTATTTACAAACAAATCAAAGATAAGATTGTGGTATTCCAATTTCTTTACGTTGATTATATTCTACTCATTGGGAATGACATAGAAACATTATAAAAAGTAAAGAAATGGTTAGCTAATAAATTCCAAATGAAAGATTTGGGAGAAGCCAAATATGTTTTGGGAATTCAAATCTGTAGAGATCGAAAGAACAAAGTTTTGGCACTCTCTCAAGCAACTTATATTGATAAAGTGCTAGAACGATTTGGCATGCAAAACTCAAAGAAAGGCACTATGGCTAGCCAGTCAGGAGTTAAATTGTTTAAAGAAAAATGTCTACAAACAACTCAAGAAGAGGAGGATGTGAGACAATATCCCTATGCCTCTACAGTATGCAGTCTAATGTATGCAATGTTATGCACCTGACTTGACATCTGTTATGCAGTAGGGATAGTCAGTCGTTATCAATCCAATCTTTGATTGAGTCATTGGATAGTAGTAAAGAATATTCTCAAGTATCTTAGACAAACTACAGATTACATCCTTGTGTTTCAGGTGGAGACCTGAACCCCACTGGATATACTGATTCTGATTTTCAATCAGACAAAGATAGTTGAATGTTGACATCAGGATCAGTTTTCACACTTGGAAGAGGTACTGTAGTTTGGAGAGGTATTAAAAAATCTATTACTGCAGACTCCACCATGGAAGCTAAATACATAGCAGCTTGTGAAGCAACTAATGAGGTTGTGTGGCTCATGAAGTTCTATATTGATCTAGAAGTTATTCCAAGCATGGACCAGTCACTTGTTCTGTACTGTGATAACAATTGGGCAGTAGCAAATTCAAAGGAACCTAGAAGTCACAAGAGGGGAAAGCACATCGAGAGGAAATATCATTTGATCTGAGAGATAGTCAACCGAGGATATGTTACTGTCTTCAAGATTTCCTTTGAAGATAATCTTGCGAATCCGTTCACAAAGACTTTATCTATTAAATCTTTTCAAAGTCATGTAAGAAGCATTGGGTTGAGGGAAATTCCTCGTTTGCTTTAGGGAAAGTGGGAGATTGTTGAGAATTATGCCATTAAAGCAATTGTAGTTTACAGTAGTTTTAATTAAATAAATGAATGAACTGAATTATTGTATATATGTAGCTTAGGTACTATATTATTGTTAATAATATTAAGTAAATATCAGAAAATTCTCAAGTTCATCTATGTGGTCTCAATCTCATATTGATATGAGAGGATCGAGATTGAGATTATGAACTTAAATAGTTTGCAGTAAAATAAATTTTTGGAATCTTTAGATTAATTACTGCTAGTACGGTCCACTAGTATTATGAATACATGTGACCTAGATCCAGGTTACTAGTGTAGTAGGAAACTTTAGTGGAGGTACTTTGCACGCTGAGAGTATGTAGAACTAGACCAGATGTGATTTAATAATACTTGTTTAAATACAATTTCGTAGTATTATAAAACACATAAACTGATCATATATAAACTGATCTTAATCCTGAAGTTATTATGAACTCTTATATATGTGATTTGATCATTTGATTTAGGTGTTACGGTTTGTCAAAATGATCAGGCTAAAATCTATTGTATTGGGGACTCAATGATGTATATGGTTGGGGTCATAGCTTAACAAATTTGGAATTTTTACCTTCTTATAGATTGAATGATGGTTCCTTATTGGGTTGACTTTTGGAACTTAAAAGGTTTTTGACGTCAAATTCATAATTAGATTATGAATTAACCTTCACTAGTAAAGTCAATGGTACACTAGGAATCAAGATATAATTAAAAGGGTAAAACAATAATTTTATTCCCACTTAATTATGAATCATCAATAGAGGATTAATTTGTATGTAATGATTATACCAATATACACTTTATGGTTATAATAAAGTACTCAATAAATATATGTCTTTAATTCTCAAGAGTGCAGTCTCATATTTATAGTGGAATAATCATGAGATTAAAAAATATGATTATTAAATCAAAGAGTTTTGAGTTAATAATATTTTTTTATTGGAGCATGGAATTATTGGTCCATAGGTCCCCGGGGCAGCTCTATCAACACTGTTCAAGGTAAGAGTTGATACAAGGGTCAAACTGTGAATGAGCTATTTGAGATAATATTTATTCTTCATGATAAATGTGCAATTATGTAATAATTGAAGTTGCACAATTTATTATTGCATTTGTGCAATTTTCAAAATTGTGTAGAAATAAAAAAATTGATTTTAATAAATTATTTTATTTAAGTGTGAAAGGATAAATATGGATGGTCAAAATTGGTTTTTTTTATTTTATTTATTTAAGTAATAATAAGATCACAATGGAAATTCAAATTTTGAATTTAGAATATTGAAATTTAAGTTGTTATATTTTCCTTAAAAAAATAATACCTTATTTGGATTTCTAATTATTAATTAATTAAAATAAAAATGCATAAAAAAATCAAATAACATTTTTTCAGGGAAGTGCTACACGCATAGGGCTTCTTGGACTGCCCTATGCATGTACCACTACTGATGGTGATCAGTTATTGGTTTTTATTTTTATTTAGTTAATTAATAAAACATTTTGAAAAAGGTTTTAAAATGGAATGTGTCTTTAATTATTATTAGTATTATTATAATAATAATTATTATTATGATAATAATGTCTATATATTCTATATGATAGAAAATAGAAGAACAACAAGTTTTACACATAGAATAAAAAAATCATTTTTTTCACACAAAATAAAAACTTTTCTCTCTAGCCTATAATCAAGAGTCTCTTGTGTTGAGAATACTTTTGATTCACAAATATTTATTCTTACATCTTGAGGTGTAAAGAACGTCTTGGAAGATCTAGGTGTGAGTACTCTAGCGAGGATAGGAAGATCGAAATATATACGAAAAGATTCAAGGATTCTTGACAGGCTACAACCGATAAATCATTTCGTATTTTTTTTACATTTACATATTATATTATTAACATATTTCATATTAAAGGATCCTAAAAATAAGTTGTTTATATGAAAAAATGTTGTTGTATACAATCCTACCATTACTGCAATTTCTGCTACACACTAGGAACTATTCCTAACAGTTCTAGATAATAATGAAGAAGAGATGACACATTTATTGAGACAAGATCCTGATTTCCAATAGTCAAGTAGTACTCCTACTGCATCTTTCAATGACACGCCCCTATCGATGATATTACTCAGAATGAAAAGTATGATGATTTGCTTAAGGAGTTTGTGGATGAGTTGTATCTTGGTTACAAGAAATGAGCTTTCAATGCTTTGGTGAAGCTGATGCATGAACACGTTCTTAATAATAGGAATAATCATTCTTTTGACCTGTTACTTGCTATATTAATTTATATAATGACTTAGGGAATAAAATTACCTAAGTTTCATTATGAGTCGAAGGTGAGCGTAATCTTGGGTTAGATTATGACTCAATTGATGTGCGCAAACATAATTTTGCACTTTTTATGAAGGAGAATGGAAAGGTAGATATCTGTCATGTTTGTGGTGAATGTCGTTGGCAAAATAATAGTGGAAAATGAATGAAGGTTGCTCATAAAGTTATGCGGTACTTCCAAGTCACCCAGAGATTGAAAAGACTCTACAGTTCTAGTCATTTAGCAGAGGATATGGAATTACATTACTCTAAGAGACCCGAAGAAGATGGTGTGTTAAGCAACCCTGTAGATGGTGATGAATGGAAATAGTTTGACAACCTTTATCTATCTTTCACAACAGAACCTAGAAATGTGAGATTATGGATGGCTATTGATGGATTCAATCTATTTGGTAACACGACCAACTCGTACAACTTGTGGCCAATTATCTTAGTCCACTACAACTCACCACCATGGAAGTGCATAAAATCAGAGTCGTTGATGTTGACTCTTTTGACTCCAGGTCCTATTGCACTTAGAAAAGACGTAGATATTTTTATGAGACCATGAATTGATGAGTTGGAGTTGTGGGAGACAGGCATCAAAACTCGAGATGCCTATCTCCAACATCTAATAAACATGCTCGTTCTATTGGCTTAAAATGTAAAATTGGCTATGTTGGCCACATACGCTTTCTTGAAATGGATGATTCGCAGAGGAGAAAAAAATTCAATGGTTACATCGAAAAAAGAGTTCATCCTCATGAGTTGTTACTGAATGATATTTTGACTCAGTTGGAGTGACTTCAATTTTGATTCCTCGCAAACATAAGCAAGTTGGGGGTGTCAAACATAAACATTCAAAGGATTAGCATAATTGGTCTAAAAAAAGTATATTTTTTCAATTAGAATATTAGAAGAATTCGACAGTTGGGCATAATCTTGATGTGATGCACATTGAGAAAAATGTGTGTGACAGTGTATTAGGTAACCTTTTCAGTAATGAAGGGAAGTCTAAAGATACTGACAAAGCAAGACTTGATTGGGAAACAGCCAGAAATAAGCTTATTGAAGAATTTACGCAGAAGCCAAAGCTAAAAGCTAAATCTTGCACAACTCAGCTTTTATCTTTCTAAAAGCTGCAAGTTTTAGAAATTCTACTATAAATGTATTTTTTTCATCTAAATATATATATTTATTTATTGTACATTAACCAAAATTAAAATATTTTAAATAAATTAATATGATAATAACATAAACAATATTTGAATCTTAATTTTTTTTTTCTAAAAATATTTTTATATTTATTAGATATTTTTATTTTGGTAATTTTATGTTAACAAACAACATTAATATAAAGATTTTTTAAAATATTTAATATAGAAATTATTATATACTATAATATTACTTTTGTATCTCAAAGTATTTTTAAATTATAATTTATCAAACAAATATTTATTTCATGCTTTAGCAAAAATAAAAAAAGTTATAATTAAAAACTTAAAAAGTGAGAGTTTTGTATAACTTAATTTTTACATATTTGTGATTATATCATTACTAGATTATTATACTATGATCACTATAATTGGAAATTTAGCTAGAATGAGTAGTTATATTTTATATATATATACAATTATACGTATGTATTATATAACATAACATTTTTGTTAATGATCTCTTTATTAGTGCCTTCTTATAAATATATTTTAATTTGAACATATTTAAATAGATACAATGTTAATATTGAATTTTATTTATTATGTGTGAATTTATTTTGGTCTTTTAATATTTAACAACACTTCCATCATTAAGTTTACCAAATACTCTGCCACAACTTTTCCAACTCATAGCACTTTAATATCTATAATTTACGAAATTTTTAGCAACTTTTCCGCACAGCACAGCCGCATTTGCTTTTCCCCACAGTACAACTACAGTAGTTTTTCCCCACAACACAGTTGTACCAAACTGGCCCTTAATCGACTAGAAAGAAATGATATTACACGAGTTACACTTGTTTTTATTATTTGAGGTAAATAGTAAGTTTGATTATTACTTGACTTTCACATGTTTTTATTTAGTTATTTGTTGTGTAATTATACTTTGAGTTCGAATTTGTAAGAACGCCTTAATCTATTTACTTGTAAAATCATCTCTTAGTTCCTATTTATCAATAAAATACCATTTTTAAGAAAAGTTCAGTGGGCCTTGTCAAAACATGGAATTTGGGTCCAACAGAATATATTGTCTTTATGAAATCTTGAAAATAACATATAAAGTCTCACTACAGTGTAATAAAAACATAAGCCATAAAATAAAAGTTCACAAACTTTCGTAGGATTCGTTGTACCGCCCTGGATAGCCAAGACCGTTACACTGTGTGTTTAAAAATGTGCAAGACTTGCTAATCAAGTCATTTAGTTAGAAACGTGTTACTGAACCTATAATTGAACTAGGGTTAAAAGATTTCGGTCAGAAAAGTTACACATTATATAATCAAACATTTTTAACATGGGATCCCATTAGTTATAACGTTTAAAGGACAGTTTACAAAATTTCAGGATAAAAGTACAGCTACTAGCCACTCTAACGCCAAAATTGATATTTAGGCTTTCCCCGTCCTGTATTACTCCTCGGTCGTGGCGGCCAATCAGCTGACTATGTACATTCAGCCTCAAAGCTCTCCCACTCAGGACTGGTCCACTGTACCCTTGCCTTTACCTGCACCACGTAGCACCCGTGAGCCAAGGTCCAGTAAGAAAACACAATAATAGAGCACAATCATTAGGCATTCAGCAGACCAAGCTTATCAATTAATATTAATAAACAATTCACAAATAATAACTAGAGTCGAAGCCCTTAGGTCGCACCCCCTATTTATCCCACTAACTCCGGCCCGCTTAAACCAAGCTTAGTGAATATCAAGCTGTCCTCAGCTACTAATGGCCGAGCCGCGCCCTGTGGAAAAATATTGAATCCAGCACCCTTAGGTCGTTTATCATATGTCCCATGGCATAATACCATCTATGACATCATACAGATATAGGGAGCTCTTAGTCCCAACATAATCACATAACTGGGTGCAGTTTTCTTACCTATGAATTCTGGTAGCTTTGATCAATGATGACAACCCTCAAGCACTATCCCTTCTGAGCCCTAGCGTACACTTAGTCATGGTCATAAGTTAGAACGATTACCAAAGTTCAATCCAAAATCCTAACCTCGGGATCAATCCCGAGCCCTTGGGAAGCCCTTATTCCACCAAACGGGGTGGTGGAATCAAACCCTGAGCCCCCGGGCAAAAACCGTAAGAAATCATCCAAAAATCCCCTTCTGGATACAGGGTAGCGCTACAGTGCCCTAAAGTGGGCGCTCTAGCGCTACGAACACAACCAAAATGCCCAAATGGCCTAGGCCTAATGCTGTAGCGCCCAAAGACTAGCGCTACAACGCTAGTTACAACACTCCTCTTCCCAGATTTGTCTCCTTCGAACTTCCTCGAACCAAAACCCATCAAAACTCTTCTAAACCATAACTATACTCCAAAATGAGCCTACCGTTGTCTATATCTAACCCCACAAAACCCAACCATATAGAACTTATCCACATGCACCCCAAAACAAAGAAAAAGCCATGTTTGAGCATAAAGCTCAAAAACACAGCAAAGGAGAACCAGACAGTCCAGAATTCAAGTGTTCAAGCATATAATTTCTTACCTCAAGTGGGGAATTCGACCTTATGCTAACTTTAGTATCCTTCCAGCCCTATGCTCATCAGCTCCTCAAGTTTATCTCCCTTAATTTCCATCAAAACAAAGTTTCAGAAATCCATGCCAATAAAACTCAGAAACTCAAGAACAACCATAACACTTTACCTTAATTAGGTGAGTAACTCCTGCCAAATCCTCAAGCTTTATCAAGGTCCCTAGCCCCAAGCTCAAGCCTAAGTTTCCCCTGATTTATAGCCTCAAGAATCCTCAAGGTGAGGATGAGAATAGGGTATTGATAGGGAGAAGGAGAGAGAGTTTTTGTTTTTCTTCCTTTTCTTTTGCTTCTTTTCCTTCATCTTCTATTTCATTCTACACTTCCCACTAGGTCATAAAGGCAATATAACACTTATCCCTTAAAGTCAAATGACCATGTTGCCCTCCGAATTATAACTAAACCTTTAAGTCCTTCTAAGGGCATTTTTTTCATTACTCCCAGCTCCCGCTAATTCCTCGAGTGCCCCTATTAATTATCGCTTACATCCCGACACCGAACTAATAACCAATTATATTCCTCAATATCAAACGGTCTCCAATATATTTTCTAAATTCCCAGAAATACCCCCAGACTCACCCCGAGCCGGGTATAAATCCCCGCCGTGACTTTTCCGCTAAACCGCTCACTAGGATCACCTCGAGTCACAAGTTACAAATATATCCACATAATAATGTGGTCTCAACAATTTATCACAAATATATACATTTATGCCCTCAATGGGCCAAAATTACAAATATACCCTTATAGCCTAAACAGGGCTGACATGCACACTAATAGTCATAGTCATGGATCTCAGATATCCAAACAATCATATAAGCATGCTTATCACATATCATTCTTTTAATCATCTAAATCATATATAATCCAGTTAAGCACTCCCGGCACACTAAGTAAGGCCCTTAAGCCTTATTAGTAAATTTGGGTCGTTACAACTATTCCCTCCTAATGAGAATTTCATCCTCGAAATTTACCTAAATAATTCAGGATACTAATCCCGCATTGCTGACTCAAGCTCCCAGGTCACCTCCTCGACCCTACTATTCCTCCACAACACTATAACTCGAGGAATCGTCTTATTCTGTAATACTTTATCCTTCTTATCCAAAATCTTAATTGGTCGCTCTTCATAAGTTAAATCTGTCTGCAATTCCAAGTCTTCATACCTCAGCACATGTGTCGTATCTGAGACATACTTTCGGAGCATAGAAACATGGAATACATCATGGAATCTCGACAACGACGGTGGCAACGATAACCTGCAAGCCACCTGACCGATGCTTTCCAAGATCTCAAAAGGTCCGATGAACCTAGGGCTTAACTTTCCCTTCTTTCCAAACCTCCTCACCCCCCGCAGTGGTGAAACTCGAAGAAACACGTGGTTGCCAACCTGGAATTCCACGTCTCTACGCTTGGGATCAACGTAGCTTTTCTATCTTCTCTGTGAGGCAAGCATCCTAGTTCGGGTCTACTCAATAGCTTCATCTGTCTTCTGAACCATATCCGGCCCCAAATACTTCCTCTCACCCATCTTGTTCCAGTGAATGGGTGATCTACATCTCCTCCCATACAAAATCTCATAGGGAGCCACTCCAATCCTCGATTGGCAACTATTGTTATATGAAAACTCAATCAACGGAAGATACTTACTCCAAGATCCCTCAAATTCAATCACACATGCTCTAAGCATATCCTCCAATACCTGAATCATCCTCTCAGACTGTTCATCAGTCTGAGGATGAAAGGTCTTGCTGAACTTCAACTGAGTCCCCATAGCCTTATGCAAACTACCACAAGAATTAGAGTTAAAGATAGGATCTTGATCTAACACTGTGGACTTGGGAAACGAATGGAAATGTACAATCTCCCTCACATATAACTCTGCATACTGGTCCATAGTATATGTCGTCTCCACAGGAAGAAAATGAGCTGACTTGGTGTATCTGTCAACTATCACCCACACCGAGTCATGAAGCCCTACAGTCCTGGGTAAACCCCCCACAAAATCCATCGTAATATCCTCCCATTTCCACTTGGGAATACCCAAAGGCTGAAGAACCCCTACTGGTCGCTGATGCTCAGCTTTCACCTGCTGGGAAGTTAAACATCTAGCTACGTACTCCACCACATCCATCTTCATCCCGGGCCACCAATATAACGTCTCTAGATCCTGATACATCTTCATGGTACCCGAATGAAGTGAGTACGACATAGTATGCGACTCATCCAATATCTCTCGTCTGATCCCCTCATCAACTGGAACACAAATCCGTCCATGATACCTGTTGACGGTAAGAACTCGTCAACGATTGATGGTTAGAAAACTTCGATCTCTATACTATAGGAAGCTATGAATCAGATAGAAAGAACTCTAAACAACAGGAGAAAACTTAGGCAACCATGAATACCAGAAACATATATTTCTTAAGTCTCATTTTTACATTCAGTTTTCCAACCCCTTAGCCTGAGGGGTTAGAGTCTATTTATATGGGGGGGCTCTATTGGCCCTGGATACAAACAAGTCCCAGACCACAGGGACGTACATAGGTACTCTGATAATGTAGTGGCTCAGGGCGTAGTGGTGTCTATCCTGATGGTGTCAGAGTCGTGGCCTAGGACATAGTACTGTCGGCTCTGGCGTGTGGTCGGGGGTGTCCAAGTGGTACCACTACTCTTCGTACAGGTCCGTACCGCCACTACTCCTTAGACGCAGATCATAGGGTCGTGCCTCTGTTCTTTCCATAACCGTACACCTCGTGTCAGCGCACGTGTTCCGTACCCGGTCGTCCTCATCCATTCCCGTTCAATGCTCCATGTTCGTTTGGCATATCAACAAGGTTCCCCCAAGTGACCCCGTGCCTTATGTCAAGGAGGCTTCAACCTATGCATGTCCTGAGAAGTCAAGGTGCCAAGGGTCAGGGCCGGCTTATGCGGATCGCATAGACACGAGGCTAGCAGCAAGAGCACCGTGGCAAGGCTACACCCTCGCATAGCGAGGGTACCTCGTGTAGCGAGGCTAGTCTTTTTCCCTCCGGTATGGGAATGGCTCGGGCGTCGCAACAAGGTAGCACCCTCGCATGGCGAGGGTCCCTCGCATGGCGAGGGTCCCTCGCATGGCGAGGGTCCCTCGCATGGCGAGGGTCCCTCGCATAGCGAGGCTGCCTCTCCTCCTTCCGGGTGCAGCGTCACGAGGCTAGGATCACGGATGCCAAAACAAAGCCCTCACCCTCGCATAGCGAGGGTCCCTCGCATAGCGAGGCTGACATTCTTCCTCAGAGTGTAGGTGAGGCTTGATGCCTGATGGAACGGGGCGCACGCGGAAGACCAGTTGGGGACCCTCGCATAGCGAGGGTGGAGTTCAGATGGGCAAGTGGCCGAGGGCCCTCTCCTAGTGAGGGTGTCTCTCTTATCCCAATTTCCTCACCATCATGTGACACCCTTTTAGGATGTCTCGTAGTATAGAGCTTCACTCGTGAATAGAATTCACAAAGAGAAATTTCCACATTTACACTTCCCCCCGAGTCTATAAGTACACTTTTAAGTATGTTTGTGGACTCTCTCCAGCTCTCTTGCTTGATACGCACGGCCAGCCTTGGGGGACATAGCCTTGGAAATTTTTCCAACGTCGCTCGAAGAAGCACGAAGTGTGGCTTGGAGTTGTGTTTCTTTTAAGTGTTCAAAGAAACACAATAGCCACTTAACATTTGGGGGTCCATGAAAGTTCCTAAGATTGCATAAGGACTAATCATCCTCAATCGCGGATCCCAAGGTTCGAAGCCACTTGTCCACACCAAGATTTTCCTAGCCAAGTGGCATGCTCTCCAACTTATTTTTGCGAGTTTAAGGGTTCTATCCTCCTCCAAAGCATTCTTGAGGTGCCCTTTCTTCTCTTTTTTTTTTTTTTTTTGATGGCGATAATCTTTCCGGTGCACCTTGATTATACTTGTAAGGACACATTAACCCGTTGGGCTGTTGGGGTCCTTTTTTATTCATTGCGCGCGCTTATTACTTTTTGCGAGAAGCGTCCTTCTCGTCCTTATACATAGTACTATTTTTTTTCCAAGGGTCCTTTGTAAGACCCTTTTTGGGCTAGCCGGCTTAATGGCCGATCTAGACTTATCGGGTGATTCCCTCCTTACAGCCTCACCTCCTGGGGTGTCGGCCTTTCGTTAGAGGTCATCCTTTTAGACCGTTCCCTTGATATTCATAAGGGTAGCTACTCCTTTTGAATATAAGAGAGAGATTTCTTTGTTTTTGCTCATGCCTCCTGTCCTACCCCCCAAGTGTTTGGTGAGATTTAATTCAGCAGACAGTTCGGTTGATGCTCGCATGAAAAAGAAAAAATCACATGTGAAGTTGTGAACATTTTCATTTATAGCAGTCAGATTACAATGATATGCATATAGAAGGCTTACATCTACTTGGGGGTTATGTAGGTAACCTCTTTGATTCTCGTCTACTGAGATAGCCCATCCTGTGACAAACTAAACATAGCTACTGCCTGTGCTGGGAGTGGAAGTCTTACTGGTAGTACTTCCTCAGGTGCTCCGCGTTCCATGCTCGGGGTATGATGGTGTCGTCCATACGGGCCAGCTTGTAAGTGTTCGGGGGAATGCACTGAGCCACCCGGTAGGGCCCTTCCATATTCGCCCCCAGCACTCCTGCGGCTGGGTCTCGCGTGTTAGGGAGTACCTTCCTTAGCACCAAGTCGCCAACTCTGAAAGTTCTCTCTCGCACCCTCGAATTGTAGTACCTTGCGGCGCGCTGCTGGTATACCGCCACCCTCATTTGTGCTTTTTCTCTCTTCTCTTCGAGCATGTCTAACCTTTCGGTCAGGGCTACGCGGTTGGCTTCGTCTCCATATGCCTGTACCCTGTGGGACTCGACTTGCATCTCGATTAGGAGCACAGCCTCGGACCCATAGGCCAAGGAGAATGGGGACTCCCCAGTTGTAACGACCCAAATTCACTAATAAGGCTTAAGGGCCTTGATTAGTGTGCCAGGAGGGCATGATGAGAATTATGTGTGATGACTATGATTTTAAGCATGTTATATGATATGTGAATTATATTATGTGATAATTATGATATGTGAATTGTACTGTGTGGGTGCTGTGATATAAATGTGATGCACGTGCCAAGACGGTCCTAGGAAACTAGATAATGGTAACTGGTGATTTGGTAACCTGCGTAACCGTTAGTAACTATAGAGAGTAACAGGTTTTATTGGGAAAGTGGTAGAATTGTAAAGATAGGGAAAGGACAAATAAGCCCTTGAGGTCTAGTTAGTAAGTGATATTAATGGAGGGTTAAAATGGTAATTTGGTAGTAAATAGATGAGTTTGAGCTGAGGGAATAACATATACGTATAATATTTTGGAGAGGGGTTTATGTTGAATGGTGGAAACCTAGAATTAGAACAAAAAGGAGATAGAAAGGAGAAGCAGAAATCTAGACTCTTGGAAGGAGAATCAAGGGATGTCTGATGTTATCAACCAAGTTTAGGCCAAGAAAACTCAGAGGTAAGATTTTGATTATGCTATATCTAAGTTTTAAGTCTGAATTTTAGTTAAGGAAGGTGAATTGAGATAAGTTGGTGGCTGGTTTTATGTAATTTCAGAATTTGGAAACCAAGGGGGAAGAAGGTCAAGAGCTGGAGGTTGAACCTATCACTTAAGGTAAGGTCTCTGTATGTTTATTAGATTTGTTTTGTTAAGGTTTAGGGAGTTTGAAGTGTGGGTTGTGCTTGAATTCAAGCTGTGCATAACTTTTCTGGTTTGAGTTGTCAAGTGGGAATTCAAGAGTGACTTTTAGGATTGAAGGTGTGAGTGAGCTTGAGTATGATGTCTTTGGGTTGTTGTGAGGTTTGTTAGGGGTTTAGAGTTGGTTTTGGGACTTAGGATGTGGTTTGGGGTGATTTGGAGAGGTTGGAGCTCGGGAAAATGCGAAGGAAAAACCCAGAATTCTGGGCTGCGAAGGCGTGCCGCGGCACGGGTTTTGTGTGCCGCGGCCTGGAGTCTCTGATTGATGGGTGCCGCGGCACAAGAAAGTGGTGCCGCGGCAGAAGGCAAATTTCAGGGTGTTATATTTTGCAATTTTTGGCCTTTGCTCCGGGGGTTCGGGGGATGTCTCCGGGGTGTTGTTCTAAGGTTTTGGGGGTTCCGAGAGTGTGGGTTAGGTACCGGGAAGGTAGTCTTGGATTGGTTAATGACAAAGAATATTATGTTTGTGTTGTGATTAGGACTTTGGAGAGGCTCGGGGTAGAGGACCGTGCTTGTGGCTACGTGGCATCGGGAACCAATAAATTGAAAGGTAAGAAAGCTGCACCTGAGTATGTGGTTAGGTTGGGACTAAGTGTTCCCTATGTTTTTATGCATTGTTATGTGAATATGAATAATCATGTGGACACGATGGGACTAAGAGCTCCCTATATTTGTTTATCATGTCGTGAGATGGTATTATTACGCCATGGGACATGCGATTACCGGCCTAAGGGTGTCGGAATCATTATTTGCGCACTGGGGCGCGGTTCAGCCACTGGGAGCTGAGGCAGCTTGTTTATCACTGAGCTTGGTTAAGCTGGCCAGAGTCAGTGAGTATTACACTGGGGGCGGCTCTATTGAGCCGAAGACAGTGTGCCAAATAGAGGGTGCGACTAAGGGCGCCAACCCTGAATGTTATTTGATGGGTATGACAATCTATTGGTTATGAACGTGAATATTGTGCTGTGAATATAGTTAATTGATTGTCTGAATGACAACTGTTATTGCTGATTGGATAAATGTATGAAATGTTGAATTCTCGGTTGAGCATTGTGAAATATTTGTTAAGTGTTGCTGATCTTACTATGTTATCATGCTTTCTTGCTGGGCCTCGGCTCACGGGTGCTACGTGGTGCAGGTTAAGGCAAGGGCAGGTTGGACCAAGCCCGAGGAGGAGAGCTCCAAGGTGAAATGTACATAGCTAGCTGCTCGATCACCACGATCGAGGAGTGGACCAGGACAGGGACTACCTAACTGCTCGTTTTTGCCTTAGTATGGCCAGTCAGTGTGTTTAAACTTTGTAACCTTTTTGCAAAGGGCTTTTAAACTGTCATTTTTGGGATCCCATGTAAATAAACAATGCTTAGTAATGAAAATATAACTTTTGAGACCAAAACACTTTTAACCTTAGTTCCTCTACTGATTCAGTAACACGTTATTTTACGTAAATAACTTGATTAGCAAGTCTGGCACCTTATAAACACACAGTGTAACGGTCTTGGCTATCCAGGGCGTTACAACTTGGTATCAGAGCGTCCTAGGTTTATGGGTCCTGAAGACTGGCTGGATATGTACATTCACCGCGGGAGACAAGCTCAACTCTGGGTTTGGTAATTGTGTATGCATGATTATGTGCTTAAATGATTTGAGTGAGATATGATTGTTGATATCTGTTTGATGAATAGGGAGCATGAGATACTGATGGGGCCTGGCCCTTGACTGCTGTGTGGTGCTATTTAGGCATGTTGGGTAGTATTGCTCTTGCATGTGGTTGAATACATGGATAATGGCGATATAGGGATTGCAATTTGTTATATGTTAAATTGAACTTATAAGATATACCCGTTTATTGGCATGAGGGCATAAAAGGTATGAACACATCTAGTGATAAAGAGATTTGATAATTTATGCATAATATGGGTGTTTAATATGTTTTATGTGTGTTTGATTGTTATAATTGTTTGGATCTGCCCTTGAGTTGGTTTTGGGTATAAACGTCAGGGCTGAGAAGTTTAGTCGGTGAAGACAGATTAATTCAGGGTGTATGTATTGAGAATGGTCAATTGGATTCAGTTTTTGTTTTGGTAGGGATAGAAGATGATAGTTAGGGGTTGGAATCCTCCACCTTCCCTAGAGATTCGCAGCAGGTGTTTGTTGATATATGAGTCAGGCTGTGAGGTCTGATGGAATTTATTAGATGGATGAAAAAGGCAAGTTACTGAGGAGGAACAGACAAGAATTATTGTACGGAAGTCTTATCCTCTAAGTTTCGAGGAAGGTTTGGGTTTGTTCAGGAATCAATTAGTGAATGGGTGTGGCTAACCCCATTCTTAGTGATATGAGAAGGATAAATTGGGACAAGTAACCTTACTAGGCAATTGTGGTAAAAAAAAAAAAAAAGGTCGAAAGTGGCAGGATAGCGATAATACATATTGTTAAGTTTGGTGGGTTGGTCGGTCCACTTTGGATTACGGTACAAATGGATGAAGTCGAGGATGATAAGTCATTTGTGAGTTAAACTCTGAGTTGGTTGTCTGTGCTTGGGCAGTAGAGAGAGAGGGCCTCATTATCTATGGTGAAGGGAATACATATGATGATATTTTCGTTCGTCGAAATATAGTAGGTGTGGCTACTCAGTGATCGGAAGAATGAGAACCTTTGGTGGTTTTATAGTTCCTGGGTTGGACAGGAAAGGGGTTCAGTGCACAGGTTGGCCATTGAGGCAGGGAGGACTGGGATACTTTATTCATTTAAAGCCCAAGGTTAGTTTCTCAGAAGTGACTAGTGGATTGGATAGCCTTTGCTTTGGTTGGGAAGAGAGCTGAAAGGAGTTGGTGTTGTGCGTCTATTAGGAAGGATTCAGATGGGTATATGTTGAGGAAAGTTAATATGTTATATTAGGGGCAACTTTGGACAGTCATGAGTATTTCTTGAAGTATATTGATTGGACTGAATGGGAATTAGATTAGTCAGTAGGAAAGTAGATGAGAATGCAGCTTTCGGGCACAGTTTGGAATTTGGGTATGGAAGAAGTTGGTATCAGGGACGCAATGAGAGATGATACTGGGGATGAAGAGTTTAAATGCCTCGTTACAAGACAGGACGGTGTCTTTAGGAGTTGATTATCGGTCTGGTTATTACTAGATAAGGATCAAGGAAAGAGACATCTTAGGAAATTATTACTTGTACCGAGAGGGGTGTGATGCATTACTAGTAAGGATTTCTAGTCGTTTGTACTTTAATGACATGAATGGTTTGCATTCAGGATTCATTAATGACGAGTTGAATTACTCCCCAGTTAGAAGTGGAATGTGAACGACTACTATACTGATGATATCACGACTAAAGCAGTAGGGTCAGAGGTAAGGTTTCAGAGGGTAGTAACTTCATTCTTCGAAGGTATTCCAGGTTAAGTACAGGAAGGGAGGAGATCAGGTACGGAAAGAGTTGATCAGAAGCACACTAAGGCCGATGAATGTATCAGCTACTACTTGAAGTATTCTCGAAGATAGTTACAACGTGAGGGTTTTGAACATGAAGAGTCGGTCAAGCAGGGGGAACGGTGATGGGTTGTAAGAAAGGAGCGGTAACTCTTGAGTTTAAAAAAGGGAAATGATTAGAGCCTTAGTTGATGTGATGGACACTACTTAAGTTGTATCAGTGGGACAAGACAGACTGGGTTGGTTTATGGGTTTCCAGATAAGTTTCCAAAGAATTCGTCAGGGAGTTCGTCTGCGTAAAGAGATGGATTGGGAATAAGACTGGTGTCAGGGATGGAATTAGATCTAAAATGTTGTATTGAATGGTTTTAACAAAACGATGAGAGTTAAGGTCTTAATTGCGAGTAGGATGACATACTTCAGGAATGATCTTTGATCTGGTTATTACCAGCTAGAGATCAGGAATAGTTAGGATCTTTGATCTGGTTATTACCAGCTAGAGATCAGAAATAGTTAAGGATCTTTGATCTGGTTATTACCAGCTAGAGATCAGGTGCAGTTAGGGATCTTCGACCTGGTTATTACCAGTTGGAGAACAGGGAAGAGGATAGGTAGGAGGTTGCTATCATGTTGGATAAGGGCACTGAGGATGCTAGGTTATGTGTTGAGGGTTTGGTCAATGCCAAACTGTTTTTGTGAAATAGGTAAAAAGAGTATTCAAAGATTATCTGAATTGGACTTGTAATTGTCTTGATCGACGGCACAGTGATGTATTCTGGTTGGAACTTTGTTAAGGTTGAAGAATGCCTTGGAAGTAAGAGTTTCCCTAAGCAAGCATGATGGTACCGGTAGTTGGATGAGATTCACGTCTTCTTACAGATTAGAATCAATTGTTGTGTTGCTATGATACCTCAAGACAGGAGGAAGTGATGATCTATGCATGGTGTTGGTTAGAGGATCCGACTAGAACTAGAGTGGAGTATCTAGTAGGCTTAATAGCCAGTGGATACCTGGAATTATTATCTTATACAGGAACAAGAATGACAGTTAAGGAAAACCCAAATGAAAGGAATTAAAGGCAAGTCTTAATTGAATTAGCAAAGGATTCTACAGTGTTATGTGTAAGTTTATAGTGATATAAGGACCAAATTTGGACTCTGATGGACACCGAAATTACATAGAAATTCTGGATGAATCTCGTACTATTCTCTTGGTCCTTTCATCCAGATATTAGGAAAAAGGTACAATAACTTGAAGGTTTTGTATTAGAGGCCTAGATGGAGAAGAATATAATGAATGAGGAACAAAATTCTTATTCCGATAGCAGTTTGTGATAGGCATCGCAACCTTTAAGTATGTTATAATGGGAATAAGGAAATATGGTGATAGGTATTGCAGAGAGGTTGCCAAGATGGTGGGGTCATCATGGATCAACGTTTGGGGAGAACTTGCTTTTATCAGTAAGAATAATTTATACAGCTGACCAGTACTCAGAACTTTAAGCGAGGTGGGTGGTAAGCCTCCATGGAATTCAGAGTTAATTTCATTGAACAAGGACTTTATCATACTCTCAGGTCTTGGGAGGATTAAGAAAGGCAATGAACAGATAAGCAGAATCTGACGAGTTTTATTATTTTCAGACTGATGGTAAATCAGAGAGAAAGGAAGTTATTTGGTTATTGGAAGAACACTTGATAAAATGGAATATAAGAAGGATTGTATATCATCCCTTCGTTGGAATGAGACAAGTGATAGGTTGTATTTGGATCTGGAGATAGTTCAGGGGATCATTGAGATTATTAAAGGATTAGAGCATGAAACTAACTTTTCAAAGTAGATGGAAAAGTTTTATTGAATTGGGAAACAGGGGTATGGAGTTTCGAGTAGAAGATGATAGCTTTTGTGGGATGTCGCCAGAGATAACGAGGTGAAGAGCTAGATGGACCCCAGGGTATCAAGGCTGGTTGGATTCGGTAGGGGATCAGTGAGGTTGTTTTTAAGTTGACTACATCTTTGGGCACCGTTAGCTATACGCAGTGGATTTTGTATTCCATGTTAGGGACATGGATTGGAGAAACTCATGCGTTAATTGATAAGGATCTACAGATTAAGATGAGGATATTCCATGTGGGGTGATCGGTTTAAGCATGAAATTGAAAGACTGAGGTTTTGAGGAATAAGATTGTACCTTGAGTTAAGGTAACACACCAGAAATGGTAGGGTCAAGGAATGACCGGGATAGCTGGAATGAGTTGTGCGGAATTTGTGTCCTGAATTGCTCGGGTAAATTTCGAGGACGAAATTCTCATTAGGAGGGGATAGTTGTAACGACCCAAATTCACTAATAAGGCTTAAGGGCCTTGATTAGTGTGCCGGGAGGGCATGATGAGAATTATGTGTGATGACTATGATTTTAAGCATGTTATATGATATGTGAATTATATTATGTGATAATTATGATATGTGAATTGTACTGTGTGGGTGCTGTGATATAAATGTGATGCACGTGCCAAGACGGTCCTAGGAAACTAGATAATGGTAACTGGTGATTTGGTAACCTGCGTAACCGTTAGTAACTATAGAGAGTAACAGGTTTTATTGGGAAAGTGGTAGAATTGTAAAGATAGGGAAAGGACAAATAAGCCCTTGAGGTCTAGTTAGTAAGTGATATTAATGGAGGGTTAAAATGGTAATTTGGTAGTAAATAGATGAGTTTGAGCTGAGGGAATAACATATACGTATAATATTTTGGAGAGGGGTTTATGTTGAATGGTGGAAACCTAGAATTAGAACAAAAAGGAGATAGAAAGGAGAAGCAGAAATCTAGACTCTTGGAAGGAGAATCAAGGGATGTCTGATGTTATCAACCAAGTTTAGGCCAAGAAAACTCAGAGGTAAGATTTTGATTATGCTATATCTAAGTTTTAAGTCTGAATTTTAGTTAAGGAAGGTGAATTGAGATAAGTTGGTGGCTGGTTTTATGTAATTTCAGAATTTGGAAACCAAGGGGGAAGAAGGTCAAGAGCTGGAGGTTGAACCTATCACTTAAGGTAAGGTCTCTG
Organism: Humulus lupulus; assembly: GCF_963169125.1. Taxonomy (NCBI): domain Eukaryota; kingdom Viridiplantae; phylum Streptophyta; class Magnoliopsida; order Rosales; family Cannabaceae; genus Humulus; species Humulus lupulus. Next base: position 80,351,565 of record NC_084796.1, read on the forward strand.
TATGTTTATTAGATTTGTTTTGTTAAGGTTTAGGGAGTTTGAAGTGTGGGTTGTGCTTGAATTCAAGCTGTGCATAACTTTTCTGGTTTGAGTTGTCAAGTGGGAATTCAAGAGTGACTTTTAGGATTGAAGGTGTGAGTGAGCTTGAGTATGATGTCTTTGGGTTGTTGTGAGGTTTGTTAGGGGTTTAGAGTTGGTTTTGGGACTTAGGATGTGGTTTGGGGTGATTTGGAGAGGTTGGAGCTCGGGAAAATGCGAAGGAAAAACCCAGAATTCTGGGCTGCGAAGGCGTGCCGCGGCACGGGTTTTGTGTGCCGCGGCCTGGAGTCTCTGATTGATGGGTGCCGCGGCACAAGAAAGTGGTGCCGCGGCAGAAGGCAAATTTCAGGGTGTTATATTTTGCAATTTTTGGCCTTTGCTCCGGGGGTTCGGGGGATGTCTCCGGGGTGTTGTTCTAAGGTTTTGGGGGTTCCGAGAGTGTGGGTTAGGTACCGGGAAGGTAGTCTTGGATTGGTTAATGACAAAGAATATTATGTTTGTGTTGTGATTAGGACTTTGGAGAGGCTCGGGGTAGAGGACCGTGCTTGTGGCTACGTGGCATCGGGAACCAATAAATTGAAAGGTAAGAAAGCTGCACCTGAGTATGTGGTTAGGTTGGGACTAAGTGTTCCCTATGTTTGTATGCATTGTTATGTGAATATGAATAATCATGTGGACACGATGGGACTAAGAGCTCCCTATATTTGTTTAGCATGTCGTGAGATGGTGTTATTACGCCATGGGACATGCGATTACCGGCCTAAGGGTGTCGGAATCATTATTTGCGCACTGGGGCGCGGTTCAGCCACTGGGAGCTGAGGCAGCTTGTTTATCACTGAGCTTGGTTAAGCTGGCCAGAGTCAGTGAGTATTACACTGGGGGCGGCTCTATTGAGCCGAAGACAGTGTGCCAAATAGAGGGTGCGACTAAGGGCGCCAACCCTGAATGTTATTTGATGGGTATGACAATCTATTGGTTATGAACGTGAATATTGTGCTGTGAATATAGTTAATTGATTGTCTAAATGACAACTGTTATTGCTGATTGGATAAATGTATGAAATGTTGAATTCTCGGTTGAGCATTGTGAAATATTTGTTAAGTGTTGCTGATCTTACTATGTTATCATGCTTTCTTGCTGGGCCTCGGCTCACGGGTGCTACGTGGTGCAGGTTAAGGCAAGGGCAGGTTGGACCAAGCCCGAGGAGGAGAGCTCCAAGGTGAAATGTACATAGCTAGCTGCTCGATCACCACGATCGAGGAGTGGACCAGGACAGGGACTACCTAACTGCTCGTTTTTGCCTTAGTATGGCCAGTCAGTGTGTTTAAACTTTGTAACCTTTTTGTAAAGGGCTTTTAAACTGTCATTTTTGGGATCCCATGTAAATAAACAATGCTTAGTAATGAAAATATAACTTTTGAGACCAAAACACTTTTAACCTTAGTTCCTCTACTGATTCAGTAACACGTTATTTTACGTAAATAACTTGATTAGCAAGTCTGGCACCTTATAAACACACAGTGTAACGGTCTTGGCTATCCAGGGCGTTACACCAGTAGTCGTGCATGGGGTGGTTCTGTAAGCCCACAACACATTTGGTAGCTCATCCACCCAGGCTCCCTTCATCTTTTCTAGCTTTGTCTTCAAGTTCTTCTTAAGGACCCTGTTTATGGCCTCCACTTGCCCATTGGCCTGGGGGTGTACAACCGCGGAGAAACTTCTCCTTATTTCCCTTTCCCTAAAATATTCATCGAAAGCTCCTCCCTCGAACTGGGTACCATTGTCGGAAATAATCTTGTAGGGTATCCCATATCTACAAACAATGAACTTGTTGACGAAAGAGGTGATGTGCTTGGCGGTTATCTTCACAAGGGGTTCTGCCTCTACCCACTTAGTGAAATAGTCCACTGCCACCACTGCGTACTTCACTCCACCCCTGCCTATAGGAAGTGTGCCGATTAAGTCTATCCCCCAGATAGCGAAGGGCCAGGGGCTGGTCATGCTGGTCAGTTCGCTTGGGGGTTTCCGAGGGTAGTTGGCGTGCCTCTGACATTTGTCGCATTTCGTGGCAAAGTCATGCACATCTTTCTCCATGGAGGGCCAGTAGTATCCTTGTCTCATGGCCTTCCTAGACGTGGAGGGTCCGCTCTCGTGGTTGCCGCACTCTCCCTCATGTATCTCATGTAACACTTTCAACGCCTCCTCCTCTTCCACGCACCGCAGGAGTGGCATTGAGAATCCTCTTTTGTAAAGGACCCCATCTACCAAGGTGTATCTTGCGGCCTTGTACACCAACCTCCGGGACTCGTTTTTATCTGTAGGCAACGTTCCTTCTTCCAGGTACCTTTTGATTGGCTCGGTCCATGATTCCCTTTGGACACCAATCATGTGTACGTCTGTGCCTTCAATGCTAGGCTTGGGTAAGTATTCCATAGGTATTGACTCCAGGATATCACCATCCTTGGTAGACGCCAACTTTGTGAGTGCATCGGCATGGGTATTATTTTCTCTAGGGATTTGCTCTATATTATATGCCACCAACCGTCTTAGATAGCCCTTTACCTTCTCCAAGTAGGCAGCGATCTTGGGTCCCCTTGCCTGGTACTCCCCCTTTACTTAGCATACTACCAATTCAGAGTCACTGAAGATATGAAGGCGCGTCACCCTTAGTTCCTGGGCCAAACGCAGGCTAGCTAGGAGCGCCTTGTACTTTGCCACATTATTGGAGGCCTCAAACCCAAATCGGATTGCACAATACATTCTGTGTCCCTCGGGTCCAGTCATTATGATGCCCGCTCCTGATCCTCCTTCATTTGACGCCCCGTCAACATGCAAACTCCACTCCTCCAAACCTCCTAGCTCTTCCTCCATAACAGGCTGCTCCCCTTCTTCATTCCTTCCTTCATTCGGCTGATGGGTGAGTTCTACTATAAAATCTGCCAGCACCTGTCCATTGATGGAAGCCCTTGGAGTGTATACAATATCAAATTGACTTAGCTCGATTGACCATTTCAATAGTCTCCCCGAAGTCTCAGGCTTATGTAAGACCTGCCTCAAAGGATTATCTGTTAGGACCTCAATTGTGTGTGCATGGAAGTAAGGTCTCAACTTCCTCGAAGCCACCACTAGTGCATAGGCCAATTTTTCGATTTCTGGATACCGGTTCTCCGCGTCCACTAAACGCTTGCTGATGTAGTATACGGTTTGCTGCTGCTTCTTCTCTCCCTTAACCAAGGCCGCGCTGATGGCATGCTCAGACACCGCTAAGTACAGGTACAGCTTCTCGCCCTTCTCTGGCTTTGCCAACAGGGGTGGCTTCCCCAGGTGCTCTTTCAGCTTGACAAATGCTTCCTCACATCTTTCATCCCAAGCGAACTTTTTGCTCCCTTTGAGGATGTCAAAGAATGGGAGGCACTTTTCGGTGGACCTCGAGATAAACCTATTAAGGGCCGCCACCCTTCCCGTTAGGCACTGCACCTCCTTCTTATTCTTTGGCAGGCTCATCTCTATTAGAGCCTTTATCTTTTCAGGATTGGCTTCGATGCCTCTGGAATTGACCATGAAGCCCAAGAATTTTCCTGAGGATACCCCGAAGGTGCACTTGACTGGATTCAACTTCATCCGGTATTTCCTGAGCATGTCAAACATCTCACCAAGGTCTTTGTTGAGCTCTGCTGCTTCTTTGGTCTTCACTAACATGTCATCCACATACACCTCCATGTTCCTTCCTATCTGGTTGGCGAACATTTTATTCACCAACCTCTGATAGGTGGCTCCCGCGTTTTTGAGCCCGAAGGGCATCACCTTGTAACAGTAGAGTCCTTTGTCTGTAATGAATGACATGTGCTCTTCATCTGCCGGATTCATTGGGATTTGGTTGTATCCTGAGTAGGCGTCCATGAAACTCAGTAACTCATGCCCTGCCGTCACATCTACTAGTTGATCTATCCTGGGAAGTGGGAAGCTGTCCTTAGGGCAAGCTTTATTCAAGTTCGTGAAATTGACGCAAGTTCTCCATTTCCCATTCGGCTTCGGCACGAGTACTGGGTTCGATACCCACACGGGGTAGAAAGACTCACGGATGAACCCGTTGGCCTTCAACTTGTCAACCTCCTCCTTTAATGTTGTGTATCTTGTTGGGTCTAGTGCCCGCCTCTTTTGCTTGATGGGCCTTGCTTCTGGGGAGATGTTTAGGTGGTGGCATATCACACTGGGGTCTATACCCACCATATCCTCGTGACTCCATGCGAACACGTCTAGATTATCTTTCAAAAATTTCATCAGCTCCTCCTTCACATCACCTTGCAGGCTCCTCCCTTTCTTCAATTTCCTTAGGGGTTCCTCCGTCACCGTAACCTCTTCTACTTCTTCTACTGGTTCTGCTCTTGACTCATCCACGACCCGAGGGTCCAGTTCCTGCGGACCCCCCGTGGGTATACGTAACGCCTCATGTACCACCATGGCCATTGGCTCAGGCGATTTCACAGGCACACGGAGTGAGGTGTTGTAGCATTCCGTTGCCTCTTTCTGTTCTCCCTTCATACTAGCGACCCCTCCTGGAGTCAGGAACTTGACAACCAAGTGATATATTGAAGTTATGGCTTTCAATTCCCTTAGGGAGGGTCTCCCCAATACCGCGTTGAAAGCTGATGCACAATCTACTACAACAAAGTTAGACATGACCGTGGTCTGCCGGGGTTGCTCTCCCATGGTAAGTGTCAATTCGATCATTCCAAGGGGTTGTACTAAGTCCCCCGTGAATCCGTATAGGGATGACTGGCAGGGCTTCAGATGACGATTGCCCAGTCCCATCTTTTCCAAAGCAGGGCGATATAGGATGTCCACCGAGCTCCCGTTGTCCACTAGGACTCGGTGCACACGCATATTTGCCAGTTGAACTGTCAACACCAGCGGATCATTGTGGGGAAGGTGTACCCCCCGTGCGTCCTCCTCAGTGAAGGTGATTGAATCGTTTTCTCCCTTGAAGCTTTTCGGAGGTCGTTGTTCCAAACTCATGACACAGGGTGGTGGACTTCGCCGGGCTTCTCTAGCATATCGATCTCGTCCTCTGCGGGAGTCCCCTCAAAACCCCGGACCTCCGAAAATAGTTATCACTTCTCCCCGGATCTCTGGAACGTCTCTTTGCGTCTTAGATATCACTGGCTCATCCTCCGACTCCGGCCTTTCTCTCTTGGAGGTGTTACTGGTGGAGTGTCTGGTCCTTGGAGGGTCTTCATCGAGTGGGATGGCTGGTGACGAGACCTCCCCGTCATTCTCGTGAACCTCGTGGTCCCTTGGGGGCTCTACGTCTCGGGGCAGAGGTGGATCCTTCATGGAGGCCTTCAGCTGGACTCCGGTAAGGTGGGCCTCCACCTCTCGTGGCTCCCTGAGTCGCTTCGAACGTCTTGGCATTTCTCTTTGCCAGAAGTAATGGCAGAATAGTAGCTTGGTGCTTACGTTCCCACAGACGGCGCCAAACTGTTGACGGTAAGAACTCGTCAATGATTGATGGTTAGAAAACTTCGATCTCTATACTATAGGAAGCTATGAATCAGATAGAAAGAACTCTAAACAACAGGAGAAAACTTAGGCAACCATGAATACCAGAAACATATATTTCTTAAGTCTCATTTTTATATTTAGTTTTCCAACCCCTTAGCCTGAGGGGTTGGAGTCTATTTATATGGGGGGGCTCTATTGGCCCTGGATACAAACAAGTCCCAGACCACAGGGATGTACATAGGTACTCTGATAATGTAGTGGCTCAGGGCGTAGTGGTGTCTACCCTGATGGTGTCAGAGTCGTGGCCTAGGACATAGTACTGTCGGCTCTGGCATGTGGTCGGGGGTGTCCAAGTGGTACCACTACTCTTCGTACAGGTCCGTACCGCCACTACTCCTTAGACGCAGATCATAGGGTCGTGCCTCTGTTCTTTCCATAACGGTACACCTCGTGTCAGCGCACGTATTCCGTACCCGGTCGTCCTCATCCATTCCCGTTCAATGCTCCATGTTCGTTTGGCATATCAACAAGGTTCCCCCAAGTGACCCCGTGCCTTATGTCAAGGAGGCTTCAACCTATGCATGTCCTGAGAAGTCAAGGTGCCAAGGGTCAGGGCCGGCTTATGCGGATCGCATAGACACGAGGCTAGCAGCAAGAGCGCTGTGGCAAGGCTACACCCTCGCATAGCGAGGGTACCTCGTGTAGCGAGGCTAGTCTTTTTCCCTCCGGTATGGGCATGGCTCGGGCGTCACAACAAGGTAGCACCCTCGCATGGCGAGGGTCCCTCGCATGGCGAGGGTCCCTCGCATGGCGAGGGTCCCTCGCATGGCGAGGGTCCCTCGCATGGCGAGGGTCCCTCGCATGGCGAGGGTCCCTCGCATGGCGAGGGTCCCTCGCATGGCGAGGGTCCCTCGCATGGCGAGGGTCCCTCGCATGGCGAGGGTCCCTCGCATGGCGAGGGTCCCTCGCATGGCGAGGGTCCCTCGCATGGCGAGGGTCCCTCGCATGGCGAGGGTCCCTCGCATGGCGAGGGTCCCTCGCATGGCGAGGGTCCCTCGCATGGCGAGGGTCCCTCGCATGGCGAGGGTCCCTCGCATGGCGAGGGTCCCTCGCATAGCGAGGCTGCCTCTCCTCCTTCCGGGTGCAGCGTCGCGAGGCTAGGAGCACGGATGCCAAAACAAAGCCCTCACCCTCGCATAGCGAGGCTGACATTCTTCCTCCGAGTGTAGGCGAGGCTTGATGCCTGATGGAACGGGGAGCACGCGGAAGACCAGTTGGGGACCCTCGCATAGCGAGGGTGAAGTTCAGATGGGCAAGTGGCCGAGGGCCCTCGCCTAGTGAGGGTGTCTCTCTTATCCCAACTTCCTCAGCATCATGTGACGCCCTTTTAGGATGTCTCGTATTATAGAGCTTCACCCGTGAATAGAATTCACAAGGAGAAATTTCCACATTTACAATACCATAGTAAGCCAACCTCAGAAATAGAATAGTCCTTAGCTACTCCCACTAAGACATTCTCCCTAACCTCCTGTTACTAAGCGTCTACCAAATGACCTTCTTTAAACCGCTCTAGCAAGGTCGACTGCTGAGTAATATTAGCCAACCGGTCCACCACCAATTCTATTCCCGCTCTGACCATCTCATCAGCTAACTCTCTCAAGATCTGGGTGGAACAATATAACTGACCTGGGCCCCTCCGGCTCAACACATCTGCAACTACATTGGCTTTCCTCGGATGGTAAAGAATATCACAATCATAGTCCTTTACCAACTCCAGCCAATGTCTACCTCATATTCAGGTCCTTCTCTGTGAAAAAGTACTTAAAACTCTTATGATCGGTGTATATCTCGCACTTCTCCCCATATAGATAATGTCGCCAAACCTTCAGTGCGAATACCACCACTGGTAACTCTAAATCATGGGTAACATACCGTTGCTCATACTTCTTCAGCTGCCATGATGCATAAGCAATGACTTTCTCGTTCTTCATCAACACACAGCCTAAACCCAACCTCGATGCATCACAGTAGACAACAAACTTCCCATCCCCCGAAGGAAGACTCAACACAGGCGCAGTAATAAGTCGTCGCTTTAATTCTAGGAAACTATTCTTACACTTGTCCGACCATATAAACTTCAAATTCTTTCGTGTTAATTCTATCATCAGTGCTGCTAACTTTGAGAAGCCTTCCACAAACTGTATGTAGTAACCCGCTAGACCAAGAAAAATCCGCACCTCTGAGGCATTCCTTGGCCTCGGCCAATCCCAAACTACCTCCACCTTAGATGGATCCACCTTAATCCCATCAGCACCAACAATATGTCCAAGGAATGTCACTTCTAGTAGCCAAAATTCACATTTCTTAAACTTGGCGTCCAACTGATGCTCTCTCAATCTCGGCAAAACCTGCCGTAGATGTTGCTCGTGCTCTGCCTCTAAACTGGAGTACACTAAGATGTCATCGATAAACTGCTGGGGCATTAGTCAAACCAAACGACATGACCAAAAACTCATAGTTCCCATACCTCATCTGAAAGGTCATCTTCGGTATGTCCTCATCCTTGATCCTCAACTGGTGATAACCAGATCGAAGATCAATCCTTGAAAACACCATCTTACCCTGCAATTGATCGAACAAGTCGTCAATCCTTGGTAGGGGATACTTATTCTTGATAGTTAACTTGTTCAATTCCTTGTAGTCTATACACATTCTCAAAGTTTCGTCCTTCTTCTTCACAAACAAAACTGGAGGACCCCATGGCGAGTAGCTAGGTCTGATGAACCCCAAATCTAGAAGCTCCTGTAACTGTATCTTCAATTCCTTCAATTCTGCCAATGTCATTCTATACGGTGCCCTCGACACTGGCTCTGTCCCTGGCGCCAACTCAATAACAAATTGAATCTCCCTATGTGGTGGCAATCCAGGTAAGTCCTCAAGAAACACATCTAAGAACTCGCAAACTAATCTCGTCTCCTTCGGTCTTGTTGGAAAAACCCTAGTGATATCCACCACGCTAGCGAGAAAACTTATACATCCTCCCTGTAATAAATCTCTGGCTCTCAGCGCTGATATCATGGGTATGCGGGGTCCATGCACCACTCCCACAAAGACAAAGGGATACTCGCCCTCTGGCTCAAAGGTCACCATCGTCTTCCTGCAGTCAATAGTAGCTCTGTATCCAACCAGCCAATTCATGAATAAAATCATGTCAAAGTCCTCCATACCCAACTCAATCAAGTCTACTGACAATTCCCTACCATCAACCATCACTAGCAGTGCTCTAATCCACCTCCTAGAAACTACCAATTCTCTTGTAGGAAAAATAGTCCCAAATCCCAAAGTATAATACTCACTATGTCTACACAGTCTATCAATTACCTTACTTGAAACAAACAAATGTGTAGCACCAAAGTCAATCAATACAATAAAAGGAGAGCTAGTGCTAGAAAGCTGACCTGTCACTAGCGTGGAACTAGCCTCGACCTCGGCCTGCGTCAGGGTGAACACTCAAGCTAGAGTCAAGCTGTCTACCTTCCCTGCATCTCCTTTCTTCACTGTTGGGCAGTCCTTCTTGAGGTGTCCCACTACCCCACACACATAACAACCCTTAGCCCGACATTCGCCCGGATTGCATCTTCTGCACCTTATGCACTCAGGATAGCTCCTCCATGAATCATTGCCTCACTAGCGGCCACCCTGAGTACCCCAACCTCTCCTATCAAGACTAGGAGCAGTCAAAGCATCAAGGGTCTTTCTCTTCAGATCACTGGGGCCTCCGCCCCTACCAGATTCAGAATATGGAGGCACCACCCTATGGCCCTCCCGCCTTACTGCACTCTCTCTCCATATCTTATTCTATGCTTCCTCAGCGGTAAGAGCCTTCTCAACAACATGGGCATAAGTTGTCCCCCCAAGAACTGTTGTAATCCTCACATCTTGGGCTATCATAACATTAAGCCCTCTGATAAATCTGTCCTGCCTACCTGCATCAGTAGGCACAAGATCTGGTGCGAACTTCGCAAGTCTGTCAAACTTTAGGGCATATTCTGTAACTATCATGCTGCCTTGCACCAACCCCACAAACTCATTTACCTTCGCCGCCCCGATGGCAACGTTATAGTATTTCTAACTTAATAGGTCCTTGAATCCTTCCCAAATCAGAGTGGTAACATCTCTGGTCTGTGATGCCACTTCCCACCAGATACGGGCATCCTCTCTTAGAATATATATGGCAGAGGCCACTCTTTCATGTCCCTCTACCCTCATAAAATCCAGGATAGTAATAATCATAGCCATCCACTATTCGACCTTTAGTGGATCAGGTCCTCCCTCAAAGATTGGGGCTGCTGCTTCCTAAACCGCTCTTACAATGGCTCCCATCTGTTCCCAACCTCTACTGGATGTACAACTGCTACCACTGCAGGTGGCACAATAGAGGCAGCACTCCCTGATGGAACCTGTTGTCGTAGAATTCAGATATGCTCATCTTGGCTCTATGACGTGCTTGCATGTTTGCCATAAGTTACTGCCAGTTCTCAGGGACTGGCGGAGGGGTCTGGCCCTGGTCATCATCCCTTGCCTTAGACCTACTTCCAGTAAGTCGTACAGAACATCTTGGACGCATAACTATCCAAGTTAATCTGCAATCAATGACTCAGCGGTCAGGCTACGATGACAGGGTAATAATCCTTCCATTATCCACCATTGGAACTCAAACATTCTCAAACAATCAAGATATAATAGTTTATTCAAATATTCATTAACATACACAACAATGCTAATAATCACGCCTCAATATCACCACACAGCAGTCAAGGGCCAGGCCCTATCAGTATCTCATGCTCCCTACTAATCAAGCAAATATCAACAGTCATATTCCATTCTAATCATTTAAGCATATAAAACACGTATGCACAAATACCAAACCCTGAGCCGAGCATGTCTTTAACGTCGAATGTACACGTCCAGCCAGTCTTCAGGAACCCTTAAACCTAGGATGCTCTGATACCAAGTTGTAACGCCCTGGATAGCCAAGACCGTTACACTGTGTGTTTATAAAGGTGCAAGACTTGTTAATCAAGTCTTTTAGTTAGAAACGTGTTACTGAACCTATAATTAAACTAGGGTTAAAAGATTTCGGTCACAAGAGTTACACTTTATATAATCAAACATTTTGAACATCGGATCCCATTAGTAATAATGTTTAAAGGACAGTTTACAAAATTTCAGGATAAAAGTATATCTACTAGCAACTCTAAGGGAAAAACAGACATTTAGGCTTTCCCCGTCCTGTATTACTCCTCGGTCGTGGCGGCATATCAGCTGACTATGTACATTCAGCCTCAAAGTTCTCCCACTCTGGACTGGTCCACTTTGCCCTTGCCTTTATCTGCACCACGTAGCACTTGTGAGCCAAGGCCCAGCAAGAAAACACAATAACAGAGCACAATCATCAATCAAAAAATAAGAGAATTCATACAGTATAGCCATATACTTAACAGTCTAGAACATCCATATAATTAGGCATTCAACATACCAAGCTTATCAATTAACATTAATAACCAATTCAAAAATAATAACCAGAGTCAATGCCCTTAGGTCGCACCCCCTATTTATCCCACTGACTCCAACCCGCTTAAACCAAGCTCAGTTAATATCAAGTTGTCCTCAGCTACCAATGGCCGAGCCGTGCCCTGTGAAAAAATATTGATTCCAGCACCCTCAGGACATTTATCACATGTCCCATGGCATAATACCATCTATGATATCAGGGTCGTGGTAAAACAAGAACGAGTTACATGACCCAACAAAAAGCCAAATGAATCAAGAAAAATCTTGAATGGAACGATTTTGGACAACCAATAGGTGATGTGTATACAAACATGATATCATATCTTGGTTCTAGAGTATGAGCCACGATTTGTATCAACTCAGGTGATTGTAGGAAGGTCCCCCAAGATTTGAAAGATGGTCTATGGGAGGATATCATTGTAAGAAATTATCATTATGATATTTATTTATTTCTGTGTGATATCCAAATTTAATAATTACTTTTCTTAATTATATTCTCAGGGTGGTCACAACATTCCTCAAACCTTCAAACGTGAGATTTTGAAAAAAGTTAGTCAAATAATGAGATATTTTAAAAGTGAACTCACTACTGAGTACATCAACCCTTTGGCTGAAATGGGTAAGATGGAAGAACTCAAATTTCCCCTGAAGAAGTATAGCGATATACATAACGAGAGAGAATGGTTAAAATTAGTATCTAGTCGTCTAAGTCCAGAGTTTCAAAAAGTGCATCAAGAACAAAAAGCACATGCATTACTAATGATGTCAAGACATCGAACCTCTCGTAGAGGAGTGACTAATATAAGAGAAGATTTAGTAAGTATAATTGATATTAAAGTTTAAATAATAGTTGATATTATCGCAACATATAACTATAATTATCTTTTACATTGCAGAATAAAGATCAAAATAGCCAAAATCCGGAGAGGTATCAAGTTTGGCTTAGATCGCGTGAAAAAAATAAAGTTCTCGTGACAGAGCTGGACCGACAGATTGCCAAAAAGATAGTAAGTTTTCTACGGTTTTATAATTAATATATTGATTTTATTTATATAAAATAATTTAACCAAACAATATCTTGAGGAGGAGGACGTCAAAGAAAAATTGAGTCGTGGCGAAATTACAACTCAGGGTCAAGATGACATCTTGACTCAAGCATTAGGGACACCAGAACACCCAGGTCGTGTTCGAGCTAGCGGGTATGATACTTTATAATAGGTTTTTTATTTTAAGAATTATTTAGATTGATTTATTGATGGACTTTATTGATTATTTTGTAGGTTCACTGCGACCGTTTCCAAATGTCTGGAAAAAACATAAAACAATGACTGCAAAAGAGGAGATTGCTCGGCTAAAAGCTGAGATTGAAGAGCTGAAAAGACATAAATTGATAGAAGAGGAATTAGCTCAAAATGAGGAATATAATGATGAAAACGATGAGTGTGGATACTATGATGAAGGACAATTTGATGAGGGACAATATTATGAGAATACAAATGATGACGGACAATATTATGAGAATACAAGTGATGAAGTCTATCGACCTTCCCCCAACGCAGATGATCATTTTCATCAAACCGAAGACTATCATTTTGATGAAGATTATGGATCATAAATTTATGAGTCTCCTCCACCGCCGAGCTATGAAGTTCATTTGTGTTCTGATAATATTGACAATATAGTGGAAAACGGTGTAATCATTGTACCAAACATGGGTAGTCAAATTACCATCCATGAAAATGTACTTGATGATTCAGTTGCAAGGGTTTGGCTTATAGATGTCTTACAAGAAGAAGCTGAGATCCCTATTCCCTTTGGTAACATACGATATGTTGGGGACGCACGAGACACATTCCTGCCTTGGCCAAAAAAATTAATTATGACTTGTCAGGTATAAAATTATTTGCTTAGATATTTCAATTTTATTTTTAAATGGGTACACTATATTGATATGTTAAATGGTATTATGTAGGGTCCATCTTCATCTAAACACAAATCCCTATCAGCAAGCCCACATTTATCATCAGTTGAATCTCACGTAGTCATCCCCGCTGAAATAGCTCAACTAGAACCTTCAAATTGGTTAATAGATAACCAATGGGACATAATTGATCTGAGTCTAATATTTATAGTGAAGGAGTATCATTCCATTAAAGGAATAGATGGGGTTGTACAAGTTCCTGTTGACCCAGAGTTTATAGGAGAACGCGAGGCTATCTTCATCACTTCGAAAGACGTTTATCAAGCAACCTCCATGGATAATATTGGATCCTCAGCTATGTTGTTTCGTATGAGCTATGTGTCAATTCAAATTGAACTCAATTTGTTATGTCATTACAAACTATTAAAGGAGTTTGAATATATTAGATATTCATCTATAGTGAAGTAAGTTATGAGATGAAATTGTGTGTTGCAGAGATAACAGAAGGTTGAGAACATGTGTGTCTTAGTGAAGTAGTTTCTGCGAATTTTGTGTGTTGTATTGGCTTATGGTTGAGAACATGCATGTTGTTTGTTGTATGTTTTTTGTGAATTGAATTTATAGGTACCAATAATTTTGGATATGCTATAGAAACATAGGAAACTCTGCCTAATTTTGTTTTGACAATATTAATTTATTAATTGAAAATGTAATATGAATGATTGATTCTACCGATGCATTTGGGAAAGCATGCACCCAAATTCACGAAAATTATACAAATTTTTTGACACCGGGCATCTTTCTATTGGCAATGATGAAAGTAAATTATACGGTGGATCTTATAGACAAATGGATGATGACTATGGATAGACGAGGCCAAATATATTTCATTCCTTGCATTGTTGAGTAGGAAAGAACTACTTAAATATTATCACTACTATGGTTGAATTTTAATCTTATAATAATCATAATTTATTATTGTTTTAGTCGACATTCGATGTTGGTGCTCGTGATGATGCGAGGGATGACCATAATTTTGGACCCTTTAAAAAGTCATAAATCTCCACCAATAATTACGGAGGTTATGGAAAAGTATGTTCTTCAATTGCAATGTATGCATTGTCAATTTTTAAATGTTGAGAGTATAATATGTATTTAATTAATTTTAATTTTTGTAGAGCATACGCACAATGTTTGGAAAATGAATACATCGGCACATTTACAAAATTGCTAAGAGGTTTTTGTCCAAAACAACCTGAAAGTCATGAATGTTGTTTTTATGTACTAAGATACATTTATGATCTTGTAAATGCACCGAATCCGGTAGAAGTTATCAAGAAGAAAGTATATTATATTTTAAACTCTTTTTTGCTTAAGAAAAACTAGATATAGTATTTAATTATCTAATCTATATAAATTTTTCAGTTTTGCAGTGGTTTGACAAAAAGGAATACAATGTAAAAAAGGATCTACTACCACTACAAAGTGATTGGTTAGCAAGATTAATGCCATTTATTTATGAAATCTAAGTGTTTATATGTATGTAAGATTAAAGTGCTGACTTATTGGTTAGAAAGATTAAAGTCATTGATTCATTATTAGCCAGTTATTTTGTAATACTTATGAAATGTATATATAAAAATTTAACAAATTACCTTATACTATTAAAAATAATTATATATAATTGAAATTGAATTTTTTATTTTTTTATTAAAAAGGCTAGGTTATAATTTTTAAAATATATATAATCAGAATTCAAAATAATTATATATTCGAAATTGAAAATTAATTTCTTTTTATTACAAGGCTTTTTCTGTGGTTGTGATAACCCAACCGCAGAAAAAAGCCACAGTTCTCTGTGGTTGTGATAAGCCAACCGTAGAGAAAAGGGGCTTTTCTCTTCGGTTGGGTTATTACAACCGCAGAGAAAGGTGTGATTTTTCTCTGCCGTTGGCATACCACTTTTCTCTGCAGTCGAATACACTGCGCTTTTCAATACTCTCAAAAATCGTAGTGTATTAAGTAAAAAAAACCGCAGAGAAAAGTCTATTTGGTAGTAGTGTCATAACAAATCATAATCATAACATTACCATAAGATTACATAAAATATAAACATAATTATACATCATGTGACCATGACACAACTATTGTCCATGTCACATCATACAGTTCTATGAGGTAACCAGCAAACCATATACTTGTAAATCCTTCTCTATGATGTACACATGAACTCCGATCCTCAAATAACCTCAGCGCATCCACCCAATGATGTCATATCCTTTGTAACTCATTTGTTGTGTTGCGTTCAGGATGCTAACAACCTACTACTTTTAATACAATATACAAACAACGCACATCATAACATAATAGCTCATACTTTTTCATAACACAATAGCTCACCGTAGCTTATATTTTTCATAACATTATAGTTTACCATAGCTCATACTTTTCATAACATAATGCATAGAAATTCTAGCTAACATCCTTACCTCAAGTCATGAAATAATAAAAGTAACTAGCGATGTGATTCACAACGAGCCTAGAATCACAACCAAACATTCGTCTCAATATTAAGTAAGGCTACGCATGTCCAACAAACATACTCCACGTGTGCATGGGCCATGCACACGTGGCACATGTTACATCACAAAATCATACATAAAATCATGGAAGAATGATGCCAACTCTACTAAAAAATTCTTCATAGTTACAAAATAGGAAATCATACGTTTGATTAATAGACGTACTTTTCAATGTAATAATAAACTTGCATGTAACATGCATATGGGAGAGGTTTCTTAAAATTAGCGTTGAAGTTGATTTTATTGCCACTCTCTTGAAAATTCACCAAGAATT
Source organism: Humulus lupulus (assembly GCF_963169125.1). Lineage (NCBI taxonomy): Eukaryota > Viridiplantae > Streptophyta > Magnoliopsida > Rosales > Cannabaceae > Humulus > Humulus lupulus. The sequence continues at coordinate 80,367,457 of NC_084796.1, forward strand.
AATTTACCAATTTTGTTAACATTATCATATTACCTCCTTAGGTGATAGGGTTTTATTTTAGGTTTCATTTTACAAAATTATTTATTTAATTTGCACTTACGTCAAATTTATTTTAAAATAATAAAATACCAATTATCATTTTAAATAAACATAAAATATGAAAACTTTTCTTTTTCTCACAAAATAGTTAATTTAAAGAAAATATGCTTACACTCTTTATCATAATTATTAAAGTGATAAATAAAATCAATAAATAATATAACTTTTAACAATTTAAGATCTCAAACCACGTAGTACATCTAAGTCATAATTTTTAAAATAAGTTGGAAGCACCAAACTATACTCTCATTTACTTAAATAAATTCATTAGTGCCATTTTCTTAAAATTTTACTTGATTAATTATTTGAAAATAAAAACCGCACTAATATAAATGAAAAAATGCATATTTAAATTTTAGAAAAATATAATTTTTCATTTATAAAATCCAAGGCATAAATTTTTTGGGCTTATACCTTATATTTTTAATTTTACACAAACTTCCTTTCCATAGACTAAAAATTACATCAACCATTTATTACATTAGTTTTTTATCTATTCAATTTGTAAGCATCTTTTTTTAAAAAAATAAAATTAAAAATAGTTTCTTTCTCACATAAAAAAAATCAGCATGCATTGTAAGGCATATATCATAACCATATTCATGAAATTTCAACTATGTTAAATTCATTTTTCGCTATCAACCTAATTCGAGAGTTTAAAGAAAAAAGAGTGGAAAAGAACACAATGATTTTATGTGGTTCAGGGTATAAAAGAGCCCTAGTCCACGAGTCTCTACTATTTACTAAGCTTGAAGCTTGTTTGAGCAAGCTTCAATGGTGGTTCTGAAGCAGCATATATATTGCATTGAGCTATAAAGTTTATCTCTCTCAAACCCGACCCCTTTAGAAGGTAATACCCATGCCCTATTTATAGAGGTTGGGGTTATAAATGACAATCATGTATTATTAATACAAATTTCCCCATTATCGGGGTATTAATGCTAAATTAATACAAAAAGGGTTGCACTATATAAAGACTACGACCTAGGCAGATTGTGCGGGGCCCATTGCAGAAAGTTGTTTACCTGCTTTATGGGGAACATGCCTCTACTAGTGTTAGGGTGTGGCTGCACGTTTTTCCATGTTACGTGGTGTAGTGGGAATGTAGATTGTCGAGTTTACAACTCAACACCACTACTCGAGGCTCTCCAAAAGTTTGTTACATGATCTTGTGGAGGCTCATGTTTGCAGTGACAACATGTGGCAGCTCGTCTAGATCCGGAGGAAAAAATCCTAGACTTGGAGGAAAGCTGATTGAAGAAGGCGCGAGGACCTCTAAAATGGTCCTCAGGGCGTGGTCTCACCTGGAGACATTCAAACCTCGAGGACCGACCTCGGGTGGTGGCCTCCCATGGAGACATCCGCGTTTGGCAGGTTCGAGATACCTGGAGGAGTTCACACTCTGAGAACATCATGTCTTGTCTTGTCGTTAATTATTCCTCATAGCCTTGTGTCTGGTGGTATAACCAAGAACAACATTTATCCCCCAAGTCTACACTTGTCCTTGGGAAATGGAGACTTAGACTAAGAGGAGTAATTTGAATGGTCTTCTGGGGAGACGTTTAGGCTTCCCTTGACGTCACTATGCACAGTCACGCCATGTGTTGACTCCCTATTGCTGGACCCATCAATCCGTGCAATTAATGAGGGGTCAACTCCATGAGCCAAAACGTCTAATCTATACCCTAGGTGTCCCTTCGCCCCATGCCTGAGGCGTCCTTTTCCAAAGCTAATGATCACGATCTATGCCTTTTGGATCCTGACTGTTTGATTATTCTCGAGTATCTACGTCGTACGTAATCTGACGGTCGGGGTGGGTTTGCTTCCACCCCAAGTTCCAATAGTATAAAAAATTGAGAACCACCTCTCAGTATTCACCTTATTCATTTGACAATAAAAATCTCGAAACTCAAAAAATCGCTCTTCTTTCTCAAGATTTCTAGACCTTCACCCATATATGAGTTTCCTTTCCAATTGTGGACAGTTGGCGAGAATTGACTTATATTTGAATGAACGACAACGATTCTTCAGAGTTCGCACCTATCGGCACTATATCTCGAGAGTATTCACTAGTTTTGTGTTAGGCTTCGCATTTGCATTGAGTTTCGTCTGAGGGTTTAGGTGCATGCTTAGGAATGTGATTTTTGTGGCACTTGAGGGGATATTTTGACATTTTGTAAGTCTTTTTAGGCATATTTTGACGTTAGAAGTGGTTGAAACGGCCTACTGCACAACTCATGCAACTTTTTCCTTTCTGGGCATTCGACCTGAATCTGGAAAATTCCATGATTTCAGTGATGTTCATAATCTCTGGTGGTGTTCTCTAGTGCTGAGTCCTTGGTCCCAAGGACATACCAGGTTCGTAGACATTATTTCCTCTCTTCACCCCGAGTAGTTGTCTTAGGGATTCTCATTTTCACCCATCTTTCTTTGGGCCAAGGCGCTAACTGCTTGGTTTGTTGTTTCTGATGTCAGTGGAGCTCCACCAACTATAGAAACAAGGGTTATACACCTTCGACGCTGAGATTTTACAAATGGCCCGAGAAGCTGGGACACACCCCGATAAGGGGAAACAATTTGTTAGTAGCAGTCAAGCCTTCATAGTATGAGAGGACCCCGCACCAGCGGCGAAAAAACACCTTCGAGTTAGCATCTCGAAAGAAGAAGTGAATCAAGGTCTGATAGGAATGGACAAACCCTACACCGCCGTAGGATTTGAGGTAGAGGCAATCCCCAGCAAGCTACAACATTGGGGAGCCATGGAAAAGATTCTTACCCACTACAGGGTGGACACCCATAAGATGTTGGCGTGCTTGTCTCAAAAGGACTAGAGAGTGCTTGAGAGCATCCACTGACTCGGGCCCTGGAGTGCCTCTCATCTCTAGGCTAGTGCAACCCTTCCATTGCCCCAATACTATGTTGACTTCCTCAAGTTCATCAGCATTACTCTTTTCTAGCTTTCTCCAAATGGATATTAGGTGTTGGTTGGGCTCTACATTATATATAAGAGACGAAACTGGCCCTCACCTTTCCAGCTGAGATATTGTATGTCTACAGCTTTTGACAGTGTTCGAGGAAGGGGAACTAGGACGGGTACTACTCCTGATGAAGCACACATTCCCATGGATAACCGAGCTAGCATCAGGCTGTCCACCTTCTTCGGCTCTTCCTTTTTGGCTCTCGGGAAGTCCTTCTTCAAATGCCCCACACTACCGCAAATAAAGCAGGCCTTTGCCCGACATTCCCCAATATGGTGCCTCTTGCACCGAGTACACTCTGGGGACCCTCTTCAGGTCTCACTGCCACCCTGGTGGCCCATCTTTATGCCCCTTGGTCTCCTATCTGGCGCTCGAGCTGAACTGTGTCTGGACTCTTCCTCTTTAGGTCACTTGGGCCTCTGCCCCTACCAAAACCAATAAATGGATGTCCCGGCCTCCTAGAATCCCTTATGGCTGCATTGTGATCCCAGATCTTGTTCTCTGCACTCTCAGTTGTAAGCACCTTCTCCACAGCCTGTGCTGTAATGCCCTACTTCCTTAGAGCCGTTACTAAGTGATTTTTAAGACAAAACAGTGTGCAAAGAACTCGCTAACCGAGGTTTTGAGACAAAAGTGTGACTAATTAAAATTTAAGGCTGTAATCTTTGAAAATGCGTCGTTTCATTAAAACTTCTATTATTAAACATTTGGGATCCCAAAAGAAGGTTTGAAAACTAATTACATCTTGAAATAAGGTTACAGTTGAGAAATCATAAAATCATAGGTTATTACAGCCATTTTTGAATAAACCCCCAACCAAAGCAGTCGGGCAGGCCAAACATGTACGCGTCGCTTCACGCTCTCCGTACTCATGGTTGGTTGACTCAGTCCTTGCAAATACCTGCCACACGGAGCACCCGTGAGCCGAAGCCCAGCAAGAAAACCCAAATAACACATAACATATGCAAATCAAATAGCTGGCATAATTCACTGACACATAGGAAAAGCCATCATAATAAACAAGTACTGCCATGCCGCCCCCAAGGCCTTACCAAAGCCTGGAGTTTCGGTTCTCACCGCGAGGATAACTCGTGTATCCCTTGGGTCCCACCCTGAATATAAGCATCCCATGTGCTGTGTATTACTTTCGGCCCCACGGCCGCCCCGGCCTACGCCGTACTCGGCCCCTTGCCGTTCAATTCATCATAATCACACATATAGTACATTCAAAATAAACATTCACACACATCACGGTTCATTTGAGGTTAAGCATTTGCACGTAATACAATCCGGGGCCATGCCCTACAATCACACAGTGGGGCCATGCCCTAATCTCGGGTGTTACGGTTTTCTTACCTGTATTCCGAGCCTCCTGATGCACTAAAGCCGCGAGCACGGTCCACTAGCACGAGCCTCTCCAATAACCTAGCCACAACACACAAGAAACACCCTCAACACTAATCAAATCAAAAACTGCTTCTCGGGACCAATCCCACACTCTCGGGACTCCCAAATTCCTAAAACAAATCATCGGAAACATCCCCCGAACCCCCGGAGCAAAAGCTCAAAAATGCAAACTTTCAAGTCCTGAAAATGGCCTAGAGCCGCGGCTCTACCTAAGAGGGCCGCGGCGCCCTGCCCAATAGGGTCGCGGCGCCCTGTCCAATTTGGCCGCGGCGCCCAGCAAGTCAGAAGCCTCCCCCTGCCCAGAAATAGCCTTGAGCCGCGGCGCCCAAGAACAGGGCCGCGGCGCTCCTACGCGAAACCCAGATTTCTGGGTTTCTCCCTGCGTTTTCCCCGAGCTAACTCCACTCCAAATCATCCCAAGCAGGTACCCAAGCCCCAAAACCAAATCAAAACCCCACATAGACCATCTAGTAACCCATAAACACTAGATTCAAGCTCAACACACAAACATATCCAACAATCCACCCTTTGATTCCTATTTTCAGCAACTCAAACCAAAAACTCAAACACACTAACTCAAGCCCTAGATTTTACAATTCAAAACAGAAATCAAAACTTAGATGTGCACAAGATCCTTACCTCAAATGGAGAATCCACCTAAAAAGCTCCCTTGATCCTCCTCCCAAGCTCCCACTTCAGCCCCTCACCTTCTTCTTCTCTTCCTTTCACTTGCCCTAGCTCTTCTTTCTCCCCCTCTTTCTTCTCTTCAATTTCTATCAATGCCACAAGTGACCCCAAATGCCCAAACCGTACCCCCTTAGATCACAGCTGAAATTTTCATAATCCCCTTGCCAAAAGACCAAATTACCCCTTCCTATTAATCTTTCCAAACTAAACCTTCAAGGGCACCTAAGTCATTACTTTTCTATTTCATTTCTACCATTTTCTTTCTAAAACTTGTTACTCTCAGCAGTAACTAATGGTTACCCAGGTTACTAAATCTCCAATAACCATTACCCGCTAAATCTCAATTTAACCATAAAATTCCCGAGGTACCCCTAGGCTCCTCCCGAGCCGGGTACGGAATTCCCGTTGTGACTCTTAAGTTAACTAGCTCTCTAGGACCGTCTCGGCACGTGCATCACAATAATAACACCACACTCACGTGGTACAATTCACAGAATACAATTATCACATATATGCCCTCAGCGGGCTAAAATTACAATTATGCCCTTCAAACACAATCAGGGCCTACATGCATACTAATACACATAGTCATGCATCTCAGATAAATAAATAGTCAAATAACATGCTTTAGATCATGACCATGCATTTAACTCATAAAATCACACATGAATCCCATCGTGCCCTCCTGGCACGCTAATCAAGGCCCTTAAGCCTTATTAGCGGATTTGGGTCGTTACATGTGCATAGGTAGTCGATCCTGGCAAAGTGGTGATACGAACATCCCGGGCTATCATAAGTTGTAGTCCTTGAAGAAACCTCTCTTTTCTGGTCCCATCGGTAGGCATCAAATCCCCAGAAAACTTTGCCAGTCTGTCAAACTTTAGGGCATAATCAGTCACTGTCATGTTACCCTGAAGTAACTTGCTGAACTCCTCAGGCTTTGAATCTTTGACTGCATCGTTGTAGTATTTCTCATTCAACAAGGTTTTGAACTCTTCCCATTCTATGGTGGTTACTATTCTAGTCTGGGATACCACCTCCCACCAAATTCGGGCATCCTCCTAAAACATATAAATGGCGCAGGCCACTCTCTCATTACCTCCTAGCCTCATAAAATCGAGGATGGTGGTTATCATGGTCATCCACTGCTCAGCCTTCAAAGGATCAGAGCCACCCTCAAAGATTGGAGGGTGTTGCTTCCTCAACCTCTTACACAGGGGTTCCCATCTATCTCCCCGTGCCTAGGGCTGCACTACTACTAGTATCTCTGGCTATATCACTGCTGGTACTACGGGCTGTGGGTTCCTTGCTGAAACTTGTTGTTGTCTCAAGAGGTGAATCTCTGCTTCCTGCCTCTCTAATCTTGATTGCATACGAGCAAGCACCTATTGACAGTATTATGGAGTTGGCGGTGGGGCCTAGCCCTGGTCATTCCCTTCCTTGGCATGTAGCTCTTGGCCATGCAACCTTTCTGACCTTTGAGGATTCATATTGTTATTCAATCCATTCTATAGTGATCAAATCGGCTGTTAGGTAAGTAATAGCAATACCTCTTGCTGCCTGAAAATCCAAGATCAAACAGACGAACAACAAATGCAATGTTAATAAGCATGCCCACACATAATATGCTCATTCATGTTGATTATAAGGACTTCGTGATATCCATCACCAAATAACAATGCACATAAACATATCCAAACATTGACGCAAGTATAACATGGCTAATAAGCATGTTCTTTAATCCCTGCCACTGTTCACAATCTAACTAAGTATTCCTGGCCTATATAAAATAATAACGCTAATAAGCGGTTCCCTTTCAGTCACAAGCAGTAAGAATGCTAATAAGCACGTTCTTTATCATTCATGCAGCAGTCAAGGGCCAGGCCCTATTAGATTATCTCATGCTTCCTAAATAGGCACACAGTTAAGGCATTCAAATCATGTTTAAGAAGTTAAACACACAACCACATAATAGTTACCGAACCCTGAGTCGAGCTTGTCTTTAGCTACGAGTGTACATGCTCGGCCACTCTTTAGGAACCCTTAAACCTTAGCAGCTCTGATACCAAGTTGTAACGCCCTCTTAATCAAGGACCATTACACTGTGTACTTTAAATTATGTCAGACTTGCTAATCAAGTCAGTTGGTTGTAAACGTGTAACTAAGGTTAACGTCAAAGGTTAGGGTTAAAAAATTTGGTCAAAAGAACTGTTGACTATTATTTTAAAAGTTTATACATACATAGGAACCCAAAATATTACAACCAAACATTTAGAAAAGGCGTATATACATCAAAATTACAGCCAGCCGACCTAAGTGGCAAAATTAGGGCTACAACCCTAGTTCCTCTGAGATATCCGTAGCCATTGTGGATGAGCATCTGCATATGTACACGCCGCCAACGAAGCTCTCCAACTCATGGCTGGTCAAGCTTTCCTTTTCCCTTACATGCACCATAAAGCATCAGTGAGCCAAGGCTCAATAAGAAAACTTAAACTTGTGCATAAACAGGGGAAATAATCTACTCATATCGAGATGCAATCATAAATAAATGGTCATTGGACGATTTTGGGGTCGTTGCCCAGAATAGTTGACCATAGAGTCAACCCCAGGGCCTTCTCCCCTAGCTATGTGGCCATAGAGTCTCCTGGGGCCCTTGCCCATAGCTCTGGGTAACTAGCCATAGAGCTAGAAAAACACTTTTGTTTTCCAACGTAATAGTATGTTTCTGGTTTAGGCCTAAGCCTTTCAACCAGGACGTAGTGCGCTATTGCCATCCTTGACTAATAAATCAAGCCCTGATCCAGGTATTCGAATATCATTACAGAAACAGATATGGATAGGCATACCTCAACAAGACAAACACACATACATATTAATCATATAACATTATCAAGTAACCATAATCACAGTAATAATCATGCTAATTTAAAAGGGCCAAGCCCTAGCCACGCAAACAATGTGAACAGTCATGAAACACTTAACCAGGTATAGAATATTCAAGTATGTTTAATCAATAAACAGAATGATAAATTAATCATAATTATTATTAACAGTTGGGCCAAGCCCTAATCACATATAACGTATTGGGTACAATTTTCTTACCTAGGTCTGAGAATAGCGTAAAATTAGAACGACCATTGAGCACTATCCCAATTTTGAGCCCCTAACCATAACCTAGTCACAACCATAATTTAGGATTCCGTAAATAACGATCAAATAAAGGCTTCCGGACCGAGTCCTAGCCTTCGAGACCTCGAATTCTACTAAACCGAGTAGTAGAATCGATCCCGAGTCCTAAGGAAAACATTCCTGTCTCTAAAAACTGACCATGGCCAAAACAGCCTAGGTGGGCTGCGACTTACCCTTGAAGGTTGTGACACGCTTCGCAGACAGAAGCCCCCAAGCATCTTGTGTTCGGTTGGGTCGCGGCCCCTCAAGAATAGGGTTATGACTTTGCCCTATAAACCCAGATTTCCTCCATTTTTCATCAGCCAAATTCAACAAAAACCATCCCAATTCCACCCTGAAACAATAATTCAATCATCATAATAGTTTTAATATCTTCCCAGCAACAAAACCCAACTAAAATCTAGATTACAAACCCACCAAAAATCAAACTCTCAACACCTCAAACTTTAAGGAAAACAAGGCACAAATCAATTTGAAACAAGGATTAAGGTATTACCTTAGCTATGAATGGTGATCCCCTAGCCACAAGCTATGCGAATTTTAATCCCGAGCCTCTAATTCCTTAGTTTCCAGCCAAAATTTACTTTGTTCTTCAAGAAGTTAATAAGGGAATTTGAGAGAGAAAGAGATAGAGAGAGAGGGTTGGTTCAGTGAGGTGTTTAAGTGTTTATGCTTTTGTTTCTTGAGGCTTAACGACTTAAGATAATCCCGAGGCTCGGGGTACCAAAAACGTCCCTGAGGGAAAGATCGTCAAAATTCCCAGTATTCCCTCCTAATCTCTCTCACTCTAAATATATCCTCAACTATTTATTCCCATTAGCCGATAACTAGATTTAATGCAAAATACCTAAAATACCCCTTGACTCACCCCGAGTCGGGTATTGGGTCCCATTGTGACTTTCTCGCTAACTTTCTCCCTAGGATCGTCTCGTGCCGAGTAACCCAAATAAACCAACATAATAATGTGGTCTCTTACATATATCACATATATGAACATACATACTATTATGCCCATAATGGAACAAATTACGAAAATTTCCCTTCTAATAAGAAACGGGCCCACATGCATATTTAATATAACTCACTTAACATGCATAACTAGTTATATTATCATATAACTCACTTAATCACAATAAAATATATCAATAAAGATTCCATATATTTCCATCTTATCCCCCTAATCAAGACCCTAATCCTTATAAGGTAATTTTGGGACATTACAACCAAACCCTCAAGTAAACTCATCAGCAACACAACCTGACCAGCTGAACCAATTCATGACAGAGACAAGGTCTTCAATAAGGAATTTGGAGACCCAAATTGGTCTTCTAGCTAAGTTAATGTCAAATAAGGTTCAAGGGAGTTTACCAATCTCCAATGAGGTAAATCCCAAGGAGCAATGTTAGCCGGTCACATTGAGGAGTGGGACCAAGTGTGAAAGGCCCCCAGTTCAAGAGGAAGCAGAGAAGACTCAAGATCAACAGGTAGCTACACCAGACCAGAAAAAGATCACTGAAGATCTGTAGAAAAAAGGGAAAGACATGGTTGAGATAGTGGAACCTCGACCAAAAATACCATATCCTTAGAGGATTCAAAAAGTTAATCTAGATATGCAATTCTCCAAATTTCTTGAGGTATTTAAGAAACTTCACATAAACATACCATTCGCTAAGGCTTTGGAGCAAATGCCTAATTATGTGAAGTTCATGAAGGATATATTGTCCATGAAAAAGAGAATGGAATACTTTGAGACAGTGGCTCTAAATAAAGAATGTAGTGCCATCTTGCAAAGGAAGCTCCGTCAGAAGTTAAGGGATCCAGGCAGTTTCACTATTCCATGCACCATCAATATTTTTCGATGTAAGAGAGTGTTATGTGAGTTGGGTGCGAGTATCAATCTAATGCCACTCTCTATTTATCGAAAATTGGGTTTAGGAGAGACTCGCCCTACTATAGTTATACTACAGCTGGCAGGCAGATCAGTCAAACATCCTCAGGGTATCATTGAGGACGTACTAGTCAAAGTAGATAAATTCATCTTCCCTACTGATTTTATAGTGCTTGATATGGAGGAAGATGAGGATGTGTCTATTATATTGCGGAGGACATTTTTAGCTACTGGATAGGCCTTGATTGATGTGTAGAAGGGTGAGTTGATGCTAAGGTTACAATGTGATGAAGTTGTCTTCAATGTGTTCAAAGCCTTGACTTATCCTCAGTCTAGTGACATCTGCTTTAGTGTGAGTGTTTTTGATGAGCAATGTGCAAGGGTAAAAACTACAAAAGATCCTCTTGAGTTGAGTTGGATATCGAGCCCAGAAGAATGTGATGGCACTAAGGCCATTGAGTACGTGAAATGGTTGAACGCAGCTTGGCAAATATACAAGAAAAAGTAAGAAGAATTGGGTCAATGGCTCGAGCGACCCCTCCCATTTTTTGAGAAGCCACCAATTCTAGAGATGAAGTATTTTCGAGAACACCTTCGTTATGCGTATTTGGTGGAGAACAAGACATTTCCTATCATTATTTCTTCTTCGTTATCTACCGTGGAAGAAGAAAAATTGCTTAGAGTGTTGAGGGCCCCAAGTTGGCAATTGGGATGACTTTTGTGGACAAAAAAGGTATAAGCCCCTCAATGATGATGCATTATATTTTAATGGAGGATGATAGTAAGCCTAATATCGATGCTCAGAGGAGGTTGAATCCTTCGATGAAGGAAGTAACAAGGAAGGAGATCCTTAAGTGGTTGGATGTAGGGGTAATATACCCAATCTCAGATAGTGCATGGGTTAGCCCAGTTCAAGTGGTCCCCAAGAAAGGAGAAGTGATGATGGTCAAGAATGATAACAATGAGCTAATTCCCACTCGTACTGTGATGGGGTGGAGAATATGCATTGACTACTGAAAGCTTAATAGGGAAACAACGAAAGATCATTTTCCTTTGCCTTTCGTGGACCAGATGTTGGATAGTTTGGTGGGCTATCCTTACTACTGCTTTTTAGATGGTTACTCTGGTTATCACCAAATTCGGATAGCTCCCGAAGACCAGGAGAATAGTTAAGTGTCCTCGTCAACATTTACGTACAAATAATGCGAAAACTAAGGAAGTTGCATGGAGAATAATTAAGTGTCCTCGTCAACCATTACAATCAGTACAATGTGGATTCTATGTTATGAGAATGATGAAGGACTTCGTGACAAATGAATTTTCAATGCGATGGCTAACTAGTAACGTAAGTGAAAATATTCATTATTAAAGCTCTAGCTTTACCTTAAGATTAAGTATATTAATTCAACTCATGCAATGAATTTTTTTTTAGTGTGGCGGGAAGAACTATTACACAATGGATGAGATCAATGAAATACGTGAAGAATGGGCACAATGCGTCATGGATTTGATGAGTACTACATAGGTCCACCCACTTTTGTTAACTTAGACTTTTAATGAGATATACTTACAATGTTAACTTAAACTTTCTTGAAGATATACACACTTTTGTTGTCCAACTATAGTTTACAATGCTTATATGAGTAATTTTGTAATTAACTTAAGACTCGTTATTTTAGATACTTAGTTCAAATTCTAGTATTTTATATTATTGTGATATATGTTTTGTTTTGTTCAGTTTGTTTGTATAAAAAGCATGATTTGTTTTGGGCGTAATACACTTTTTAAGAAAAAAACACCATAAGTCGATTCTACTAAAACTGACAATAGATGTCTACACCATAAGTCGGCTGTGAACCGACATATCATGTTCTACACCAGAGGTCAGTGTACAACCGACCTACCATGTCTTACACTAGAGGTCGGTTTGCAACCGACGTACCATGTCTTACACTAGATGTCGGTTTGGCGCCAACTGACATACCACGATTTTACATCATAAGTCAGTGCATGGGAAGTCAATTCCCAACCGACTTATGAACATTCAGATGTAAGTTTTTAACCGACTTATCATGTAATTTTTGTAGTAGTGAAACAACATTTACTTGTACCTGTGGTACATTCGCCTTCTGGAGGATGGCGTTTGGATTATGTAATGCTCCAGCCACATTTCAACGATGTATGATGTCCATATTCTCTAACATGGTGGAAAAAGGAATAAAGATTTTTATGGATGATTTTTCATTCTTTGGTTCTTCATTTGATGGATGTCTAAAAAATTTGGAGATCGTATTGAGGAGATGTGAAAAGTCGAATTCAGTCTTAAATTGGGAGAAATGTCATTTCATGGTGACAGAAGGAATAGTTTTGGCCATAAAATTTCAATCAAGGGTATCGAGGAAGACCGAGCCAATATTTCCACCATAAAGAACCTACTTCCACTGATTTCTGTTAAGGGAGTTCGAAGTTTTTTGGGTCATGCTGGGTTTTATATAAGATTAATTAAGGACTTCTCACGAATTTTGAAGACTTTGTCAACCTTCCTCATGAATGGAGTGACTTTTAATTTCAATGCCCAATGTTTTGAGGGCATTTAACACCCTAAAAGAGAAATTAATCACCGTGCCAATTGTAGTATCACCGGATTGGAATCTCCCATTTGAGCTTATGTGCAATGCAAGTGATTATGCGGTGGGAGTGGTATTAGGGCAGCGAGTGGATAAGGTGTTCCTAACCATATACTATGCTAGTAGGACTCTCAATGATGACCAATTGAACTATGCCACTGCCGATAAAGGGTTATTGGCAATAGTGTTTGCCTTTGAGAAGTTTAGGCCATATCTCATTGAGAATAAGGTAATAGTGTATAATAATCATCTTGCCATTAAATAACTTATGACTAAGAAAGTTGTCAAGCCCCGTCTTATTCGTTGGGTCTTATTGTTGTGAGAATTCGATATGGAGATTCAGGATAAAAATGGGACAGAAAATTTGGTAGCAGTTCACCTATCGAAATTAGAGATTGAGAATGGGCAAACTGAAAGGAAAGTTCAAATTGATGATAATTTTTTGGATGAGCAACTTTTTGCTGTAAGTGAAGATGAGGGGGTGCCTTGGTTTCTAGACCATGTTAATTTTTTAGTAGCCAAAGTTCCACCTCCGGATATGTTAAGGCAATAGCTAAAGAAGTTTTATTCGGAGGTTAAGCATTACTATTGGGAAGATCCCATTCTTTATAGACATTATGCAGATCAAGTGATTCGGAGATGTGTGCATGGGGAGGAGATGCAGTCTATTTTAACACATTGCCACACTCTGCAGTGTGGTTGTCACTTTGGGGCTACTAGGACAGCGACAAAGGTACTACGGTTGGAATTCTATTCACCTACTTTGTTCAAGGATTTTGATTTATTTGTTAAGATTTGTGATCGCTATCAAAGGACCGGAACATTTATAGAAGCGATCAAATGCCTATGATTGGAAATCAGGAAGTGTAATTATTTGATATGTGGGGGATCGATTTCATGTGCCATTTATGTCATCGTTCAATAATAAATACATATTACTGGCTGTAGAATATGTATCTATGTGGGTGGAAGCAGCAAAAACACCTAAAAATTGCGGAAAGGTAGATCTCAATTTTCTACATAAACACATATTTACTCGGTTTGGCACCCCCAAGCAATCATAAGTGATGAATGGAGTCATTTCTATAACCACATTTTTACTGTTCTATGTGCTCGGTATAGAGTTCATCACCACACCGTGCTGGCTTATCACCCTTAAGCTAATGCCTAGATAGAAGTATCGAATCGAGAAATAAAGTACATCCTTGAAATGACTGTGAACACTTCGAGGAAGGATTGGTCAAAAAGGCTCGATGATTCTCTACGAGCTTATAGGACAACATTCAAAACACCCATAGGAATGTCACCTTATCTCTTGGTATTTGGGAAGGCATGTCATTTTCCTGTGGAGCTTGAGCATAGAGAATATTGGGCAGTTAGGAAATTGAATGTGGATTTGTACAAGGCTGGAGAACATAGACTTATGGAGTTAAACGACTCAGATGAATTTCGTAATGAGTCCTATGAGAATGCGTAGATATACAAGGAGAAGAATAAGGCATTTCATGACAAGCGTATTCTTTGCAATGACTTTCAACCAGGGGATAAAGTGCTGCTATATAATTCAAGGTTAAGTTGTTTTCGAGCAAGCTAAAATCTAGATGGTCAGGACCTTTCACAGTGGTCACAATATTTCTATATGCAGTACAAGTTCACAGTGAAAAGATAGGACATTTTAAGGTACACGGTCAATGATTGAAGCATTACATATATGGTCAGGTGGATCAAGTAAAATTTGTGGTAATTTTGAGTCTAATTTATGTTGGAAGGCAACGTCCGGCTAAATGACGTTAAGGACAGCGCTATAGGAGGAATTCGTGTAATTTATTTTTGTTTTTGTTATAATTCTTAATTATTTGAACAATTTTATTTAATTTCATTTTGGAGGTGTAAAGATTCATTTTTTTATTTAGTTTTAGAGTAGGGTGTATTTAGGAACCGTGCATGTCGTGGAAAGATGGCTTCAACATTCGTCTAGAGCTCAAGTTGCAACTTGCATTAGCTAAGTCGTGGCTCTTGGAAGTGTAAAAACTTAAGAAAAAAATTGTGGTTTCTAGGGGAATTAGGGTCGTGACTTGCCCTTATAAGTCGTGGTCCTAGACAAAGTCAGAGTGGACGAAAAATAAATGTGTAGAGGCGGGCCGCGACTTGCTCTTATAAGTCGCGGTGTGCTTGGAAGTCAGAGAACATACCATTTTGGATGGAAGAAGCGGGTCGTGATTTGCTACAGCTAAGTCATGGCGCCTACAAATAAAAAATTGAGAAAAAAAGAGGTGGGCCGCGACTTGCTATCGCTGGGTCGAGGTGCACCACATTCTGAATATTTTCTCCTTCAAACCCATTTGTTTTCAAATTTACTCTCATTCTCCCATCTTCATCCTCCCTAAAAACACCATAAATCCAAACCCAAACCTTCATAGATTCATAGTCTTATATGTGGCATTGAAGAAAGGAGGATTATTTAAAGATTGTGGGCAATATCAAAGAGATTAAGAATTGAATTAGTTTTGTGATAGATAGAAAAGAGATTTCATTAGTTTTGTGATTGATATAAAAGAGATTTCATTGGAATTTTAGGAAAAATTGCTGGTATATATTCTGATCTTTGAGTTGGTATTGTGATTGGCTTATTGTTGGGGTGTTATTCATTTGTTGGAAGTAAGAAAATTAAGAGGAGGTGCTGCCGGATTTTTGTAATAGTATTTGAAGAATTGTGTTAGTATGGGGCCATGATGAAATCCTGATAAGGCAGCCTCATTGAAGAATGCCAACCACCCATCCACATCCTGAGACCAATGACCACAACCAGAGCCAGCCCCACAACGACCACCCCCTCCTCAGAAGTTTGACCCTTCTAGATTTATAGTAAGGATGCCCTTGTCCATTATCAAAGGTTGTCTCAAAGACAAGTCATTCTAGCATGGGGGATGAAATTGCAGGACCAACTGTATCTTTACGAAAATATGAAATCATTCCAGTCAAAATTCAAGGTAGATATTGGCAGATTTTTTTGGACCTTCGTATGACAAAGGCCAATTGCTCGATGGTTTATGAGTTATATCCTAGTTTTCTGAGAGCGGTTAATAGGAAGGTATTTGTAACGCCCTAGTTAGCCAAGACAGTTACACTGTGTATTTTAAATAGTGCCAAACTAGCTAAACAAGTCATTTGTCCATGAACGTGCATCTAAATGTGATTAATGGACCATTGTTAAAAATTTCGATCAAAAGGAATGGATATTTCATTAAAACGTTAAGTTGTAAATGAGATCCCATAATGAACATTTAAAATTTTCTTTATAGTTCCAAAAGGGTAATTACAACTCAAAAGTTACATCCCACCATCCTAAGAAGCAAAAATAGGGTTTAATCCTAGTCCCTCTGGGAAACCTTGGTTGTAGTGGTCAAGTGGCCGCATATGTACACGTCGCCACCGAAGCTCTCCAAATTATGGTTCGTCCAGCTTCCCTTTTACCTTACTTGCACCACATGCCACCCGTGAACCAAGGTCCAGCAAGAAAATTTAAACATGCTCATAACCAGTTAATAATACATTACCAAACCATAATATGCATGCCTAGCAGTAATAACCCTACTCATGCATGCATACCATTCATATAAATTACTACAACGTCATATGGGCCTAGCTAGCCTAACTACATGATTAATGAATCATACGGGGCCCGTTTCCCAAAACATATGATTAATAAATTACACTGGAGCTTAGCACCCTAGGATATGGGACTAAATATGTCACCCAAGTGCCTGTTGCCCTATCCTCTGTGTTACCAGCCTTGGAGCTAGCCCAGCATACCTGACACTTAATTTTCCACAACCATTGGGTCGGATAAGCGTATGATGCGCTCCTGATTAGGTATAACCATATCAATTAGCACTCAGCATGCTATTGCCATGCTTGACTTAAAATTCAATGCTTTTCGACCAGCGCTCAGTGCTATTGCTGTCCTTGACTCATAAGTCAAGCCTTTCTCAAGTATATAATGCTAACAGGAATTTGTCATAGAACAAATAGCCATATAAAGAGCATTCAAATGCTTAATCAATCATTTATAGGCATAATCATAATCATCCACATTTACAGGGATCCTAGCCCAAATCAAATTTGTTTTCAACATTTGGGCCAGGCCCTAATCATGTACATCACATATTGGGTGCAGTTTTCTTACCTCAAGTTCGAGAGTAATGTAAAATAAGAATGACCCTCAAGCGCGATCCTGATCCCGAACCCTTGGCGATAACCTAGTCACAACCCAGTATAGAATCAAGTAAAAAAATGAGTAAACAAAGATTTCCAGATCGACTCCTAGTCTCCTGAATGTCAAATCCTACTAAACCGGGTAGTAGGATTGATCTCGAGCCCTTAGGTTTGAGTTCCCGCACTCAAAACCCTTCAAAGTCCTTAAATTCCTTAAGTTTTGCAGCCCCAAGCTTCAGTGGCATGACCTGCCCATGTCAAAGACCCTAGCTTCTCCTCTCACTGAACACGCACTGCGGCGTAGCTTAGAAAGCGCAGTGGCGCGACCTCACAGCTTAACAGGTGCCGCAATGCGACCTCGCATGAGGAAACCGCCCCTTACCTCTCGGTTCAGGAGGGCCGTAGCACCCCAAGAACAGGACCGGGATGCGATCCCGCGAACCCAGATTTCACATCTCTAAATCCTTCGAAAACTCACCCTAAATGCATACCAAACCCCCTATTCAATCTCACAACATCCCTAGAACCTCCCAGGCAATAAAACTCGCGATTCTGATAGATCAAAAACCCACCAAACCATAAAAGCCAATTCAAAACTCAAGAAACTTAAGGAAATGGAAAATAAAAAATTCAAAGCTTAATTACCTCTGATTAAGTTGTTTTCTAGCTAAATCGTCCAGCTATCAAGTTTCTAATCTTCCATAGAATCGTTAAGACTCTAACCTTGCTTGAATCTGAGTCCTTGAACTCGAGTTTCCTTCTAAAATGCAATTGAGCATCAAAAAGGAGAATGGGAGAGAGAGAGAGAGAAAGTTTGAACGTGTTTCTATTTCTGTCATGTTACTTAAGGCTCAAGTAATCTTAAATAAAACCCAAGGCTTGGGGTACCAAAAACGTCCCTGATGGTAAAATGGTCAAAATCCCTAGGATTCCTTCTTGATCTCACTAACTCCAAATATATCCTCGATTATTCATTCCCAATACCCAATATCCTGGTAATGTACTAAATACCCAAATACCCCTTGACTCCCTCAAGTCAAGTATTGGTCTCGTTGTGACTTTCCCGCTAACTTGCTCCCTAGGATGCCAAATATATCCACATAATAATGTGGCCTCACACATATATCACATATATGCCAAATATACCCATAACGGGCCAAATTATGAAAATTGCCCTTTTGATAAGAAACGACCCCACATGCATATTTAAGACACCTAAACATGCATATCTAGTCATATTATAATATAACTCACATAATCACGCATTGATACACATATATATCAAATAAGCACATAATTTCCATAATTTTCCATCCTAGCCCCTAATCAAGGCCCTAAGCCTTATTAGGTAATTTGGGACATTACAACTACCCCCCCATACATAAATATCGTCCTTGAAATTTACCTGAACAACTCGGGATATTGATTCTGCATATCTGACTCCAGCTCCCAGGTCATTTGCTCAACCTTGTTGTTCCTCCATAATACCTTAACTAAAGGTGGAGTGTTGTTCATTATGACCTTGTCCTTCCTGTCTAGAATGTGGACTAGTTGTTCCTCATAGGAGAGTTCTGCTCCAAGCTCCAATTCCTCGTAACTCAATACATGAGTCACGTTGTGTACGACCGACAATGCCAGAGGTAAGACCAATCTACATGCCACCTGACTAATCCTCTCTAGGATCTCAAATGGTCTTACAAATTTAGAGCTCAGCTTGCCCTTCTTCCCAAATCTCCTCACCCCTTTCCATAGGGAGACTCTAAGGAAGACATAGTCTCTCAGTTGGAACTCAACATTCCTTCATTTGGGATCAACATAATTTTTCTGTCTTCTTTGAGAAGCGAGCATCCAGGCTCTGATCTTCTCACTAGCCTCATTGGTCCTCTGAACTGCCTCAAGACCTAAGAATTTCCTTTCTCCTGTCTCATCCTAATGAATGTGTGACCTACATTTCCTTCCATACGACATGTCATAAGGAGCCACCCCAATGTTCGACTGATAGCTGTTATTGTAGGAAACTATATCAAAGGTAAATACTTACTCCAGGAACATTCAAAGTCTAGCACACATGCATGCAGCATGTCCTCTAATATCTGTATCGTCCTCCCAAATTGTACATCTGTCAAAGGATAATAGACACGATCTGACACGATCGACCTCGGAGCCCCATGAAGGCGCACTATCTCTCTAACATAGAGATATGTATATTGGTCAATTGTATAAGTCGTCCTCACTGTTAAGAAGTAAGTTGATTTGTTGTATCGATCCACAATAACCCACATAGAATGAAGGTGACCCATTGTCTTGGGTAACCCCAACACAAAATCCATCATGATGTCCTCCCATTTCCACTCTAGGATGTCCACAGGCTGTAATAGCCCTACTAGTCTCTAATGCTCAACCTTAACCTATTGACATGTTAATCACTTAGCAACATATTCTGTGACATCCCTCTTCATCCCAGACCACCAATCTAGCGATATCACATCCTGATTCATCTTCATGGTGCCTGGATGCAAAGACTAAGGGTAGTATGAGATTCATCTAGAATCTCCCATCTAATAACAGTGTCCATCAAAACACAGATTTGACCCTTGTACCTCAGTAAGCCTATATCTGACACTATATAGTCCCTAGACACTCCAGCTAGGGAGTCCCCTCTAATCTTTGTGAGTTGTGAATCACCCAACTGACCTTCCTTTATTCTCTCCAACAATGTCGACTGTAGCTTAATGTTTGCCAACTGGCCAACCAGCAACTCTATTCCATCTCTGGTCATATCCTCTGCCAACTCCCTGGATATTTGTGTCGCACTGTATAACCATCCTGGACCCTTTAGGCTTAAGGCATCTTCCACCACGTTGGCCTTACTTAGGTGATACAGGATTTCACAATCATAATCCTTCACCAACTCCTGCCAATGCCTTTGTCTCATATTCAGATCTTTATGTGGAAAAGTACTTCAGGCTCTCATGGTAAGTTTATATTTCACTCTTCTCCCCATAAAGGTAATGCCTCCATACCCTTAATGCAAAGACCACTACTGCCAACTATAGATCATGAGTGGGATATCTCTGTTCGTACTTTTTCAACTAGCATGACGCGTAGGCAATCACCTTCCCCGACTACATAAGAACACAACCCAAACCCTGTTTTGAAGCATCACAGTACACCACATTCTTCTCTAGATCTGTTTGAAGACTCAGAACTAGAGTCGTAATCAATCACTACTTCAGTTGCTGGAAGTTGTTCTAACACTTATCTGACCATGCAAACTTCTGATTCTTTCATGTCAGTTCAGTCAATGGAGTAGCAATCCTTGAGAACCCTTCCAAAAAATGCCTGTAGTAACCTGTCAATCCAAGGAAGCTCCTGATCTCTAAGGTGTTCCTTGGCCTTGTACAATCTTTGGCTGCCTCAATCTTGGCTGGGTCCACCTTGATCCCATTACTACTAAAAATGTGACCAAGGAAAGTCACCCGAGGAAACCAAAACTCACATTTCTTGAACTTTGCAAACAATCTATGTTCCCTTAGCCTCTATAGAACCAACCTGAGATGTTGCTCATGTTCTAACTCTAACTTAGAATAAAGTACAATATCATCAATGAAGACGATCACAAACCGATCTAGATAATCTTTGAACACCCTATTCATCATATCCATAAAAGCAGTTGGGGAATTAGTCAACCCAAAGGACATGACTAAAAACTCATAATGCCCATACCTGGTGCGAAAAGCACTCTTTGGTATATCTCCCTCCTTGATCCTCAACTACTGATAACCAGATCGAAGATCTATCTTTTAGAATACCATCTTACCCTGCAACTGATGCACACTATTGTGATAAACTGGGTCAAATAAAATCCAAGTCTAACAGCTCATGCAGCAGTACCTTTAATTCATTTAACTTAGCTTGGGCCATTCTGTATGGTGCTCTAGACACTGACTCCGTCCCTGGTGCCAGTTCAATAACAAATTCTATCTCTCTATGTGGCGACAACCCTAGTAAATCCTTTGGAAAGACATCCAAAAACTCACAACTAATCTAGTCTCCTTTGGTTCCACTGGCACCACCTAAGTGGTATCTACCACACTGGCTAAGAATCATTTGCAACCACCTTGCAATAGATCTCTAGCCCTTAATAAAAATATCATAGGTACATGGGATCCATGCACAATGCCAACAAATACAATGGGATCTTCACCTTCAGGCTCAAATGTTACCACTTTCTTTATGCAATCTATGGTTTCCCCGTACTTCACGAACCAATCCATAACCAGATTCATATCGAAGTCGGTCATAACCAACTCCATCAAATCAACTGATAACTCTTTGCCCTCCACTATCACTGACAATGATATGACCCATCTCCTAGATACTACTAACTCCCCAGTGGGCAATAAGGTCCCGAACCCCACAACATAATAATCACATGGTCTACACAGTCTATCAATAATTCTACTAGTGACAAAAGAATGTTTAGTACCAAAATCAATCAAAATACTATAAGGGGTTCCAGCACTAAGCTGACCTGTGACTACTGAGGGACAAGCCTCAACTTTTGCATGTGTCTATGCGAACACTCGAGTTATGGTCGAGTTGTCCAACTTTCTTGCTTTCGAGCAATTTTTCTTTAAGTGTCCCGCTCGAGCATGACTTTGCCTGATAATCACCTATGTGGCGCATCTTACATCTGCGCACTCTGGAAAAGCCCTCTAGCCCTCATTGCCGCCCTGGCGGCCTATCTGAATACCACATGGTCTCCTATCAGAGCCTAGAGCTGGAAAGGCATCTAGAGCCTTCCTTTTCTAATCATTGGGGCCCTTGCCCCTACCTAAACTCATAAATGAAGGTCTCGCCTTTCTAGTGTCTCTCCTGGCCTTGTTCTCTGCCTTCTGGTCCCATCAGTGGGCACCAATTACCCAACAAACTTTGCTAATCTATCAAACTTCAAGGCATAATCGACTACTGGCATGTTGCCCTAAAGTAACCTACTGAATTCTTTAGCTTTTGCAGCACTAAGGGCACATTGTAGTGATTTTCATTGAAGAGAGTCCTAAACTCTTCCTATTCAAGGGCATTAACATTTGTAGTCTGGGATATCACCTACCACCAAATTCGATCATCCTCCTGAAACATATATGTGGCACAGGCCACCCTCTCATTACCAACAACCCTCATAAAGTCTAGGATGGTGGTAACCAAGCTCATCCATTGTTCGGCCTTAGCCAAATCTTCACTACCCTAAAAAACTAGAAGGAGTTGTTTCCTAAACCTTTCATAAAGAGGTTTCCATCTATTCCCAGCCTCTGGCAGCTGCTCAACTATTGGTACCATCACAGGTGGTGCCTTTTGCAAAATGCTCCCTACAGGAACCTATTGTTGTCTCAGGAGGCGAATCTCTTCTTCCTGCCTCAATAACCTGGCAGGTCAATCAGCAAGCACTTGCCGCCAGTTCTCGGGAGCTAGCGAAGGGGTCTGACCCTGATTGTCATTTTGACCTTGTCTATCATTCTAGATCTGATCTTCCTAGCCAGCAGATGATTCAATCTGCATTGGAAGCATACTTCCAAACTTATACTTTGCTGCAATAATCAATTTTGCCAATTAGGTAGTTATAACTAAACCTCTTGCCGCCTCACAGTCCAAGATCAAGCAAATAATCGTTCACATTCAACAGTCATGCTAATAAGCATGTCGATTCATATTCATATCCAAGCATGGTGCTAATAAGCACATCTTGACATTCATAACCAATAACAATGCTAATAAGAATTTTCTGACATTCATAATTATATAACAATGTTAATAAATATTTTCTGGCATACATGTATCTATGAAAATGCTAATCAGCGTGTCCTGCCCTACATGTCCATATAACAATGACAATAAGAAATTCCTTTGCATTCACAAGCAATGTTAGTCCTAATAAGCACATCCTTTTACATCATGGAGCAATCAAGGGCTAGGCCCTATAAGAATATCTTATGCTACCTAATAAGGCAGGCAAATAAGGCATATATATCTTGTTTAAGTAGTTAATCACATAACCACATAAATAACTACAAAACCTTGAGTCAAGCTTGTCTTTAGTGGTTAGTGTACATGCCTAACCTGTCTTTAGGAACCCTTAACCTTGGAACGCTTTGATACCAAGTTGTAACGCTTTAGTTAGCCAAGACCGTTACACTATGTCTTTTAAATAGTACTAAATGAGTCATTTAGCCATAAACATCCATCTAATTGTGATTAACAGTCCAGAGTCAAAAATTTCGGTAAAAAGGAATGGATATTTCATTAAAATGTTAAGTTGTACATGGGATCCCATAATAAGCACTTACAAAGTTTTTTATAGTTCCCAAAGAGTAATTACAACTCAAAATTTACATTTCTCCAACCTAAACGGCAAACATAGGGTTTAACCACAGTCCCTCAGAGAAACCTTGGTTGTGGTGGTCAAGCGGTCACATATGTACACGTTGCCACCGAAGCTCTCTAACTCATGGCTGGTCCAGCTTCCCTTTCCCCTTACCTGCACCACATAGCACCTGTGAGCCAAGGCCCAGCAAGAAAATTTAAACATGCTCATAAGTAGTTAATAATACATTACCAAAACATAATAAGCATGCCTAGCAGTAATAATCCTACTCATGCATGCATACCATTCATATAAATGACTGCAACGTCATATGGGGCCAAATGCCCTAATTACATGATTAATGAATCGTACCGGGGCCCATTTCCCAAAATACATGATTAACAAATCACACCGGGGGTCAGCGCCCTAGGATATTGGACTAATAAGTCAACCCGGGGCCCGTTGCCCTATCCTCTGTATAACCAGCCATGGAGCTGGCTCAGCGTACCTGGCGCTTAATTTTCTACGACCATTGGGTCGGACAAGTGTACGATGTGCTTCTGATTAGGTCTAACCATATTGACCAATGCTCAATGTGCTATTGCTGCCCTTGACTTATTAGCCAATGCTTCTCGACTAGCGCTCAACGCTATTACCATCCTTGACTCATAACTCAAGCCTTTCTACATTATATAATGCTAACAGGCATTCATCATTTAAAAAATATTCATTTAGTGAGCATTCAACATGCTTAATCAATCATTACAAGCATACTTATAATCATGCACATTTACAGGGGTCCAAGCCCTAATCAAATTTGTATTCAACATTCGGGCCAAGCCCTAATCATGTACATCACATATTGGATGTCGATTTCTTACCTCAAGCATGATCCTGATCTCGATCCCCTAGCAATAATCTAGTCACAACCAAGTATAGAATCCCGTCAAAAATGAGTAAATAAAGGCTTCTAGACTGATTCCTAGCCTCCGGGACATCAAATCCTACTAAATCGGGTAGTAGGATCGATCCCAAGCCCTTAGGTTTGAGTTCCTGCACTCAAAACCCTTCCAAGGCCTAAAATCCCTTAGCCCCTATGGCCCTAAACTTTTGAGTTGTGGCCCGCACAAGTCAGAGGCCCTAGCCTCTCCTCTTATTGAACACACACCGCAGTGCAGCCTAACAGGCGCCACGCCGCAACCTCGCATCAGGAAACCACCCCTTATCTCTAAGATCAGGAGGGCCGCGACACCCCAAGAACAAGGTTGCGGTGCGACCCGTGAACCTAGATTTCACAACTTCAAATCCTTCCAAAACTCACCCAAAATCCATACCAAACCCCTGATTCAATCTCACAACATCCTTATAACCTCCCAGGCCATATAACCCACAGTTCCGATAGATCAAAAACTCACCAAACTGTAAAATCCAATTCAAAACATGAGAAACATAAGGAAACGGAAACTCATAAATTCAAAGCATGATTACCTCTGATTAAATTGTTTTCCAGCTATCAAGCTTCTAATCTTCCCTGGAATCATTATGACTCTAACCTTGCATGAATCTGATTCCTACAAGTCGAGTTTCCTTTGAAAATGCTAACGAGTGTTAAAAGGGAGAACGGGAGAGAGAGAAAGTTTGAACGTGTTTCTATTTCGATCAGTTTACTTAAGGCACAAGTAACCTTAATTAAAACCCAAGGCTTGGGGTACCAAAAACGTCCCTGATGGTAAAATAGTCAAAATCCCCCGGATTCCCTCCTAATCTCACTAACTCCAAATATATCCTCAATTATTAATTCTCATTACCCAATATCCTGGTAATGTACTAAATAACCAAATACCCCTTGACTCCCTTGAGTTAAGTATTGGTCCCGTTGTGACTTTCCCGCTAACTTATTCCCTAGGATCACCGCATGCCGAATAACCCAAATATATCCACATAATAATGTGGGCTCACACATATATGCCAAATATACTCATAATAGGACAAATTAAAAAAATTTCCCTTCTGATAAGAAACGGGCCCACATCCATATTTAATACACCTAGACATGCAAATCTAGTCATATTATAATATAAGTCACATAATCATGCAATGATACACATACATATCACATAAGCACATAATTTCCATAATTTGTTATCCTGGCCCCCTAATCAAGGTCCTAAGCCTAATTAGGTAATTTGGGACGTTACAATATTTGTACGAGGGTATGCGTGGACTGTAATATTGATAATATCTATGCATTATATGGGTTACCAATGATGGCACCGGAGGATGATAAATACTATCAGCTGATCTATTATAGTGAGATAGATTGGAATGATGTTGTTGAAATATTGGGCGTTCTTGGAGATATTTTTGTGATGCAAGATGGGCACCCGAAGAATTTCAGAAGGTTTCAATAGAGTTGCTAAGGCCTGGACTCTTTTTGTGAGTGTGAGGCTTATGCCCAATACTTACCTATCTATAATTGGGACTGATCGGTGCCTCCTTGTTTATGCCATAATGAAGGGACTCTCCGTGGATATTGGACGAGTGATACGCACTAGTATCCGTGACTTGTGTCGACTGAGTACCACTGATGGTTTGGGGCATGAGTCAACGATTACAAATTTGTGTGAGGTGTGGGAGGTGCCCAAATACCCCAGTGATATTTAACGGAAAGCCATGGAGCCTGTTTCTCGTGCTTTCGTGCTCAATTTCAACACACCATCTTTGGTGCCTCCTACACAACAACCCCGTCAAGTGAGAGCTGAAGAGGAGGGAGATCATGAAAATGAACCCCCCAATGCCCATGTTACCCAAGAAGATGTGGGGAGGAGTGAGGAGAAACATCCATTTTTTGCTATACTATCGCCACTGGATCCTAACACCACTCGGTTGGATTACATCATTTTCCAAAACCAACATACTCATAATTACTTGGATCAATTCCATGACTTTCAAAGGGCCCAAGTGGACCATCAAAACAAGGTGGAATACAGGTGGTCCAATCAAAAGGATGACAAGCACTATTTTCCATATCCACCACCATGGAATCCTCTCCAAGACCCACCGCCATTTTGAGATTCATAGCGAGGTAAGTCTTCTTTTCCTTCACTTTTATTATAACATCGGGGACAATGTTTCATTTAAGTTTGGAGGGAGAGAGTAAAAATTTGCTTGTTTGTCTTTAGTCTAGTTCATTTGTGTATATGTGTTATGTTTAGTGTGGTTTTGTGAGTATTTATGTTTTGTATCTTATGAGTCTTAGTTTAAGGTTTGTGTATAACATGATTCCATTTTGAACTATGATTGCCAATGAAGATAAAATGAATGATAGATTGTATAATTCGAAGAAAATGAATACATAATACTTGTGTACTTGGTTAACTACTCTTGTATTTCATTTTAATCTTGTTAACAATATTGAAAACATTTTCATGATTTTTGAATTGTGCACTTAAGTTGCTTATGCATACTGAATGGGCTTGCGAAATGTTTTGGTAGAAAATTATAAATTATAGAACTTGCTTAATTGTTGTTTGAGGCGAAATAATATATCATGCTTGAACAGAAAAATGATTTAGGCCATAAATTGGATCGTTTGAGCTTTTCTAGTGAACCTTGAATTTCGTTATCCTTTGTTTACCCTTGTTGAGCTTAATATTGTTACTTTTTGTTCTTTTGCCACTATTTAATCCCAAAAGTAAAATCTTGATTATTTGTCCATCCTGTTACTATACCATGCGCATGTGAATTGTGAATGAGGGGATGAATTGTAATATGGGTTTAATTTTGTTGTAGTTGTGGAATTAGGAAAAGTAAAAGAGAGAGATATGAAAAAAAATAAGATAATTTTTTTTATTAAAAGTACACTCCTTCCTTGAATAATGAAAAAAAAATAAAGGGAATCTCTGGAAACACCTATTTGGGATTTGGTTGTAGTTAGATTGGTCATGTGCTTATGGTATTTTTGAGCCCAAAAATTATCTTCTCATCCACCTATACCTAAGCCTAACATTATAAGCTTACAAAGGCCTATTGATTTTTTAGCATGTTTTAAATTCTATTAGTGGAGAATGGCAATTAAGTAAGCTTATGGAATAATTGGAAAGTTGGATGGAAATTTGATATTCATGAATGAGTTGAGTGTATTATTTATTGAGCTTGGTCAATCACTTTGCTCACATGTTTTATTTGAATGATTAATTGTTTAATATAAACTTCTATTAAATCTCGAGAATATAGCTAATCATATTTATAGTGACGTAATCACAATTGAATATAAATGTGGTTATATGTTCAAAATAAGTTAGTCCTAAGATTAGTGAGTGCATAGGATTTACACTTACTTTCAAATCAACGATATAATCTACTTACACATTATATTGTATGTTCTTTCCAAAACGTTAGCAATGTAGATAAGATCGGATGTATTTGTTACATCGGACTGGACCGATATTGACAGTAGATAGGATAAGTAAACATACCATTATTATCTATTCTAGTCATATCATATAGTAGACCATAGGTCAATTCAATCTCAATTTTGAGTGGTTAGTATTCTATCAGATTGTATTATTTGAGTTCTTTGACTTGTTCATTACCAGCTTACCCTACGAACTAGCCCATACTTACATCTTGGGAACTCGGTGATATAATTGAGTAGGAGTGTTAATTATAGATATGAACATCTATAGCTTCTGATGAAGAAGTAAAAAGATGGTTTACTTTTAGTTTGGTTCAAGGTGCTAAATTATAGAGATCTCATTTCATTAATTAATATTAGTTTATTGAAATATCATTTACAAGGAACTAAGTGTTTTAAGGATAAAATACAATGAGGGGTAAAATGGTATTTTAGTCCCATCTCATTGTAGACCATCTATAGAGGATTGACTGATAATTATGGTTGTATCAATGGATAACTAATAACGTATCTATATTGCTTATAGAGTGTTCTATGAATTCAAGAGTGCAATTCTGAGTCTTTAGTGGTGTCACGAGGAATTAATAAGTTAGTAAATTTATTTGTTAAATTTATGAACTTATTGGAGCTTGATTTCATAGGCCCATGGTCCCCATTGTACCTTGGATAAAATCATCTAGATAGTCTCAATTAATTGATTTAATTATCAATTAGAATAATCAAAGTTGACCAGGTCAACTTTGGATAGTTTCACATAGTTATACAATTTAGAGAAGAAAAGAGATTTTAGGGCAGATTTATTAATTAAGATAAATTGGTATCTAATTCAATAAATAAGGTTAAATCGAGGTTAAAATTATAAATAATTAATTTGATAAAGTATTTAAGTAATAACTTAATTAATTAAATTAATAGAAAATAATACAGGTCTTGATTTTATGTCCAATGAGCTTATAATTAAATGAGAAATTTCTCGGGCCTAAATCCCATATTAATTTTGACCTAGGGCTGATATTTTCTACTATATTATTAATTTTCTTAATTAAATTTAATGGCCTAATTGAGTTTATAAAATGAATGCTAAGTGAGAGTTGAAATCACTTGTTTTGAGAAGATCTATTCTTGATCCTCGAAGTTTTAGATTCTCTCTACTGCATAATTCCTTTTCTTAGCCTCAATATTCTCTTTAATTCTTCTTCTCTTTGTATCTATATATATTGAGAATTGCCCAATCTAGTCTAGGTGATTCTAAGGAAACTTTGGAAGATTGTGAAGACATTAGAAGATTGGTTCAGTTTCTTGGTGATACTATGCAACAGAAAGGATTCAAGGGTTAGGGAAATTGAAGGAAGGACTTAGACATTTCGTTGCGTATAATGTAACTGTTCTTATCATTATCTCTGTTTAAATTCAATTATAGAAACATGTTCTAGGTTTTCTTATATTAATTTTGTTTAATATAAGATTCACATGAAAATAATTAAGAACTTGTATAAGTTTTCCCAACACTCTAGTTTCAATATTCAAATAGAAATTAAGAATTAATTATTGTTAATTGATTATAGTCTGTGTGGTAATGAATTTGATTTAATATTTATATTATTTGAGACAATTGCGTATACTTGCGCATATAAAATCACTATTAATAACCTCCAGCGGATGGGATTCCATAAGCTTGATGATTTCATTCATCGGGCTCAAGAGTATATCAATAGGGAGGACGCCCTGATTAGGGCATTCGAAAGCCAGTCTCTTTCCCAGCTCTGATGGTCTCTAACTCTATGGTTCCAGGAGTCACTAATATCCTCCATACTTTTATGACCCTTATATTATTCACCAACCATATGAGCATGAAGAACATATATCAGAAATTGAAGAAGCAATGGCCCAATTGGAGAAGAATTTAAATTTTGATGGTGAAAATTTTATGTTGCACAATATGGAGTGGTTGAAGGACAATGACTCAAATAATCAAGGTTATGAAAGTTGTTAGAATAAGTTAGAGGACCCACAAGTTGAGCCTCTAGAACATATTGAGCATAAAGTTGATGAACAAGAGACCTTCGAAGTTGTATTACCTGAAAAAATTTCTAAGAATTAGAATTGAATTTGTTGGAATTAGACAACAAGTCCCCACCACTACAAAAAATGTCATTTGCGTCAGTATTCAACTGCCACAATTAGTTTTTTATGTCAGTTTTAAAAGTGACGTGGGATCCCATGACGCAAACCTGCTAAGCATTTGCGTCAGTGGAGAACTGCACAAATGCCACATAGTAAAAAAAATTAAAATATAGTTAAAAAAAATAATCCATAATTTAAATATGAAAAGCTACAAATTCAACCAAAACATAACTATAGAGTAAACAAATTTATCAAAATTTTCAAAATCAATTCAATAATATCATATTCAAGAGTTTCAACATCTCAACACCCATAATACAAAATTTGAAAAACTTACAAAATTACAAGCCGATTCCAAGGTATATTTTACAAAAATAAAAAAAATTAAAGAAGATCAGATAATCAAATAAAATCATTAAACAGAGTGAGCACCACCACTACCCCGACCCCCATAATCACCACCACCACCACCACCTGCAATAGAAAAACTAAAAGAACATTGCTGTGAAAAAAAAACATTAATAATGAGAGAGAGATGCAAACACTTACTTAACAAATCTAAAAAAATTATCAAATCAGACCCCAACCCCGTACAACACAAATTATAGATTTGAAATATTTTCAAAGTATAACATAACAAAACAAAAATCATAGTAACTTTGGCAAAAACATAACAACCCCCAAAAGTTCAATCTTTCAAAAACAAGATTTCATTGGAATCCTCTTTCTCCTACTCATGCTTTATTTAATTTTTCTCAAGTTAAAAATTCGTTTACCAAATTGATTTAGAACTCAATTTTTTCGTAATTGATAATCAATCCTTGTGGGTTCGACACTCTATTTATCACTTTACTAGTTGTTTACGATTAAATGCACTTGCGTAGTACATAATTTCTACATTACACTAGTTGTAACGATTCATCTACAAAAAATAGGGGGAGGGTAGTAAACCAAACATATAGTGTGTGCAATATGAGAAACATTACTGCCCCAAGAAAAACTTTAATTTTTATCTTGGCAGTGTGTATATATCTTTCGTAAAGAAAAATTACTGCCCATTGAAAAACTTTAGTTTTATCTAAGCAATATGCATTTATCTATAACAAGAAGTAGATGCTCGGTGGGAAAACTTTAGCTTTACTCGAGCAGCAGGAACGATGTCTTTAAGCAAGGTTTTAACCGAGCAACATGTTTTTATAAAAAAGGCTTTTGCTGCTCAATGGTGGTAAAACACTAATTCCCACCAAAGAGAAGAGTGACAAGCGGATCAAAAATGGTATTTCAACGATTTTACAAAGCTTCTCAAAGAAGCCTCAATGTTCTTCAGAAGCTCAAGAAACTGAAAAGGTAAAAGTAGGCCTTTTGGTAATTTTTTTTTAAAAATATCAACAAATTAGAGGTGAAATTAGTTAACCCAAAGCTTAGACTACATCAAATCAACAACAAAAATGCTATCCCTACACGAATTCATCAAAGAAATTTCCATGACATCTAAAACTTAAGGTTTCAGGTTTCAAAGACTTTAAACTAAGTTTCTTCTAAGTTTTTAAGGTCAAATTGCTTGAAAATAAATGCAAAGTTTGAGAAACTTACTCAAAGAGATGATGGGAGCCTCAGATTCGTGATACATGCGTCGAAAATTTTTGAAAAATTATGGGAACCTTCAGATTTGGAGAGCTTCAGCAACGATGAAGAGGTTATTTTTTTCGATACTTTGAGAGAGAGTGAAGTATAGATAGCCATGGGAGGTCCTATTTATAAGATTAAATACCAATACCAAGCCTTTTAATCTTCCCTCTCATATTATCCCATGACTTGGGAAACGTGTAGCCACCATATCCGTGACCAAGAAATGTAATCATAGCTTATTAAAAATGCGGGAGAATATCAAGAGCCATTTTTTGGAATTTGGAAAACAAAGGTACCAAAACTAGTGGGGAGTTATCACGTGGATTTTTAATAAAGATTACTGATGAGACATCCACTGACACGAGAAAGTTGCTGGTCGAATATTCATTGCTCAAAGTAAAGTTGTTGGTCGAACATGTACTATTCGTAAGGCTCGAGAAAGTTGTTGGTTAGACAAGATATTTTTGGACTGCTCGGATAGTTACTACCAGAAAAAGTTCATCATATGTTAAACACATATGATAAACTTGGGGGCACATGTTATCCATGAAAAATCAACATGTTGATATGGAATTTTGAAATGGCATGTGGCAATACATTTGTACCAAATGGTGCATTGTTGATCAAAAATTGTGTTGACCAGAAGGATTATAAAGGATTGGAAAATAATCTACTGGACAAAAACTTATTTGCCTATCACTGGTCGGAAAGTTGCTGACAAGTAGATTGTAAGAATGGTTGCCTCTGGTCGGAAATATGCCTAACCAGATACTTCAGATTTATATTTCATGAACATGTCGACCAGAGACTTCAGAAGAGCATCTCAGGAACTTGGTAACGAGGAAGTTCCCTAGCACCATTTTAGGAACTTGTTGGTCAGGAACATCCTCGACCAGAAATGTCAATAATTGTCAGAGGAAATTTCTCAAATATCCCGAAAGAATAGCCTATTCAATTGTACTTTGAATTTGATTAATATTTTATATTATTTTATTAATTAAATATAGTTGAAATGGTTGATGACTTAGTCATGGCCTAGAGCCCATTTCGTACATCCCACGAGCCTATATATACAAGGCTCATGGCTTTAGTTGAGGAGGCTCTTTAGAGTTTTGATTAAGAATTTCTGTTGAAATATTTTCTGACTTGCACTTGAAAAACTTAGTTGGCTAAGATTAAACTCTTGAGGCTGAACCACTACAAAACTCTTGTGTTGTTTATTTTTTATTCAGATCTATTTTATTTTCTATCGTTTTTCTGTCTATTCGCCATTGACCAAAATAGTGGTCAACAATAATAAAGCCCAAAGAGCTATCAAGAAGTTTAGTAGTACAATTGTATAATTTTTATTTTTAAAGTCATGTTTCAAAAAATGAGAAGGAATATAAAATAATTTTAGCAAATAATGTGTTTTATAATATCGAAGATATTTCTTTTATTTTTATTGTTATCATAATTTATTGTGCTCTTAATTTGACCAAGTTATTCTTTCTAAAAATAATGTATATTTATTCTTCAATAAAAATTTATGCACTAAAAAATTAAACCAATATTTTAATAACAAAAGTCTACCATTTCGTTTCAATTTCTGATTTATCCTTCAAATCTTCATATTTTTCTCCTCAACTTCTCAACTGCAACTTTGGAAATGTGTTGTAAATTTATTTTTAGATATATTTGTCGACATATCTCTTTATAATAAAAGTGTGTAGATAAAAAAAATTTATTGATTTTAAATATTTTTTTGTTAATTTTAACAGAATATTTTAAATATTTAAAGGAATATACATTTCCAACTAATTAAAAATAGATATTTATTAATTATATTATAAAATATCATTATTATAATAATATTTAATAAAATACACATATTTAATAATTATATTAATATAAATTCAAATTCAAATATTATAAAATATAATTATTATAATAATATATAATACAAGACAATATATTCAATAATTATATTAATATAAATTCAAATGTTATAGAATATTATTATGATAATAATGTATAATTCTAATTTTTTACTAATTATATTAATATTGTTGACGCCGTTTTTCGTCAACTTAAATAAGAAGAGCTCTAAACACTAAATCAAGAAAACAAATAAAAAAACAACCGAGATTTGACGTGATTCAGCACTTAAAATCTGTCTAGTCAACGAGTCAATCTTATTGAGTGGTGGAATTCTCCTTAAAACTTTAAAAAGCAATTATCGCAGAGTATTCTCAGTATCAAATTGTGTGTGTCCACAATTGAAATTCTTCAGACTATTTATTGACTGGAATACAAAATATCTACCCTCTTATTTCATAAATGTACAATTCTAACTTGAAATAAATACAAATAAATACATTAATTACATAATATCCCATTAATTACATAATATCCCATGATATTCTGGATTTATTATCAGACTACAACAAATAACCAAGAAATAGGGATTTTCAAACAGTAGCCGTATTCAAACTAGATTACCTACCTCGAACATATTTCGAGATCAACCAATATCAGGAGATCATCATTTTGGTTAACCTCATCCTTAGCCAGTAAATCGAGATCATCCTCTTTGAGCCTACAATGCCTAGGCTCGAACCTTCGTGACTGGTGCTTGGTTGCCAATAAGAACAAATCAGGAAATAAATTCAAGTGTAGAACCCTTGTAGTTGATCAGTCGAGGCTTCGAGCTTGACTTGTAACCTTGAAACACCTTTGAGACCGTGTGTAGTTTCGAGCTTACCAATTCCATCCTCGTATGACATGACTTCTGACACTTTATGATGAACTTGCTTATTTAGAGCTTACATTTTACAAGCCTATCTTTCCAGACCATAAATTCTATTCTCAAAATTTGGGTGTAACATTTTTCCCCCTCAAAAGTGTTTGTTCGAATCCTAAGCAAATGAAACTTTTGAACTTCTCCTTTAGATAAACGTGCCACCTACCCCTCAGGGATTGAACATTCAGAGTACTTGAGTACCCTCTTTTTCCATGCATGTCCATTCCAATTCTTTTTGCCGCCAATATTATAACAAAACCCCATCCATCTGATCAAGTCCCAATCCAAACCAAATGTCCAGATTCATTTGACCTTTGATATCCCACTGGGATATATATATATTTCCTCTCTTCTCCTTCATCACTTTCATTCTAATCCTTATTCTTCAGAACACTCGAACCAAAGAAAGAAGAAAAACCCTGAGCATTTCTGTACATGTTCTCTAAACTGAAGAAACAACGTAACCTCAGTACTTATGTGAAATCTTTCTTGCAACCGCTCCTTCAATCAACCATTTCATCATTCCCACGAACAATTTCATGTATATAGCAAGTTTATCTGCTGTATATAGCCGTAGTATGCTTAGAATCATGGTTTTATACCAAAAGTCTCTGGCATTAACATGTAAAAATGGGTTTTATTTTTATGGCAATGGGTGATTTTTTTTTTTAGAGATTACGTGTAGCTTAATGCACAAATCCCAAAAATATCACCTTTTTGTGAAACTGCAAACCTTTTCCCTGAAAAAACGAGATTTTTTTAACTATTATTGACTTCCCCACCCTTGCGAGGGTGCGACCTCGATGCCCGATCCTTAGATTAGTACGATAATAACATCTGAATTAATTTTGCGCTTTCGA
Source organism: Humulus lupulus (assembly GCF_963169125.1). Classification (NCBI taxonomy): domain Eukaryota; kingdom Viridiplantae; phylum Streptophyta; class Magnoliopsida; order Rosales; family Cannabaceae; genus Humulus; species Humulus lupulus. The sequence goes on from NC_084796.1 coordinate 80,402,723, forward strand.
GCCTTTAGTCTTGATTGAGGCAATCTTTGTTATCTCGAGCTTTCGAGCTCCAGCTATCATAATTACAATCTCTTTGTGATTTTCTATATGATGGGCCCTCACCTTTTTCTTTCTTGTTAGATGTCGCAGTACTTTGAGAATCGGTGGGGGCCCAAGTTTGCAATCCCTTTCCACCCACCAACTTCTCGCCCCGAATCACTTTTCACTCAATACTAGCGTCTGATCCATGAACACGAACCATGGTGTGAGCAAGAAGATACACGATACCACTTTTGACGTTCAATTTATGAGGTCATTGAAAGAAAAAGAAAAAGACTTCGAGTGGTAGCCTACCCTGACCCAGACCCACATATTAGGCATATCCCCTTAGACCTTAAACTCAAAGTCCCCGTAAATTTTCCTCCGGGTAAGCTCGCATTAAATTTAATGGAGGGTCCTTCTAACCAACCACGTAAAGTTACCAAAACACTATCCATCCTAGTCTTGGATAGTTCTTTCTTTGAGGCTTAACATTACCGACGCTTCATCACCTCAACTCGACAAATTTTTGAGCTCCTCTCTCGCCATGGGTTGAAACTCTTTGGAAACTTGGTGTGTCATCCTGCAAGCTCCGACGAGAGGAGATATTCTGCACCTGGGATGGAAACCCAGATAGGAGGGTTAAGCTCGTGGCCTGGAGTCATGAGCACTTACGAGTTGGGGCCCTGCTACCCCTGAAGGACTATTTCGAGGCTTTCTCAATTGTGTCAGCATGCTCCTTTCCAAATTCAGACGAACTCGTATAGGGTTCTGTCCGCACTGAAGTCACTATAGAAGGAGATGAAGTGGGAGGAGACCACAGTGCATGAGATCTTATATCTCTTTTTCCTTAAAAGCAATCCTTCCCGAGCCCATGGCGGAGATGGGTTCTATTATCTGTCCAGTTACCACAAAGAAAAACGTCTATTCAAAGACATGCCAAACCATCCTCCAAACATTAAAACCGCCTTCTTCTGGATAGACGGTCTCTCTCTTTTTCGACTCTATTCCATTTGAAGAATTCGTATATTCCTCACATTCTTTAACTAAACTCCCTTTTCACTTGTGTGACCTGCTGACTTTAATCTTTTATATAGCCAACTATCATTGTCCTCAACCCATGGATGTCATGAGGGAGCGTAGGGAAACCATCCTCAAGCTTCCCTATAGTCGACGATCTCTCTCCTATCTCCTCCACAAGGATAAGCTCCGGCTGTGTAACCTTATAGGAGAAGGTGAGACCACAAACGACTCCAGCTATCACAAATGTGCAAGATGGGAAGGCGTACCCATGCCCACTACTAAACTTCCTTCGAGAGGTAACTATGGGGGTCAAACCTCTCGGGTCTAGCGACCTTGCCCTTTCAAACCCTCAGGCTCGGGAAACGATGCCCAGGACGAAGCCTCAGTGAGATCGTTAGGAGGTAAAGTAGTGCTCGAATACTCCATGTGGTCTCCCCCCTTACTTAAACACAAACCTTATGTGATGATCCTTTTCAAGGACCCTAGGAATAATTTCCTAGTATGGTCATGGGTAGACCTTAGGGTTCATAGGTTTTATAGTTGGCTAGGTCAATACCAAACAATGTATAGTCTAAACAGGGTTTGGGAGGGGATAGCAATACAATATAACATAAATGATTATAGAGACCTTTCGAGGATGTCCCCCACTATTAGGGAGGGGACTCTCGTAGCCTCATCTGAAGAGAGGGGAATTTCCTGGTCCCCAAGCTCGCGCTCTAGTGAGTCTTCTTGTTAGGATCTTATGTTGTGATTTAGTCATTTTTCTAAAATGTGTAGATCTCAATTTTTTTTTTCTTTTTGGCTTAACCAATATACGTTATATTCTTCAAGTGATATGGAGTCAAATCTTGACAACCTCTTGGGGCAGCCCCCCAAACCCCGTGGATCCAAACGAGGTCGTGTGACCTCGAAGAAAGGGCCCGCCTCAAATTCGGCCAAGATCGCTGATGGCTCGTCTCCCTCAAAACCCGTCTCAACCGAGCCTAAGGCCCAAGCTCCAGCCTCCACCAACATGGTTTCTGACATCATTCTCGTGACCTCAGCAACTGCCCCTACCAAGCCTTTGGAGACCATGCCACCTCCTCTGGAGAAGAAGACTCCTCCCATTCAAAATCTTGTCGTGAACAAAGGAAAAAATATCATGCCTCCTTCAGCCCCCAAAGCCATGTACATGATGTGGTCCCTGAACCCCGACATCGACACCTTGTTCCTCCAGGATAAAGAGGAGGAGTTCATTTTCAAATGGAAGGCTCGGTTGGCCTAGGAGGAGGTCACAATCACCACTCAAGATTGGGGGAATGGTGATGAGAAAAGCGAGGAGGCTGAGTCTGGTTTTTCCAATCAGTAACCTACATCAATTAGGGATGTGTCCCTTAGAATCTTTTGTAATTATATTTTTTGTACCTTTAGGGTAAAGACAATTTATAGCTCAATTTTGAGATATCTTAATTATCAATTTATAACAATTGTAACTTTTATGTACACAATTTTCTAGCTCAAAAATCTTTATGCATTCGATTTTACCTTTAGCTTTTTGCAGTAATATTATGCTTTACATTTCTGGGTCAAAATATTTCGAGCCTGCCACTATTAAGCACTTGCTTCTATACTTGTTTATTGGAACAAATATATCTATTGGATTTAGGTTCGAATTTCAATGCATTCATGCATTGTTTATTCAAAATATCCATGTTCAACTTCATTATTGTCAAGGTCGAATCTTACTTTTACCATATACTTGAAAGTACTTACTCTCATGTAATTTTAGTAGTCTAGTTATATTTTGCTTTTCCAGTCACTTTTCCTCATCCTCGAGTATTGCCTCGAGGTTGCGAGGTCGAAACTTGTTTGCAAAATTTTCCAGCCCTAGTGTCAACTTAGTTTACAGTTGGTTTATCTAGAATTCCAACTTTTTACCGTTGGTTAGGTTTTGCTGGTTTGTTCCAAACTTATTTAGCTCGCATGTTTAGTTTATAATCCATACACTTATTGTCATGTCAGGTTAACAATCCATACATTTTTAGTTCTCGTGTTTGGTTTATAATCCATACACTTATTTTCATGTCGAGTTAATAATCTAGACATTTTTCTTTTTTTTATAAAATATTTTTTCAAATCTATGGTATGATTGTATACCACTTATGCCCTCTTAATATCCTACGATTGCGATCTTAGGTTATTAAACTCTGAGAGTTTGCAAAAAATACAACTTTTGAACTGAATTGAGAGTTTTATTGATAAAAAGTAAAAAAAATCAAGCAAATGCTTGGTTACAATGAAAGCATCATTCCTATATTACTAATAATAAGGTCGTAGATGTTCACCATTCCAAGCTTGCGGAACCGATTCTCCGTTTAACCTCGCCAGCTTAGACACTCCAGGTCGAATAATGGGCTCGATCTGGTAAGGTCTTTCCCAGTTAGGTCCAACTACCCCAGCAGACGAGTCTTGCATAGCTAAGAATACGCGACTTAGTACCAGGTCGCCCAATCTGAATTTTTTATCTCGGACCTTCTTGTTAAAATATCTAGTAAGTCGTTGCTTGTATGCATCATTTTTTAAGTGGGATTCATCTCGTCTCTCTTCAATGAGGTCTAGACTTCCTTTGAGCTGGGATTGGTTTGAGGCCTGATTGTATGCATCGTGCCTTATTTTTGGGATTTCGACCTCAATAGGCAACATGGCCTCACATCCATAAGCCAGGGGGTATGCCCTGTTGATGTTCGGGTTGTGGTTCTATAAGCCCACAAGACTTGAGGTAACTCCTCTGGCCATTTCCCCTTTGCCTCTTCTAACCTTTTCTTGATGAAGCTCTTTAAGGTTTTATTGACTGCATCGACTTGGCCGTTTGACTGGGGATGGGCCACTAAGGAGAAATCTTTTACTATCCCATTTTTTTCTCAGAAATGTGTAAATAAATCGCTATCGAACTGGGTCCTATTATCTGATACTATCTTCCTGGGCATCCAATATCTACAAGTGATATTCTTCACTACAAAATATAAGACTTTCTTTAAGGTAATAGAGGCCAACGGTTCAGCTTCGGTCCATTTCGTAAAATAATCTACTTCGACCACAACATACCTCACTCAACCTTTCTAGTTGGCAAGGAGCCTATGAGGTCAATCCCCCATACTGAGAATGGCCCTGGGAACTCATCATGGAGAGCTCGGTGGGTGGAGCTCGTGGAATTGAGGCAAACCATTGACATTTATCACAATGTTTTACATACTCGAATGAGTCTGCTTAGACTTTGGGCCAAAATTACCCTTGCCTAATCATCTTTTTCGACAAATTATGCTCGTTAGTGTGATCTCTAAAAAATCCTTCAGGGATCTCTTCCAAAATCTTTTTCGCCTCAGGAGGAGTTACACACCGAAGTAATGGCATAGAATACCCCCTTCTGTACAATTTCCCTTCCATAATAGTGTACCTTGGAATTTGGTACATCAACTTTCTAGCCTCATTCTAGTCTGCAGGGAGACTTCCGGTTTCGAGGTAGTCCACTATTGGGGTCATCCAAGTTGGTTGTGAGTCAATCATATATACATCTTCTTCGTGAGGCTTATTAGTACTCATGGTCGGTACAAATTCTACTGGGACCACGTTCAGTGTGTCAGCTTCGTTAGTTGTGGCGAGCCTGGCCAATGCGTCTGCATTTGAATTTTGTTCTCAGGGGACTTGTTCTATAGCGTAGAACTGAAACCTGTCGAATGCTAACTTTACCTTCTCTAGGTACACGCCAATTTTTATACCATGAGCCTGATACTTCCCCCAGGACTTGGTTGACCACCACCTGCAAGTCACAATAGCAAAATATAGCCTTTGAGCTCGGTGGCTATTCGAAGTCCTGTTGCTAACGCCTCATATTCAGCCTTGTTGTTCTATGCCTTGAAGCCAAACCTTACTATCGAGTGGAAGCCATTTCTTATTGGGGTAATTATAATAATACCTGCCCCCGATCCATTTTCATTAGGAGATCCATCAACATAAAGTTTCCATAGTTCGTGGGCTGCGGTTACGACTTCATCGTTGGAGATCCCAATACATTCGACAATAAAATCTTCCAGAGCCTGTACTTTGATTGTTGTTCTTGGGTGATAAGTGATCTCGAACTGTCCGAGCTCAACAACCCACTTCAACAGTCTTCTGGATGCTTCAGGCTTGGATAAAACCTACTTCAGTGGCTGGTCAGTTAACACATGGAAAAGGTGTGCTTAGAAATAGGGTTGAAGCTTTCGAGATGCATGCATTAGGCACAGAGCCAGTTTCTCCATTAATGGATATCTTGAATCTGCCCCCAGTAATCTCTTGCTGATGTAATATACAGGGTTTTGTACTTTCTTATCCTCCCGTACCAGTACTGCACTAGTAGCATTCTCGGTCGTGGCAAGGTATAAGTACAAAATTTCTCTTGTATTTGGTTTAGATAAGATCAATTGTTCGACAAGGTGTTTCTTGAGATTTTGAAACGCGAGTTCACACTCCTCTGACCACTCAAAATTTTTGCCCCCTCTTAAAAGATTAAAGAATGGAAGACATCGGTCTGTAGATTTCGAGATAAACCTACTTAAGGCCACCATTCGTCTAATTAGGCTCCAGAAATCTTTATGTTTTCGAGGTGAGGGCATGTCTATTAACGCCTTGATCTTGTCGAGATTAACCTCTATTCCCCAAGAATTTACTATGAATCCACGGAACTTACCCGACGATACTTTGAATGAGCATTTTTGTTGGTTGAGTTTCATGTTGTATATTCGAAGTACAACAAAACACTCAGTGAGATCATCCACATGGTTATTGTTATGTTTAGATGTGACCAACATATCGTCTACATAAACTTCCATGTTATTCCCTATTTGTTCACTAAACATCCTATTTACCAGCCTTTGGTGTGTGGCTCTAGCATTTTTGAGCTCGAAAGGCATGACATTGTACCAATACAATCCCTTATCGGTCACAAAGCTGATATGTTCTTGGTCAAGTGCATGCATGGAAATTTGGTTATATCCAGGATAAGCATACATGAATGACATGATGTCGTGGCCTACAATGGCATCTACGAGCTAGTTTATTCGAGGCAAGGGAAGGCAGTCTTTGGGGCACGCCTTGTTGAGGTCTGATTAGTTGATGCAGGTTCGCCATTTGCCGTTGGGTTTTGGGACTAGCACTAGATTGGCAATCCAATCAAGATAAAAAGCATCTCGTATAAACAAATTTTCTTTTAACCTTTCCACCTTCTCTTTGAAGGCCTTCTTTCTATCATCATCCAGGAGCCTTCGTTTTTGCTGCTTCAGGGGGAAGCTTTTAACAATGCTAAGTGCCTGGCTTATGACATTCAGACTAATTCCTACCATGTCCGAGTGTGACCACGCAAATACATCACGGTTTTCTTTCAAAAAGCATGTTAATTGCTGTCTTGTTTTTTCAAAAAGATTTTTTTTTCATATTTTTACCACCCTCGTGGTATCCTTTTCATCAAGCTCAACCTCTTCGAGCTCCTCTAGTGGTTCGAGATTGGCCCTTTCTTTGACACTAGGGTCAATCTCTTCTTCTATCTCGAAGATGGATCCGTCCATCTCTTGAATGATCACAAGTGTCTGGGCACATATTTGGTTTTTCCCTCTCACGAAAATACTGTAGCATTCCCTTCCTGCGAGTTGGTCACCCTTCAGCATCCCAATGCCACTAGATGTTGGGAACATGATGGCCAAGTGCCTAACAGACGATACTGCCCCCATGCTAATCAAGGCTGGTCTCCCGAGCAATACGTTGTTGGCCGGCAGTGCATCTACAACCACGAACTCCATCATCTTAGTTATCGAGACTAGATAGTCTCCCAAGGTTACGGGGATTTCAATGGATCTTATACATGCAGTCGCTTCTCCTAAAGATCCATACAACATGGTTGCAGAGGCTTTCAAATCATGAAGCATGAGTCCCATTTATTCTAGAGTGGCCTTGTAAAGGATATTCACAGAGATCCCGTTATCAATTATGACCCTGCAGACCCTCTTGTTCGTGAGCTGAAGCATGATGACCAGAGGGTCATTGTGAGAATACTGGACATGTGACACATCCTCTTCTGCAAAAGTGATGGGTTATGTTTCAACCCTCTATTGTTTCATAGCTCCTGGTTCGGGCTCGTAGGGAGGACTGTCCCCAGTTTTGAGCTCGTTTACATATCTCTTTTGGACAATTCTGCCTGATCCTGCAAGATGTGGTCCTGCAGAGATGGTTACCACATCCTCCCAATCTATAGGGGGAGGTCGATCATCCTCCCGTGCCTGAGAGTTGTTCTGTTGGGCAGGTTGCGCAAATGCTGCACTTTGTCCTGTCGAGGCTTGGTTGGGATTTCGGTTTCTCACATACTGTCTGAAATATCCCCTCAAGATCAAGCCTTTGATCTCATTCTTAAACTATCGCCGCTTATCGGTTGTGTGTTCGACGTCTCTATGGAATCTACAATATTTATTGGAGTCCCTTTTCACCTTCTAATTCCGCATTGAGCCAGGTCATCTAAATGGAACCTGACTCTCATATGAAATAAATATGTTCTCCCGTGTCTCATTGAGCTAGGTGTACACTGGGTAAATGGAGAAATACTTGTCTCCATTCTTCTTTTTTCCCCCGCCAGCCTCGGGGTTATTCCCTTCATTTTTGTTCCTTTTTCAAGGGTTATCGCTAGAGGGTCTTGACGTCGATGGGGTTGCCGAGGTCGAGGCTTAGTTAACATTTTTCGTTGTATTTATGGGCCAAGGAGCCAGGTCTAATGCTGACCTCACCTCTTCTACATTGACAAACCTCTGGGCCCTCTGGTTGAACTCGGTTAATGACCTTATGGGTTTTTTGTGCACATCTTCCCAAAGGGGACTCCCTGGTAATATACCAGCTCTGACAACCATTAGGTGGCCATTATCATCGACATTACGGGCTCGAGCCACTTCTATATTAAACCTCCTAAGGTAACTCTACAGTGACTCTCCTTGTTGTCGACTAACATTAGTCAAGGCCGAGACTTCGAGCCTAATGCCAACCATGGCTTTGAATTGTTTCTGAAACTCCTTTGCTAACTAGTCCTAAGACGAGATCTAATGTTTTCTAAACTTCTTGAACCAATTTTTTGCTGGTCATGTAAGAGTAGCTGAGAACAACATGCATCGAAGCTCATAACTACCATCGTTGGCTCGCATGATGGTATTGAATGTGTTCGAATGATTGTACGGGTCTGAGTTCCCATCAAATGGTGCTACATGAGGTATCCTAAATCCATGCGAAAATGGAGTGTTAGAAATATACGGGGCAAAAGGCTCGAGCTCCTCATTAGATTCTTCAGCCTTATCTCTACTTCGCTCATCTTGTAAGAGCCCGAACACCCTTTCGAGCTGGTAAATTCTCTCCCGGACTGGATCCACTAGGGGCCGAGCTTGAGCTTGATGGAGCTGGTTATTGTTTACAAGAACTCTAGCTCCTTGTCCCAACAAAGGGTTATTCTGGTTTCCATATGTCGATTGTTTTGTACTATTTAAATGGTAACGTAAGTCAGGGTTTGTGGGAATAGCTTGCCCCCAATTATGTTTGGGTGATCCCGAAGGTCAGGATGATTCCCCCAATTCCCAGCATTTATAGGGTAGATATTATATATGCTTATGGACCGGGTGTAATCTGAGCTCTTGCTTACAATGCTAACAGTTCTCTTCGGCTGAGAGGATCAGTGGTTACGAGGGGGATCATCCACTGGCCTCCTCGCCCCAACAATTTTTGATCTCTAAAAATGTCTCCCTGAAGGTAGGGGAGCCCTGTGTTCTCGGGTAGCCTCCCTCTTGCTCTTATGTCCGGTTCTGGCCTGACAGTTTCCATCTCGACTACAATTGCGATAGGGCCTCTGCGGTGCAGGCCATGGGGCCTCTCGGACTAGTGAGGGGTGTCTTATTGAAGAGGGTGGATGTCTCATTGGTGACAGTGGAGGCCTCCCATTGTTGGGTCTAAATGGTCTTGAATGGACCTGGATAGGTTCTGGACTATTTCTTACTGTTTCAAGGTTCGGGTTTCGAGCTACTGGAGGAGCTCGGTTGTTCCCCGTTCCTGTAGACAACTTCACAGTCGGATTATCTATTACTTCAAGAAGAGTGTTTCTCCTAGGGTGTTCATCACCAGGATTTGTTCTGGGCCTCGGCTGAGCCTACTGGGCCCCTTGCCCAGCTCTCCTGGCGGTCGTGCTCCGTCGAGGATGTCCTCTTGGCCTCCCGGGTGGTGCCTAGGCCTCGGCAGCTTGTTTGCCCAACACTTTGTTACGCCTTGTCGCTTCTGCCAATTGTTGGTGAAGTTGGTGAAGTTGGTGATTCTCCAGTTCAACAATAAGAATGTATCTCTCTAGATTATAGTAGAGATCCTCATCAGGCCTAGGAGTAGGCGGCTCCTGGGAATTGGATGAATCACTTCTCTCCTCAAGGCCCTGGTCAGCCATGGGCTACTTCCCAGGTCGATGTGGGTAGTCTTATGTGTGAGGAGTTTGTTCCTCTGGTATTTGGGGCAATGGTCGCCCACCAGTACTGGGGTTGTTTGTGGCGGCCATTGATAATTCAGGAAGTTGTTGATTAAACAGTCTAATGACTTGCTTAATGCTCTCAATGAAAGCACCAAACTGTTGACGTCATTTTTCGTCAACTTAAATAAGAAGAACACTAAATACTAAATAAAAAAACAAATAAAAAACAAGTGAGATTTTATGTGGAACAGTTAAAATCTGCCTAGTCCACGAGTCAATATTATTGAGTGGTGGAATTCTCCTTAATGCTTTTAGAAAGCAATTTTCGCAGAGTATTATCAGTATCAAATTGTGTGTGTCCACAAATGAAAATTTTCAGTCTATTTATAGATTGGTTTACAAAATATCTTCCCTCTTATTTCGGGAAGTTACAATTCTAATTTGAAATAAATACAAATAAATGCATTAATTACATAATATCACATTAATTACATAATATCCCATGACATTCATGATTTATTATTAGATTACAAAAAATCCCCAAGAAATAGAAATTTTCAAACAATAACCGTACTCAAACTAGATTACCTACCACGAACATATTTCAAGCTCGACCAATATCACGAGCTCATCATTCTGGTTAATCTCGTCCTTCGCAAGTAAATCAAGATCATCCTCTTCGAGCCTGCAATGCCCAGGCTCGAACCTTCTAGACTGGTGCTTGGTCGTCAATAAGAACAAATCAAGAAATTTATACAAGTGTTGAACCCTTGTAGTTGATCAATCGAGGCTTCGAGCTTCACTTGTAACCTCGGAACACCTTCGAGACCGTGTGTAGCTTCGAGCTTACAAATTCCATCGTCGTACGACGTGACTTCTGACACTTTATGATGAACTTGCTTATTTAGAGCTTAAATTTTACGAGCCTATCTTTCGAGATAAAAATTTATATTCTCAAAATTTGGGTGTAACAAATATGAATTCAAATATTATAAAATATTATTATAACAATATTTAATACAAGACTAGATATTTAATACTTATATTAATATAAATTTAAATGTTATAAAATATCATTTTAACAATAATATAAAATGCATAATCTTAATTTTTATTAAAAAAAATAACATTTATATTTAAAATGGTTATTATATTATATATATTTTTATAAAATACCATAAACAATGTTTTGGTTTAATTTTTCTTTTAATATGTTTATGTCATACTTTTATATATATATATATTTAATATTTTTTATGTATTTGAAATTTATAACAAAATGATACAAATTCAATAAAAATAATTAATAAATTCTATAAATAATTCTAAGGGTCAGTTTGGTACAAGTGTGGTGTGAGAAAAGTTACTGAGTGTTTGGTAACTTACAGACTTTGAAATGTTGAGTTGGAAAATTCCTATCAGTTTGTCATGTTTATTGTATTTTATTAAAATAAGTTCATATTTTTAAAATAAATATGTTTTTCACAAGAGACTAATAAAGTAATCATAAACAAAAATAATATTTATATAATATATATTACTACGTATATATATTATAACTAGTCCATCTAACTAGCTAAATTCCAATTATAACAATAATGTTATTATAATCTTGTCCATGATATAATCACAAATTTATAAAACTTAAGTTATCTCAAGACTCTCACTTTTTATATCTTTAATTATTTTCCTTTTTTTTTTCCTAAAACATGAAATTGATATATTTTTTATAAATTATAATTTAAAAATACCATGAGATACAAAAATAATTTTACAATGTATAATAATCTCAATATTAAATGTGTTTGTTAATTTAAACTTACTAAAGTAAAATGATATCTAATAAATATAAATTATAAAAATATTATTTGAATAATTTTTTTAAGAATTAAATATTGTTTATTTTATTATAATATTAATTTATTTTAAATATTTTTATCTTAATTAATATATAATAAATAATTTTATTGCAAAAAGAATTAAAAAAAACTATTTTAAATGAAGGTTGTAGCTTCTGCAAAAATACTTCATTTAATTATATATATAAACTAATTTACTGGAATTAGGTAATCGGAACTGAGAATGTTGTTTCTATAAATATCAATTCCAATAATCATTACAAGAGTTGAAACAATGTGGATGAGAATATACCCTCGAAATCAAAGTGATTAAAACACATAAAAATATATCACTTGTATCCGCCAAAAGCAAACAAACAAAAGAGAGATTTTGATCAGACCGTATATAGTATAGTAATTGATTAAAATCATATATATGTCAGGAATTTGAGGTACGATTCGTATCACTAATCAAAGCTAGAATTTTTGGAAGCAATAAAAGAATTCATTTTATATATCTCTCACCCTTTTGTAAGTCATTGACGTAAAAACTTGTATTTATTATTGAAACCCCAAAAGAAAAACACTGTTCGGAATTAATGGTCAGATAGATTCATTATTATTATATATTTTTTTTAATTTCCAAACATTTGTAATCATTTCCTTACCTTGGCTTGGATTAAAAGGGAAATGGTGATATGTTCTTAAATTTAATAACAAGAAACATGCAATAAAATTATTTAAAAGTGAAATAACCGTTAATAAGGTAAGATCGACTGATCGAGTGATCAAACTAATAATGAATTAATTTGTATATATGGTGGGGGTACATCTACTTAATACACTACTACCTCCCACCAAACGTTATAATTACTAGTAAATGCATAATTAATAAAGGGATCAACAAAAATATTTTCAATCAATGCAATTTGATGTATATGCGCTCAAAGTTGTTTTAATATTCATATAGATTATTCCCCAAGAAAACAAAATCACATAGAATATATATGTATGGTATGTATATATATATACCTCACACTACTACAAAATACATTTTATGTAACACTTTTTTAGGATACGCACTTAAATGCAAGCTCTTAAAAATATTTATGGAGTTTTTAGGACTCATTGAAAATCCTGAAAAAACACAATTTATGACTCGCAATGAGTGTCCTAAAAAAATATGCGAGTCCTTATTGAGAATACCTATATTTTAATATTTTGTTTGCAGGAGCACTATAGTAAGCTCATGAGTGATGGAAAATTTGAACATCATGGGTCTAAGGATGTGCTTACTATGACATTAGGCATCTCTGAGAGTAGAGGGCGAGTGAGGGGTATTGGGCTCGGTGTAACGTCTAGCCAATTCTGGAAAACCCCACTATCCAGTAAGAAAAAGGGAAAAGAATTTGAGACTTCCTAAGTTGACGCTCGATTTGCAATGATGGAAGAAAAATACCGTCAACAAGAAGAAATAATGAAACAACAACAGGAAATGATCAAAAGACAAAAGGAAATGAAGCGACAATTTATGGAACAGATGAAAGGACAACATAGTGGCTTTGATGGATCTTCTCATGCGTCAGTGCCAAACTATGGATCACCCATAGATCAGGCGACACCATCTCATCAGGCATCACCGAAATCGCAGGATCAACCTCTAGGACCACCACTCCCACAACCAGAAGAGGCACCTGTGTTTATCCCCACTTCTGGCTCAAATCATGTATAAATTTATCTTTTTAAAATATAAAATTTTGAAATTGTATATTAAGGATTTATACATATCTATATATGTGTTGGATAAAATGATTGAATGCAAATTTGCATTAGGCTCTGTCACCAACATCGTTGGTAGGGGATACATTCTAGTTACTAGTAGCACAAACATCCATGGAGTAAATATAGGAGAAAACTACCGCGGTACAATTGAGTTTGCTGACCAACCTGATGCCATACTTGTTAACCCGATCCCTAACAGTGAGATTTATACAGTCAAACAAACTATTGGGACTTTGATACATTGGCCCAAGTCGCTAGTCATCTTTAATGGAGCGACACAGGTAATTTTTTTAAGACTATTAAATTTTTATTTACTTATTCCATTATTAATTATTTGTTATGGGTTTATTAGGAGGTCGTGAAAAAAACAGGAAAGCAAGTTGGGAAAAAAACTTCTCTACCATTAGCACCACAAACACAAAAGCTAGTTCTAAAACAAGCACCTAAGGCGTCATTGTCACAAGTGGTGCAACAAACATCTCCATTGTCGCCTAAGTTGAGACAAGTATATGAAATTGTCAATGATTGGCCTAAAGATGATTATGTCGTTGAAGTGTCCATTGACTTTGATGTGTTTGGCCATGCTTGTCAATACTTTGCTCTGTTTCAAGATGAAATAATTGAATTTTGTAGAAAAGAGATGATTGGACAATCATGCATTGTCTTCTACATGAGGTATGCTCTATATGAAGTTAATAATATTTATTTTAAGGATTTTCTTTCATCAACCAATTAGTTTTCTTTTAACTTTTCTTTTTAACTAATGATATTTGTTTGTAGGATTTTGTACCAGACACTATTATTAGACGAGGAAAAGAGAGGATCGTTGTTGTTTATGAATCCGAATAAGGTTTCTACTTCTGTGACTCGTGTAGATAGTCGTGCTCAAGCTTTATGTGATAGGATGTTATACTGCACGTCTAAAAAGCATGATTGGATAGTGTTGACGCGGTTTTTTGCCAATAGTGTATTGAAGGAATAATAAGGTTGAATTAGTGCTTAATGATAAACTGAAATATGAAATGAATTCAGAAGAACACAAATCTTTTTACGTGGTTCAGTGGTTAAAATCCACCTAGTCCACGAGTCTATCTTATTGTTGTTTTTCTCTCTATTTTGGCAGATTTTCAGTATTACAGAATAATCATCCTTTCCCCTGTCCAATATTCTCAATATTTTTAGAGAAATTCCTTGGATAGGTTTGGGTAACCGCGTGAGTCAATTACAGATTTACATATTTATTACATTTAATACAAACAATTCCTATTTATATTGGGATATGATTTGATCATAAAATAAATGGTCTTCTAATATCTGGGACATTAAATATGACAGGCTGGTCATAAATAATCACATAAAAGTAGTTGAGTCTTTGGGGATTCGCGAGTACGCAATTTGAATATCATGAGTTCGTGCTTTCACAACCTTCATATTTGTAGCTGAAGTTAAACCCAGGACGACTAACATCACTTGTGCCCAGGTGAAACTGGAATTGCTTACATGGATGATAAACATACGTCATTTCCTTGGTTATTTCGCTGTATATTTTTTTGCCAGCTGTACCCGAGCTGAGTGGGACTCGTGCTGAAATTAGGGTACAACATTTGCCCCCCAAGTCCTTGCTCATGGTTCATGACGTCACCTTCTGACCTACACAGTAGGGACTTTTAGAATTTTTCTGCATTAAACCATTCCTACCCAGTACTCGAGTACTGGACATGTGGGATACCACAATTGGCGTCTGTTCAAGTTTCGAGGCTTATAACAATTGTCTTGTGACCTTTTTGCTGCTGTTTTGTCTTTCTAACCATGGCCTTTGGATATTTTACTAACAAAATCGGATGGCCCAAGTTAATTTATGTCATTGACATATAAATAGGGTAAGGAATTTTCGAGTTTCACCACCTTTCATTTGAAATTTTTTCATAGTTTCTCTCATTTGTATCTCCGAATCCTTCTTCTTTCTTAGACAGAACCCAAAAAACATTCGTTGCACTCAGTTATTTAGGAGCCTTCCAGGAGCTTTCCCCCACAAAATATACCTCTTTTCATCGAAGAACATACTGTAAGTACTCTGTCTTTTGGTTTTTAAGAAATTTTTGTTTTACTAGTCTTCATTTTTTTTTAGCATGCTCATCCGCACTTAACCATAGTCAACATTAGGTTATTTCCCAAATGTTCTTAGCAAATAGGCTTCAACTTAGATTCAAATGAGTAGGCCCTAAAATATCTTTAGTACTACGACATTCATAAAACTGGGTAACACTACAACATTTTTGAGCATATGTTACGGTAAATAAATGGCATATATTCAAAGTGTTATTAATAAAACATGGTTTCACTTATAAAAAAACACGGAATAAAAAAAAAGGCTTAGGCACCAAAATGAAGCGCCAAACTTAATATCACCAAAATAATCAAATGAAATCATCTGAATCCCCATCCTCATCTAATCTGCTAAATCCCTAATCCACAACCTAAACTATTCCCAGCCACTTCCTCTGCCCATCCCGTAAGTCTCTGTCTTCTCCATCCCTTTGAACCGCTGGAGCAGGAACCCAAAAGCAGCTCCTTCTCCCATAAGCGAGTCTTTCCATCTCCCTCAAGATGTTGTTTCTCCTGTTGGAGCAAGAACCCAGGCATCTCACTCAACTGTGAACCCGCACAAACTCGCTCCACGCGTGGGTTCAGTATTTTGGTTTTTCTAAACCCACAAAACCCCAAAAGCATGGAAGCATCTCCTACCTCTCCCAGCCCTTGCTCGTCTAACCATCTATTATCACCGCGGTGTTGCTTCAAAGCATAGAGTTTGCTCGCCGTCGTCGTTTCCTACCTAAAGTAAAGAAGGTATGTTTCTGGGTTTTCTTTACTTAGCAAATATGGAGTTTATTGAACTCGCCAAAAAAATGGATTGCCCGCCCCCACATTGCTACTGTGCTTTGCAAGGAAAGCTTTAAATTTTATTTTATTTTTTCAATTTTTATGTTTCGAATGCAAAATTGAATCCAAGATTCTCTATGAATAATGATTGCAGAATATGTTGCTGCCGGGGTCGACAGACAATAGCAGGACAGATGAGATGGAAGGAATAATAGTGTTGAAGATGTCAGTTGGCTTTGTTCTTTATCTGAGTCTGAGCTTGTTAGTACTTTAGACTTTTGCATATATTTGTGTGTCTATATACATATAGATATTTTTAACTCTTAAAAATTTATCAAACATCAAATTAATATAGTATGAGTTTAATATTGGTTTGCTTTTTATTTCATAATATATTGAATTGCTACTTAAGCATGGTTTGAGTGGTCTGATTCTCATGAGACCTCCCTAGCAATATGGTAGATTATTCTACAATCCAAAAACTATAGGGTTTAGCGGTCCAATGGGACCAGCGCAGCAAGATGTTAAACTATTATAATATTTGTTTAATGTATTATATTCCTTGTTGGTTTGCAATCCAAAGGTCGTAGATTTACAGAGAATTATTTTTCTCATGGGATTTACCTTTAAGATGCTAGAGTATTCTGCTTTTCAAAGATTGTAGGGTTCGATAGATGGACCAGAATACGAAAATCTACATTTCTCTATTTTGAAATGACTTGTTGTCTTGATATTATGCAATGAATAATGCATATTATATATATGCTTATTTTTTGTACTAATTTCATTTAGTGGCTTGAAACATCATGGCAGGATATGATCATTAGCTTGAAAATGCTTGTACTTCAACGTGCAAAATTGTTTGGACAAGACCAAATAACTCAAAAATTTGACCTCAAGATGCTTCGAGCTCTTGGTATGCCTTTGTCTACACTTATAGTTCCATTTTCTTTATGTTACTTGTTCTAATATACATAACTAAGCCTGGTTTTTATATTCTCTTTTGTATTCTTTATATTTACACACACATGTATATATATTTATGAAAATACTAGTTACTTTTTCTTTCTCTTCCCCCGCCCCTCTCATATTCCCCTGTAATTTAATAAATGCTCCAGGGTTTAAACTATTTTCAAAAGCATATGCTTAGTTATTCAATATTTTATGTCTTCTTAGTTTTATAGTCACTACACCAAATACTCCTTTTTATAACATAAAAATATAATATTGATGAAAAAGTATTATGATATACTTTTATATATATATATATATGTGGTAAAAGGAAAAATGGCGGTAATTTATTTGGGAGCCCGCGTATAATAAAAGTTATGTTTTATTTTCCAGCAAATTCCTTTTTTCCTAGCCCGACTATAACTCCCCCATTTTCTTCTTCGACTACAGTGTCTCCAAAGTCAATCCCAATGGTTCGGCTTCAAATCTCCTCTCTCTCTTTCTCTCTCTCTCTCTCTCTCTCTCTTGTCTTTCTTTATCTCTCATTCTCTTCGTTTCCAGTCAGTCCTCCTCTGACCCATCTGCGCCTCTCCCTGCTTCGAAATCTGCCATTGACGCAATACCCACCATTAGAATCGACCAGTCCCTTCTGAACTATGACCCTTTTATGCTCTGCACCGTCAGCAAGGACCAGTTTGAGCTTGGCATTGAGGCCAAGCAACTTCCTTGTAAGCATCTCTACCATCCCTAGGAGGCACGATCTTCTGTTTTTCGCTGGGAATTGTGGTAGTGCCGGCGTTCAGGGCTCATTCTCTCCCAACAAGATTACGGAGGTGGGGACAGAGACAGAGATGGGAGCGGTCTCCAGTTGTCTAGTTGTGGGTAGAGCTCGTATAAATGGTGAAGATGGAGGGTTGAGTTTAAGTCGCGGGGTCATTGAGGAGGGCGATGTTGCCATTTTTGAAAATTTGAGGTCTGTACAATTTCTTTAGCTACTTGAAATTGGGTTTTGGAATCTTGATTGGTGTCTCAGTTAGGATTATTGAAGAAAAGGGTAAATTAGATCATGGAAAAGTCTTCAAGAAGGACTTTTATAAGACTCAATAAATGGAAGTTTACTTCGTTTTGTAGGAATTTAGGGTCTATTACTTCTCACTGATGATCTCGTAGAGGGATCCGAGCCCCCTCTTCTTTTTTCTTGAAATTTTGGTAAAATATGAATCTCTCTATTTAATTTCGGATGTAGTATACCTATATGATTCTATAGATATGATTTTTTTCATTAAAGGCATAAATCTTTTACGATATTGAGTTTGTCTCCTTTATTTGGTTTGAGAATTTACAAAGGCCTACTGTAAATGTTTTTTTTTGGTTTTGGAGTCGCTAAATTTCTTGAGTAAAAAATGGCAGATGTAGTATTTATTTTTAATCTCTAAAGTTGTGTTGTAAAAAATGGCTATTGTACAGGTTCGAGTTTTGATTTGCTCAGACCACAAGACATTGGGACCTTCTCTATTTTGCTCATGGTGGTGGACTAGACTAAAATTGTTATCTCTTCTCTTGGTCAAGTGAGGTGAGTTCAGTCAAAATTATTTATAAATTCTATATTATATCTTGATTACTTTCCATTTTGATCAAATGTAATTGGGTATATCTTAGTTTCTTTTTAATTATTTGGTTTTCAATCCTTCTAAATCATTCTAACAATCATCATTTATGCTTTAAGATTAGACAATGTTTTTGTTGAATTCAATATTTTCTTCATTCGTTGATTTTTTTTAACAGCTAATTTATTGACTGAAGTTGCAATATGATTCCTTTTATATTGAACGGTGGTCCATTCTGTTTCAGAAAAATGTTTATTCTTTGTTTGTTGTTTCCTTTCATCTTCTACTTAAATTTACTCTTTGAACTTGGAGATAGAGGAGAAAATCAACAGTAAGAATCTTATTAATTGCTTTTTTGACACCTTATTTTAAGACATCAGAAATTTTATTAAACAGTGAGACTAATGTAGCTAAATGTTGTCAGTCATTAAATTTTCATGAAGTTTAATTTTAATTTTCCTTTAGATGAAGACAACCCTTGATGTGGTAGCAGGTTCTGTAACGTCCTACATTTTTGGGTACCTTTAAACGACTCGGGTCGGGATTTTTCCTCCGGGTTAAGAATATTATTTTAAATAATATTATATTTTGTTTGTAAGTATTCCATGAGTTATTGCTAGCCAAAATATGAATTTTGTGATTTTAGAAGTCAAGATAAGACTTTTGGTCCTAGACCGACACAAAAACCCTGATCGGGTAAAAATCTCGGAAAATAAAACGAAAAATCATGGAAATTATATTTTGGGCATAAAATACATTCATAAAAGTTAAAGTTTGGTAAAAAATAATAAACCTAAAAGAAAATGGAAATTTTAAGGCATTTTGTGCTAAATGCCTAATTTTGCCGAAATGGGAAATTTTATTCCATGAATGGACCTTAGGTTAAATTTTATTATGTGATTAATTAAATTAAATGTGAGAGACATTTAATTTAATTAATTAATGTTAAGTTTGGTAATTAAAACTTAATAAGAGTGAAAAAGGTGTCAAAAGTCAATTTGGACTTTTCTTCTTATGAAACATTTATTAACCCTTTAAAAAAAAAAAAAAAAAAATGAAATGATCATATATGGCAAAGGGTGGCCGGCCATGTGGTCTTTTAGAGTTGTGTGAACCCACTTTTATAAGATTTAAATCCCATTTAATTAAAGGTTAGGGATAAAAGCAAGTGGGTAAAACACTTGAGTGTTTTTAGGGTAAATTAGATAGTATATAACTCTTCCATCCCTCCCCAACCGACCACACCACTCTCTCACATTCAATCATCTGATTTTTGAAGACCTCTCAAAGTGTTCTCTCCATTTTTCAAGCCCAAGAACACCAAGGAAACTTTGAGGCTAAGTCTTGGTCTAGGAAGTATTTTCCCTAAGGTAAACTTTCACTAATCTAGGTTTTTGTAAAGTTTTAAGCATAGAGTTTCAAATAGCTAATTGACTATGTTGTTGGGGGAAGTTTGTTAGGGTTTTTGAAAGGTTTTGAAGGAGTCAAAGCTTATAGGAATGTCCAAACCTTAAGCAAGAACACCAAAGAGGTAAAAAGTTTACTTTTGATGAGTTTGTTGTAGGGTTTTTAGTTTTAAGCATTTTTTTGTATATCTAATGCTTAGAGTTTCTTGTTGATGATGTAATACGATTATGGTAGTTGTTTAATAATTTTTATGATGCATGTGTATTGATTTTTGAAAATGGGAACCAAAACCCCCAAGGGTTTTGTAGGATACCCTAAAACAAAACATGTTTTAAGCTGTGACTTCCAAGGGGTCAAGCAGCCACTGTATATTGTTTTTGTAAAATTAAATTGTACTGTTATGTTGTTGAGATTGAGTACATAAAATTGAGCTTTTGAAACACTAAAAAATGTTTAGAAATGAGTAAGTTATGCTATTTCAAAGTTTAGGTAAAAAACTGTTTTTTCGTATTCTCATTTTCGGAACCAAGTTTGGACAGCCACTGTATAGGGCAAATGAACCCAGTTTTTTCTAAACTTTTGTGGACACATTTCTGGCATAACCTATTAGTCCACTGTAAAATTTGGTAAGAAAATATTAAACGGTTTGAAAGTTATTAGCTGTCAAAGTTTAGAAAAAATAAGGACTTGAAAATAAGGTAATTTTTACCTCATTGTTGGAAAATGATTTCACCAATCAAAAATGCTCATTTTGACCTAAGATTTTACAAAGACCTAAATGGCATAACAAAAATGGAATTGGGAAATTTTGGTAACAATTGGGTAAGTAAATTTCAAGATATGAACTAACGAAGTATGTAGTTAAAAATGTGAAAAATAGGTTTTTCACACTTAGTGTAAAAATGATATTTTGGAACATAAGGTAAAAAGTAAAATTTTGTTTATTTCAAGATATAAAATGGTAAGTCTTGAAATCATATTTTCACTAAAATTTACCCTTTGAGTTTAAATGAATTATTTTTATTAAAGAGTTTTTATTCTTTCTAAAAATAAGAGATTTAATTTATTAATAGTTAATAAATTAAAAGAGGGTTTAAAACCCTATATTTTGAGAAAATAATTAAATGAATGATTTTTCTAGTAAGTAAAATTGATTAATTTCTTTTAGAAAATTAATTAGTCAAGATGAGAAATTTATAACGGTTTTCCTAATTAAGACAAATTAGGCAATTTTCTTAAAACGGTTTTTAGATATTAAAACCTTAAGAAAAATAAAAGGAAAATTTAAAGAGTTTATTTTCTTTAAAAATAATTAAGGAATTTATTTGTATTTTCTGGATATAATACCGGCTAAAATCTTACATATTTTAACCGACTAGTCGAAAGTGCGGGTTAATAGCGATACCTTGAAAGAATAAGATTTTTAGCGGATTGTGGGAAATACCATTTTGATACCCGAGCCTAGGTATCGAGACCTTAGGATAGGTCTCCCCGAGACTTAGGGTTTAGTCTCGAATATTTTGTATAACTTTCCTTAATAGGTTTAAAACCAAATAAGGATTGTAAATCCTTACAAATGACTTTTATTAAAATGACCAAACCGCCCAAAATAATAATAATGAATTATGAGTGCCATAATTAATCCGAGTATACTGTATGGATAACTACAGTATTGGCTAAGCGTAACTGGACTGAACGTTGGAGGGTGAAAACTTGCTGAGCGCTAAGGACTCAAAGTAAGTCAACTTATATTGTATGGCTGCAACATGAAATGATTATTGTCTTGTATGTTAGTATAGGGATTTTCTGAGTGTAGGAATATAATTGTTGATAAGATATAGTTGTGATATAATATATCTGCTTGCTCTGGGATTTTCTGAGTGCAGGGATATAATTGTTGATAAGATATAGTTGTGATATAATATATCTGCTTGTTCTGGGATTTTTCTGAGTGCAGGATTTTTATCTAGTTACGAATTAATTTATCATTGGTTATCAGGCATGACCATAAGTTTTCCAGGACGCTTTAGCATTCTTGAAATTGATTGTGTAGGGTCCGGATGGGTCCGGATGGGTCCGGATCCCTATTTCTCTATCTGCTTTGTTTGGAAGTTGATCTTACTAAGCGTTTTCGCTTACCTAGTTGTTTCATGTTGTAGGTAAGAACAAGGGCAAGGCAGAGAAGTGAGTGCTGGAGTCTTCCTTGCAAATGTACATGTGGACCGACCTTTTGGGAAGCCCTTTTATTTTTGGAAATATTGTGTAATTTTCCTAAACTAGGCTCACTCTAATCTTTATAAAACATGTTTGTAACTAAATGTTAAGTATGGCCATACGACTTTTTAAAAAGTTTTTTTTTTCTATGGGTTTTTGAGACATTTTGTTAAATGAAAACATTTATATTTCCGCATTATCGAGTCTTGAAAATCCGGGTCGTTACAGGTTCAATCAGGTAAAATTTCTTGGAGAGGATATAGTGATTGTGGCGTAAATTTCTTACTTCAACAAAATGAACGTTTGATTTGTTTTAAGCGTTTGTTAATATTTTTATGTAGTTTTTTTTTCCTTTGAAAATTTTCTCAAACAGGGCTTACCAGACTCCAATTTGGAAAGCTAAGCGAGGAGCATTTAAGGATACTCTAGCTGATGATTTACTTGCAGTTGTTTTAAAGGTAAATTGTTGGAAATGTGCCCTGAAAGCATATGTAGTAGACATTGTTTTAATGAAATAAATAAATAAATTGAATTTGTTATGCATATATTTTATGGACTATATTATTCTATGATAATATTATGTAAATATCAGGAAAATTCCTAAGTTCATATATGTGATCTCAAACACGTATTTGTATGGGAGGATTGTGTTGGAGATAAATGAACTTGAATAGTTCGCAGTAAAATAAAGTTATGGAATCTTTAGATTAATTACTGCAAGTACGGTCCACTAGTATTATGAATACATGTGATCTAGATCCGGATCACTAGTGTGGTAGGACACTTTAGTGGAGGTGCTTTATATATTAGAGAATATATAGAACTGGACCAAATATGTTTGTTAATACTTAGTTAAATACCGTTTTGAAGTATTAATTAAATATATCAACTGATGATCATATACAAATAGATCTTAATCCTGAAGTTACTATGAACTCCTGTATATATTATATGAGTTTTTGGATTCAATTGTCAGGGTCTGTCAGAATGATCAGGCTAGAAACTTTTGTTTTGGGAACTCATTAATATAGATGGCTGGGGACATAGTATACAGATATGGAATCTATACCTTCTCGCAAGAGATTGAATGATGGTTCTCTTAAGGGTTGACTTTTGGCACTGAAGGGTTATTGAGCTCAAATTCATAATTTAGTTATGAATTAACCTTCACTAGTAGAGTCAATGGTACTTAAGGAAACAAGAGATAATTAAAATGGTAAAACGGTAATTTTATTCCCGATTAATTATGAACCATTATTAGAGGGTCAAGTTGTATGCAATGATTATATCAATGGATGCTTTATGATTATAAAGTACTCAGTAAATGAAATGTCTATAATTACAAGAGTGCAGTCTCATATTTATAGTGGAATAATCATGAGATTAATAAATTAAGATTATTTAATTAAAGAGTTTAATTAATAATCTCAAATTTATTGGAGCTTGGAATTATAGGTCCATAGGTCCCCATGGCGGCTCTATCAACACTGTTCAAGGTAAGAGTTGATATGAAGGGAAAATAGTCTAAAGACATATTTAAGAAGAAACTTGTTCTTCAGGCCAAATATGCAATTATATGATAATAGTGATTAATTAATTAATTACAAATTAGTTGTAGTTAACAAAATTAATTAATATTTAATTATTGTATAATTTTCGAAATTATATTAAATAATTAAATTAATTTCAAAATTTAATTAAATAATTAATTTATTATAATTTCAAAAATTATAATTAATTAATTATTTATTTTCGAATTTTTGGATTTAATTAATTTGGTAGAGTTAATTAAATATCTTTATTTGAGTGGGAGAAAATAATCTGATAAGTTCAAATTGGATTTGAATTTAAAAGATTAATATTTATTCAAATAATTAATTATATTTGATAATTAATTAAAAAGATAATTAATTTGAATTCAAATTTGAATTAGTTACCAGGTTGTTAAATCTTATCTAACAAAGTAATTTGAATAAATAATTAAATAAAACTTGAAAAACCAATATCCCTAGAAATTAGGAAGCTACACGTTCACACACAGTCCATGGATTGTGTGTGGCGTGTAGGGCCAGCTTTTTTCAGGGATGAGATTTTCAATTTTATTTATTTAATTAATTAATTAATGGATAATTCAAAAATTGGTTTTTGGATTTTTTCATTAATAGAATAATTAATTAATTAAAAAGTAAATTGTAAAATGGTTACAGATTTTTTTTTAAATTTTGAATATTTTCTTTTAAGTATGACTAATCAGAAAATTATTCAGATAAGAGAAGGTAAGACAACTCTGAACATTCGCTCTATAAAAAAATACAACGATAGTTTTCTCTCCCTGAAAATAAAGAACCAATTCTCAGGCCCTATTCTCTTGATCTCATGAGTTGAGTACATCAAGTAGAATCACAAATAAACTATCCTTCATTCTCTAAGTGCCCACACATTTCTTGAGGTGTAGAGAACGCTTTGGAAGATCTTGGTGTGAGTACGTGGGAGCGACTTGGATAGGAAGATCGTTCTAAATACGAAAAGATAGCAAGGACACTTGATAGGCTTCAAGAGGTATGATTTCTATTATTATCTTGCTTATGATTAATTTATGTATATTAATGGATCCGCATATTTAAAGGTAGTTTAAATATGTTACAAAATTTTTTGTTGTACACTGGGCCAACCATACCACCTTTCCGCTGCGTATTAGGAAACTCGTTCCTAACATAAACAACCCATTGATTTTGGCTTGTAATACTATTACTGTATATGATTTTTTTCTGATTTGGCTTATATACACATGATTATTGATTTTTTTTTCTTTCTTATATGTGATTAATATACAATTTAGGCCATGATAGAGAAAACAAATCTGGACCCAAGTGAAGTTGGGGATATAGTTGTTGGTACTGTTTTGCCACCTGGTTCACAAAGAGCAATAGAGTGCAGAATGGCAGCAATCTATGCTAGTTTTCCTGGTAAGTTTTCACTTTTATTTTTTCAGCTGCACCTTTTATGAGTTTTTTCCAATGGTATATAGTTTATGAGTCTACTTTAATATCAGATGGCAATGCATGTCAAGATTTTAAAAAGATGATTTTTATTTTTAATACGAGTTTAGCAGAAAAGATATAAATAATATTGTCTTTAGTGTATGCTATGGAATTTGATTTATCTTCATTTATGAAAGGTGCTCTCACAATCAAGTAAAATTTAGCTGAAATAGTTCTTTTTTTTTTTAAACAAAACAACTTGTATGAACAAAAGAATATATAATACAAGTGAGTGGAGAAAACAACCACAGGAAACTCAAGAAAAACAAAATCTAAGAAAAAATAAAAAGGTAGCTTAACTACCACAACAACGATATACAAAATAGAACATTACAATAAAAAATTCTCTCTCTCAACCAATCTGTGAATCAAGTCTTTGAAGTCCTTATTTGAGTGGACCCAAAGAGCACCACTCATTAAAAATTTATCCCAAATTTCTCCACCCTGTTTTCCATTTCCTCAAAGATTTTCTTATTCTTCTCTAGTCAAATAACCCAACAGATAGCTATTACTATAATCTACCAAAGAGTCTTCTTTGCCTTTGAGCTGCTCACCTGAAACAAAAAGCACCTAGACAGTTTGCTGGAACACACCAGACCATTTTAAATTCTTCCAAATTCTTGTACCAAACTTGGATTGAGACCGGGCAGTGGAAGAACAAGCCATCTGCATTTTCAGAATTCTTCTTACACAAAACACACCAATCTTTGACTGAACACCATAACTACAAACCAGATATGATTACCGCGTTGGCTTTACAGTCTTTTCATGTACCGTTATATGCGATAGATGATGAATATGATGATAATTGCTCTAGAAAAGTTTCCCTTTCTTGTTTTGATCTGTGAAGGAGGCATGTTGCTTTTTTGACATTCATTTTGCATTAAAAAAAAGCATTACAGAAGTTTTTATGATCTGTTGTTGGCTGTGGCTTTTTTGCTGTTGTGGATATACTTGGGTCTCCATTGCCCCTGTTTTTTTATGCACTACCATTCTAACTTTGGCCCTTTTAACTTTCAAGTGTCTCATTTTACCATTCTAATCATGTTTTGGCCCCTTATTTTATTGTTGACAAAAAAAATTAGGTCTGGGTAGTAAAACCATACATTTGAAGGTCTTGAGGCCAAAATGAGATTCTAATTCTACAGTTTGAGGGCAAATAAATACTCTCTTTAAAAAAATGTAAAGTGAAGGAGATAAATAGTGTAATTGAAAGATGATGGCAAATGTTGAATTGGTAAATTATAGTGGAATTAGTGAAAGAAGAATTAGAGTGGTAGAAGAGAATGAAGAGAGGAAATCTGAATAATTTGTACTGTATATATTTACACGCACTACAAATTTATATTCTCTTACAGGTCTTGAGAATAAAATTAATAACTTAAGATTATTTTTTATGAGAGAAAATGAGTGTTGGAAAGATAAATAGAGATTGAATGTGTAAATCACATGCTAGAACAGTTACATTTTATATATATAAATTTAGGATGTAACTCTATATTGACCTCTCTCTAGCTAGTAGTTAAGGTCACCAAGAGCATCATAGTTATGTCATTTGCTTTTGACTAAAAAAATTTGTGTATAAAGATATCGTTATACTTTTCCACCAGCACGTTTCTTATGAGAAGATTTACTGATGCAATTGTTTCAATAAGGCATTTAATTGCTTGAATG
Source organism: Humulus lupulus (assembly GCF_963169125.1). Classification (NCBI taxonomy): domain Eukaryota; kingdom Viridiplantae; phylum Streptophyta; class Magnoliopsida; order Rosales; family Cannabaceae; genus Humulus; species Humulus lupulus. Next base: position 80,429,646 of record NC_084796.1, read on the forward strand.
CTACAAACCCCAGAATTTCACGGTGTTAAAATGTTTTGTGGGCCTCTTGGCATATACTTAAATTGTTTGCTTGCCCGAAACCTTGCTTCTGATTATGATGACTTTTACATTGTTTTTTTTTTTGGTCAGTTTCCCTTCATATGTTTCTGCAGCAGCTGTTAAGGAAAATTTATTTGATGTGGCTTTAAATACAAATATTCTTGATACTGGCTCTAATGGTCCCTTGAGGTAAGGCCTTTAGTTTGATTTTCCAAGTTTAATATAGTTCTACACATCAGAGGCTTTTTTTTTGTTTTGGTATCGTTATCACTGTTTTGGTATGCATTTTCTTGGAATCGTTATCACTGTTTTGGTATGCATTTTCTTGTTTTTTTCTTCATTATTTTGTATTTTTGGTAACTGTAAGGGTTTTTTATTTTTTACATTTTCCCTACATCAACATTTTAGGAAAAGAAAATCTCTAATTCACCATTGAAGATCTGCCCCTACTTGCTTCTCTTCTGGTCATCTTGAGTGTCTTTAGTCATCTCTAAAGTCTTTGGTCAACTATGTCTCATAGTCTACTCTATTGGAAGGGTAAGTTCTCCATTCTTTTTCTCCTCTGCTATACTTTAATGCCCTAAATGTTGATATTTTTGTATTGTGCGAATGAGGTTCACCATTATTTTCAGTTTACTTTTGGTAACAGTGCTAGCTAAATTATTTTTATTTTTCTTCTGAAATTATTTTTTGAGACAATGTTTCACACTACAGATTGAAAATAAAAACTGAAAGCTTTTGTGATAGTTTACCATATATAGATTTATGATCTATTAGTTTAAGTTTTCGAGTCTTTGTCTCTTGTGAGATGTGATTTGCTACTAATTGCTTGTTTTTTCTCTGTTGGGTGTCATATAGCTAGTTATATATCTCTTCATTCATTGCACAAAAGCTCCTCTTATTTAGCTTATGATAAAACTCTATATGCAGGTTCTTAAAAGCTTGAGAGATTGGTCAACCTGTGTTGTGTTCTTATGGTAATTATACTATTTGCTTTTTAAGTATTATTTTTTATTTGGACATTGCACTTTATATCAATTGTTGGCTTCCAGTTAGTAAGCACACATAATTAACTATGTATATCTTTCATAATATAAAATTGTATGTTATTGACTCAGCTCCCATATTTGCCTCATTCCATTGGACTCATGTGTATTCATTTTATTGAAATAACACTATAGAGTTAATTAATATTATATAATTAGGTTAAAAGTTAGAAGACACAAGATATTTATTTATCTATACAAAATGTTTTTGGAATATTTAATATCATAGGATAGTGTTTTGAAACTTCCTTTTTTTCAAGGTTATTCATACAGTGTGTTGATTTGTTTTATTATGATGGCATTAATTATTATAGGGTCTTATGCTTTCCTATATGTTTTTCTTGTCTTTTGCAAAGCAGTGTATAAATGTTATTTTTTTTATCTAGCCTTATTTCGTGCTCGCCTTGTGATGCTTTTATTATTGGTAGGTGTTATCTTTCTTTTTATTAATAAATTCTTTGTTCTTTCTCTTTCTGTGTTTCTTCAGATTTTTGTAAGTGGATTAAGCTATAATGACTACTGTAATGCATGTTGGTGAATTGGATTGCTTACTTATTTATAGTAGTGTTTGAAACTAATTTGTTTGATGTGATCTGAACTAGTAACTGAAGTTGTTTCATGAGTTTCAAAAGCTTGATTCATGAATTGGATTGCTTACTTCTTCATGCAGAAAATGGGATCAATGGCAGATGAATTGGATCCATGTTGAACAATCAGTAAGTTGCTTAAAATTTCTGCTGAGTTGTTTATGTCAAGCATAAGTAGAGAAGCGAGTATCAGGTTACTACTTGGGTATATTGTTAAATGAATCCTTTGATTACAGTTTTTAAAAAGATGATGCTTTTTCTTGCCCTTCTTTATTATTGAAATTAATTCTCCTGCTCATGTATGTTGTTCGGTGTGATTATATGCTGAATATCATTCTTTGTATTTTCTCCTGTGTGAATTGATTTTGTTATTAATTTTTTAAATTCTGTATAAGTGTAACTTAAATAAGTATGTGAATATTTCAGCATGATCTAGAATATGATATTTTAGTCATAAATTTACGAATTTGATATTGTTGTTATAAAGTTACTTAGTAGACTTTGTCTGTTTTCAGTTGGTGAACACAGGAAAGGAAAGGGAAAAAGTCAGCCTTCTTTTTACATGGGCGGTAAGCATCTCTTTTCCTAACATAATTGTGTATAATTACTCCTAGATGTTGAAATTCTCGATTTCAGGTATTGACTTGCATGAAACTTATAAAAAAATTTCTTCATTTTGTTTGAGACAACTGTGACAAAGTTCAGAGTGGGGTTTTCCTGATTATCACATATATGGCTGTCATGAAACATCTAATATCTAACAATATTTGAACTAAATGTATGCTCTGGTGTATTGAGCAAAACTCATATTGCAGTTCTGAGAGAAAAATATGGTTCTTTTGTTATTTCATTGTTGCTATTAGATGGCTGTCTTCACTTGTCCCTAACTGACAAAATAGTATTTTTTTATTACTCTCTTTTTCAAAGGCAAAAAATGTCCAGTTAACAATAATTTCCGCAGCTGGTGTTATGGTGCTCTAAATTTGATTATTGTACCCTTCCTAAGACTATTTCATGGTTTGGAAAACTATCTATGGCTCTGAGGTTTTTTTTCTTAAAAAAATAGATGTTAAAGGAGATAGCTTCTGACTAGACTATCTCTAGAAAAAGGTTGAGATATGACTTTACTTGGCCATTCAGGCCTTTTTTGCCAAGGAGTTATGATTTCTGTTTTCCATGGTTGGACTATGTGCTCTTTCTTCTGCATTGCTCATATTTTGATGCTTCTCTGAATTTTCATAATGTGTTTTCTAACCAGGAAGGCAATGTTGCCAACCAGAGAGAACATCTAATTATTCTCCTTGCCAATATTCACATTCAGAAAGCTAATAAGCAGCCTGTCTTGAAGGTATTCTGATTGTTAATTAAGGTTGTAAAGCTTTGGCTTTAGCTAATCCTCTTATATAAATTTGACATTATGATATTTTCCATCACAGTTAGAAGATGTTGTTGTGGATTAGTTAATGAGGAAGTTCTTCAAAAATTATACAAACTGGTGCAAATTCTTGCCAAGAAAAAGAAACATTTGGTAAAATACATTTCCATTGGTCTCGTGATTTTGTTATCCTTTATAGTGTACTCTTATTTATGCTACATTAGAAAGAATTTTTTTTTTTGTGTTTGTGTGGGTTTTTGGATTTTTCATTAACTTTGTTGTATAATTATTTATTTTACAACAATTTTATAGTCTAATTATTGATTATGAGCTCTCTTTTTGTTGTTTGGTTTGATAGTACGGATACTTTACAAGGATGATTGGCCTAGCTGCTGATTATTGTCCATGATTCATTCTATAATTAAGATAGAAAGTATGCTTTTTAGATTGGAAAATTACAAGAGATGAACATCCATACTCTAATTTTAGTCTAATAAGAGATGTGTTATATGTTATTTTCATTATAAATTCTATCTTATGTTGTTTATCCTTGTACAATGCAGATGCTAAAGAAGCTAAGCAAACAATTACATGGCGAGGATTGGAATTGGAACAACTTAAACACATTATGTTGGGCAATAGGGTCTATATTTGGTTCGAAGATAGAATAATAGGTACATTTTTTAGCTTACCTTATAAATGTTATTTCTACTCATTTTTTGTTTGTTATCAATGTTTATACTTTCTTAATCAACTATAAATAGTAACATGTCTTGTAAAATTGAATATGCAGTATAGAAAAGGTGGAAAGGATTTGGACTAAAAGCTTCTACAGCAATACCTACTAGAAACTCTCCATCCACTACTATTGCTAGAAGATCTCTATCCAAAATGAGACAGTGGGAAGTTTATGCAAGGTTTGAATGAATGCCTCAATAGCGAATGACTCAGTAGATTTGTGTTGTTTATTATGTGTGTGATATATTGTTTTTTTTCTTCATTATTTATATATTTCCGTAAATTTATTTGTAAGACATGATGTTTATTAATGAAATCAAAGCAATTAAGTCTTGGGTGTAGGCTATATGCAATTAAATTCAAGTTAAATTTATGTCTCATGTCATATATAGGCTATTCCATATACTCTGTAGTTTCATTGAGTGAGGTATTTGCTCTTCAAGTTTGTTGATTTTGTTTACTTTTGAAACCTGCATCTTGCTTTCCATTTCCAAAATCAAGATATTCATCACATTCAATTAATGCCAATGTTTCTGTAACTTTCATGGTTTTCATCACTTTGTTTTTAGGCTTTATGTGTATTGAGCTCCACTAAATACCATTCCAGATAATGATGTAGCAGAGTTCCAAAGAAAACCCCTGTTTTTGGTGGAAAAACTGGAGTTTATTCACAAGTTGATTGCCCAATTTGCACAAGCTTGTGTACCCCATTTCATCAGGTTTGTTGACAATTTGTAGTTTTGGCTCACAATGCTTAAATCTTGTTTATATTTCTTTTACTAGTGATCTGAATAGAGATAGTTATTTTATCAGTTTATTGGAATTTAATAAAGCACTAATACAAATTAGGAAGCTTTTCTTGGTTGCAGAATACTTAAGCACAACCACCATGAGAGCTTGGACAGATGAGAGTCGTATAAGTTCAGAATGGGAACCCAGGTTACCAAGAATATATACAGAAAATTCAGATTGTATTTTACTGTTCAGAACATATATATTTCACATGGAAAAAGTAAACTATTTCTTACTTTTAAACTTGGGAGTGGTACAAAACTACACACATATGTTTAGACTAAGATGTCTGAGTATTAATGAGAGCATTTTCGTTTTTTTCAAATGTCAAAATTCCTTTATACCTTACTGGTAGAGAAGTTGTTCTTGGTCATTAAAATTTACTAAACATTCTATATATATATATATTTTCCTATTTACTTAATGATGAAACTTGTGTATTCAGATATTTTCCTATTTAGATATTATCTTGCAGATCCTTATCATGTTAGCATTCAGATATTGTGTTCTCCTCCTATCTGCATTTATGTAACTGAAGAATTTTATATGGTTATGCCTAAAACTATCCTTCTAGTTTGCTTACGCAACATTCTGGGGACAAACTAAAATTTTGTTTCTAATTCATACCTTTTTTCCTTTTTCATGAGAAAATATCTCTTATTCACACTGACCATTGTCTGCTGTAACTCTATATTTTGTTGTAATCTTTATCATCTATAATGGATTTGCTCGAGCTGATGAACTAGACGTAGAGTGACACATTGTGGTTTGAAACAATATAATTCCAAGTGTGACTTTCTTATTTTTCTGCTAGTTTTTACCTGGTGTTTGCAAGCTTATTCATCTGTTGCTCGCTGGTATGTTTGCCAAGTGTTTGTGTATTGGTTCTGGTTCAGTTTTCTCACCACAATCACTTGAGTAGACAACGAGGGACTGCTTTTGAGACACCATAATCATAAAATCTTGGAACTCTGTTTTTTCATTCATTTACACTTGTCAATATGGTAACATGTAAACTACCCTTTTTTTTCCAAATTTTCTATGGAACTCTCACTAGAATGTACCCATGGTAGGTCAATATAATGTAATGACCCAACTACTCTAGACTTTGGACCATTAATGAAAACTACACATAGACCCTAATCCTTAATAGAACTTACAATTGAAAAGATCATAACTTTATTAAAAACTTGTAAAAATAAAGGTTAAACTTACATAAAATTTAAGTTAGGATATGGGATCCCATTGTTTTAAAATCAAAACATAACATAACTGTAATTAAAAGAGATTACAAAATAAGTGCGGAAAAATACACATAAAAACATAAGTAAAGACTTCATCCCCGAATTGAAACTCTCGGCTCTTTGAATCCATTCCGCCTCAATACACATTCCCCAAGCTTCCAAGAACCTTTCCCGCCACTAAAGCTATTTTCCTGCACATATAAATATAAAAGGAGTGAGCCTAATGCCCAACAAGGAAAATCTAAGACATAAACCATATACATAAATTTCATAAAGAAACATAAAACATATCATAACACTTATGTCACATACATACTATAATGGCCATTATTACTTGGGGTCCTATAAACTAAACAAGTCATATGCCCATTAGATTAATGGGGCTTGCTAGCTAAGCAAGTCATATGCCCATAATCTATTTGGGGCTTGTTAGTTGTATAGGTCATATGCCCAAGTCTACAAACATACTTAACATAGCATATTACATAACATAAAATCATAAGATAACATATAAAGTCATATAACACATAAATCCTATCCTATTTTCCTTACCAAAATTACCGGGATATGAGAACAGATTTTGGGACTTTGGAACACTCCAAAAGCTTATGTGCAAGTTCTTAGATTTCCTATTCAAGAATAAAGAGTAAGGTTAGAATGCTGAGTAGAAGACTATGAGAACTTAAAGAAAATAATACCAATTGAACTAGAGTTTGGAAATACCTTGAAGACTTATATGCCCAATCTAAACCTTGAAGCGAAATGTGAATAAACCTTACTTCCCCAAGTGTTTGGTAAGCTTATAGTGATCAAGCTTATGATCCCCAACCCAAGTGTTTACACTCTCACAATAACCTAGCAACTTGCAGCCTCTGAACTTAGCTTGAAGAATGAATAAATGGTTGGGCACTAGGTTCTATTTATAGAGTTTAGGAATGAAAAGATCTTTATTTAACTTGAATAAAAATAATGGCTTTTTAAGTGAAAAACATTTGAATTATCGTTCAGCAGAGGCTGAAGACTCGTTCAGAAAGATGCTAGACTTATAAAGAGGTTAAGGAATTGAATGAGAACATTTTTTAAAACTTTCAAAAATTCACTGAAGGAGGCGATATGTCGCACCCTATAGGTGATATATCGCCTGGGCCCGTATGCCCGAGGCAATCGTGCGACGTTTTTTTTTTTTTTTTTTTTCTGTGCTGCGATATATCGCCCCCTATAGCTGCGATATATCGGCATACGCTGAATATTTAAACACAAAATTAAATAGTTTTAGCTTAATTTGAATTGATTAAACAGCCTTGACTAAGCCCTCTAACGTTTTCAAAGCTGCTGACTGACCCTAGGATATTCAAATTTTAACCTTAATAAATTTATTCCTCAAAAATACTTAATTATCATTAAACATACGCATGACATGTGCTATTATCTTATTGGGACTTATCTAAACATTATAATATAATAAATATTACCCTCAATATCAGTCATATTAATCAAACCTTAGGTTAAAATTAATATTCTTAAACTATAGGTTAAACTTAGAAAATCTACAAGTGTTACTACGAGTGTCCAAATAAATCCCGGTCTGAACCAAAAATCCACAGTCATAAAGATAATACTATTATTACTATTATACTACTATCTAACTTAGCTAAGTAAATTTCTTGGACTCTACAATTCTCCCCTACTAAAAAGAATTTCGTCCTCGAAATTTACTTACCAAATAACTCCGGATACCCGCCTTGCATGTCCTCCTCCAACTCCCACGTTGCCTCTCGTTCAGAACTGTTACTCCATAGGACTTTGACTATAGGAAAGCTTTTGGACCGTAACTGCTTCACCCCCTATCCAGGATGCTAATCGGTCGTTCCTCGTAACTTAAGTCTTTCTGGAGTGCTATCATATCATACTTGAGGACGTGAGATGGGTCTGACACATACATGCGTAGCATCGAGATGTGGAACACGTTGTGACTATCTACTGGTGCTGGCAGTAGGGCTAGTCTATACGCAACTGCTCCCACTTTGTCCAATATCTCAAAAGGACCTATGAATCGGGGACTAAGCTTGTCTTTCTTCCCAAACTGCTTTACACCTTTCGTAGGAGATATCTTCAAGAAGACTTGATCTCCAACTTGGAATTCCACATCGCGTCTCTTGGCATCCGCATAGCTTTTCTGACGGCTTTGAGCAGCAAGCATACGCTGTCTAATAAGCGCTACTGCTTCTTGAGCTTGTCTAACAGCTTCGGGACCTAGAAGCTGCCTTTTTCCTACCTCGTCCCAGTGCAACGGTGATCGGCACCTTCTTCCATATAGCAACTCATAAGGTGCCATCCTGATTGTTGACTTGTAGCTGTTGTTGTATGAGAACTCGATTAGCGGCAAGTACTTATTCCATGATCCTCCGAAATCAAGTACACAGGCGCGTAGCATATCCTCTAAAATATGAATCGTACGCTCGTACTGCCCGTCTGTCTGAGGATGAAATGTTGTAGTAAGACTTAACTTAGTACCCATAGCTTGCTGTAAACTTCCCCAAAATCTCGATGTAAACACTGATCCTCTATCCGACACTATCGTCTTGGGGATTCCATTCAACCGTACTATCTCTTGGATATAAATGTCTGCATATTGGTCTGCTGTGTATGAAGTCTTAACAGGAAGGAAATAAGCCGACTTGGTTAGTCTATTTATTACTACCCAAGTGGAATCATGCTGCTTATTCGTCCTTGGAAAACCTGTCACGAAGTCCATAGCTATATTGCCCCACTTCCATTCTGGTACGCTAAGCGGTTGCAATAAGCCCGCAGGCCACTGATGCTCTGCTTTCACTTACTGGCATATAAGACACTTGGACACAAACTCTGCTATGTCCCTCTTCATCCCTGGCAACCAATAAATTTCCTTGACGTCATGAGTCATCTTGGTAGACCCTGGGTGAACTGAGTACGGGGTACTGTGCGCTTCTTCCAGAATCGTCCTCTTAATCTTCTGATCATTTGGCACGCATACCCGATCCTTATATCTCAATAAACCTTGACTAAATATTGAGAAATCTGTAGTCTTGCCTTCTCTGACTGCGTCCATAGGTGCTGCTAATGTGTCATCATGTTTCTGACCAACCTGTATATATTCTTGCAGATTCGACTGGATAGACAAGTTAGCTAGCTTGCCTACAACTACCTCTATTCCGGCACTGACCAGCTCCTGCTGTAGCGGCTTTTCTATTCAGCTAAAGCTACTAAATTTCCAAAAAATTTCCTACTAAGCACATCGGCAACTACGTTTGCCTTCCCCGGGTGGTATAGGATTTTGCAGTCGTAATCCTTTACTAATTCTAACCACCTGCGCTGCCTCATATTGAGTTCCTTCTGAGTAAAGAAGTCTTTTAAACTCTTGTGGTCCGTATAAATCTCGCACCGTTCTCCGTAAAGATAATGGCGCCAGATTTTCAACGCAAAGACCACCGCTGCCAACTCCATATCATGAGTTGGATAGCGCTGCTCGTACTCCTTCAATTGTCGTGAGGCGTAGGCTATCACCTTATCATTTTGCATCAGCACGCAACCCAATCCTTGCTTTGATGCATCGCAGTAGACTACGAACTTATCGTTGGGTGTCGGTACACTGTGTACTGGTGCTGAGCAAAGCTTATCCTTAAGCAACTGGAAGCTTTCTTCACACTTATCATTCCAGTTAAATTTTTGTTGTTTCCGGGTCAAGCTGGTGAGCGGAGTGGCTATCTTGGAAAAGCCCTCTACAAACTTCCTATAATAACCTGCTAACCCTAGAAAGCTTCTTACTTCAGATGCATTCTTTGGTCTTGGCCAATCCTTCACGGCCTCTTCCTTTGATGGGTCTACTGCAACTCCGTCTTTCGATATAATGTGCCCGAGGAACGCCACTTGCGAAAGCCAAAACTCACATTTCTTGAACTTTGCGTAGAGTTGATGCTCCTTCAATCGCGTAAAAATCAACCTCAAATGTTCCTCGTGCTCTACTTCAACCTTGGAGTATATTAAAATGTCGTCGATGAACACAACAACGAATTTATCTAAGTAATCCTTGAACACCCTATTCATTAAGTCCATAAATGTGGCTAGTGCGTTAGTAAGACCAAAGGACATAACCAAGAACTCGTAATGTCCATAATGAGTCCTTAAGGATGTCTTAGGAATATCTTCTCCCTTTACCTTGAGCTGATGATACTCGGACCGTAAATCGATCTTTGAAAATACAGTCGCGCTTCGGAGTTGATCAAACAAGTCGTCTATCCGAGGTAGTGGGTATTTGTTCTTAATGGTTACCTTGTTCAGCTCGCGATAGTCTAGACACATCCGCATACTTCCATCCTTCTTCTTCACGAATAGTACCGGAGCTCCCCATGGAGAATGGCTTGGCCTAATAAAACCCAAGTCTAGGAGTTCTTGTAGCTGCGTCTTTAACTCCTTGAGTTCCGTAGGTGCCATCCGGTATGGTACCTTAGAAATAGGCTCGGTGCCTGGTACTAATTCTATCGTGAAGTCTATTTCCAGAGGTGGCGGCAATCCTGGCAAGTCATCGGGAAATATCTCTGGAATTCTCGTATAACGCGGACGTCTCCAACCTTAAGTGGTGTCTCATTTTCCACATTTGTGATGCTGGCTAAGAACGCTTAACATCCTTTCTCCATCATTCTCTGAGCTTTGAGAGATGATACTAACGAGGTGCGTAATCCTGAAGCTTGTCCCATGAAGCATAGTTTCTGGCCGTCAGGAGTCTCGAACATCACCTTCTTGCGTTTACAGTCGATGGTTGTGCCATGCCGTGCTAGCCAGTCCATGCCTAGTATTACATCAAAGTCCTTGATTACTAGTTCTATCAGGTCTCTTTCTAGTTCTATGTCCTCAATCTTGATCGGTACGCCTCGTACTATCCGTGATGATAGAACTACTTTTCCCGAAGGCAACTCGGTTACAAACCTAGTTCTAAATCTTTCATAAGGTTTGTCTAGTTTTTCTATCATTCCTAACGAGATATACGAATGCGTGGCTCCCAAATGAAATAATACAGAACATAAGTTATTGAGGATAGAAACCTGATCTGTGACCACCTTATTGCTAGCGTCAGCCTCTTCTTGGGTTAAGGTAAAAACCCTAGCAGGAATCATCTGTCGTCTTTCTTCCCTTCTGGCTTGTGCTGGGGACAATCTCTTTTCCAATGCCCTTCCTGACCACAGTTAAAACATTCCTTGGTGTTTGCGTGGCATTCTCCAGGATGTTTCTTCTGACACTTAGCACATGGCGGGTATTCCACGTAACCCAGCCTATTTCCCCCATTATTTGTCTGTGCCCTCTTATCGCTGTCGAATTGCTTGTTATCCGGATGCCGTCTTTTCTGGCTATTACCGTTGTTGCCAGACTGATTGTTGCCATTATGGTTGTTGTTCCGACTGGTCTGAGGTTGACTCTGCTGTCTAGGTTCAGGCTTACTGGCTTCCTCTTTACTTACATTAGCCTGCAACCTCTCTACTTCTATTTTCATCTAAAGAACGTCGGCATATGTCGTATTCCCTGGGTTTGCTAGCTTAACCCCCATCTCTATCTTCGGTCGAAGTCCTTTAACAAACTTGTTTACCCTCAGAAAATTGGTTGGAACCATCTCAGATGCGAACTTAGCTAAGCAGTCGAACTGACGAGCGTACTCTGCCACTGATAAAGTACCCTGCTTCAAGTTGGCGAACTCCTCAACTCTCGTAGTGAGTACAACTGAATTGTAGTACTTCTTGTGGAAGAGCTCCACAAATCGAGTCCATGTCATGGTGGCAACATCATGTGATTGCTGGACCAAGTCCCACCATATCCTGGCATCCTTCTTGAGCAAAGACGAGACACAGGATATGCGATCCGCATTACCTAGATTCATGTGCGTCAGAATCGGCTCCACATTCCTTAGCCACTCTTCTACCTCAAAGGGGTCTGTAGTCCCTTCGAAGTTTGGAGTGTGTTGCTTGTGGAACCTCTCATACACTTGCTCCATATTCTGTACTGGATATGGCGCGTAGTTCGCCACTGGCCATCCCCCATATGGACCAACTTGTTGGGGGTGCTGTGACCATTTGTTGTAGCTGCGGCTGCGGCGGAGGCTGAGGCTGAGTTTGAGCCTGTTGGCGTTGTTGCTGCAAAATTTCCTCGACTTGTTGTCGCAGTCTGGCGATCTCCGCAGTGTTGTCAGCTGGCGGTGCCGGCGCGTTGCGGCTGGCAGTAGCATGCACTCTCCTTCTGCGTACTAGAGGGACTTCATTGTTTACTAGAACAGCGTTGGAGGCGTTTCCTTGGGTCCGTGCAGATCTTCAGAGCGACATCGTAGTAGAGTTCTAACAGTTGAAAGAAACATGTTAGAACTTTACCTAATAGGCTCTAAGGCAAAAACTTATTCTAAAACAAACATATCTTGGACCTATTTATTATGACTTCTTATGAAAAATTATATAAGTCTTTATTTATTATTTAGAGTGGGTTTCTATACTTAGAAAAACAAGCCATCTTTATTTTCTAAGTCTATTTCTAATTATCCTATATGACTTAATTCTCAGGCTTGAAACTCATCTTTGTTCCAAAGTTAACCATATTGAGGGAGGGCTGGGATCAGTAAAATCGTTCCCACTACTATGGCCCCCTAACTCTCAATAAGGAAACTTGGTTCATTGATTTGTATCCACCCTCACCGAACTTAGTCATTATTCATTTTATTTATTATTTATTATGATTGCAAAAATGAAATCAAACTCATACATGATAATGAAATAACATTAAATAGTTTTTCACTTATTACAACCATAAAACAAACATTAAATAAAACAAACAATGAAAAACTAACTATTCTAAAAATTCGGATCTTCTACATCCGATCCTTCATCTAGCATATCATCATCCAATTCTTCATAATCCTCATTGTCATGTGCTTCAAAATGTCCTCTAGGAAGGTTTGTGAAAATCCTATGGTTGTGCTCATTGCTAAACTGAAATTCGGATTTTGAGGTGAACCTAATTAGAAGAAAATAATATCGCATTGCTGCTGGTAGTTCATCCTCATCATCCATTGTTTCCCATATTTCCTCTAAGGCTTCAATTACGGGATGGAAATCTCTAAATAGTCTAATTATTAAAACATACTGCTCCGTTGCTCTCATCATGATTTGCTTAGACTCTTGGAGGTGACCTATCTCTTGGTGGAACAAAAGCAATCTCCAAGTGATTCTTTCTAGTGTTCCTATGGTGTTTCTTGGTTCTCTTATTCACTTTAAAGCCTTAATGGCTCGGATATCCTCATAAGTTAATGCTCCGTTCATACTTAACTGAAAACATAAATACCAAAAATCGTTAGCTATACACATAAGCAAAGTAACTATAACTTAAATACTTACTTGGCGGTCAGATTTGGAGCTTTGAGTGTGTGTATCGAGGAGAACATCATGCGAAGGAACCGTTGCTCTGATACCAACTGTAATGACCCAACTACTCTAGACTTTGGAACATTAATGAACTATAACTTAAATACTTACTTGGCGGTCAGATTTGGAGCTTTGAGTGTGTGTATCGAGGAGAACATCATGCGAAGGAACCGTTGCTCTGATACCAACTGTAATGACCCAACTACTCTAGACTTTGGAACATTAATGAAAACTACACACAGACCCTAATCCTTAATAGAACTTACAAGTGAAAAGATCATAACTTTATTAAAAACCTGTAAAAATAAAGGTTAAACTTACATAAAATTTAAGTTAGGATATGGGATCCCATTGTTTTAAAATCAAAACATAACATAATTGTAATTAAAAGAGATTACATAAATAAGTGCAGAAAAATACACATAAAAACATAAGTAAGGACTTCATCCTCGAATCGAAACTCTCGGCTCTTTGAATCCATTTCGCTTCAATACACATTCCCCAAGCTTCCAAGAACCTTTCCCACCACTAAAGCTATTTTCCTGCACATATAAACATAAAAGGAGTGAGCCTAATGCCCATCAAGGAAATCTAAGACTTAAACCATATACATAAATTTCATAAAGAAACATAAAACATATCATAACACTTATGTCACATACATACTATAATGGCCATTATTACTTGGGGTCCTATAAACAAACAAGTCATATGCCCATTAGATTAATGGGGCTTGCTATCTAAGCAAGTCATATGCCCATAATCTATTTGGGGCTTGTTAGTTGTATAGGTCATATGCCCAAGTCTACAAACATACTTAACACAGCATATTACATAACATAAAATCATAAGATAACATATAAAGTCATATAACACATAAATCCTATCCTATTTTTCTTACCAAAATTACCGGGATATGAGAACACATTTTGGGACTTTGGAACAGTCCAAAAACTTATGTGAAAGTTCTAAGATTTCCTATTCAAGAATAAAGAGTAAGGTTAGAATGCTGAGTAGAAGACTATGAGAACATAAAGAAAATAATATCAATTGAACTAGAGTTTGTAAATACCTTGAAGACTTATATGCCCAATCTAAACCTTGAAGCGAAATGTGAATAAACCTTACTTAATATTCTTAAACTATAGGTTAAACTTAGAAAATCTACAAGTATTACTACGAGTGTCCAAATAAATCCCGGTCTGAACCAAAAATCCACAGTCATAAAGATAATACTATTATTACTATTATACTACTATCTAACTTAGCTAAGTAAAGTTCTTGGACTCTACATATAAGAAGTGTTGATGAGGTTATTGTGATTGGTGCTGGTCTTTCTCAGTCTTCATTAGCTTTTGTTCTGCAGGTAACTTTATTTTAGAAATGTAGAAAATGTATTTTGATAAAATAACATGTTTCTTTTCTTTTCAAGTATTGACATGTTTGACATAATAATGCAAGTAGATGTTACTAGCATGTCCACTTTATAGGCTTTATATTTCTATCGATTGTGGCATATTAGGCTATTATTAATGTATATTTATAGGATTGTACCTGTCCTATATATGCATCCAGTGTGCATGGGATTACATTCTTTTAGTTAAATTTTCTTCTTATTTCTCAGTTTTTGAACAGATGCTAATAAATGTATATATACAACAAATCACTCTTTCTACAACACAAGAGTATAACTCTATTGAAAAAGTATTATAATAACTAGTAAAGTAAAAAATCAGTATTGAAAAAGAGGGAAATGAAATAAAAAGTATTACAAGAATTACTCTGTTTTTCAGTTTACAAGAATTACTTTATATGCATTTTTGGGGGGCTGATTTTCCCATGACTTTTTTTAGTACTTACACATTATTCTTGGAATATTTTAAATTTTTATATGAAAGTTTCTAATAATAACATTATTATATATGCAGAATTATGAACCAGGATACCCAGTACCTCCAAATACTAGGAGCTTAGCCATATATGCACTGGACCCTCTCCCTGCAGCTGTACAGTCATTGCAACTGTTGTTTTTTAATTTGGCAAATACTAGGAGCTTAGGCATATATGCACTGCAGGGGAGAATATTTTGTGCCGAAAGTAGTAACTTTTCAATATGTTGAATATTTAAGACTACTTGAATACTTAAAGAATATTTTGTTGTTGATGACAGTGTTGAATGTTTTAAACTAATTTGTGGATTGTTAATACAATGTTGAATGTTTTTACTTTTTGATATTTGAAAATCAAGATCATTTGATGATGCTAGTATATATTAGAAAGCTAATTTTAATTATATAAAAAAATTAAAATATAATAGAATAAATTAGTGTTATATAAATGAATATATAATGAGAATTTAAACTTATCTCAATATTAAAATAATACGAAAATTGTGTTATAATATCTATTACAATAACACTTTTTATGTAAAGAATTTTGCTATGCAAACATCATTATATAACACAAATAATGTGTTATACTAAAGTGTAGTATAACACAAAAAATGTGTTATACTAAAGTGTAGTATAGCACAAAAAATGTATTATACAAAAGTGTAGTATAACACAAATTTATAAGTATTGAAATGTGTTATATAATCGACTATAAATAATATAATTAAACACTTATCTATTTATTAAAATAACGAAGAAAGTGTGTTATCGTTGACAATATAATAACACATCTGTATAACAATGATAAAGTGTTATGTAAAGTATCCTGACCTACGATAACATAGTCAGTCTTAACACATCAAAAAGTGTTATGGTATGTTTTGATAACACATTTTTGTTGTTACTAAAAGCATTTTTTCTTGTAGTGAGTAATTGTTGCTGTCTAGTTGGAATGTTGGATAATATTAGATGGTACAATGTAAGGTTCTTGTTTACACTTTATTTTAAGACTGGTGAAGAATATTATAGTCTCTTTCTACATTCCATATTTAAATGGAATGTTTCCATGTTTTAAAAAAACTTTATAATTAATAATACAAACATAGGGTATATGCATGATTGGCAGTTTTTGTTAGTTGAATCATTCTTAATTTCTTGTTGCTGAAGAGAGGAATCCTCTAAGTGTAAAGCCTTGTCTTAGGGTCAGAATTTTTTTATTAACTTAAGAATATATGGATTTTTCATTATTTACCACAATTTTCTACTTTGTAATTGGTTGAAATTTTTAGCTAGATGTTAGGCACCCAATAAAAGATAAAAAAATGAATAAATGAAGTTGTGTGTAGTGTAAAATATTTTCTTGAAGGTGAGTTATATTTTGTGGTTAAAGAGTGTC
This sequence comes from Humulus lupulus, assembly GCF_963169125.1. NCBI lineage: Eukaryota > Viridiplantae > Streptophyta > Magnoliopsida > Rosales > Cannabaceae > Humulus > Humulus lupulus. The sequence continues at coordinate 80,446,188 of NC_084796.1, forward strand.
AGTGGTCTTGGGGAAGTGCAATATACTGTCTAGAAATAATGGTTACATTTAGATAGTGTAAGAGAGATTGAAAGGGGGTATGTATCGAGTGAATTTGGATTAGGAATTGTTGCTCTTGGTGAGAGGAGTGGTCTCTTGAATACACCATTAATCTATACGTGGGTTTTTGTATTGCTGATGCACACTAGTATGTTGAATAACAAGAATGAATCTTTATTGATACCAAAACCAGATTACAAGGTTTTCCAAGACTTAGAGACCTTGGATTTCTCCACAGAGAATTCACTTTATAAAATAATACAAATAATCAGATAGACCCCCCCAGACCTGCCTACCACCTATGTATAGCTATTCTCTTCGGTCACTCAGGCTTACAATAATAAACTCCATCAATAAAACATTAGCTGACTAGGAAAATTAATTAAACACTCAACAACCAGGTCATCACATCAGACTTAAGGCTATTTATTGTTCTACACTTGCTGCCTTTTTTCGCATTGAGTATGTTAGGCATATCAAAGGCCTAACAATTGCCTACTGGTTTTGAAATATACAAAAGTCTTCTATTCTTTGAACTTATGGGCTGGTTGTGTTCTCTAGGTTGTGTGTGAACTTATTTGGGTCCTAATGCTTGACTTCTGGTTTATCTTTGACCAGGCCATGAATTTTACACAAGTTCTTATTTCTTCATCAGTGTGTTGTCATTTGATTATCTGTACTTGTACATATTAGAAATTGTCTCACATGTATGTTCTTGTTGAGTACTCGTGCAGGGCTAATTATGATGGAATATGTCAAAGAGAAGGTTAAGGAGAAGACACTGGTTGCAGGTTTGGAAGAATCTTTTGCATTCTTGGATTCTTGTAATCAATTACAATGTGATGTTGAAAACATTTTGGATAGCGAGGAGGTATTAAATTGTATAGCTGCTAAATCGAGAAAGAGACATGAAAATAGATCAGTGAAATTTAAATGATGAGTATTTCCATCTGTTAGTGTGTATTCAGTATTTCCATTTGTTTTCTGTTAATTTTGTTTGCTTGTAGGGTCTGCTTTTGTTTACATCTTGCATTGCAGCTACATTTTGATCTCTGTTTCAGGCTCCTGTTAATGGTATCTTTTATGCTCTGCAACGTGTTTTGTTTTCTGTTTTGTATTCTTCTACATTATTAGGATTTTTGTTATTTTATATACTCAAATGATTATAGTACAATTAAAATGGATTCTGTTTTAATCTTTCAAAATATCACTATGAGTGTAAATAGAATTATTGATCACATGTACTGATGCTTTAAACCTTTGAAAAATGGCACTACTAAATTTCTTTTTATTTAAGTCTTTTAACTCTAAAGCTAAAATGGTAGCTACAAAGGGGATACCTCCCAAAGACTAGAAGTAATTGTTATATATATACATTCACATTTCTTTTGAGTATCTTGTTGACTTTGTTGCGTACTACATATTTACTATTTTGTTTATTCTCTCCTAACTATTCTTGGGCATCAATTTGCCTTCCCTTGTAGGTTAAAAGACATGACATTAAGGACAAGAAGACCATGGGAACGATGCCTCAGGCTTTGATTCTTATCAATTTCAAAACGAAGGTATCATATCTCAGTAGTCACTTGTCTCAGTTTATATTGCTTATACATGACAAATATATTATGCATTAAGAAAGTGGAGAATGTTGACTAAATTTTTTTAAATATGGGAACTTCTATTTAGTTGTCTATGTTGTGGGATTGGGTTTCTTATGTTTCTTGCGTAACTTTCAATACATATAAATATATATGTCATGTAGGAGAAGAAAGAAAAGGAACTTCATATCATTGTTTGTCCTGTTATAAATTCGTTAATCATGTCTAGACAACTCAATTCTGCATCAAAAAGTAACTTCTTTTCTTTGGCTGTCTTTCCAAATATAAATTCCAATTAGGACATTGCATATTATATAAAGGCAGATTCATAGAACTTTTAAAGCGTAGTTATTATTAATTAAGTGTAGTGAAATATTATTTGGTTGTCATGCTAGTCACTTGTCGCTCCCAGTGACTCTCATTGGTATATTTTGCCATTTTTGTCTTATCTTCTCTGTGGAGCCTATTTTTTCTTAAGTTTTGTTAGTATTGTTTCTGCTCTGATGTTGTTCTATTTGTTGTCAGCTTTATTCTCTCTTATGTTTTATAAGGGTGTTGTTATGGGAAGTTTATGGTCTGTTACTTATCCAGTTGCTTTAAATTTATATTTTGTTTAAGGAAGATTTTTGAGTGATAGTATTTATAAGGTGTTTATGATTTTTAAATGCTTTAGTGATTCTTGCAAAGCATTTGATTGGTAGCTAATTGCAAGAGGTAGGTTGTATTTGATTTAGTTTTTTAAAATTTTCAATCTTTTATAATTTTGAATAGAATTTCTATAACTTTAGTGGAGTTTGAATATCTTAGATATTCATCTGTAGTGAAGTAGGTTCTGAGAATTCTATGTTCTGCGGTGATAACGGAAGGTTGAAAACTTGCATGTCTTAGTGAAGTAGGATATGAGAATTCTGTGTGCTGCGGTGATATATGTTGTCCAATTTTTAGTAGATTTTTTATACTTAGTTTTGTTTAGTATGCTTATTTTATTTTCATAATTTGTATCTTTTATTAAAACAAATAGGCACAATATGGAAAAGGAATGGATGTTAGCCAATAGGTTGTCAGTGGAATATATAAAATTGGTCGATGAGTTTCTTAAATTTAGTTTGGATCATGCCAAAAATCCAAACTATATTTGTTGTTTATGTAAATCTTTGCAGACTCACATTACTTTTTCAAAGTTTGTTGTATATTTTTCTAACATTGTGCTTCCATGTTTGATATATTCAGATTTAGCTTGCTGTATATATATATATATATTTTATATTGTGTTTCCATGATGTTGATATTGGTATTCTGATTGAGGATATAATTTGTCCTATGTTTACTGCATTAGTGAAGCAGATTCTTTGTTGCTGTAGTGAGGTTTAGATGTTTGGCTGCTTGAGTTTCTTATAAATGTTTCTTAGCCATGTGTAAAGAATCTATGCTTATTTGGATGAGCATCTTGTCAAGTCTCTTTCCTTTTCTTTTAAATACCATATTGTTAAATGCTTTTAATTTGTCTCATTCTTAGAAATACATTTATTTTTGACTTCTAACGTTGTGCTTAGTTTATGCTTTGTACTCTTTTTGGTGTTTCATATATAATCTCAACATAACAATACCCTCACTCTATTGTGACATTTTAATTTAGTTGATTAGCTTATGGAAACTAGGTCTACAGGATTTTGAGAAACCTTTAATTGTCCACTAGTGAAATCTACAATAAAAATGGAAAATTCATTGCTCTTGTTATTTGGAACTTTATATTTGATCTAATTCTAGTTCATGTGTCTATGCAATTGGGTTTTCTTTATAAATAAGTTGTTGTATTGTATATATATATTTATATGTTTGGTTGGTGTATCATTTGCATTTTTATTTCATAATCATAAAGTGCTTGAGCTAACTTTTCTAATGAGTATTTTACCAAGCATAAATCTTCAATCTTTCATGTTTATGTCCTGTAGTTAGTGTCATTGCATGGCCAGCTTATAAAGTCGTAATGAGGTTATTAACTTTCTTTCTTTTTGTACACTTTTAGTTTACTATTAACTCTAAGTTTAAGCATTAATTATTTAAACTCTTGTGTAGCTAAGCAAATCGACCTCACAACAAAGACAAATGCACAATGGAATGGATGTTGAAATGGAGGGTGGAGCAAGCTTCATGGTTTAATTTTTGTGTATCTTGTTATGTTTCTGTTTTTTACTTTTGGAGCAAAAGATGTGCAAGACTATAGAATTTTATTATGTATGCTTTCAAACTCAAGTTAGAACTAAGTACTTTTGAAGTGGACAGTGTCATGGTTTGAAGTAGTTCGTCTTCACATATAAAAATACTCATGGTTTATCATATATATTGAATATTTTAGATTTTTTGATCTATTTAATATTACAATTGTGATCAATTGTGGTTTTTTTTAATCTAAATACAATACTAAAAACTTTTTACAACAATTAAAAATGCATACTACAAAATAGCAAAATGTTATTACTGGGAGAATTTACAATAATTATGGTTGTTTTGTATAATATATTATAATTGGGACAAAAAAGTTATGATTTATATAATAAACTGAACTAAAAACGTTATAAAATGATCAAATATAACAATTTTCATAACAATTGGAAAGTGTTATGCAAAAAGTATAAGGTTAAACTTCAAATTTATAACCAAATACTCTAACTAAATGTTATTATTTGAATATTATAGCAACTAAAAATGTGTTATTGAATAGTTTAAGATAACATCGAACATAACATTCGAATTATAGAAAAGGCAGGACTTTTAATAACAGGGGCTATGTTAGCTTTTTCAGAAGCGTTATCAATACTCCTGGTTAGCAGTTTTTAAGTGTTATGAATACTATTTTTTCTTGCAGTGTAATTTCTGGGTAAACTTGGGTGATTCATGGAGAATTTAGAAAATACCCATTCGGGATATAGAAGATGAAAAGTTTTTAGGGTCCAAACTAGGTTGCTTAGGGGTCACGCTTCTTGGGTGGTTTTGCAGTATACCGCCTCCCTAGGAAAGTAGTGGCCTGATTTTCTGACACACAGATCCCTAAATATCAAGGGTCTGTTAGGAAACCGAGGCATGTAGCGTAGGGTAGCGCGTGGCATCACGCGATGCAGCTGAAGCTAACTCAGCTCGTGTATAAAAATAAAACATTCCCTCTTTGTACTTCCGCGTTGAAACCTTTAAATCCTCCTAGGTCACCTACTAATTAGGTCGTCTGTTCGTTACGCGATCAGAGGGCTCCCAAGAAGAACACACCCAGCCCGTCCTCTCAACCAAAGAAGAAGGGGAAGGAGGTTGCCCCTAAGTCTCCCATTCTCCACTTCGGTCTAGTGGTGGAAAGGAAGTAGTGGTTGACCCCAACGCCTACTTCGAGGCAGAAAGAATCATCTCCAAGATCACAACCCAGGGGAGGGTAAACAAGATTATGTTGAGCCACAACATCGAGGTCGAGACTGGAGTCCTCATTGCCTGACCTTCCTTTGAAGGGAAAGGAGCTGCTTTCCTCTCTAGGATGATTTCACTACCTGGAGTGACGAACACTTGAAGGTGGGTTCCATCCTACCCTTGGACCAATACTTCGCAAATTTTCTAAATTTCATGAAGTTGGCTCCATTTCAGCTCCCCCCGAATTCTTATAGGCTTTTGGTGGGGTTGAAATACCTATTTCTGAAGCACAAGTGGGAGGTCCCCACTCCAGCAGATATTTTATACTTCTTCTGCCTCAAGGCCAGCCCGGAGCAAATAGGTCAAGGTCACAGGTTCTACTACCTCACCAGATTCCCAAATTTTGCTCCGGTCATCAAGCTCACAAGACCCCATAACGACTATAAAGACTTGTTCTTTATGTCGAACGGGTTTCGAAACTGTGAACACAGATACTTCAACCATCCTCGTAAGTTCTTTATTCACGAACCTCAGCTCGTGAAATTTATTCTTTCTAAGATATTTCCCTTGCACTAGTATTAACTTAGTTTATTTCTCGTGCAGCCATATTCGCGAGGACGGCGAAGTCCGTGACCTTTGGGGGTCAGTACGAGAAATTATCTAGGCTGCCCCCAGCGAGAAGGATTACTGCCAAATCATGAATGACATCATGATTCTAGTGTGTAAGTTCATTGGCGAAGGCCAGAAGTTGGCCTTAAGGACCCAGGCTACTCTCCTTGTAATCCACGAGCTCCCGCCCTCTCAAGAAGAGGCCTTGCCGGCCATCGGAGGCGAGGACGAGGAAGAGGACGAGGTGCCTCTTGTGCAAAAGTGGCGGGTTCCCAAGGCTGTTCGAGAACCCAATTTAGAGCGAGTTGCGTCAGGAGAAGCTGTCGGCCCCTCCGGCCAAGGTAACCCATATCCTTATAGGGAACTAGATTGTGTTGTTGCCGATTTTAAGTTAGTTAGATTTAACCCAAATAAGCTCATCCATCATCATCCTCACAACCCAGACCGTAATATCACCGTGCTCTAGTGTGTAGATCACATGGTGGTGCGCCATGACAATAACTACCCTAAGGGCACTACTGTTGTAGATAATACCCTAAATTTTAGGTCTGCCATCTATGAGGAGTATGGAACCAACCGTAGGTCATCGCCTTCCCTGCTCCAGGGCGCCTTTGCCCCATGATTTCAGCAGTACATAGATGAGTCTAGCCCCAGTGTAGAACCAGAACCTGAACCTCCTAGGATCCAAGAGATTCTAGTTGTAGACTCTCCTACTACTCAAGTAATCCCAAGGCCGGAGGTCGTGATAATAGACTCTTCTCCCAGCCCAGAGGGTAGGATCTTTATTTATTTTCTTTGTGTATGCTTTTGAATTTACTTGTGACCTAATCTCCTTTTGTTCTTTTTAGGCGAAGAGATGGAACAGACTGGAGCTCCTAACCTACGCATTACTTTCCAAGCTGAGAAAACCGGCTCGGGCCCTGTCATGAAGAGGCCCAGACTTACCAAGAAGACCCCTCTGGCAGTGGGAAATGCTTCAAAGTTCCATGCTAAAGGGAAAGGCACGAGCTCGACAGCTTTGGTGTCTTCTGTCACGCAGAGGAGGTTTCCTCCTCCTCCTCCTACAGCTCGGTTCACACCTTCTCAGGATCAACTAGTTCAAGCTAATCCTTCAGCTTCTCCTATTCCAGCTGCGACCGTCTGCATACCAATTGATCCCAAAGATCTGAAGAGGATCCCTGAAGACTTTCGGGGAATCCTCTATGAGACGGCGAGCCACATGGTGGGGCACACTTACAAAGCCAGCTCGAGGGACTTAAGGATGATAATGGAGTCCGGAGAATGTCCTGGAGTCAGCCTTGGGAATAAACCTCACAGTAAGTTATCCTTCCTTGGTGACATCTTTCTTTTTATCATGTCAAAGAATATATCCAGAGCTATTTTGCAGTCTGCCCTGGCTCAACATCGCAGCATAGCCTGAGCTAGGGCTAGAAATGACGAGCTCCAGGCCAAAATCAATGTCGCCAAGACTGCTTGACTGCTGCCCAAGGAGGCGAGCAGGCCGCAAAAGATGCTTTTGTGGCTCCTCAAAAGAGAGAAAATGATGCTAAATTCGCCCTCGTCTCATTCCAGGAAATCGAGCAGGCTGCAAACATTGCCTTGGCTACTCTCCAGGATCAGACTGCACAACTCAAGAGCCGAGGTTGATGAAGCCAAAGCAAAACAGCTAGAGGCTGAGGCTGCAGTTAAAGAAGAGAAGATGGCCTCACTGTCGTCCATGGAAGACATGTTGTACCATTGGTGGGCCTTTAACCAGGATGGCAACTTTTCTTTCATGGCTCCCGCGCTGTGGGATCCGTACATTGAAAAATGCAAGGCTCAGATCTTACAGGAGCCATCAAAAATGGGGGATGCTTCTGCAGCGGCCGAGCAGGAAGGCGAGGAAGTCACATCCTCAAAGCACCCTGGAAGGGCTCAATGACAATCTGTTTTCTTTTGTTTTATATATTTTTTTGTAAACATTTTCGCTTGGGCTTAGTTCGAGGTTTTTTCTCCTCAGGACAAATTTATTTTCTATTTATATATCTAACTTTTTTATCTATTCATCTTTCCTTTATTATCTCTCATGTTTATGACTCCTTAGATTTGTACATTCGAGATTTTAGAAATCAATTTTTAGATCGGGATAGATATTTTGAGCTCGACTATATCCAAACTTTATGTGTTGATTTATATCATTCCTGTTAAGAATCAGGCCTTGGACCCGGTTATATCCGGGATTTTAAATACTTTAAACTTAGATCGTGTTAGGTTTATTGATAACTCGAGCTTTAAAAAACCCTTGATTTAAACAATTTTCCCAACTTTCAAAGTTTTGTACCTGATTGTATCCATGGTTTTAAATGATTAAAACTAAGTTTATGCTAGGTTTATTGATATCTCGAGCTCTTAGAAAAGCCATCGAATATTCAATTTTCCTAACTTCTATGTTTTGGACTGGGTTGTATCCAGGGTTTTAAGTGATTTAAACTTAGTTCGTGCTAGGTTTATTGACATCTCGAGCGCTTAGAAGGCCATCGAATAATCAATTTTCCGAGCTTCTAAGTTTTGGACCTTGTTGTATCCAGAGTAGTTTTGTACCTGGTTGTTTCCAGGGTTATAAGTAATTTAAACTCATCCAGCGATCTTATTTTGATCCACCTCTAGTTATATTAAATGTTGTACCATTGCTGGACCTTTAACTAGGATGGCAACTTTTTTTTCATGGCTCCTGCGTTGTGGGATCTGTACATTAAAACATTCAAGGCTTGGATCTTGTAGGAGCGTTCAGAAACATGGGATGCCTCTGTAGCGGCCGAGCAGAAAGGCGAGGAGGTCACGTTCTCATGGCACCCTGGAAGGGCTTAATGACAATCTTTTTTCTTCTGTTTTTTTATATTTGTTTGTAAACAATTGCCCTTGGGCTCAGTTCGAGGTTTTTTCTCCTCGGGAAAAATTTATTTTTAATTTGTATATCTAACTTTTTTATCTATTCATCTTTCCTTTATTATCTCTCATGTTTATGACTCCTTAGACTTGTACATTCGAGATTTTAGGAATCGATTTTTAGATCGGGATAGATATTTTGTGCTCGGCTATATCCAAACTTTACATGTTGATTTATATCATACCTATTAAGAATCAGGCCTTGGACCAGGTTATATCCGGGATTGGCTGTACATGTTCGGCCTTCCTAGTTGTCATGGCCAAGGGTATTTTTGGGAGATGTTATGTCTTAATCCAAATTTTGCCGTTTAGTCGACTATAATCATATTTTGAGTTGTAAATACTTCTAAACAGTATTTTGGGATCCCAAATGTATAACACTTTATAATTTTAAATGAATGGTTACACACTACAACAATATTGAGTATATATTACATTAAAGAATAGCATATATTTAGAAGTGCTATTATTAAGTGGGGGATTAAAAAACACGGAACTGAATAGTGGGGATTAAAAACACACGGTCTGTTTTTGGCGCCATATGACTAAAAACTCAGGCGGCAAAATGAATTTCTGCCAAATTCCCTTTCTCTCAGCCTTTCTCTAAGATACCCTTTCTCTCAGCCTCCATCTCTCACTCACGAAGCCCTCTTCGCCCTCACGAAGACTCACCGCCCTCAACTCATCTCTGCCTCACCGCCCTCACCGCCCTCACAAAGTCTCTCCGCCCTCACCGCCCTCACGAAGTCTCTCTGCCCTCAACTCAGCTCTGCCTCACGAAGACTCGCTCCAGATTCGAGCTCTTTCTCCGCCTCACGAAATCACGCTCCAGAGTGGAGCTTCTATGCCTCACGAGTTCTCTGCCTCACGCCCATGTAACTTTACAGCAAGAGAAGGTACTGATTTCCCATGGATCCTTAGTATCGATAATGATTTGTTCTTCTTCTTGTGTGAAGGAGCCTTTCTTAATCTTAATAAACCCTTCTCTGGTTCTCATCACTGGTGATCTCACAGGTTTCTCTCTCAACGACGCCGGTGGAGCACACGACGTCGGTGGAGCACTCTCTCTCTCACGACTCACGCGAGCTTCTGGAGCACATAATGGCGGTATCTCCCCTGTTTGAGTCGATGGAGCAAGCTGGTACATCACGCTGGTATCTCACTTTCCCTCATGTAAGTCACGACGGTTTTCCCCTGCTGGAAGCAAGAACATCTCTATGAGGTGAATTTTTTTTATATACAGATTACATATAATCAATATATAAATATATATTTATGTGTATATGTATTTATAAAGTATTTGATTGTTTTTTGTTGTCCCTCCCTGCATTTACTCTCTTCTACTCTCATTCACTCTTCGTTTTCTTTCTGTCTTTCTCATTCTGTCTGGCAAGTGATAGGCTTGGCGTCGACAATAGTGTTCTGAGCTTGCAAAAGTTGGGTATTTTAAATTTTTTTTCAGTTTTAAGATTCATTTTAATTTGATTAGTATACCGAAATAGCTACTGGTTTGTGATGAGGTTTTCTTTGTATTTGTTTCATTTGTGAAGGAGGTCTTCATCCGAGTCACTCTTTCTTTGGGCATATATAATACAATTATTATTTGTTTGTTGGGTTCTATGTCAGACTTGGTGCTGCTTGAGTTTATACTTTTGCTTTTAACAACAATCTTAGGCATAATAGCCAATATTTGCATTTCATTAAGGGTATGTAACACTGTTTTTGCTCCATGTGCGAGGTGTAAGATTGATGAAGTGGAAATAATTTATCCCATAATAAAAATTGTTGAAAATTGTTGATGTCTTGGTACACATTTATAGGAGAATGTTTATTGGCTTAGAAAAGAAAATCTGCCAGAAAAAAAAGGCATGCCTCTTATCTTTAAATTAGTTATTTTCTTGAGACATAGTTTTAGAGTTTTAAATATTGTTGAAGAGTTTTCCCTAAAAGCCTTTCATTATTTAATAACAAAGTACTTGTTTAGTTTTAGAGTTTCAAGTTAAAGGCTATGGGTTTTACAAAGGAGATTCACTTGGAGAAAGATCGCTGGCAAGGGTACATAAAAGATTATGATGGAGGAATCCTTATGGAATGCAAAATTGATCCAAAGCTTCCATATATTGACTTGTCAACTATGATTCACCGCCAGAGACAGGCAATTGGTGAAAAGATAAGAGAGCTCTCGAACTGTCACATTGTTTATCTAGGGATTGACTTTCAAAAGAAAGAAGCTGGTATTCCTAAGAAAGCTGTCAAAGTTGAGGACATTCCTGGTTTGCGTAAGTTTTTCATCATCCTTCATGTTTTTGTTGATTCACTCAACTCTGCCCATTTTGTTTTTTCATGTTAGGAAACAAAAGTTGTTAACAGGGTTTGGTCAGGGGTTGAATTTCTTTATGTGAAGTGTATTTTACTGATTACAATGTTTTCTTGCATCATTGGAACCTTTTGTATGTTATTTGCCAATAACACTGTTTCTGACTGAGAAGATTTATCATCCCATTTTTTTTCTCTATTGTGAAATGCTGGTCTCCACCCCACCATTTCTCTTCTCCATGTGTTTTGAAATGGCAATATATTAAGGCATTTAGTTGAGACAATTACCTATCATTGGCATTAATCTTAAAATATGTGTTGACTTTTGTTGGCAGGTTTTCCATTTCCTCTATACTTACTCTCTTGTCATTGATGTTTGCCCATTCACCCTTGATGAGTTTGCTCAAGCATTTCATGACAAGCTTTTATTTCATCTTTAATCTGACTTTACTTACCTTCTGTGTAACATTTTTTTTTCTCTTTTTGATCTTACCTCTTTTGATTGAAGTTCTTTCAGTGCTATAATATGTTCTCTAACATGCCTTTCAGGATTCCTAGTTGCTTGGGAAAATTCATGTGGCCCTTTTGAAACATCTTCTATCTGATATTGAAGTGGAGCTCAACAATGAATGTTTGCCTCATCAGAGTAAATCTTGCAATTATCTTGCATTGCTTCACATGGTAAGTTAAAAAATACACACTCACACTCACATTAGAGGGTTGTAAACTTTAGAATTGAACTTTTTGCAGTGAGATTGGAAGTTTAGTGCTATTTGATTTGAGTGCTTATTGACATTGCCAGCATTGGAATCTAAAAGTATTTACTTTGAAATCCATATGTGTATATATATATATATATGTGCTCCAATTCTGTCCAACGGCAGCAGAACTTTACACTCTAAAAGATGTGGTGCATTGCCAAGACTACACAAAACTTTTCATATGTATTGGATCAATAAAATGTTTCTTCTTCTCTTGTTTTTGACAAATATAAAATGTTTCTTTTTGGTAGTTTATAGTTTGAGCAAAGTAGATTTTGCATATATTTGCTTTGATTTTTTTTTAATGTTATCTGTACTTTCAAGTTATCATATAGTTAAATATAAGATTTGTAACTTTATGCTAGTTTTTTTCATTGAGGAAAAAGAATTCGAATTTGGGATTTTTTAAAAAAGTATTATTCTTTTGTGATCACTGGTCTTCTAATTAAGGAATTGGTGTGATCCTTAGCCACTTCTAAGTTATTAGTTTGAAAGAAAAACTCTTAGCATTGGTTTATGTTCTATTCACTTATCCCATACCTTAAGTTATAGTGTGTATAATACTTGTTATGGCGTTGGGGTTTTTTGTTTTTTCTTTCAAGTGAATCTCTACTGATCATGAGAGTGACTAAATTCTTGGGGTAAGCACTGGTACAATATACAAATATATGATATTGTAAAAATATAATTTTTCTTACCTTTATTATACTACTTGAAGAACATGGAACAACTTAAATTCTACATGTCACATTTGTTTAGGTGAGTATCAATGTGTTTCACATATTAAAAGTTAGAACATTATATACTCCTTACTTTTACTGTTTATAAATGCCAAACTTATCTAATGTATTGTTCGTGTTTCATCTTTTAACATTCTGTTTGATATATTGGACCAACAACTTCCTTCCACATTTTCAGGGATCTGGTATATTGTGGAACAAGTATGATTTTCCTGTATTCTTGCTCTCGGAGAGTAGTACAAAGACCATCCAAGAGGTAGTAAGTGTCATTTCATTTGGTTTTCATTTTGTACCGTCCACTGAAGAAGTGAAACCACTTTTAAAAGAAAAAGTCTAGTTATTTCAATTTTCATATTAATGGACTGTATTTAATTGTTGTTGATGTTCCCCCCCCCCCCCCCCCCAACCACAAGACAATTTTTTGGCAGCTTTAGTTTATTGTTAATAAACTTTTTGATGTCACTCATATGCAGGTTTCTGAAGAAATTTTGAAGAGACAGAGATCTTATACCACTGTTGTGGCTGAGTTTGATCTTGTGATGCAGGTAGATTGTTTGTTTTTAACTTTCTAGTGCATTTTATTGACTTTATCTCGCAGACATTTTTTGGTTGTTGGCTTAATGATGTTTTCAAGTAATCTGTGATACATTTGTTTTGATTAGACAGTGAAAGCTGGAACTCGTGATTCAGAATCTTGTTTGAAAGAGGAGACCTGCCTTCCATTAGGGGGATACAGGTAACTCATTTTGCATTTGTTGGTATCCATAATGAAGTCTAACAGCTCTAAATGTGGTTCACGATTTGTATTTGTGTCTCATCTCTCTTTTGAGTTCGAAATCTGACTTGTATTTTAGAATGTAGTCCTTATTCTCATTGGCTTCGTTTTCATTTTCTTTCTTATTAGATTTTATATTATTCTATGTAAATATATATATGTGTGTGTGTGTGTGTGTGTGTATTTATTGTTTTGAGTGGGGAAGATTTCATGGGATTCTTTTTCTCAGTTTTATTTGTACAGGGGAGGTCAAAAGAATATGTATGTTGGTCTATAGTTGAGCTTTGTAGGATTCAAATCTTTGATGCTGAAACTTACTTCCATCAACTTTCAGTGTTTGAAACACATATTTAGAAGATCAACACATTTCTTCTTATTTTTATTCTTTTGACCTACCTAAATTACTTTGAATTTAACTATTGCTCATAATTATGAAGGGCAGTGTTTGGTCATCACTTCCTCCGCTTAATATCTCCTCCACAGATCAGGGTAAGCCTATTATATTGACTGTGGCGTCAATGGATTCGGCTTCATTTTTCTGTGACAAAAGCCTTGGTGCAGACTCCCCAATATCAGTAAGTTTTAAGTCTTATCATGTTGCTTTCCATGTTGAAATGTGATATTACATCTCTGAAGTTTAGGAAACCCTTAATTAACATTTTTGTGGAATGATTTCAGGGCATGATTGCACTCTTGGCAGCGGTCAATGCACTATCACATTTGGAGGCTTTCCATGACCTTAATAAACAGGTGAGTGAGATGCATATAAGAGTTCCTTTAAAAAAAAGTGCTTATAAGAGTTCCTTGATATAGTGCCTTCTTAATGTTTTTTTTTTCCATATATGGGAAGACATTGTTCTAGTGGCTTTATCGTCTCTTAACTTGGCAAAAAAGTATTTTCTTTTTCAGTGATCACATTTTCATCAATCCGATTTATGAAGACTGTACTATATTCAAGTGATTGTGTGTTATCTTATTCATTGTCTTTATATTTCTTGTCTTGATTTTAATAGTATATGGATTTTCAATACGTCTTTAGACATGTAAGTGGGGCCTCTCCTTATTACACTTGTCCCTCTTAGGCAATGTAAAAGCTCTATAATAAAAGGCTAACATCCTCGCATCTATATTGCATGCTGAGGTTGTCTTTGATGTTATCTGCCCAATCCATTATTTAGTTATTCTTGTTGGTTTAAAGAGAGAAAACTGTTCACTTCATTAAAAAAATGTACTAGAAAAAATATAAATAATAAGGCAACAAAGGATGTGCCTGCACTTCTGTTTTGTCATTTTTTTTATTAAAATGTAGGAATCTTCTTTTCAATCTCTGTTCTGCAATTTTTTTCCCTTGTATTGAAGCATTTATCTATCTCAGTTCAACATTTCATATTTAAGGTGTAAAATTTGAGCCTCTCTCTGTCATTTTAGATTTTCTCTAGAAATCCAAGTCTCATCTTTTTTTTTCTGCAATTTTGGGTAAAATATGAATCTGAATCTCATATTATAATTGTAGCTCTCTCTATAAAATTGTCTACTATATTCATATCTATGTTAATGAAGCAACTAGTAAATTGTTGAAACAATAAATTGTTGCTAGCGTAAATTGTTGAAACATTCTCTATGCCTCAATCTCTTTTTGCTATGTAATCTCCTTTGCTTATGAGTAATTTTATTGATTTGATTTATCAATTTTGAAAAACTAATTATTATAACAGTATAACTTGTAGCTTTTCTGCTGTCATGATAAATTTGCCAAAGGATCATTAAGTGTTGACTGCTTAGGATACTTTTTGTACTCACCTTTGATGACACTTGATCATTATAATATTCCCTAGAAAGATTCAAAAGATCATTAAAATGTGGTACCTGTTAGGCCAATTTTTACAGCTACTAACTGTTTTGGTTAGTTAGTTGTTCATTGTAACTAATTATTGTTATTTTGTAGATTAGTTACTTTATTAGTTTTGGTCTTTTCTGTATATATACTCTTTTGTATCATTACTTCATTAATGAGAATTGATTCTATTCATTCAGTCACTAAGTTTCCTTACAGTACCTACCACCAATGAGGAAAAAAAACATTAAAAATGTGGTAATTAGAAATATAAGGTGCCATATAATTATATTTTAAGAGAGATTTTTAAGATTCAATTTTCAATGAGAATTGAATCATGCTTTTGTTTACTTTTCCCTGCTGTCTCACTAGGTTATTACTATAAAATGTGAAAATATCCTAAACATTTCATCTTATGCACGCAGGTGGAACATTCCAGAGACTATTCATGATCTCCTATCTTGATGATGAGATACTTGTACGTATACTTTTACCAAAAACTCTTTCCACCAAAGCATAACTTCAGTTGCATTTACTAAATTGTTATTTTGGTAATTTTAAACACAATATCTTACGGTGCTCAAGTCCCTACAATCCTAATAGTGCCCACCCTAAAGTGAGAAGCTTTTTCACTAACCTCTATTAAATACTTGACCTGCCTTTGCTCATTGCCTTTTTTTGTAATGTTCTAACTCTTTTTTTTCTTTCTTTCTTTCTCTTTTTTTTTTGGCTAAGCTTACTTTTCTGCTGTATTAATACCAAAAACTTATAATTCGAGTTAGTACCTATAATCAATTTCTTCTTCTTTCATGTAGTTAGAAAATATTTCTAGCTTTTTTTTTAACTTTCTTTGGTTTTGATGAGTCTTTGATCTGAGTGGTGTGTACATATTAAAGATCATAATAAGGATGCTGAAATGTAAAACATTTTCAACCATATCATCAAACTAAAGGCTTATGCCTGCATTAGATTTTGAAATATCTGAAAGGGTATGTACCAACTATGTCCTGAACCTTTATATTGGTGTTTGCAGATAACAAGGGATACTAGTGGAGTTCCTAAGGTTCTTACAAGGTTAGATGCACCCTCATCACCCTTGGCTAACACCATGACATAATATGAGAGCTAGAGATCCTTTTGTCTGTGAAATGGGAATTTAAAATTTTCATGTTTCTTAAATTTGTTATTCTATTTTATTACTTCTCTTACTTTTATTTTTGTTATAATATTATGCTAACTTCAGACACAATTTAACTGTTAGAATACTGAAGTTATTGTATGAGAAACTCAAGCAGAAATTTCTTCTATACCTCTTCTACTGCCTTATCTTTACAGGGTTGTATGAACTCATTATTAACTTGTTAAAATAGTAAAATACAAATATACTGAAACATATTGACATACATTCACTGTATTCTCTAATGGCAGCAAGTTGTTTGACAAGTTTGATTTTATTTGCATTGTATTCTCTTTTCTTATTTATAGCTTTGGTAAGTCATAGTTTATATGATAGTTATGGGATTGGCTTTGCATTCACTTGTTATATTATTTATTTATTTTAGTTTTCATCTTGCAGTTGTTCCCAAGCTTTGTTTGAATCTTCATTTTGTTTTCTATTATGCTTATTTATATTTGGATTTATGAATTCTGTTTTGTTCATGTTGATTATAGTCAGTAATGATTTAAATGGGGCTAATTGTATGTTAGGTTTGTGGCATCAGCTCTCCAAACCTGACTGCTTATCTTTCTCTATTTATTTTTCAGAGAGTTTGAACAAGTTCCCTGGAAGGACTAGTACGCCATCTGGGGTTCATAGTCAAGCACAACAATCTGAAGAACAGCTACAACAACAGCAACAATAGCATTAGCAGCAGCAACAACATCATCCAAACTATAGTTTAAAGTAAAAAATGTTCAAGATTATAAAACTTTATTATGTTATGCTTTCAAACTTATGTTAGAACTAATATCTTATGAAGTAGACACATTCATGGTTTGAATTAGTTATTTTTTTAATGTAATACTTATGGTTTATCAATCTATTGAGAATTACATTTTATGATTAATTTTCTTTTTTTTTTATCAAAATACAATAATGAAGATCTTTTAATTAAAAAAAACCATATAAGTATACTTATTAAAATAAAATTTAAAATATATTATCCACACTAAAGTAACAAAATTTTATTACTATATGTTACGATTTAAAAACATATTATAAGCGAAACAAATCGTTATGATTTATATAATATATCAAACTAAAAATGCTATCAAAATAATCAAATGTAACAGTTGAAAAGTGTTATGAAAAAAGTACAAGATTAAACTTCAAATTTATAACCAAAAACTCTATCTAAATGTTATTATTTGAATATTATAGCACCTAAAAATGTGTTATTGAATAGTTTAAGATAACACCGAACATAACATCCAAAAACTGTTATAGAAAAGACTGGACTTTTAATAACAGGGACTATGTTAGCATTTTCAGAAGTGCTATCAATAGTCCTGGTTAGCAGTTTTTAAGTGTTATGAATACTGTTTTTTCTTGTAGTGACATTTTCAAATTATATGAATTTTATTACAATTTAGCCACACTTTTAACCTAAATCCTCGATTAGCGAGTTAATTGCACATTTCAACTCACTTAGTAATGACTCTAAGGAAGTAGGGCATTACAACTTGGTATCAGAGCAAGTGTAATGCCCCGAAATCCCTAATGAGGTTTAATGGCTGGATTAGTAGGCCGGGAGGGCCATAACTGTTTAATTATGCCATTAAATGAATATATGCATGTGTTATGTGAATTATATTATAATATGATGTTATATGCATGCATGTGGGTCCATATTTAAATATTAGGGTGTTTTGATAATTTGGCCCGTTAAGGGTATATTTGTATATTTGGTTGCATATTGTGATTTGTGAATGAGATCCCACTATTATGGAGATATATTCGAGCTATACGGCATGAAACAGTCCTATATAATGGATTAGCAGTTTTGTCATAACAGGGTCAATTATTGGGTAATAAGAATGTTTATTTGATGATAAATTGGGAGTTATTGAGATCAGGATGAGATTCTGGAAGTTTTGACTAAAATGTCCTAGGGAGTGTTTTTGGGGTCCCGAGCACTAGGTTTTATTTGAGGTTACTTAAGCTTGAAGTAGCTTGTCAGATAGAATGTACGTTAGAAAACCTCTCGTTCTTTCCCGTTAGTTCATTTTTACTGTTCAAAGCCTTTTCGAAGAAATCTCGAGTTATAGGAGTCGGAAGCAAGTGAGGATCGAGGCATAGCGATCCTAGGAAAGATTAGAAGCTTCTTAACCGAAGGATTTGACAGAAAAAAACCCAATCAAAGGTAATCTAAGTTTAAGTTTTGAGTTTTTAGAGTTTCTAAGCTTTGAATTGGATTTATGAATCGTTGAGTTTTTGGTTCGTTTGGGCCTTGGGTTTTGATGGTTTTAGACCATTGGGAAGCTTGGGAACTTTGATTTGATGATTTGGTAATGTTTAGGCATGATTTTGGAGGCTTTGGGATGTTGGAGAACGAGTTTGGGCGTGTTCTGGGTTGGGGGCCGCGACCCTATTCTTGGGTTGCCGCGGCCCTAGCTCAAGAAGCAGGTGGGGAAATTTGCCTTTGTTGGGCGCCACAGCCCTTGATGTTGGGCACCGCAGCCCTTTCTTCAGTGGTGGTTGGGGGCCGCAACCCTTGAGCAAGGTTGAGCTCGTTTGTGTGTTTTGACTCCGGGAACATAGGTTTAGGCCTCGGGATTGTTCCTACTACTTGGATTAGTTTGGATTGATGTCCCGGAGGCTAGATATTTGTTTGGGAACCTATGTTGATCATTTTTATTGATGATGTCCCGTATTTGGTTATGACTAGGTAACTGCTAAAGGACTAAAAGTTGATCGTTCTCAAGGGTCGTTATTTTATTAATTCTAGCTCGAATCTGAGTAAGAAATCTGCACCCTGTGTATATATGACATGCGTGATTGTTATTGAGGCATGTTGATTGATAAATGTGGACATGGATTACATATTAAATGCTACTGAATGTTGTTTACTTGTATATGGCACTGACTAGTCAGGGACACTGACCTAAGAGTCAGAAACGGCACAAGCGTCCTGAACGCAGGGCCGAATGAAGATTATATCTAATCGATATCAGCATTGAATTGCTCTAAGGCATTAACGCTGGACCTACCCTAAGGTCGATGAACTTATAAGCGCTTGGCTAGTCTAAGACTAGTTACTGAGAGCTAGGGCCAAAGGCCAATTTGACCGTTTGTCACATGGCTAGGGAACAATGTTCTAGGGTTATGACCCTATGGTCATGAGGAAGGTTATGTTGGTGACCAGTCACCATGCACCTATCCTGTTTAAGCTAGTGAAAGGTTCACTTATCTGTTAAGCCCCGGTGACCCTATCGTCACAAGGCTAAAGGGAGCTATACCCAATTTAGTGACTTTTGCGACTGTCACCTATCTGCTTTGGACTGATAGTCCTGAATGATTATTATGATCATTGTTGATATTATATCGTGCTATATTGTGTTTTCTTGCTGGGCCTTGGCTCATGGGTGCTATGTGGTGCAGGTAAAGGGAAAGAAAAACTCACCCAACCTTGAGTGTAGAACTTAGGTGGTGATGTATACATATGCGGCCGCTTGACCACTACAGCCAAGGAGTTCTCAGAGGAACTAGGGTGTTTGCCCTATTTTGCTGCTTAGGTTGGCTGGTTTGTAATTTGAAACTGTAGTGACCATTTTGAGTTGTAAATAACTTGTAAATGTTTTGATAAGCTCATGAGCAGTTATATACTTAATAGAATATATCCTTTCCTTTTTATTGGTTTTTCACCTTAGCCTGTTAATAACACTTAGAGCACGTTTTTAACCAAAGGACTCGGGTAGTGGGTCAAATTTCAGGTTCACTGTTCACCGTAACTGTTCTGGGGTAACCAGGGCGTTACAGCGAGCCAAGGATTATGGTTCCTGGTGATTGACCGAACATGTATGCTTGCTGCCAGTGACAAGCTCAACTCAGGGTTGGTTAGTAATGATTGAATTATATGCTTAATTATGTGCTTGAATGCCCTATTTGCCTGATTATTTTATATAGAGCATGACAAATGAGTTAACATATGCATGATGTTAGGGCCTGGCCCCCTTGAGTGTTGTATGTTATTTATGTATGTGACTGTTGTTTACGGTTGGTTGATATGAATTAGGACGTGGTTTTGGATGTTGTTATCATGCTTAATGAGCGACGTCGTTGATTGCAGGCATATTGTTGAGATGCCTCGATAATAAACCAGACTCTGCAGCAATAGGGCTGAGGATGATAACCTGGGTCAGGACCCTCCACCTGCCCCACTGAATTGGCAACTGTTGTCTGCCGACATGGAAGCCAGACTGCACCGAATAGAAGAAGAGATTTGATAGCTGAGGCAACAGGCCCCTCCTCAAGGCACTGGGATGCAAGTTCAGTAGGCTGTAGCGCCAGTTCCAGCTCAACATAGTATGGAGAATAGGTGGGAACCTTTATATGAGAGGTTCAGGAAGCAGAACCCTCCCACCTTCGAGGGTGGACCAGACCCACTGCAGACAGAGCTGTGGATGAGTATGATTTCTTCCTTCCTGGATTTCATGAGGGTGGAAGGGAATGAGAGGGTAGCGTGTGCCAGCTACATATTCAAAGAGGATGCCCACATCTGGTGGGATGTAGGGACACAGAGATGAAATGTTGCAGTTATGACATTGGAAGAGTTTAGAAACATCTTTAGTGTTGTAGTTCGAGCTGAAAAGGTTGATGAGTTTACCAATCTGACCCAAAACCGAATGATGGTTACAGAGTATGCCTTGAGATTTGACTAATTGGCGAAGCTCGCACCGGATTTGGTGCCGACTGATGCGACACGAAGGGATCAGTTCGTGCAGGGGTTGAATGTCATGATCGCTCGTAATGTTAAGATAACTCTGGACCAGGGGACTACCACGTATGCCCAGGTAGTGGACAAGGCCCTTACAACTAGGTGTGATGCCAGGAGGACGGTGCCTTCTTTCACTGGATCTAGTCAAGGTAGTTGCCCAGTGAGCAGAAGTGAAAGGCCCCATATTCTTTCGTTCCTCGTAGCTCGAATAGGAGGGCACATGGTGCTTTTAGCGGCCGTCCGGGAAGAGATGACAACTAGAGGAGTTTCCCAGTGTGTCCTTGATGCAAACGACGACATCAAGGAGAGTGCAGGATCAGGGCCTACTTTATTTGTGGGAGTGTCAACCATTTGAAGAAGAACTGTCCATAAGCCGGAAAGAGGAGACGAAGCAGAGCGACAACCTCTCTCCTGCCAGAGTATTCACCTTAACCAAGACTGAGGCTGAGGCTATCCACTCAGTCATGAAAGGTCAGATTTCTAGTGTTGGTTCTTCTTTTGCTGCATTGATTCATTCGGGGGCTACTCATTCATTTGTGTCTGCTAGAGTGATAGATCAGTTCTGTAGACCTAGTGAGTTGTATGCTAGGGGATTTCAAACTTTGTTGCTGACTGGGGAGCTAGTAGTCTCTAGGAGATGGATTAGAGCATTGCCAGTAGAGATAGATGGTAGAGAGTTGGCTGTTGATCTTATTGAGTTAGTGATGGATGACTTCGATATGATTCTAGGGATGTATTGGCTATCAAAGTATGGAGTGATGATTGACTGCAAGCGCAGGATGGTGACTTATGAACCAGAAGGGGAGGTACCCTTTATGTTTATGGGGACAGTTAGTGGACCGCGAGTACCTATTATCTCAGCACTGAAGGCTAGAGACCTGATGCAGGTAGGTTGCATAGGATTCCTAGCGAACATTGTGGATACTTCTAGAAATGTGCCAGTTGGATCAAGTGAAACCAGATTGGTATGTGAGTTCCCAGATTTATTTCCAGCAGACTTGCCAGGGCTGCCACCACAATGGGAGATCAAGTTTGTTATAGAGTTGGCGCAAGGGGCGGAGCCAGTATCTAGGACACCTTATAGAATGGGTCTAGCACAGTTGAAGGAATTGAAGATTTAGTTGCTGGAGTTACTGGATTTGGGGTTCATCATACCGAGTTTATCACCATGGGGTGCTCCAATGTTGTTCGTCAAGAAGAAGGATGGATATCTTAGTATGTGTATTGACAAGAGGGAGTTGAACAAGTTGACTGTTAAGAACAAGTACCCATTACCTAGGATCGACGATTTGTTTGACCAGTTACAAGGGAAGACAGTGTTCTCTAAGATCAACCACCGGTCAGGTTATCACCAATTAAAGATTAAAGAGGAGGACATACCAAAGACCACTTTCTGCACGAGGTATGGACACTATGAATTCTTGGTTATGTCCTTTGGATTAACCACCGCCCCAGCAACTTTTATGGACATGATGAATAGGGTTTTCAAGGACTATTTGGACAAGTTCGTGATTGTGTTTATTGATGACATACTGGTGTACTCTTAGTCAGATGCAGAGTATGAACAACATTTACGCCTAGTATTGCAGAGGTTGAGAGAGCATAGGTTATATGCTAAGTTCAGCAAGTGTGAGTTTTGGCTACCACAAGTCACATTTCGGGCCCACATTGTGAGTAAGGAGGGGATTCTGTTTGACCCAAGTAAGGTTGAGGCAGTGAGGGATTGGCCTAGACTAAGCAGTGTCCCAGAAGTTAGGAGTTTTCTAGGATTGGTAGGGTATTATCTGCGGTTCATTGAGGGGTTCTCTAGGATAGCCACACCATTGACTGAATTGACAAGAAAGAAGACTAAGTATGTGTGGACAGATAGATGTGAGAATAGTTTCAAGGAATAGTAGCGGCGACTGATCACCGCTCTAGTGTTGAGTCTGCCGACAGACGGTGATAAGTTTGTGGTTTACTGTGATGCTTCCAGACAGGGTTTAGGGTTTGTGCTGATGTAAGTCGGAAAGGTGATAACCTACGCATCAAGACAGCTGAAGGAGTATGAGCAGAGATATCCCACGCTTGATCAGGAGTTGGCAGTGGTGGTATTTGCACTTAAGGTTTGGAGACATTATATATATGGTGAGAAGTGTAAAATATACACCGACCATAAGAGTTTGAAGCACTTCTTTACTGAGAAGGATCTGAATATGCGCCAGATACGGTGGCTAGAATTGGTAAAGGATCATGATTGTGATATCCTCTACCATCCCGGGAAGGCTAATGTAGTGGCGTATGCATTGAGCCGGAAGGGCCCAGGATAATTGTTTAATTCAAGGCAGATATCTGATAAGTTAGCTGTGGAGATGACTTGAGTGGGTATAGAGTTGGTGGTTGGTCAGTTAGGCAACATCACTCTTCAGTCTACACTCCTTGAGAGGATCAAGGAAGCATAGGGGGAGGATCCCCAGTTGAGAGAGCATAGAGAAAGTGTCTTAGTCAGAGCGACTAAGGACTTCTCTTTTTCAGAGATGGGACTATTGAAGTACAAGGGCTGGAACTGTGTTCTGATGGATTTTGATATCTGGCGAGAGCTCTTGGATGAATCTCACACCACTTTCTATTCTTTACATCCAGGTACGACGAAGATGTACCAAGATTTGAGAACCTTGTATTGGTGGTCAGGAATAAAGAGAGATGTGGTGGACTATGTGGCTAAGTGCTTAACTTGTCAGCAGGTAAAGGCAAAACATCAGAGGCCAGTGGGGTTATGGCAGCCTCTAGGGATTCCAGATTGGATGTGGGAGGATATCATCATGGACTTCGTGGTTGGTTTGCCAAAGATTGTGGGACAACATGATTCAGTGTGGGTGATTGTGGATAGGTAAACCAAGTCCGCCCACTTTTTGCCTATCAGGACGACTTATACTGTGGAGCAGTATGTTGAATTGTATGTGAAGGAAATTGTTCGACTCCATGGGGCTCCGAGGTCGATAGTATACGACAGGGACCCCACCTTCACCTCCATGTTTTGGGAGAGCCTGCAGAAGGCTATGGGCACGCAGTTGCGGTTTGGTACCGCTTATCATCCTTAGATGGATGGACAGTCTGAGAGGATGATTCAGATACTAGAGGATATGCTACAAGCTTATGTGCTGGATTTTGGGGGATCTTGGAGTAAGTATCTCCGTTCGATTGTGTTTTCATACAATAACAGTTATTAGGCGACTATTGGAACGACTACGTATGTAATGTTATATGGGAGGAAGTGCAGATCACCTATCCATTGGGATGAGATGTGTGAGAGGAGATACTTATGTCCTGAGATGGTTTAGAGTACCAATGAAGCGATTGAAAATATTAGAGCTCGAATGCTCGCCTCCCAGAGTCACCAGAAGAGTTACTCAGACCTGAAACGTAGGAGCGTAGAGTGTGAAGTCGGTGACCATGTGTTCCTTAGAGTTTCTCCCTTGAGAGGAGTGAAACGGTTTGGTGTTCGGGGAAAGCTGAGCCCTAGGTTTGTTGGTCCCTTTGAGATTTTGGAATGGGTTGGAGAGGTTGCTTAAAGATTGGCAATGCCTTTAGCTCTATCAGAGGTTCATGATGTTTTCCACTTGTCCATGCTCCGGAAGTATGTATTTGATTCTACGGATGTACTGAGTTATGAGAACTTGGAGCTGGACCAAGATATATCATATGAGGAGAAGCTGGTTCAAATTCTCGACTGGAAGGATAAAGTCTTGCGGAGCAAGACCATCACCTTGGTGAAAGTGTTGTGGAGGAACAACAGGATTGAGGAGGCGACATGGGAACTTGAGTTAGATATGCGGGAGCAGTATCCTTAGTTATTCAGGTAATTTCGAGGATGAAATTTCAGTAAGGAGGGGATAGTTGTAGTGTCCCAAATTTGCTAATAAGGCTTAGGGCCTTGATTAGCGTTCCTGGAGGGCAATAAGTGATTTATTATATTAATATTTTCATTTGATGAGCATGTGAATAGAAATGCATGGTTAGGTGAATTAAATATGCATGTGGGCCCCATTTGATTATTAGGGCATGTTTGTAATTTTAGCCTATTGTGGGTCATAAATACAATATTTGTGAATATTGTGATATTTACCACGTGTGAGTGGTGATATATATGTGAGCAGAATCTGAGATAGTCCTAGGGAGCGGTTTAGCTAGGAAGTCACAACAGGACTCGATACCCGACTCGGGGCGATTCAAGGGGTATTTTAGGTATTAGACATTTTACTGGGTTATCGGGTTTTGAAAATAAATATTTGGAGATATATTTGAATTTAGAACATTTATGAGGGAATATTGTGGAAATTTACCATTTTTCCCTCAGGGACGTTTTTGGTACCCCGAGCCTTGGAGGTAACTTAAGTGACTTAACTAAGTAAGACAAAGCAGAGAAACACTTAGAATTTTCCCAAACCGACCCTATCTCCCTTTCACTCGGTTTCTCTCTCTTTGGGAGCTTGAAGGCTGAAGAAAGTTTTACGGGAATTAAGCTAGGAAGTAAAAAATCTAAGGCTTGGATTGTGTGTGGAGTGAGCTTGGGAAGTTGAAGAGGATGTGTGGCCTGAATTTATCCTTGAGGTAAGAAGCCTAACATTAAATGATCTGAGTTTATGCTGAGTTTATTTAGAATTGTAAGTTTATGCATGTAAGATGAATGATGGATCACTCTTGGTTATTTGGGTGAGTTTTGGGATTAGTTTTTGTTAGGTTTTCTTGCCAGGACCACTCTAGAACTAATATCCTGATTAACTTGAGTTGTGGGATTAATTGTGGGTTAAATTGGCTGGGTTTTGGTTGTTATAATGGGGGATTTTTTTGGTTCGAAGGGGGTTGGGCTGCGGCTCTGTTCTTGCTGAGCCGCGGCCCTCTAAAATAGATGGGAGGCCACGATGAAGGGTGGGCCGCGTCGCCCTTTTGGTTGGGCCGCGGTGCGCATCTGCAGAAAGGGGAGGCTAAGTCTCTGGATGAGGCGGGCCACGGCATAAGGCCTTGGGGCCGCGACTCTTATGGGTTTTTTGGACCTCGAGGAGGCTTTCGGCACAGGAATGAAAGAGTTAAGGCTCTGGATGGATTTTATCACCCGAATTGATAGAACTCAAGGTCTCAGGGACTAGAATTTCATTCCAAAGTTATTTAATGGATTAGAACTTGATAGATGGATGTTATTTATACATTGTGACTAGGTTTTTAGCGAGGTTCGGACTAGGGGACTGTGCTCAAGATATCGGTGCTCGGGAAGATTGGCACACAGGTAAGAAAACTGTTGTACCCGTAGAGCAGGGCGTGGTCCTATGTTTTCTATTGCAGGGCACGACCCTATGTGATTGTGTTACAGGGCGTTGCCTTATTGTTTATGTGTGTATTTGTTGAATATATACTATGTGTTGCATATCTGTGAATGAACGACGAAGGCCGAGAACAACAGGAAGCCGAGGACGGCAAGGGGTCAGGAACGGCGTTAAGCACGTGGAGTGTGAGGCCGAGTATGGCAAGGGTCGGGAGTGGCGTTAAGCACGCGGTGTGCACATCGCTAGGGTGAGACCCTTCTCGGATGCCTGAGTCATCCTAATGGTGTAGACCGCGAAACCAGGGTCTGGTAAAGCGTCTGGGACGGCATGGCCGCTATGTGTTTAGCTTTTTAGCTGCCTTGTTATATGTTGACTGATAGCTATGCATATGTTAATTGTTTGTGTTGAGTTTTCTTGCTGGGCTTCAGCTCACGGGTGCTTTATGGTGCTGGTAAGGGCAAGGGAAAGGTCGACCAACCATGAGCATGGAGAGCGTGAAGCGGCGTGTACATGTTCGGCCTGCCTGGCTGTCACGGCCAGGGGTATTTTTGGGAGATGTTATGTTTTAATCCAAATTTTGTCGTTTAGTCGACTTTAATCATATTTTGAGTTGTAAATACTTCTAAATAGTATTTTGGGATCCCAAAAGTATAACGCTTTATAATTTTAAATTAATGGGATCCAAAATTTTGTCGTTTAGCCGACTTTTATTACAGTTTAGCTACACCTTTAACCTAAAACCTCGATTAGCGAGTTAATTGCACATTTCAACTCACTTAGTAACGACTCTAAGGAAGTAGAGCGTTGCAATCAGTATTTTATCCTTTACTCTCGCTAAATTCCTTATAAATGATAATTCCATGAACTTAATCACAGAAATGAGATCTCAATCATTTAACCTTTTGAACAAAGCAATTAAGGAAATCATATTTTCACTTTTTATACAGAAGTTGTAGATTCCATATATATGAACAATACTGTCACTCGATTACACTACTAAATCTCCAATATGTAAGTATGGGCTAGACCGTAGGGTAAGCTGGTAAAGAACAAGTCAAAAGATTTAAATAACATAATTAGCATAATATTATTACTCTTAATTAAGATTGACTTGACCTATGGTCAATGTTGTGACATTCATTATATTCGATAACAATGATACTTATTTATCTATAAATAATCAATATCGGTCCTAGTGCGAAGTACCAAAATACATTCGATCTTATCTGTTTTGTCAATGCCTTGGACAATACATCACAACCTGAATGTGTAAGTGGATCATATCGTAGATTACCAAATCAGTGAAAATCCAATGCACTAATTTAATCTTAGGACTTGTTCTTTTGAACATATAATTACAACTATAATCCATTTTGACCTAGTAAATATAATTGTAACGATCCATATGTTTGGGATTTTATGATTGTTTGTATTAGTTGAAAAAACATGTAATAAAATAGACGAACAATGTGATTGAATAAAAATATGATTTCTACTTCTTTTATTGATAATAAAAACATTTTACATGAAAATTTTTATTTCCTTAAGGGCGTAAATCCCAACAAACATAGCATTGCGAAATCCTCCTTTTTTTGTCGATAATGGCACAGTTAAATATAGAGGCCTGGAACGAGCGTTCCGCGATCATAGAGGCCTGCAAGGAAAGACAACCGAATGAGCTAAAGCCGGACCAAAAGAGAGGTGATCCCAAAAAAAAATAACAACCGACGGCTTACCCCGGACAGTTGCTGCTTCACAGCGTGTGTCAGCAACAGCGGATCCTTGCTGCTACTGATGGCCCATTTCTCAGAATTGAGCTCGCATAAGCTCAAGGCCATGTCCTCCATCATCTCAGCTCCGAACGGCGCCAATGCACGTCCAAGCCTAGGCACCAGCCTCTTCTCCAAGGCTGGACCATCCAGAACCGCTCCGGCCGGGTGAGGAGATCTCACCCCCTCGGCCAGCTCAGCCCTCTTCACGG
This sequence comes from Humulus lupulus, assembly GCF_963169125.1. Taxonomy (NCBI): domain Eukaryota; kingdom Viridiplantae; phylum Streptophyta; class Magnoliopsida; order Rosales; family Cannabaceae; genus Humulus; species Humulus lupulus. Next base: position 80,474,392 of record NC_084796.1, read on the forward strand.
CAGACAAGTTATCTGCCCTTCCCTGAGTAACGGCCTTCTCCGCCTCTAGCCGCCTCTTCAAAAAACTATCGGCCCGTCTTACACCCTCCAGGAGGGCAGCGGGAAAACTGGTCGGCTTCCGCGGAAAGTGGAACTTCAGGCCAGGCAGGGGAAGATTGGTTGTCTGAGAAGACGGAGACCCCGGAAGGGTGGACCCCCTTTGGACTAGAGGAGGAGGCAGCCGGGATATTAAGGCCCCGGTCTGTTGCTTTTGCTGCTGCGGTAGCAGAAGTAATTGCCCTTGTTGCTGCTGCTGGTTTGGATGTTGCTGTTGCTGCTGCTGCGGCGTTGGTGATTGTCTCTCTTGTTCCTGTTGCTGCTGTTGTTGTAGTTGTGATTGCTGTCGTTGCTGTTGTTGTTGCCTTCGACCGGGAGAAGAGTGTCTAAGGCGTTTGTTCTTAGCACCCTCAGCATCTCCTCCGGGACGCTTGCTCACCCCAGTTGTCCTCACGGGGAACACAAGCCCTTCCCCGTCGCTACTGCTACTCGAGACCATCATAGTCTCGGAAGGCCCTTCAGCAGGGGACTTCTCTACCCTCGGGGACGCTTGCGCCTCGCCACTTGTCTTCTAGGGGGAGGCAGCCTTACCTCCCCTACCAGCCTTGGGCTTCCGTCCTTTCCCCGTGGGCGGGTCCTGGCTGGTGGCAGCCTTCTTAATAAGCAAAGTAACCCTCCCCAACATCTTGGCTTCGGGATACTCTGCAAGAAACGTACAAAGCAAGGTTAGCGAACCAACAAGAAATGAGAAAGAAGATAAGCGGAAGACAAGACAATCAGCAACACAAAAGTACAAGCAAGCCCGCCAGCAGGGAACAAGAAACAAGAAAAAGAAAAGTTTGAAAGGGACGACCATGCACGAGAAACGTGGATGGCCTTCCCCGAGCAAAACAAAACATCGCTTCCTGCTCCAGGAAGCTCCCGTACTCCTTGAAGTCCGGGAAGAACATGCTGAGAGAAGAAGGGTCAACCATGATGACACCTTCTGGCAGACTACCATCACTCAGACACCAGAGGAGCTCATCTACCCTATCACAGTACCTGTCGAAAGGTATCCTACGCGGATCTAGCCTAAGGAAACGAGGATCAAACCCCATCTGAGAGGTTTGGGAAACTTCAGACAGGCTGGGGGTGTGGATCAATCGAAAACTAGTCTTACCTCTCCCGGAGGAACTAGCCCCCGGAGCCCCTTCGTTAGGGTAAGCCGCGGCGTGGCGAGCCTCGATCTCCTCTCCCTCCGGCTGGGGGTCGGGGAACCTCTCCTCCCAACTAGGAGATAGAGTATTTTCGTCCCGAGCGGCTTGGGTGATCACCTTAGACAGCTCCAGGGCAATCTGCTCCCGGATGTCAGCCGACACCTGAGTCTGCCCCCTACCACTTACTGGCTCAATATTCTGGAAGGAGGCGAGTAACCCATACTCCCTCAACGATTCGGAGGTCACAAGTCCCTCCACTCTCAACTCTTCCTCGGAAAGCCCTTCGTAGAACTTGGACCTCCTTATCATCTCCGCGCAGCGAGGTGTCCGCGGAACGACTTCTGCAAAAATCAAATACAAGCGTTAGAGATCCTCCCAAAAGGCAAATCAAACACAAAGAAACAAAGTTGAAAAGGAAAAGAGGAAACACTTACCAGGGATTTTGAAATCCAAAGATAGAGCTGGCACCCTCTTCAGCGGGAAGCCAGTCGTCAGGAACCAGTATTCCCGGAGGTCTGGAACCCTCGCGGTATGACAAGTGGGGCACATCACATCCGGGTGCCTTTCTAGCCTATAAAACCCCACCTTGTCTGAATGACCCCTCATAGGCTGAGACTTCAACCCATAAAAGTACAGCACCTCCTCCGGGGTAGGAGCTTCCAGCCTCCGGGACTTGCAAAAGATGAACCACCCCGCTAAGAGCTTGTAACTGGGAGGAATTAACTGGAAGGGGGCAATCCCCGCCTTCACACAGAAATTGGCGAAGTAACTCCTTAGGGGCAAGTGCGCTCCGCACACTATGTGTGCCCAACTCCAGGCACCAAAGCCTTCGTGGCTCTGGCTAGCTGACTCGCCCAGCACCGACAGACGGTGCCACATCAGACCTGGGATGTTCTTCAGGCCTGCCTCAGAGGAATACAGCTCTAGCATGCCATAATTCCTGAAAAGGTTCGGTTTTTGGTCCATCTCCCAGATGGAACTATTGGAGGTTGGTGGGCTAGCCGCGACCGCTTTCGCTTTTCCTTTCCCCTTTCCACCCGCGACAGGAGAGCCTTTCTCTTGGGCAGAATCAGCCTCCCCCGCAGCAAGGAGTTGTTCCTTCGAGATGTTCGTCACTGGACAAAAGAAAAGAAAGAAGAAAACACTCTAAGCAGTCAGCACCCTTGTCATACCCTAGTGGTATCAAAGGCGTCGGGGAGACCCTCCTCGAAAACTGCTTGGAGAGGCTCCCACCGAGCTTACCGAGGGGTTGGCACCATGCCACCCGAAGGACAGCAAGGAACCAGACTCAGACCCCGAGCCTAAGCCCACCAAAAGAAGTGTTTTTCCAGAGAAAGACACCCTAAAGGCGTTCATGCTTATGCCCTAAAACAGCAAAACACGGGACGACTTTCCAAACGCAAATCGCCAAAACATGCAGAAAAGGCTACTTATCGACTCACAATCAATCACATGCCTACCAAAGCCCTATTCACAAATGCACATAAGCAATAATGGCAGAAACCTCTACTCTAACAACTACCAACAACCTAAGGTTTGGGAGGAAAGAGCAAAGTAGAAATACTTACTGATGTTCGGGTAGTTGGAGGTTGAGGGAGTAACTGGATCACTGCACAGCACGATCGCGAGAAGTAAAAGCTGCAAAGACGAACGGCGATTCAAACCAGGAACTTCGGGAGTAAACCCACTGCCAAATCAAAAAGAAAAGTTTCCAGATACTTACCAAAAGAAATGGCAAGTTCGGGGGAACGTAAGCTGGGAAGCCTGAGAGTTCGAAGGTTTGGAAATCTGAAAATCCTAAAGATGGAGAATCTAAAAGCGTAAAGAGGAAGAAAGGTCCTTTCCCTCGTTTTTATAGCAGGGAAGAGGCCGTTTCGAATTCCTCAAGTGGACGGTCCCGATCTTCCCATTCCGTGTGCATCAGATCCAACGGCTGGAGAGGAAGCGACGATCCTATTTATGACTCCTCGGATGGGAATAAAGTATTTATTTCCCATCATTACACCACCTCGGGCCCGGAGTACCATTAAAAACCGTCAAATCATTAGTTAGATGACTGACGCACGCATACTCAACCAGTCGCCTCACGCACACGTCTTGGTCGCAGAACCATTCCCAGAATGACACGTGGTCCTTGCCGCACTTGAGTACTTGATCTCAAACAGAAGAAATTCTCTTTCTTTTCCATACTAACACTCAGGCGGGAAAAAGGAACCCTTCCGGGAACACAGAAGGTGCCCCCTCGCCTAATCTAAGAAACCGATTGTACAAGCTCCCGGATCCCTCAAAGCTCCGTGACCTTGGGGGGTAAATGTTATCCAGATTTCCGGATAGCGTTTAGATTGATGGCCTCGGGGAAACAGAATTATCGATGTCCTTCACGATAGGTGACCAGAGCTCGCGGATATACAGAAAGGCTTCACCTCTCCCGCTTGGTGTCCGGATTACTCTTCCAAGCAAACACCATACGGAAACTCGTCAACTCTCCCGGAGCTCCCGAAGGAGTATCCATCGGGGAAGCTCCTTCCAGGAGAAGCTCTTCGAGTGGTCTCCGCGGAAGCAGTTCCGTGCCTCGCACGGAACAAAGCCAAACGGTCGAGTCCTGGAGGAGGCATATTTGGAATGATATCCGCCTGACACAGGATCCCGCCTGACACGCCCGTCAGGTCAAAGCCGCACACATCCCAGCACGCCTAAGGGTACCTTTTCGCCTACTGTTCCGCTGACAACTTGGAAAAGACGGCTGACTTTGTGTGTTCCCCATACTTTCACGTAAATATACCCACATAGAGTCTTGTAGCCATGCTACTATAGTAATTGTATCCCTATTTATGGCTGGTGTAATTAAAACTCATGTACGTAGAGAAAAACCCTAATCCAAAACCCTAGCTATAAAGACCCCTTCATTTTACAAGAGGAGGGACGAACAAATGATATAGCAAAAAACTCTACTAAAATCTCTCTAGCTTCATCTTCTTCAAGAGAACCCGAGAGAAACATTGTGAGCGTGTGAAGTTCTTATGCACCAGCCATCTTACTGTAATCTTTTCCAAGTATAATAACATCGACTCGTGGACTAGGGCTTGTTAACGCCTGAACCACGTAAAAACACTGTTTGTTTAGTTACATTTCAGTATTTCTACAGTTCTTATCTTTTTATTATTCTGTTAGTTATTCGTTTCCGAAAAACTCGGTAAACATTTTGGTGCTTTCATTGAGAGCTGTAGGAAGTTGTTAGTCAGCTCTTTTTCTGTGTACGTTTTTGTATTCACTTCGTGCTAAAGAGATGGTGACTACGAGAAAATCCGCTGTTGACAAAAATGCTACGGTCAACCCCGATACCGTGATGGAAGATGTGGTGCAAAGTGAACCCTTAGACTACCAAGGTGAAGACCCGACATCCCGCCAGGATCAGGTCAGTACCGAAGATACAACATACTTAGAAGACGAAGAAGAGTATGTCCAAGACGGTTATTACAAGGACGGCTGCTACTATGAGAAGGACCCAGAACTGGTCCAAGTAGCCGAAGAACTGGTGGCCACTAAGGCCAAGCTTGCTGAGCAGGAGCGCGTCTCCGAAAGAATGCAACGCATGATGGAACGCCTCCAAAGTAGGTTCGGAGATCTAGGCGACTCGGACGAGGATACCTCTGTTCGAGGTGGTGCTGATGCCCCCATGCCGGATCCAGCCGCTGCTGGACCATCCAAAGCCGCCCCTAACAAGGGCAAAGAAAAAGTGGGAGAGCCTGTGCGCGCTGACGCCCCTGCACCTCCTAAAGGCGTGAATCACCAGGCCGACTGCCCCCCCCGCGCGCAGAAGGTCTCTGGCGCTCCTAAGCCCAGACGCCCTTCAGCCCCAAGGGGGCACTCTGTGCCTAAAGGGCCCGGTGCTAAGGCACCCAGGCCTAGGGGAAGGAACAACCGCCCCAGTGATTCCGTCAATCAGGACGGTCGGGCTGCGAACTCGCACTCCGAAGATAGCTGGTCCACGGTGGACCTAAGAAGAAGGTTGGAGGCCAAGTATGAGAAGGCCAAAGGGGAAAAAGCCCGGCCTCGCGGAGATGACCTCCGAAATCATATTAATGACAAGCTCCGGGGACGTGACCTCCCGGAAAGTGATACGAAGAGGCTCGAGGAACAGATTGCTGCCTTGACCAAGCTGGTCCGGAAGCAAAGTGGGGCCCTGTCAGATTCTGAGGAGGAAGACCCGGAACCATGTATTAGGAGGATCGCGGAAACGTCCCTCCCGGATAACTTCAAAATGCCTCACATAGAATTATATGATGGGAGGACAGACCCGCGTACCCACCTAGCTAAATACAATAAAATGATGCAAGTGGCGCGCGTCAGTGAGGACGCCAAATGCATGTGCTTCTCACTCACCCTTACCAAGTCTGCGGAGGACTGGTGGAAAAGATTAGCTCCCGGATCAATCCACAGTTGGAAGGAGCTACAGTCCGCGTTTAGGAGGCAGTTTATTGCTGCCCGCGACCACGACATGGAGGTTGGTTCCTTAACCAACATCAAACAGCAACCCACTGAGAACCTCAAAGCTTTCATTCAGAGAATGATGGAAGCTGCTGCAAAAACCAAGGTCAGCGATGACATGAAGCTGATCGCCCTTCAATCGGGCCTTACTGTCGGCTCCCTGCTATGGGGAGAAATGCAAAGGAGACGGGCAGAAACCCTGTCCGAATTCATGTCAAAAGCTCAGGGAATCATCAACCTTGAGGATGCCTACCAGCAAGCCTTTGGAGTTCCCCCGGCTCCAACCCCTTCCGTGACTGCGCCGAGCTTTGCTTCGCAAGCTCCCGCACCAGTCCTCACGCTTCCAGGAGCCCGATTCACTCCGAGTGTGTATGGGCCTTCCGCGTCTGTTCAGACGCCGGGTCAAACACATTTCTCTGGGTATGGAGCGGTACAAACCGGATGTAGTATCGCTCCTAGCATGCCGCAGCCGCAAGCGGAAGCCCCGGAACGAAGTTTGAGCCAATCGCGGAGCAAACGAAGCGGAAAAAACTCCAACCGGGGAGACCATTCAAAGAAACCCCGAAAGGATTATGAGCCCAAGTTCACGGAATATACCAGTTTGATAGACTCGCGAGAGAATGTCTATCGGGCGACCTGTAATATGGTCAACTACAGGAAGCCCCCGAAAGTGTCTCACGGAGGAAGGCGTCCGCGAGACTCCAATAAGAGGTGTGAGTTCCACGGAGACGTGGGGCACACCACGAATGAGTGCCTTCAGCTGAAGGATGAGATCGAGTCCCTGGCAAGAGCGGGACACCTCGGTCAGTGGGTGAGAATACCCATAATCTATCCCGGACAGGGGGTGGTTCACGGAGCTGCATATTCCCCGGGACAGAGGGGGGCCGCTAGCGCACCTGGAGCCGGTCACCCCCAAGCTCCCGGGTCTCAGTTCCCAGCACTTCCTGCTCCACCCGCTCCGGCGCCCATTGCCTTGTTGGCTCCAGGACCAGGCAACCCATATCCACCCGGCCTTGCTCCGCCACCCGTTGACGGACACGTCGCCACCATTTCCGGAGGACCACACCTTGCCGGAAGTACCCGCAACTCCCAGAAGAGGTACTTGAAGGAGTTAGAGCACGCCGAGGAGATGTGCGCTTTGGTCCAATCACCTGCTCAACGTCCCCGAATGATGGATCTTCCCATCACCTTCACGGAGGACGATGCTCGACATGTGCACTTCCCCCACAACGATCCCCTCGTAGTGGAAGCCCAGATTGCCAATAAGAAGGTCTCACGGATCTTGATCGATAACGGAAGCTCCGTGAACATCCTCTTCAAAGCGGCCTTCCACGCGATCGGATTGACCGAGACGGACCTGGCCCCATGCCCCATCCAGCTTCAAGGTTTCAATGGGGACGCACTCATGCCATTAGGCAAAATTCAACTTCCGGTCACCCTCAGAGGAGAAAGCGACGCTTGTGCCTTCAAGCATAGCACATTCGTGGTGGTCGACTGCCCCACGGCGTATAATGCCATCTTAGGCCAACCGGTCCTGATCGATTGTGGGGCCATAACCTCGATACGTCACTTATGCTTGAAGTTTCCCTGCGACGATGGGCGTATTGGCACCCTCCGAGGAGACCAGAGAAGTGCACGGAGCTGTTATAACGTCTCCGTCCGAGCCGTCTACACGGTCCGAGAGACGTTTGCTGCCATTCCTTTGGCGGAAGTATTGCCAGGAACTAGGGATGCTCAGGAGGCATACTTTGACGAACTAGACCCAAGAGTGGGAATCGAGAAAGCAATAGAGCCGATGGAGGAAGTCGAAGAGGTGATCCTCAATCCGGAGGAACCCACCAAGGTCATTCAGGTGGGGAAAAACCTGCCGTCGGCCGTTCGAGATAAGATCGTGGCCACTGTGAAGGATAATCAGGATATCCTAGCATGGTGCCACGCTGATATGACAGGGATTAATCCCAATGTTGCGTGCCACGCACTCAACATAGACCCAGCTGCAACTCCAATTCGCCAAAAGAGGAGGCCGCTGGACCCAGTGAGAGCCGAAGCCGTCAAAGCTGAAGTGGACAAATTGATGTCCATAGGCTTTCTCCAGGAGTCGCACTATCCCGTGTGGTTGGCCAACCCAGTTCTGGTCCCGAAACCCGATGGGTCCTGGAGAATGTGCATTGACTTCACGGACCTAAACAGGGCCTGCCCGAAAGATTGTTTCCCTCTCCCGCGAATCGATCAGATGGTGGACGCTACTTCCGGGTACGAACTCTTATCCTTCATGGATGCGTATTCCGGATACAATCAGATCAAGATGCATGTCGCGGACCAGGAACACACCAGCTTCCTCACGGATAAGGGTGTCTACTGTTACGTGGTCATGCCTTTCGGTTTGAAGAATGCTGGGGCGACTTACCAGCGTCTGGTAAACAGAATGTTCAAGGACCAACTGGGGAGGAACATGGAGGTGTACGTGGACGACATGTTGGTAAAGTCCAAGACCTCCGGGGACCACAGTAACGACCTTGAGGAAGCTTTCGCCGTGATCCGAAAGTACGGGATGAAGCTAAATCCAAAGAAATGTACTTTCGGGGTCTCGTCTGGAAAGTTCCTCGGTTTTATTGTCAGCTCCCGCGGCGTGGAAGCCAACCCTGAAAAAATAAAGGCGTTCATAGATATGCCTTCCCCCCGGAAGCATAAGGATGTCCAGAGCGTTACCGGAAGGATAGCTGCTCTCAGTCGCTTCGTATCCAAGGCCACCGACAAGTGTATCCCCTTCTTCAATGTTCTGCGAGGGAACAAGAAGTTCGAGTGGACCCCCGAATGCGAAGCGGCCTTCCAACACCTCAAAGAACATTTAACCCGAGCCCCCATTTTGTCCAAACCGGTCGAAGGAGAGGCGTTGTTCTTGTACCTAGCTGTGACTGAGCACGCAGTAAGTGCCGCTCTCGTCCGGGAAGATGGCCGTATCCAGCTCCCTGTGTATTACGTAAGCAAGAGGTTATTGGACGCTGAGTCCAGATATTCGATGATCGAGAAACTCTCCCTCTGCTTGCTGATCGCTTCACGGAAGCTGAGGCCATATTTCCAGGCGCACACCATCAAAGTACTCACCAACCACCCTCTCCGACAAGTCCTGCAGAAGCCCGAGTCTTCTGGCAGATTGCTTAAGTGGGCCATGGAACTAAGCCAGTTCGACGTCCACTACCAACCGCGTGTTTCCATAAAAGGTCAAGCTCTCGCGGACTTTATTGTGGAGTGCTCGGGAATGAATGACCTCCCAGAAGATCCTGTCCCGGAACTTCCCACCTGGAAGGTCTACGTAGACGGAGCCTCAAATGAAAAAGGAGCTGGAGCGGGGGTTATCCTAATATCTCCCCAAGGGCATCAGCTCCAGAGCGCCCTCCGTTTCGCATTCCCAGCATCCAACAACGAGGCAGAACACGAAGCCATGTTAGCTGGGTTACGACTGGCCAGAGAAGTCGGAGCCCAAAAAATCGAAGTGTACAGCGACTCCCTGCTTGTGGTAAACCAAATATCCGGGGAATACCAGACGAAAGGCGAAAGGATGGCTGCCTACGTGTCTCTCTCCCGCGGCCTACTGCAGCATTTCAAAGGCTACAAAATCCGCCAGGTCCCCCGGGACCAGAACTCACTTGCGGACACGCTGGCCAAGCTTGCAACGGACCCGGAGATTGAACAGTATGGCTTAGTCCCCATCGGGCACTTAGAAGCCCCCAGTACTGAGACGCGAAGGATAAACGCCATCATCGACCATTCCCACTCCTGGATAGGACCCATCCTCAGATTTCTCACCACCGGAGAACTCCCCACCGATAAAGCGGACGCAAGGAAGCTCCAGTATCAAGCTCCCCGATACGTGGTTATGGATGGAAAGCTTTACCGCAGGGGGTTGTCCATACCCTTCCTTAGGTGTGTTGCCGGAACCGAAGTCAGCACCATCATCCATGAGATTCACGGAGGCTTCTGTGGCGATCATACCTCCGGGCTGAGCCTCTCCAAAAAAATCCTTCGACAAGGATACTTCTGGCCCACCATGAAGAAGGATTGTGTGGATTATGTCAGGAAGTGTGAGCAGTGCCAGAGGTACGCCAAGGTTCCGCGAGCGCCGCCTACGGAAATTACCCTAATGACCAGCCCCTGGCCGTTCGCCGTTTGGGGCATTGACCTAGTAGGTTCCCTCCCCACTGGAAAGGGTGGAGTGAAGTACGCCATAGTCGCGGTAGACTACTTCACCAAATGGGCTGAAGCTGAACCTATGAACACGGTCACATCTAAAAAAGCACTGGATTTTGTCATCAGGAATATAGTGTGTCGTTTTGGGCTTCCACGGAAAATTGTGTTCGACAACGGAAAGCAGTTTGACAGTGAACACTTCACGAACTTCTGTGCTTCGCATGGAATTATCAAAAGCTTTTCCGCAGTCGCCAGACCACAGGCTAATGGACAAGTGGAAGCTGTAAACAAAATATTAAAGACCACGTTGAAGAAAAAACTCCAAGCCTGCAAGGCTCACTGGCCGGAAGAACTTCCGCGAGTACTTTGGGCTTATCGCACAACAGAGAGAACTTCGACGGGGCACACGCCTTATTCCATGACCTTCGGTTGCGAGGCCGTCATCCCAGTAGAAGCTATGATCCCCTCTCACAGGCAAGACACCTACGATCCTACCCGGAACCATGCCCTCCTCCAGGAGTCCTTGGACATGATCGAGGAGCTCCGGGAGCAGTCGCAGGTCCAACTAAAAATGTACCAAGGCAAGATAGCCCGACACTTTAACATGAGAGTCCAGAGCCGTACATTCGAAGTTGGAGATCTTGTCCTACGGAGAGTATTTCCTGCTACGCAGGACCCGGGAGTAGGAGTCCTCGGACCCAACTGGGAAGGCCCCTACGAAGTCCAACAAAAAGTGGGCCATGGGACGTATCACTTAAAGAGAATCGACGGATCTAACGTCCCGCGCGCCTGGAACGCGGAGCACCTCCGCCGTTACTACCAGTAGGCCCCGGACCATCCAGTCGGAAGTCCTTGGTGAAAATAACAAAAGCGAAAAATGTGGAAATAATCCTCCCTGTTGTAAAACTCACGCCTAGCAGGCTAATTCAATGAAACACGGAGAGATTCACTCCGCTTTTACTGCACTTTTTATCCCTGTGTTCAAAGCTGCGTTTTAACAAGTGACCACGCGGTCCGGAGACGTCCGGACCCCACGCTCACTTGGGGGGTATACATGGCTAAGGCATAACCATACGCCCCTTGAACAAAACGTACACAGAACACCACTTATGTGCTAGCATTGTGTTTGAAATTTTTAAATTGTTTGAAATGTTTAAATTGTTGAGCTTAGGTTTATTTGTTGCCATGAACATGCTTGCATTACGTGTCATATGTGCTTATGTGAAAATTGCCATGGAAATGCCTGCCATTATGTATCATAAGTATTATCTCCTGTGTAGCCCAGCGATGGACGGGACTGGGGGTCGAGGCACGTTCATAGAGCTACGCCAAAACACCCCCAACTCCCTGACAAGTCCTTTGCAGAATTCTCCGCGATCGCTGTAGAGCTTTGCTTCGCAAGCTCCAGCTCCGGGTCCCGCAAGGCGAAAGATGGCAAGATCCGCGAGCGCTGTAGAGCTTTGCTTCGCAAGCTCCAGCTCCGGATCCCGCAAGGCGAAAGATGGCAAGATCCGCGAGCGCTGTAGAGCGTTGCTTCGCAAGCTCCAGCTCCGGGTCCAGCGAGGCGAAAGATGGCAAGATCCGCGACGGTTGTAAGCCTTGCTTCGCAGGCTCCAACTCCGGATCTCACAAAATAATGCATGGCAAGCTCCATGGCCATTGCAAGTTTCAGCTCCAGAAGCAGACATACTTGATCCCCCCACTCACAGCCGGCTTTGCTTCGCAAAGCCCCTGCTCCAGGATCACACCTGGTGGGCGTGGCGATTTCCCCAACAGCAATAAGCCTTGCCTCGCAGGGCTCCATGCCAGGTCCCTGAAGTCAGCCACAATGAGGTTCGCAACAACAGTTAGTTTTCCTTCGCAAAGATCTAACCTTAAGTCTAGCGACGCTCACCAAAAGAACTCCCGTTCCAAACAATGGAACGACTCACCTTAGCAATCCCAGCGAACAGTATAACTACAAGTCCCTGGATTGACTATTTGCCTCAGGAAAGATAAAGTGCGGTGAAAGGAGCCTGGCCGTTGGAACCAGGAAACCTTCGTAACCTAGAAACTACATGGGAACAAGACATCATCCGTTAAAGCTTCAAGTGGGAGGTGCATAGGTTTTGGCCGTTGGAACCAAAACCCCATACGCCCCTACAACAGTTTCTACCGTATAAATGTCTACCCTAAGCGCAAGGATAAATAAAGAACTCGGCAGAAAAGAAAGGAGAATGCTATGATTATAGTAAAAATGTCCGCAATGAAAAACTCAAAATGAAAAATAAGTAAAGATAAAACCCCTTCAAACATTGGGGGTAACTACAGCGTCCACGACCGCAGCTTCGGGGGCATCTGTTTCAGCTGAGGCTGGCGGAGTCGGCTCATTGGAAGGAGGAATTTGGTCATGAGAAGGTTCAGAAGTCCCCGCCTCTCCGGGATATCCCGCCTCAGGAGCTTCAGCACGATCGTCAATGTTATAAGTTTGGACATACGCCTCTGGGCCCTGATCCCACACGAGTAGCTTCTCCCTCATGGCTTCGGCATCATCTCCCAGATAGCCTAACACCTCCGGGTTCACTTTCCAGAGTTGATGCATGAGGACCACATGCGATATATTAATAGTCCTGTTCAGTATCACCTCAGCATCCTCCTTCTCCTTCAACCGCTCCGCCTCGGAGGTTGCCAGCTGTGCTTCCGCGGCAGTTAGTTGGGCCCTCAATTTTTCCATTTCGGCCTTGGAGGCATCCCGCTCCCCCTTAAGAGAATCTATCGCCTTGCGCTGCTCCCTATTTTGGTTCAGCACGGATTGCTTCTCGGTCACATGCCCCCTGGCAGTGAATTGCAAAGCCCCGATCTCTTTATCCTTCTCGGCGAGCCCCAACTGAAGCATAGACACGAGATCCCTGCTCCTCTTATGGAGTTGCTCCTCGTCGTGCAGCTTACTCTGAAGAGTGGAATATTCCTCTTGCCGCTTAAGGAGGAGATCGTTCTTTGATTGCAAGCGGGCTTCCAGGGTATCTTTCTCCACCTTGGCTTGGGACAGCACTTCCCGGAGCTTGGAGTTTTCGGTCTTAATCCCATCCGACCGCTGTCTAAACTCATTCTCTGCCTTGGCCCGGTACTCTTGATATTTGGCAAGATATTTCTTCTCCGCCTCTTCTTCAGCCGTGCGCCGGGCCTGATCAATCTTCTCCGAAGCCCCCAAGGCCTGTTGGGTCAGCTTCTGTTTCTCCGCCTCCAAGGCCTGGCGAGCCAGCTGGCTCTCCTCCAGCTGAACCAGAGCTGCACCAACCTCCCGGAACGAGCGTTCCGCGATCATAGAGGCCTGCAAGGAAAGACAACCGAATGAGCTAAAGCCGGACCAAAAGAGAGGTGATCCCAAAAAAAAATAACAACCGACGGCTTACCCCGGACAGTTGCTGCTTCACAGCGTGTGTCAGCAACAGCGGATCCTTGCTGCTACTGATGGCCCATTTCTCAGAATTGAGCTCGCATAAGCTCAAGGCCATGTCCTCCATCATCTCAGCTCCGAACGGCGCCAATGCACGTCCAAGCCTAGGCACCAGCCTCTTCTCCAAGGCTGGACCATCCAGAACCGCTCCGGCCGGGTGAGGAGATCTCACCCCCTCGGCCAGCTCAGCCCTCTTCACGGCAGACAAGTTATCTGCCCTTCCCTGAGTAACGGCCTTCTCCGCCTCTAGCCGCCTCTTCAAAAAACTATCGGCCCGTCTTACACCCTCCAGGAGGGCAGCGGGAAAACTGGTCGGCTTCCGCGGAAAGTGGAACTTCAGGCCAGGCAGGGGAAGATTGGTTGTCTGAGAAGACGGAGACCCCGGAAGGGTGGACCCCCTTTGGACTAGAGGAGGAGGCAGCCGGGATATTAAGGCCCCGGTCTGTTGCTTTTGCTGCTGCGGTAGCAGAAGTAATTGCCCTTGTTGCTGCTGCTGGTTTGGATGTTGCTGTTGCTGCTGCTGCGGCGTTGGTGATTGTCTCTCTTGTTCCTGTTGCTGCTGTTGTTGTAGTTGTGATTGCTGTCGTTGCTGTTGTTGTTGCCTTCGACCGGGAGAAGAGTGTCTAAGGCGTTTGTTCTTAGCACCCTCAGCATCTCCTCCGGGACGCTTGCTCACCCCAGTTGTCCTCACGGGGAACACAAGCCCTTCCCCGTCGCTACTGCTACTCGAGACCATCATAGTCTCGGAAGGCCCTTCAGCAGGGGACTTCTCTACCCTCGGGGACGCTTGCGCCTCGCCACTTGTCTTCTAGGGGGAGGCAGCCTTACCTCCCCTACCAGCCTTGGGCTTCCGTCCTTTCCCCGTGGGCGGGTCCTGGCTGGTGGCAGCCTTCTTAATAAGCAAAGTAACCCTCCCCAACATCTTGGCTTCGGGATACTCTGCAAGAAACGTACAAAGCAAGGTTAGCGAACCAACAAGAAATGAGAAAGAAGATAAGCGGAAGACAAGACAATCAGCAACACAAAAGTACAAGCAAGCCCGCCAGCAGGGAACAAGAAACAAGAAAAAGAAAAGTTTGAAAGGGACGACCATGCACGAGAAACGTGGATGGCCTTCCCCGAGCAAAACAAAACATCGCTTCCTGCTCCAGGAAGCTCCCGTACTCCTTGAAGTCCGGGAAGAACATGCTGAGAGAAGAAGGGTCAACCATGATGACACCTTCTGGCAGACTACCATCACTCAGACACCAGAGGAGCTCATCTACCCTATCACAGTACCTGTCGAAAGGTATCCTACGCGGATCTAGCCTAAGGAAACGAGGATCAAACCCCATCTGAGAGGTTTGGGAAACTTCAGACAGGCTGGGGGTGTGGATCAATCGAAAACTAGTCTTACCTCTCCCGGAGGAACTAGCCCCCGGAGCCCCTTCGTTAGGGTAAGCCGCGGCGTGGCGAGCCTCGATCTCCTCTCCCTCCGGCTGGGGGTCGGGGAACCTCTCCTCCCAACTAGGAGATAGAGTATTTTCGTCCCGAGCGGCTTGGGTGATCACCTTAGACAGCTCCAGGGCAATCTGCTCCCGGATGTCAGCCGACACCTGAGTCTGCCCCCTACCACTTACTGGCTCAATATTCTGGAAGGAGGCGAGTAACCCATACTCCCTCAACGATTCGGAGGTCACAAGTCCCTCCACTCTCAACTCTTCCTCGGAAAGCCCTTCGTAGAACTTGGACCTCCTTATCATCTCCGCGCAGCGAGGTGTCCGCGGAACGACTTCTGCAAAAATCAAATACAAGCGTTAGAGATCCTCCCAAAAGGCAAATCAAACACAAAGAAACAAAGTTGAAAAGGAAAAGAGGAAACACTTACCAGGGATTTTGAAATCCAAAGATAGAGCTGGCACCCTCTTCAGCGGGAAGCCAGTCGTCAGGAACCAGTATTCCCGGAGGTCTGGAACCCTCGCGGTATGACAAGTGGGGCACATCACATCCGGGTGCCTTTCTAGCCTATAAAACCCCACCTTGTCTGAATGACCCCTCATAGGCTGAGACTTCAACCCATAAAAGTACAGCACCTCCTCCGGGGTAGGAGCTTCCAGCCTCCGGGACTTGCAAAAGATGAACCACCCCGCTAAGAGCTTGTAACTGGGAGGAATTAACTGGAAGGGGGCAATCCCCGCCTTCACACAGAAATTGGCGAAGTAACTCCTTAGGGGCAAGTGCGCTCCGCACACTATGTGTGCCCAACTCCAGGCACCAAAGCCTTCGTGGCTCTGGCTAGCTGACTCGCCCAGCACCGACAGACGGTGCCACATCAGACCTGGGATGTTCTTCAGGCCTGCCTCAGAGGAATACAGCTCTAGCATGCCATAATTCCTGAAAAGGTTCGGTTTTTGGTCCATCTCCCAGATGGAACTATTGGAGGTTGGTGGGCTAGCCGCGACCGCTTTCGCTTTTCCTTTCCCCTTTCCACCCGCGACAGGAGAGCCTTTCTCTTGGGCAGAATCAGCCTCCCCCGCAGCAAGGAGTTGTTCCTTCGAGATGTTCGTCACTGGACAAAAGAAAAGAAAGAAGAAAACACTCTAAGCAGTCAGCACCCTTGTCATACCCTAGTGGTATCAAAGGCGTCGGGGAGACCCTCCTCGAAAACTGCTTGGAGAGGCTCCCACCGAGCTTACCGAGGGGTTGGCACCATGCCACCCGAAGGACAGCAAGGAACCAGACTCAGACCCCGAGCCTAAGCCCACCAAAAGAAGTGTTTTTCCAGAGAAAGACACCCTAAAGGCGTTCATGCTTATGCCCTAAAACAGCAAAACACGGGACGACTTTCCAAACGCAAATCGCCAAAACATGCAGAAAAGGCTACTTATCGACTCACAATCAATCACATGCCTACCAAAGCCCTATTCACAAATGCACATAAGCAATAATGGCAGAAACCTCTACTCTAACAACTACCAACAACCTAAGGTTTGGGAGGAAAGAGCAAAGTAGAAATACTTACTGATGTTCGGGTAGTTGGAGGTTGAGGGAGTAACTGGATCACTGCACAGCACGATCGCGAGAAGTAAAAGCTGCAAAGACGAACGGCGATTCAAACCAGGAACTTCGGGAGTAAACCCACTGCCAAATCAAAAAGAAAAGTTTCCAGATACTTACCAAAAGAAATGGCAAGTTCGGGGGAACGTAAGCTGGGAAGCCTGAGAGTTCGAAGGTTTGGAAATCTGAAAATCCTAAAGATGGAGAATCTAAAAGCGTAAAGAGGAAGAAAGGTCCTTTCCCTCGTTTTTATAGCAGGGAAGAGGCCGTTTCGAATTCCTCAAGTGGACGGTCCCGATCTTCCCATTCCGTGTGCATCAGATCCAACGGCTGGAGAGGAAGCGACGATCCTATTTATGACTCCTCGGATGGGAATAAAGTATTTATTTCCCATCATTACACCACCTCGGGCCCGGAGTACCATTAAAAACCGTCAAATCATTAGTTAGATGACTGACGCACGCATACTCAACCAGTCGCCTCACGCACACGTCTTGGTCGCAGAACCATTCCCAGAATGACACGTGGTCCTTGCCGCACTTGAGTACTTGATCTCAAACAGAAGAAATTCTCTTTCTTTTCCATACTAACACTCAGGCGGGAAAAAGGAACCCTTCCGGGAACACAGAAGGTGCCCCCTCGCCTAATCTAAGAAACCGATTGTACAAGCTCCCGGATCCCTCAAAGCTCCGTGACCTTGGGGGGTAAATGTTATCCAGATTTCCGGATAGCGTTTAGATTGATGGCCTCGGGGAAACAGAATTATCGATGTCCTTCACGATAGGTGACCAGAGCTCGCGGATATACAGAAAGGCTTCACCTCTCCCGCTTGGTGTCCGGATTACTCTTCCAAGCAAACACCATACGGAAACTCGTCAACTCTCCCGGAGCTCCCGAAGGAGTATCCATCGGGGAAGCTCCTTCCAGGAGAAGCTCTTCGAGTGGTCTCCGCGGAAGCAGTTCCGTGCCTCGCACGGAACAAAGCCAAACGGTCGAGTCCTGGAGGAGGCATATTTGGAATGATATCCGCCTGACACAGGATCCCGCCTGACACGCCCGTCAGGTCAAAGCCGCACACATCCCAGCACGCCTAAGGGTACCTTTTCGCCTACTGTTCCGCTGACAACTTGGAAAAGACGGCTGACTTTGTGTGTTCCCCATACTTTCACGTAAATATACCCACATAGAGTCTTGTAGCCATGCTACTATAGTAATTGTATCCCTATTTATGGCTGGTGTAATTAAAACTCATGTACGTAGAGAAAAACCCTAATCCAAAACCCTAGCTATAAAGACCCCTTCATTTTACAAGAGGAGGGACGAACAAATGATATAGCAAAAAACTCTACTAAAATCTCTCTAGCTTCATCTTCTTCAAGAGAACCCGAGAGAAACATTGTGAGCGTGTGAAGTTCTTATGCACCAGCCATCTTACTGTAATCTTTTCCAAGTATAATAACATCGACTCGTGGACTAGGGCTTGTTAACGCCTGAACCACGTAAAAACACTGTTTGTTTAGTTACATTTCAGTATTTCTACAGTTCTTATCTTTTTATTATTCTGTTAGTTATTCGTTTCCGAAAAACTCGGTAAACACTTATCATCCTTAGATGGATGGACAGTCTGAGAGGATGATTCAGATACTAGAGGATATGCTACAAGCTTATGTGCTGGATTTTGGGGGATCTTGGAGTAAGTATCTCCGTTCGATTGTGTTTTCATACAATAACAGTTATTAGGCGACTATTGGAACGACTACGTATGTAATGTTATATGGGAGGAAGTGCAGATCACCTATCCATTGGGATGAGATGTGTGAGAGGAGATACTTATGTCCTGAGATGGTTTAGAGTACCAATGAGGCGATTGAAAATATTAGAGCTCGAATGCTCGCCTCCCAGAGTCACCAGAAGAGTTACTCAGACCTGAAACGTAGGAGCGTAGAGTGTGAAGTCGGTGACCATGTGTTCCTTAGAGTTTCTCCCTTGAGAGGAGTGAAACGGTTTGGTGTTCGGGGAAAGCTGAGCCCTAGGTTTGTTGGTCCCTTTGAGATTTTGGAATGGGTTGGAGAGGTTGCTTAAAGATTGGCAATGCCTTTAGCTCTATCAGAGGTTCATGATGTTTTCCACTTGTCCATGCTCCGGAAGTATGTATTTGATTCTACGGATGTACTGAGTTATGAGAACTTGGAGCTGGACCAAGATATATCATATGAGGAGAAGCTGGTTCAAATTCTCGACTGGAAGGATAAAGTCTTGCGGAGCAAGACCATCACCTTGGTGAAAGTGTTGTGGAGGAACAACAGGATTGAGGAGGCGACATGGGAACTTGAGTTAGATATGCGGGAGCAGTATCCTTAGTTATTCAGGTAATTTCGAGGATGAAATTTCAGTAAGGAGGGGATAGTTGTAGTGTCCCAAATTTGCTAATAAGGCTTAGGGCCTTGATTAGCGTTCCTGGAGGGCAATAAGTGATTTATTATATTAATATTTTCATTTGATGAGCATGTGAATAGAAATGCATGGTTAGGTGAATTAAATATGCATGTGGGCCCCATTTGATTATTAGGGCATGTTTGTAATTTTAGCCTATTGTGGGTCATAAATACAATATTTGTGAATATTGTGATATTTACCACGTGTGAGTGGTGATATATATGTGAGCAGAATCTGAGATAGTCCTAGGGAGCGGTTTAGCTAGGAAGTCACAACAGGACTCGATACCCGACTCGGGGCGATTCAAGGGGTATTTTAGGTATTAGACATTTTACTGGGTTATCGGGTTTTGAAAATAAATATTTGGAGATATATTTGAATTTAGAACATTTATGAGGGAATATTGTGGAAATTTACCATTTTTCCCTCAGGGACGTTTTTGGTACCCCGAGCCTTGGAGGTAACTTAAGTGACTTAACTAAGTAAGACAAAGCAGAGAAACACTTAGAATTTTCCCAAACCGACCCTATCTCCCTTTCACTCGGTTTCTCTCTCTTTGGGAGCTTGAAGGCTGAAGAAAGTTTTACGGGAATTAAGCTAGGAAGTAAAAAATCTAAGGCTTGGATTGTGTGTGGAGTGAGCTTGGGAAGTTGAAGAGGATGTGTGGCCTGAATTTATCCTTGAGGTAAGAAGCCTAACATTAAATGATCTGAGTTTATGCTGAGTTTATTTAGAATTGTAAGTTTATGCATGTAAGATGAATGATGGATCACTCTTGGTTATTTGGGTGAGTTTTGGGATTAGTTTTTGTTAGGTTTTCTTGCCAGGACCACTCTAGAACTAATATCCTGATTAACTTGAGTTGTGGGATTAATTGTGGGTTAAATTGGCTGGGTTTTGGTTGTTATAATGGGGGATTTTTTTGGTTCGAAGGGGGTTGGGCTGCGGCTCTGTTCTTGCTGAGCCGCGGCCCTCTAAAATAGATGGGAGGCCACGATGAAGGGTGGGCCGCGTCGCCCTTTTGGTTGGGCCGCGGTGCGCATCTGCAGAAAGGGGAGGCTAAGTCTCTGGATGAGGCGGGCCACGGCATAAGGCCTTGGGGCCGCGACTCTTATGGGTTTTTTGGACCTCGAGGAGGCTTTCGGCACAGGAATGAAAGAGTTAAGGCTCTGGATGGATTTTATCACCCGAATTGATAGAACTCAAGGTCTCAGGGACTAGAATTTCATTCCAAAGTTATTTAATGGATTAGAACTTGATAGATGGATGTTATTTATACATTGTGACTAGGTTTTTAGCGAGGTTCGGACTAGGGGACTGTGCTCAAGATATCGGTGCTCGGGAAGCTTGGCACACAGGTAAGAAAATTGTTGTACCCGTAGAGCAGGGCGTGGTCCTATGTTTTCTATTGCAGGGCACGACCCTATGTGATTGTGTTACAGGGCGTTGCCTTATTGTTTATGTGTGTATTTGTTGAATATATACTATGTGTTGCATATCTGTGAATGAACGACGAAGGCCGAGAACAACAGGAAGCCGAGGACGGCAAGGGGTCAGGAACGGCGTTAAGCACGTGGAGTGTGAGGCCGAGTATGGCAAGGGTCGGGAGTGGCGTTAAGCACGCGGTGTGCACATCGCTAGGGTGAGACCCTTCTCGGATGCCTGAGTCATCCTAATGGTGTAGACCGCGAAACCAGGGTCTAGTAAAGCGTCTGGGACGGCATGGCCGCTATGTGTTTAGCTTTTTAGCTGCCTTGTTATATGTTGACTGATAGCTATGCATATGTTAATTGTTTGTGTTGAGTTTTCTTGCTGGGCTTCAGCTCACGGGTGCTTTATGGTGCTGGTAAGGGCAAGGGAAAGGTCGACCAACCATGAGCATGGAGAGCGTGAAGCGGCGTGTACATGTTCGGCCTGCCTGGCTGTCACGGCCAGGGGTATTTTTGGGAGATGTTATGTTTTAATCCAAATTTTGTCGTTTAGTCGACTTTAATCATATTTTGAGTTGTAAATACTTCTAAATAGTATTTTGGGATCCCAAAAGTATAACGCTTTATAATTTTAAATTAATGGGATCCAAAATTTTGTCGTTTAGCCGACTTTTATTACAGTTTAGCTACACCTTTAACCTAAAACCTCGATTAGCGAGTTAATTGCACATTTCAACTCACTTAGTAACGACTCTAAGGAAGTAGAGCGTTGCAATCAGTATTTTATCCTTTACTCTCACTAAATTCCTTATAAATGATAATTCCATGAACTTAATCACAGAAATGAGATCTCAATCATTTAACCTTTTGAACAAAGCAATTAAGGAAATCATATTTTCACTTTTTATACAGAAGTTATAGATTCCATATATATGAACAATACTGTCACTCGATCACACTACTAAATCTCCAATATGTAAGTATGGGCTAGACCGTAGGGTAAGCTGGTAAAGAACAAGTCAAAAGATTTAAATAACATAATTAGCATAATATTATTACTCTTAATTAAGATTGACTTGACCTATGGTCAATGTTGTGACATTCATTATATTCGATAACAATGATACTTATTTATCTATAAATAATCAATATCGGTCCTAGTGCGAAGTACCAAAATACATTCGATCTTATCTGTTTTGTCAATGCCTTGGACAATACATCACAACCTGAATGTGTAAGTGGATCATATCGTAGATTACCAAATCAGTGAAAATCCAATGCACTAATTTAATCTTAGGACTTGTTCTTTTGAACATATAATTACAACTATAATCCATTTTGACCTAGTAAATATAATTGTAACGATCCATATGTTTGGGATTTTATGATTGTTTGTATTAGTTGAAAAAACATGTAATAAAATAGACGAACAATGTGATTGAATAAAAATATGATTTCTACTTCTTTTATTGATAATAAAAACATTTTACATGAAAATTTTTATTTCCTTAAGGGCGTAAATCCCAACAAACATAGCATTGCGAAATCCTCCTTTTTTTGTCGATAATGGCACAGTTAAATATATTCCCGAGATGGCAACATAGCCAAGGTGAGGAAATCTTGGTTTGCTCGACAGGTGCAACCCGAGCTATCATTGAAAAATGATCGCATTTGTTGTATTGTTGAATATATGAGGTAGAGTGTTTCATTAGGGTAGGCCAAAAATATCCCTACCTCAGTATCTTCAGAGCCAACCTCTTCCCCCAATGTGGTCTTCACAAAATTCTTCATGAACTTCCGTAAGGATATGTTGGGATTCTTCTGGTAGAACACACCTGAGTTGTAACGCCCCACGCTAGTATTGCGTCTTCCTGGAATGACGACTGACCCTGCAAACCAAGATGAGTCTTTCCAGCGTACTTTTTCCTCACTCACATGCTTCCTGGGAAAACTTCCCAGGAGGTCACCCATCACGAGAGTACTCCAGGTCAAGCAGACTTAACTTTGGAGTTCTCAAGTGATGTGCTACCAAAAAGGAGATGCATCATGTTGGCATAGGTAGTACTCATCAATCTATGGAAGCCCTCTTCAACTGTATAGTCCCATACCTACCCAGTCTTAGAATCATCACACTCGACCTTCCTCAGGCGATGTCGAATTGCAAAGCTTTTTACCCGGTCTTTCCCCCTACGGATCATGGGAACTGACTGAGTTTGATGGCCACTTTAATAGTTGTTTGTGGTTTAACAAATGTCCCGATGCTTCACATTTTTGCAAAACTTGACTTTTAGGTTGATAGGTTAGGTAGTGTATTGTGTGGGACTGGAAGTATGGTTGAAGATTCCTCGAATCTAGGAACAATCAGAACACGAGTTTTTTTATTAAAGGATACCGAGACTTAACTCCCAGAAGGCTCTTACTGATATAATTTACCAACTTCTGAGTTCGATCTTCCTCGCGAACTAAAATGGCACTAACCGCGTCCTCGAGTACTGCCAGATAAAGATATAAAGCCTCTCCACTGGCATGCTTTGATAGGACAGGGCGTTCAACTAGTTTTTTCTTCAGGTCTTGAAATGCATGTTCATATTCGTCAGTTCACTCAAACCGTCTATTTCCCCTTAGAAAATTTTAGAAGGGGAGACACTTGTTGGTAGACTTTAACACAAATCAGTTAAGGGCGGTGATTCTTCTAATTAAACTCTGGACCTCTTTTCGCGACCTAGGCGATGGAATTTCCAACAACATTTTGATTTTCTCTGGATTAGCTTCAATCCCCCCTCAAATTAACGATGAAGCTTAGGAACTTCCTTGACGAAATTCAAAAGGTATACTTCTGGAGATTCAGCTTCATGTTCTACTTTTTAAGTACAACAAAACTTTCTTCCAAGTCAAACACATGGTTGTTGGCAGTCTTTGACTTGAGGAGCATGTCATAATTGTATACCTCCATGTTTTTTCCTGATCTGTTCAACGAACATCTTGTATACCAGCCTCTGTTAAGTAGCCCTGACATTCTTCAATTTGAATGGCATGACGTTTTAGCAATACACATTATGTTCAGTAATAAAACTTGTATGCTTTTGGTATGTAGGGTTCATCATGATCTGGTTATATCCAGAGTACATGTCCATGAAAGACATTAACTCGTGATAAGCCGTGGAATCTACAAGCTGATTAATTCTTGGCAAAGGAAAACAATCCTTTGGGCAGGCCTTATTGAGATCAAAGAAGTCAATGCAGGTCCTCGGATATTTTACCTCTCTGATGAATATGCACTTTAAGAGGTGAGCTACTTCTTCACCTAGAGATACTTCTTCCTCTGGAGCTTTTCCTCTTTCTTTTCCCAACAACCTTCTTTTTTTTCTACTTGGCGGCTATTGTCCTGTCAGAATTTAATTTATGCATGATTAAACTAGGACTAACTCCCACCATATTGACATGAGACCATGCGAAGACATAGAGTTATGGAGGAGGCCTTCAAATATGTTAGTAACAGTATCATTTTCTCTAGCGTGGACCTGAATAGCACATTCATTGAGCTCCCATTGTCAATCACGAGTCTCCTAAATTTTCTGTTAGCTAGCTAAATAGTTATGACCAATAGATCATTGTGCGATAATTGGACATGGCTCATGTCTTCTTCCATAAAAACAATGGGTTGTTTGTCCATTTTTTGCTACTTTGACAGTCATTGCTCAAGAGTGAATATTGCACCATCGTGGGTCTTCTGCTCCTGGATGTAACTTTTCTAGGCCTCATTACTTGTACCAGCCAAATGAAGTCTACATGCGATTGTGGTTATCTCCCTTCCTTCGACAAAAGAAGGAATGTGTGGGTTTTTTAGAGCTAGAAGAGTTGATGGTGGGTTTGCTTGATTTCCCAAAGCTGGTCTCAGATTTTGCACAGTCTATTGATTAAGAGCTACCCGATTTTGGACATACTGTGCTAATAGTCCATCGTGAATGAGAGTCTCAATCTCATCCTTTAGCTGGAGACAGAACATGGTTGGATTTATTTTTTTCTATTGATTCCTCATGGGCTCTGGCTTTTTCCATGGAAGGCAAGCAAATTGGCCAGATATATATTGGCCAAAACTTTGTCTTCTTCGACCCCACCTAGTTGCCCTCATTGTTTCCCTTCATTTTATTAATATTCCCTGCCTGATTATAATGGGTAGTTGGCTGAGTTATGGCTGCAGTGAATGCTGCCACTCCAACGGGTTGAATGAGAACACAACTAGTTCTTACCATTTTGGATTCAGCCTCCTCGAGTTTTATTCATTCTTGAGCTTAGTCTAGGAACTCATCAGTATTCTTAACTCCTTTCTCTTGAATTTCCTTCCACAATTCACCTAGTACGGTGATCCCTGATTGCATTGCCATATGTTTAATATTATCATCAGCTTCTCTTCCCGAGATACAATATTAGTGAACCAGCTTATGTAGGCCTTGAGAGACTCACCCGGCTGCTGTTTGAATGGCCAAAGGGTTGGCCTCTACTAGCACTTCTTTGGCAGCTCAGAATTTTTTTTTAATTCTAATGACAACTGCTGCAAGAAGATGATTGTATGGCTTTAAATTTGTTAAACCACAACTTGGACGCCTCTATCATGGTGGTTGGGAATAGAACAAAACACAAGTCAACACTAACATTGTGGGCCCTCATCAATGTATTGAAGGTCCAATTGTGATTTGATGGATCAGTAGTTCTGTCATAGGTGTCCATGTGTGGCATTTTCAAACCTGGTGGATGTGGAGCTGCTGCAATATGAGGAGGAAAAGGCTCAAGTTCCTCATTGGAATCGCAATCACCTTGGTTTCTCTCAGACAGAAGACAACTCATATATTCCTCCATCATTGAAAGTCTCTCAATGGATGGATCCCCTACTACTGAGTTATTTGGGAGTTGATTATTAGCTCCCATCATAGGTTGCGCATTATTTGGTTTATCGTCCCTCCAAGCTTGAGCTTGGTTTACTGAGATATTCCCATCATCTCACATTAGTGAAGTGTTTTCCCTTGTCCTAGTATAATTCACCTCGTTGTCGCGACTTTGCTACCTCCATTGAGTGTTTAAGAGAACACACAGGTCGGATTGATGGTTGGAACAGAAACTCTAGGCAAAGTTCAGATGATCTTAGGTCAGTCTCCTGCCTTCGAGAGTGTGCATTGTGAACACTTTTTGACCTCCTTTCATGATGGATCTCTGTCCAATAACTATCTTCAGCAAAACTCACCATCTGTTTGTGAGGATGCTGAGCCTGGTTATTCACACGAACTCAAATTCCAGTATCCCAAGAATACCTAACATTCATGACCTCTCTGTTGGCCTAATTTCTTTGACCATTCCCTAAAGGGGGTGTGTTTCCTCGAGCTTGAGGTGGTTTTCGGTGACGAATTGGTCACTGTGGGTGCCTTGTTGGTGAGGCCACCCATCATCTGTCAAGGCACACTAGCCTAGGTCGCCCATCATCCACCCCAATATCTCTTACTAGTGGTAAACAAATTTAGTTTTTTTCACCTAAATTATTTAGAAGGGCCTGAGCAGATGGTTTCGAGGGAATATCTGTTCGCCTATATGTGGTCCCTACTCACCTAATTTGATAAGTTGCTTGCTCGTTCATATTAATATGAACGAGTCAATCATTCTTGGGAATCTGTTCTGATGGCAGGGAGATTGGAGTTGAGGTCTAGATAGAACGTATTATATTAACATGATAACGCATGTGGGACCTAATCCCTTGGGACCCAATAAACCTCCTTTAGGTGTTGTGGTCAGTTAATCGAGGGGGTAATCAAGACAATAGCTTGTCAATGGGCTTGTTAGCATGGGTTGGATGGCTTCTCAGCTGAACATTCTCCTGTTCAACAACTCCCACATAACCTTCATTGTTACGATGGTGCAGCGAAGATGAACTGCCAGTGTCATGAAGATCCCATCATGGGTTAGAGGCTGCTTTCTAGGACGACGGGGTACGGAGGTACCCTCTCTAGTAGGACTGACTACACTTAAAACTCCATGATTTTTGGGCCTCTTCGACTCATTGTCACGCATTGATCGGGTTATCACCATTTTTTCAGGGTGAAAAGTTTGCATAAAAAATTTGACAAGCCTAATTGACCTCTCATTGAAAGCACCAATCTATTGACGTGGTTTTTTGCCAACAATAGACTAAGAAGTCTGAAATAGAGAATTAGAATTTTTTGTAAACTGTAAGAAAAGGTACAAAAGTTATTTTTACGTGTTTCAGTGATTCAAATTCTCCTAGTCCACGAGTCTATGTTATTGCTTTTTGGTCTCAAAGAAATTTTTTAAGACAGTTTTAGCAAAGCTTTTGCATACAAAGGTTTAGTCCCAAGTTCATCATTTTCCCCTTTATTTATAGTGGTCAATGGACAAACTGGGTAGTCGTTTAAAATGTGTACATCGTATCTGTTTGAGTTAATTCCCAAACGTACAAATAAATACAATAAAGACAATAACTTCTTGATAATATAAGTTTACCAAGCAAGGGGTTACAATAGTTACAAAACATTATTCATTGTATAACGTCATTGTAATGCCCTGGATAACCAAGACCATTACACTGTGTGTTTAAATTCGTGCTTAACTTGCTCGGCAAATCGTTTGAACTTAAATGTGTAATTAAAAACTAAGTCAAGGTCAGGTAATAAAAGATTTGGTCAACAGAATTATTATTTTTCAATAACATATTAAGTTTGTACACGGGATCCCAAAAATCAGTTTACAGACTTGTAAAAGATAAACAGATACAATTTAGTCGTCCTAAGCGACAAAAACAGGGTTTAACCCTAGTTCCTCCCAAGCTATCCCGACCATGGCGGTTGAGCAACTACATATGTACACACCGCCCCTAAAGCTCTCCAACCCATGACTGGGCCAGCTATCACTGCACCACGTAGCACCCATGAGCCAAGGCCCAACAAGAAAACTTAAAAACAACAAACGTATATAACACAAGAACAATTAATAAACTTCACACCAATGAATTCAATAGAATACAAGTATCGAGCTAGGCAACGATTAGCATATACTTTCACATATAACTCATACTTAGGTGTCGGTGCCCTTAGGCCGAGCCCTTTGTTTATTTTGCTGACCTCGACACGCTTAGGCCGAGTCTCCTGATTATTTAGCTTACCCTGGCTAACTTAGGATGACCTGCATCCAGTACGCTTATCAGCAGCCCCCGCACCCTTAGGTCATACTTTCATATCCCACATAATAGATATATAACTCACAGAACGCATATATTCAATTACAGGGAATCTCAGTCCCAATGACAACCACATGGGTGCAGTTTTCTTACCTCAGGTCCCGAGCAGCCAGCATACAGCAATTCCGAGCACGGTCCCTAGTCCTGAGCCCTTGCGACATTAACCTAGCCACAATGCGATAAGGGATAACCATAAGCTCCTAAACCATTTCAAAACTTTGGATTCAAATACTAGCCTCTGGGACCTCGATTTCTACTAAACCTAGTGGTTGAAATCGTTTTGAGCGCTTAAGTTTTAATTCCCAAGCCTCCCTGAGCCCTTAGACAAATTCTAGATAGGGCTGACTAGGCGGGTCGCGACTTGGTGCTAAGGGTCGTGGTGCGCCTCCAAGAAAGAGGCACCAACCCCCAACCTAACAAGCATGCGGGCCGTGACTTGACCCAGAGGGTCATAGCGCACCTCCAAGACAGAGGCCTCCCCAGGCTCCTGGGGCTACGCGAACCTAGAAAACTTTGTTCCTTTTCTGCATTTTCTCCAAATTAACACCCCTAACATCATATCCTAAACTGGAACCATGCTCAAAATTAAATTCCAATTCCATAACAACACAACATAACCAACACATAACCATTAATAGCTAAGCTAAAACCTCAGTATAACCACAAAATTCCAATCATTGAGTGCAAAACTCAAGAGCACCCTTAATCCTAATAAAACCAAATCAAAACAAGATTCAAGCTCAACTCATTTGATAATCATGACCCTTGAGTTGCACCTCAACCAAATCCCAACCACAAGCTTCAATTCAACAATTAAGTCCATCACTAAACCCAGCCAACAGTCTACCTCAACTAAGAATCCATAGAAAGAGAAACCAAATTATAGAATTTACCTCAGAGATGTTTTGATCCTTGAGCTAATCCTTAAGTACTCCTAGCTTGATCCCTCAGCTGCTACTTGTCCATTCCTAGCCTTAATTCCCAGGTTTGCTTCCCAAGCTTTCAATTCTTAGCCATCCTTTTCCAATATTCAAACATGCTAAATTACCACAAGGGAGAGACAGAGAATCATAATGGAGAGAGAGCGAGAGCCACGTAGACATTTTTTGCCTGTTTCTGAACCAAATTTCCCCCTAAGTATACCCTTAACCTTAAATGGTCCCAAGGCCAAAATCGTCATTTGCCACATTTCCCGCGAATCCCTGGAGTAGTCCTATAAATTTCCAATTAATCCTGACGTGCCCATTTAATTTCCAATTACTTTCCCATTACTCAAAAACCCACAAATATACATTAAACTTCCCAAAATACCCCTACGCTTGTCCCAAACTGGGTATTAAACCCCATTGTGACTATTCCGTGAATCCTCTCACTAGGATTGCCTCGAGCCGTATACTGCAAATATATCCACATGATAATGTAGTCTCAATCATTTACTCCCATATAATCACATTTATGCCCACAACGGGCCAATATTACAAGTATTCCCTTATTATCAAGAATGGGCCCACATGCATATTTAATACTCATAAACATGCATCTAAATATATTCATATCTTCATATATATCATGCATGCCACATAGTCACTCATTTAATTAATTAATCATACATATATCCAATTATGCCATCCGGGCACACTAATCAAGGCCCTAAATCCTATTAGCATTTTTGGGACGTTACAACTATCCACTCCTTACTGAAATGTCGTCCTCAAAATTTATTCAAACACTTCAGAATACAAATCCCGTGAATCTGCCTGTAATCACAGAGCGCAGTCCTTTACCTTTTATCCTTCAGTAACTCTCTCATCATAGTGATAATCTTATTCCATAAGAATTGATCTCCTTATCATAATTCCATTAGCTTTTCCTCGCGCAAGAACTCCCGCTGAAATCCTTGGGTCTCCTCACCTCATCAGCAGTGATATCATACATTTATTTCCTTGACATTGGCATCAGTAACATTCAAAAGCCACCCACCCATTCTAGGGTAAGGCTAATCTGTAGGCCCCTGGCCTAGTCCTTGGTAAGATCTTAAAAGTCTTGTTAAATCGAGAGTCAAAACTCATATTTCTTTCCCAAAATATCTTATCCTTTCCTTGTCTATATTATTTGGAGAAATACAAAGTCTCCCATCCTGGAACTTCTTGTTCCCATACTCGAAATTTGCGAACTCTTATGTCCTTTTAGATAGGCAGACACTTTTGCCCTAACAATCCTAATAACTTTATTCGTTTCTCCAAACCAATACCGAACCACAATATTCTTTGTCTTTCATTTCATTACTTAGAACAAGTACCTCTTGCTCTCTACCTTACTATATTTTATGCAGAGTCACCCTAGCCGTTGACCACTGTGACTATTCAATCAAGGGACCGTACTTATCTCAATGGCCCAAACACATGCCCATTCGATGTATAATTCTTAAATTTTAAGTCACTTCTTCAGATTGCCACTCTATCTGAAGGTAACCATTAATTCTAGGTTTCAATCTTGTACTCTTTATCTTCAATATCCTTTTCAAAACTTAGGAAATAAAGGATCTTAGTCTGACACCATCGACCTTGGCGTCCCTTCATACATACAGTCTCCCTTCACCCATACGCATTACTATGATACCCATTCTCACAAACCGCAGTGTGTTAACTCAATCAATTGAGTCACAACCTTTCATGTCAAACCTTCTTACTTGCCACCTAATGTGGTCCACTCTTACGGTCCACAACTATACCTTTTTACCTTCCAATATACAGATTTTAGATCTTAACATCCATTTAAACTTTCTGGTTACAATATCCATAAGGAGGTAGTACAATATTCATCTAGAATCTCTACTTGAACACCAGGTTCAATCGGATCACTCATCCGTTCGTCATATCTTAATTCATTCATACTACAATGGTAGGATCCTGAACCATTCCTACAAGATCTTCCCTCTGAATTTCATTGTCCATAGAGAAATATTTGTCCACCATCAACTACAAATTCTATATCAATCTTGATTGTTACCTCATCTGAACTTACTATAATCCATAGCGTCTTATCCAACTGGCACAGATCTTTCCAACTTAGGAGGTCAAATTCCATACTAATTTTCCCTTATGCAATCAAGGATTTCCAATATGAATCACTCATTAATTTCCACTAGGTCTTCGTCTCAAGGTTATTTTTCTACAGATGACCAAACACTCAAATCCTTTACGTTAATACATTCACTTCTATTCCGTGGGAGCTAGCACTGCATCTTAACCGTGGTTATCTAGCATTCCGTCAACTTAATATTCCATGTAAAACATTCTTGTTATTATTCTTTCATCTACTGTGAAGCACGAACAACCATCCTTTCAGCCTTATAGTTTCATGTCTTAAGCAAAGAAAATATCCTTCACATTGTCCTCCCGTATTCGTTCATTACTTGCGAATTCTAATACCATAGGGTGCTAACCAATTTTTATTTTATCTTTTGAAAAACTAATACAAAACTATTCATTCAATTCAACTTTAGGTTCTTATGTCATCCCAATCTTGGGTGTAGCTATCTTCAAAGGTGCTTCAAGTAGTAATTGACGTGTCTTACATGTATGACTGTACTACTCACCCCTAAGGCGTTCTTCTGTAATTTCTCTGTGACTTCTGGTTGAATTCCTTCATACATGAGCTCATCACTTCCTATAACGTGACCTTGAATATCCTTGGATAAATCAATGCTTGCTCTTTCTGGAGCCTTACCTGAAACCCTGCTTCATCATTCCTAGTACTATCAACGTAATAGTCATTCACGTTATGCTTCTAACTGGGAGTAGACCAACACATTCCTAACCAATCTGGATATGACTCATCCATGTTGTTTATGTACTCTCTGCTTGTCGAACTTACCTGTGTCGTTGAAGCATTGGTCGGTTAAGAACCTTCATTGATAATCCATCACGTCCTACTTGGTGCAAGGAACAATTCCTAGAATGTCTCTTTCCTTGATCCTCAGCTTGTAAGAACCAGATCGAAGATCAATTCTTGAGAACATTGTCCTATCTTGCACTAGGCAATTGAATCCTTCATCCTTGACAAGCAATGTCGACATGTCCCACGATACGATGCTCCGTCTGATCCATCCACAACTCAAACACTTTCTTCAACTGAACCATTAATTCTTTTTGCTATGATAATATCATTCTTCATCATGTCCCTGATACCGAGTCTACCCGCACCTTAAGCCATAGCATACCCAAAATTTCTTTGTGCACCATCAGAAAACTTATTGGCCAATCAAGTTTCCATTCAATCCAACAAATATATATTCCAAGTGGTACCTACCATAATATCATGGCATCCGTAGACGCAACTGGGTCCTCCCCTTTAAAATCCAGACATTACCACCATCTTTTATAATCCATGGTTGTCCCTTATTTAATAGATTAGCTCCTATTCAAGCTCATATAAAAACTCTCATATGACGAGTTCAATCACTTTTACCATAAACATTCTACAACTTGTATTCCAATTCTTCACTTATAAGTTACCAAATCATCCCCAGCAGGCACTAATATCTTAAGCCTTATTGTATAACAACCTTGAGGCATGTACTTCATGTATGAATCTTTTCTGGGAGATATGCAACATCGAATTCTTCTAGCTCATTATATAACAAGGAATGAGGACTAACTAGTTAATTGGTCGCCTCCGAGAGACTATCCTCATGCTCAAACTATAAGGAGGCACACCAGTCCTCCCTTCTCTAATCTCGGCAATCCGCTCTAACGTGCTTAACTATTCCATGTAGAAAACATGCCTTCACTTAGCAACCTCCCAGATGACGTCTCTTGCATCTAGCAC
Organism: Humulus lupulus; assembly: GCF_963169125.1. NCBI lineage: Eukaryota > Viridiplantae > Streptophyta > Magnoliopsida > Rosales > Cannabaceae > Humulus > Humulus lupulus. Next base: position 80,506,708 of record NC_084796.1, read on the forward strand.
ATACTAAATAACTTTACCAGGCCTCATCGCCGCCCTGGTGGCTAACCTGTAAATTATAACCATTTGTGTGAACACCAGCAGTAGTAGAACTATCTGGGGTCCTTCTTTTCTGGTTGCTGAGCATCTGCCCTTACTTAATCCCGCAAACGAGAATACCATTACTTGGGTTTCTTGCCCTATGGCATTCACACTTCATGTCTCATCTCTTATGTCTTTGTTAACAATGCCTTCCTTACTGCCCAAGCATAGCTGAAAATATAATGCATTGGAGCGACCCTGATGCTTTAGGCCATCCTGGACATTAGTCCTTAAATAAATCGTTATTACACCCGCTTGTATCAAATCAGAAGCGGATTGACCAACCCATCAAATTTATTGACATACTCTATCATTGTCTTACCATTCTGAACTGAGTTCATAAACTCATTAGCCTTCACGGTTCAACTGCGTCACAATAGTCTCTTTTATCAAGTCACTATATGATTTCCTCCCAACCCATCATGACAACATTCCAGGTCTGGAATAATATTTCCTACCGCGTTCGGGCATCCTCTGGCGCAATTACTCTATCACCGCCTACCATTTTCATATCACTAAGGACAGAGTTAATCATGCCCATCTATTGATCAGTTCTTGAGCAAACTCAAACCTTCCTCGAAAACTAGAGGATAATGCATATAACGTTGTTCATACGATAACTCTAACTATTTCAATCCTCAGGTTGAACCAACACTGATGCCCTTACTGTCAAGACATACGAAACAACATTTCCCCGATGGAACCCGCTGTCTCATAGATCTAATCTCCTCATCCTGATGTAATCGCCTTACTAACATACCAGCAAATATCTGCTGCGAATTCTAGGGGCAAATGGTAGGTTTCGACCCTAACTATCATCTGCAACCCCCATACTAACAATACATGCTCCAATTAACTATCTTGAGTACATACATTCTGAATCAGTCTGAAATCACCGACTTAGCCCATCAACCCTAATATTCATATCCAGAATCATCCACGGGTAGGTCCAAACAATCACAATAATCGCATGCAAAATATACATACTGAAACACCAATCTATATTACTCATACATTAATTATCAAATTTCATTACTACCAAATACACTCATACACATCATGCTTTCAATACTAGCATGTATATAAGGCACATAGATTCAATTTAAACAATTAACCACATAATCATTTCATTAGATACGTAACCATGAGTCGAGCTTATCTTTAGCGGCAAGTGTACACGCCCATCTAGTCTTCAAGAACCCTTAAACCTAGACCGCTCTGATACCAAGTTATAACGCCTTGGATAACCAAGACCGTTATACTGTGTGTTTAAAATAGTGCTAACCTGCTAAGCAAGTCATTTGAACTTAAATGTGTAATTAAAAACTAAGTCAAGGTCAGCTAATAAAAAATTTGGTCAATAAAATGATTATTTTTCATTAAAATATTAAGTTTGTACATGGGAGCCCAAAAATCAGTTTACAGACTTGTAAAAGATAAACAAATACAATTTAGCCATCCTATGCGAACAAAACAGGGTTTAACCCTAGCTCCTCCCAAGTTATCCCGACCATGGCAATCGAGCAGGATGCATATGTACACACTGCCCCTGAAGCTCTCCAACTCATGGCTGGTCAAGCAATCAAATCCTTCACACGCACCACGTAGCACCTGTGAGCCAAGGCCCAACAAGAAAACTTAAAAACAACAAACGTATATATCACAAGAGCGATTAATAAACTTCACACCAATGAATTCAATAGAATACAAGTATCGAGCTAGGCAATGATTAGCATATACTTTCACATATAACTCAAACTATAATACGAATACTTAGGTATCGGTGCCCTTAGTTCGAGCCCTCTGTTTATTTAGCTGAGCCCGACTCGCTTAGGTTGAGTCCGCTGATTATTTAGCTAACCCAGGCACACTGCGTCCAATACGCTTATCATCAGCCCCGGAACCCTTAGGTCGTACTTTCATATCCCACATAATAGATATATAACTCACAGAATGCATATATTCAATTACAGGGAATCTCAGTCCCATTGACAACCACATGGGTGCAATTTTCTTACCTCAGGTCCTGAGAAGCCAGCATACAGCAATTCCGAGCACGATCCCTAGTCTTGAGCTTGTGGCATAACCTAGTCACAATAAGATAATGGATAACCATAAGATCTTAAACCATTTAAAAACTTTGGATTCAAATACTAGCCTCCGGTAGCTCGATTTCTACTAAATCAGGTAGTAGAAATCGTCTGGAGCGCTTAAGTTTTAATTCCCGAGCCTCCCCTAGCCCTAAGACAAATTCTAGTTAGGGCTGCATAGGCGGGCCGCTACCTGGCCCTGAGGGCTGTGGCGCACCTCCAAGATAGAGGCACCAACCCCCAACCTAACAAGCAAGTGTGCCGCGACCTGACTTAGAGGGTCGCGGCGTGCCTCCAAGACAGAGGCCTCCCCAGGCTCCTGGGCCACACGGGCGTTGCCTGTGAACAGGGTCGCGATGCGCCTCACAAAACTGGAAAACCCAGTTCCTTTTCTGCGTTTCTCCAAATTAACAAACCTAAAATCAGATCCTAAACTACAACCAAGCTCGGAATTAAATTCCAATTCCATAACAACACAACATAACAAACACATAACCATTAATAGCTAAACTAAAACAACAGCATAACCTCAAAATTTCAATCTTTGAGGGCAAAACTCAAGAGCACCCTTAAGCCTAATAAAACCCAATTAAAACTAGATTCAAGCTCACCTCATTTGATAATCACGACCCCTGAGCTGCACCTAAACCAAATCCCAACCACAAGCTTCAATTCAACAATTAAATCCATTGCAAAACCCAGCCAACAATCCAACTCACCTAAGAATCCACCTAAAGAGAAACCAGGTTATAAAATTTACCTCAACGATGTTTTGATCCTTGAGCTAATCGTTAAGTACTCCTAGCTTGATCCCTCAGCTGCTACTTGTCCTTTCCTAGCCTCAATTCCCAGCTTTGCTTCCCAAGCTTTCAATTCTCAGCCATCCTTTTCCAAAAGACTCAAACATGCTTAATTCCCTCAAGGGAGAGAGAAAGAATCTGAATGGAGAGAGAGAGAGAGTCACTTAGACATTTTCTGCCTGTTTCTCAAAGTTTCTAGCCCCAATCAAGACCCATCCAATAGTCAATAAAAGACCAAATTGCCCCTAACTATACCATTAACATTAAATGGTCCCGAGGGCAAAATCGACATTTACCACATTTCCCGCTAATTCCTCTAGTAGTCCTATAAATTCCGAATTAATCCCGACATGCTCATTTAATTTCAAATTACTTTCCCATTGCTCGATAAACCCCAAATATACATTAAACTTCCCAAAATACCCGTAGGCTCGCCCCGAATCGGGTATTAAACCCCGCTGTGACTATTCTACCAATCCGCTCACTAGGATTGCCTCAAGTCGTATACTACAAATATATCTACATGATAATGTATTCTGAATCATTTACATACATATAATCACATTTATGCCCGCAACGGGCCAATATTACAAGTATGCCCTTATTATCAAGAATGGGCCCATATGAATATTTAATACTCATAAATATGCATCTAAATATATTCATATCTTCATATATATCATGCATGCCATATAGTCACGCATTTAATCCATTAATCACCCATGTATCCAATTATTCCCTATCGGCACACTAATCAAGGCGCTAAATTCTATTAGCATTTTTGAGACGTTATAGTCCCTATGTCTCTAGCTAGAAATTCAAGTCTGCGCATCCCAGCGTTCATAGTGATTTGGATGCAATCGTCAAGCAGGAGGTGTTAAAGCTACGCAATATGAACAGAAAGATGTTTGGGGGGAGTTTCATAATACCAAGCCGTGTGGCCAGGCAATCTCGAATCTATTTGCTGGAGCTGGACTTTTTCTTGACCTGCTCGCTTTTGGAACTTATGCAGCGTTCTGGGGGATGAGTAATCATCATCATCTGCTTGCCAATTGTACCGTGAGACAACACATATTAGCTCGTATTTTTTCTGTTACAACAAAAGTTATTTCATATTATTGATACTTATATAAGATTAATGAAAATGTTGTACAATATTATTAGGTTATGCGTGGTCAATAAAGGTAAACAATAAGCAAACTATAATTAATGTGCCATATATTATGACATCATCCCAGTAGAACACATAAGATTATACCCTAATAATACCCACCTTATACATGTTAGTGTTATATGAAAAGACAGAAAAAGACAAATACTTAGACCAATGAACATTGTATTAAAAGACAAACTACATGAACAAAAAGAGGTGTGGATAAGTGAGACATTTAAATATTAAAATAACGTTAGCAATGAATAGTAACTAAAAACAAAATAATTTAACTTCACTCTTTTATATATTATTACAAGACAGAAAACGAAAAACAAGAAGCAGAGGAAAATGAATCAAGAATGAATTGTATTGATCAAAATAAATAGTACAGAAAAATGAGTGAGCCTTATATAGCTCATGCTCATAATAGTTCAGTAACTGAAGTTAGTTACACCTGTTTATAACAGCTCATTAACATGTCAGCTTACTTAAACTAACACACCAACTAACTAACTGACTTTTGCTCTTAACACTCCCCCTCAAGATGGAGAGCTAATGCTTATTAATCCCATCTTGTCTTTGAAGCTATTGAATTGAGTAGGAAACAGGGCTTTGGTGAACACATTAGCTAGTTGATCTTTAGAAGAGACATGGATAGTTTTGATCACCCCTTGCTGAACCTTTTCTCGAACCAAATGGCAATCAATCTCTATATGTTTGGTTCTTTCATGAAACACATGGTTGTCTGCTATGTACTGTGCTGCCTTGTTGTCACAATATAACAAAGCTGGTTCCTTATGTTCAATATTTAGTTCCTTAAGAACTGACAACAACCATACAAGCTCACAAGTTGTATTTTCCATGGCCCTGTATTCTGCTTCTGCAGATGATCTGGATACAACTTGTTGCTTCTTAATTTTCCATGATATCAAAGAGTCTCCAAGAAAAATGCAAAAACCAGTAGTTGATCTTCTGGTATCTGGACAAGCTGCCCAGTCGGCATCAGTGTAGGCTTTTAGTTGTATTTCTGATGTTGCAGGGAAAAACAGTCCCTGTCCTGGACAATACTTCACATATTGGAGTACCCTTTGTGCTACTTTCATGTGTCTAGCCTTGGGAGTGACCAAAAACTAACTCAGTTTGTTCACAGAGAATGACAAATCTGGTCTTGTGATGGTGAGATATTGCAGCTTCCCAACTATTCTTCTGTAAGGTTTGGGATCTGCCAGCTTGTCTTCTTCATCTTGACTTAGCTTTAGGTTAGCTTCCATAGGGGTAGTAACTGGTTTGCATCCCAAATGACCAAGATCTTCAAGCAATTGCAAAGCATAAGGCCTTTGTGATATGAAAATTCCCTTAGGAGATCTAGCCACTGGCAATCCTAAGAAGTATTTAAGTTTTCCTAGATCTTTAAGCTGAAATTTGTTGTTCAACTTAACCTTGAGTGCCTCCAACTCAACAACATTGTTACTTGCCAAAATTACATCATCAACATAGATGAGAAGAATGATGAAACTTTCTCCAACTTGTCTCATAAACAGTGAGTGATCTGTGGCTGAATGATGAAAACCCTCCTCAATTAAGGCGCTAGAAAATTTTGCAAACCATTGTCTTGATGCCTGCTTCAACCCATATAGAGATTTTTTAAGTTTGCATACTGCATTTGGTGGAAGCTCCCCCTTAGGACTATACCCTGGAGGTAGAGTCATATACACATCTTCATGGAGATCTCCATGTAAGAAGGCATTGTTAACATCAAGTTGATGAAGATGCCAACCATGGAGAGCTGCAAGTGCAAGAACAAGCTTTACTGTGACTAATTTTGTAACCGGAGCAAAGGTATCTGTGTAATCTATACCTTCTTGTTGATTATAGCCTTTAGCCACAAGTTTAGCTTTAAATCTTTCTACAGAGCCATTTGCATTGTACTTGATCTTATAGACCCATCAGCAGCCAATAGCATGGTGGTCAGTAGGCAAAGAAACTACTCTCCATGTGTTATTCTTTTCAAGAGCATCAATCTCAGTATTCATGGCAGTATCCCACTCTGGTATTCCTTGTGCTTGACTGAAATATTCTGGTTCATAGTGACTAGAGATGGCCAGAACAGCTGCTCGAAAATGAGGGGACAAGCTGCTGTAATCAAGAACTTGGGAAATAGAGTAAGCAGTAACAGCTGAGGGAACCTGAGACACATCAGAAGAATTAGTTTGGGCAAGATAACAGTGATAATCTTGTAAATAGGAAGGCTTATGAGATGCTCTAACAGGTCTGGTTTGTGAAGAAGAAACAGGGGCAGGTTGTTCATTATGCTGAAGCACAGATATGGGAAAGTCAGAAACGGATCTAGAAAAAAAAATTTGGTACTCATCAGAAAGAGAGTCACTAGAATGAAATGGAAAAATTGTTTCATGAAAATGGACATGTCTGGAACAAAAAACTCTGTTGGAATTAAGATCCAGCAGCTTATAGGCTTTCATGCCATGAGGGTATCCTAGAAAGATGCATGGTGCAGCTCTAGGTGAAATTTTTTATCTATTGGTAGACAAAGTAGAGGCATATGCAAGACATCCAAAAGCCCTTAGATGAGTATAATTTGGTGGCTTAGATTTGAGAACCTGAAAAGGAGAGACATTTTGTAAATTTGGAGTTGGTTTTCTGTTGATTAGGTAGGCAATAGTAGCAACACATTCATCCCAGTAAACTAAAGGAATGCAAGACTGGAATAAGAGGGCTCTAGCTACATTTAACAGATGTTGATGTTTTCTTTCAACTACAGAATTTTGTTGGGGTCTATGGATGCAAGAGTGATAATGGATAATCCCAAGAGAGCTAAACAACTCTACAAACTGCAATTCTTTGGCATTATCTGACCTAACAGCTTTAATGGTCTTTTGGTACTATGTTTTGATGAGCTGAATAAAATTTGGAATGGCAGTTTGTGCTTCAGCTTTGCTTTTGATAAAATGCACCCAAGTGTATCTAGAATGATCATCAACAATGGTAAGAAAATACTTATGGCCCCCAATGGTAAGAGTATTAAATGGTCCCCATATATCAATGTGAATAAGATCAAAACATTCTTTAGCAATGTTATGATTTGAAACAAAAGGCAATTTTCTTTGTTTTGCATAATGACAAACAGAACAATGGAAATTTGGACAAGAGTGATTTTGAAATTGCAATTCTTTATTCAAGGAATGAAGTTTGATACAAGAGGGATGCCCCAATCTATAATGCCATACAGTATCATTATTTATTTTGGAATCTGAAAACAAAGAGAAAACATGTGGACTATTTTTCTCAACAGGCAATTTCAAGTAAAACAGTTTTCCATGCCTTTCAGCCATCCCAATCAGCTGGGTCTTCGAAGTGTCCTGAATCACACAGTGATCATAATGAAAAGTGAATACACAAGCTGCTGATTCAAGTAATGATGTAACAGAAAGGAGGTTAAGATGAAAACCTGGAACATATAAAACATTTTTGAGAATAAGAGTTGAAGAGAGCACAACTGTTCCAAGACAAGAAACTTTAACGGAATTGCCATTAGGTAAATTAAAACAAGAAATTGTGGAATCTGAATAAGTGTTTTGAAATAAGGACAAGTTGTGACACACATGGTGAGTAGCACCAGTGTCAAGAATCCAAGAAGATGAGGCTTTAGAAAGAGTTTTACCAGAGAATTTTTATACTAATGGCTGAGTAGCATGAATAGAACTGAGTTGTTCACCACCTTTTTGAGATAGCATATTCATGAGCCTTTGGCACTGAGCAAAGGTAGCTATGAGATCTTGCTCAACATTCTGACCAGCTCCATTTGTTCCGCCATCCTCTTGTGCACCAGAGAAGTTTGCAGCAGGTTTAGCAGGTCCTGGAGCATTTCTATTGGGAAATTTGTCGTGCAACTTGTGTCCTGGTGGATAACCATGAAGCCTATAGAACTTAGCCATGATATGACCTGTGATTCCACAATGATTACACACTGTTTTTGGCTTGTGTGGCTGAACACTCCCTACAAATTGACCTGAGCTAGATGATGATGGTGGAACAGCAGGCTTGTCATTTTCAATGTGATTTGAGGTAATTCCTCTCTGTCTTTCCTCTTGAACCACTGAGGCAAAAGCCTTGTTAATGTTGGGAAAGGGATCTTGCATCAAGATCTGAAATCGTGCATTGCTGTAAGATTCATTGAGACCAATTAAAAACTCAAGAACCCGATCCTCATCCTGATATTCTTGAATAATCTTCATTGCACCACAAGTACAAACAGATTGTGGTATGAATTCTTGAATCAAATCCCAAAGAGACTTCAGTCGAGTGAAGTATGTAGTGACAGAATTGGATCCCTGAACCAAAGCTTGCATAGATCGTTTAGCCTTAAACACCCTAGGTGCATTCTTTTGATGATATATTTCCTGAAGTTCAGACCAAATCCTTGCTGCATTGTCAAGATACATTACACTGTCAGCAATTTCACTAGAAATGGCATGCAAAATCCATGAGATCACAAAACTGTTGCACCTAAACCAGACATCATAAGCTTCATCATCACCTTCAGGTGTAGGTAATCGACCATCAACGAACTTAATCTTGTTTCTTGCAGCAAGAACAACTACCATCGATCGCCTCCAGGAGCTATAATTTTCGCATCCAGTCAAGATCTTTGGAACAAGGCTAACAACAGATTGATCTCCATTAGATAAGGACTGCGAGGATCATCACCAGGTGGGCGATCATGAGGTTCAAGAACAGAGAAAATGTTTGCAGTTTCAGATCCAACTCCTTGATTTGCTGTGCTTCGAGTGTGATCTCCACCACGAGCCATGACTATCAGCAACCGTGAACATCAATCAGAGAAAATGCAAAGAAGCCATGATTGGGGCTCGGGTACCATATTACAAGACAGAAAACAAAAAACAAGAAGCAGAGGAAAATGAATCAAGAATGAATTGTATTGATCAAAATAAACAGTACAGAAAAATGAGTGAGCCTTATATAGCTCATGCTCATAATAGTTCAGTAACTAAAGTTAGTTACACCTGTTTATAACAGCTCATTAACATGTCAGCTTACTTAAACTAACACACCAACTAACTAACTGAATTTTGCTCTTAACATATATGTTATATATTATAGAATTATAGATACACGTCTGGGGTGCAACTTTTTTAACAAAAGAAAGAAAAAGGTTTTCTAATACATTAACAAAATTTGTGATGTCATGATTAAAAGATAGTCTTAATTTGTCTGTCAAAATCGAAGTTAGTCAAAATCGACTCTACATATACAAAAATTAATTCTAAAAATACATATATATATTTTTAAAAATTGTCATTATATCATTATATATGCATGTATTTGTTTGTTAGGACTATTGAATTCTGTCATATTAGCGCAACATTAGTGCTAAATGAGCAAACTATTTAAAAAATAAACGAAATGCAATATAAAAGGCACATTTACAATAGTTGCTATAATTCATGGGGGATTATTGCTACCAAAATAAATTCAGGGACAAAACTATATAAATACCATAGTTAGGGGAAAATTTCCTATTTACCCATACATGTATATTGGATTATGTTATCCAAAAAATGGGTGTGGATGACGTGGCAAACATTTTTAACACGTGGCTGACACCTGGCAAAGGTTCGGTTCGACTATCAACCAGGGAGATTCCCCTGACATAACATTTGAATTTTATATATGATCAGCTTAGTAGTATACTCCGTATATTTTGAGAAGATCTTGTGCAATTGTAGTCATATCTGAGATTATCTCCCATGAATATTGATTATTCGATTATTTAGGAAAGAATATCTGTAACAAATTTATGTAATCCTCCTTGAGCCTATAAATAGAGAAGAAATAGCTCAATGGAGGGACTTTGGACTATTTACTAATTCTGAGTTTATGCTTTACAAGAGAATTATAGATATTATCTTTTTATTGTATTATTCATCCCTTTAAGGCTTGTGAAACTCGAAGGACCATAGTTCTTTGATCACTCCTTTGAGAATCAATATCAATAATAGCTTAAGTGGACGTAGGTCATTACCAATTCGTGGGGCCGAATCACTATAATTTGTTGTGTCGTTTAATGTTCTTTCCATTAGATCTATTTCAATACCTTCCATCACATCAAGCATTTGACTCCATGTCTGTGTCAACATTCTGGTGCTTTTATTGAGAGCTTGAGATGAAACAGTTAAAGTACTAATGGCAAAGACAGCCAGGAAGACTGGACAGGTTGCTGACACTGCACCATCTCAACCTCCTCCTCCGAACAAGGCTGAGAATGAGCCACACTTGGAGTTTGATGAGGAAGAACTGGACTCCGAAACGCTGAGAAATACTCTGGGAGTATTGCAAGATGAATTGGCCAATCTGAGGGCCAGTCAAGAAAGTGCTGCGGAGACCATGGCACAACAACAGCAAGAAATAGGGCGTCAGCGCCAAGAACTGAGTGAAAGACAGGCGGAGATGGACCGTTGTCAGAGGGAGGCCATGGAAACCCTCGAAGCAGCCCTCCAATTGGCTAGAAATCAGGTTGCACCTGCCTTGCAGCCTGATCAACCCTTAAATGGGCCACCTCAAAGGGGTCCCAATCCAGCCAACATGCCCCCAAAGGCTGGAGTAGCCACCAATGCCTCAGGATAATGTCCCACCTAGGGACCCTGAGACGCAACCTCCATCCCAGGCTGGTCGAGGCAATCCCCCACATCCAAGGTAGAATAGGGCCGGGCAGCATCCTTGCAGCCCTAGACGCCCGAGGAGTGAAGAACCGCACCCACCGAGCAGGGGGCAGCGTCCTTCTGGCAACAGAAGGAACTTGGAGACAGTCTCTGCGGTCAGGGGCCCCCCGCTGCATGATAATGCACGGGGACCTACCGACCAGCGCAGGCCTCCCCCTAACGCTCTGGAAGTTCCAGCCCAAGGAGGCAACCGAGGAGACAGTCGGTCCCACCATAGCCAATTGAGGTTCAAAGATTTCCATAACTACAATGAGGTCGACTCAGGCAGAGGGAATGCTGGTCGGAGGAATGAGGAGAGAGGTGGAGGTAGAAGCCCACCACCTAGAGAAGACCAACAAGCAAGACGTAATGCTGGGGGGCAGCCCAGAAAAAACAACGTCTTTAGCTGGCTCTGAGCCAGCGAGCAACGGCGGAGAGACGACAATCTAAGGGATGTACTCAACGAGCGCCGAGAACGGCATGACGAGTACATTCCCCTAACTCCAGAGGCCCTGACAATTCGTGAAGCCGTTCAGGCCCAAATTGTTTCCCTGAACCAAGCAGTGCAACAACTGGTCGGGGGAAGAATGTCTCACACCGAGTACGACAGGAGAAGGGGCACTCCTTTCGTCCAGAGGATTGCTGTGGCGGAGACTCCCAGTAAGTTTAAAATGCCCACACTTTTGAACTTTGACGGGTATGGTGACCCGGTATCTCATGTCAACAAATTTCAGATACAAATGGACATTCAGAAGGTGTCCAAAGACGCTCGGTGCAGGATCTTCCCTGCAACACATTTTGATGTTGCACATGAGTGGTTCTTTAAGTTCCCTCCAGCAAGTATTGTATCTTGGGAGATGTTCGTAAAGGAGTTTTATGGACAATTCTATGTGGGTCGTGTGCACCCAACTAAGGCAAACCAGCTAGTCGAGATACACCAGCAAGAAAGAGAATCACTGAAAGACTACGTCCAGCGTTTTATGCGAGCTGCGGCTGTGGCCAAAACAGTGGGAGACGAAGGCAAAATGACGGCCCTAATTGCAGGAGTTAGGTGTCATACGCCTCTTTGGAGTATCCTCAGGAAGCATGGGGTTAAAATTACCCACGAACTTTTTGATCGAGCTAATCGATACATCAAGCTCGAGGATGCGATTGCCAGCGAGGGAAAGACCCCAAATAAAGATAAGGGGACTGAAGACCCCGCCAAAGTCGCCAATGGGTCAAAGCCCAATGGCAACAGCAACGACAAAGGCAATGGGAATGGAAACGTTAAGAATGGGGGGAAGAGGCCCCATAACAAACCCTCTACTTCCAAGAGAAAGCGCGCTAAGGGCAACCGTTATGAGCCACGGTTCACCAACTACACTGCCCTTGTCGAGTCTCGAGCAGAGGTGTATCAGGCCACAAGTTCCAGTGTGCCTTACAAAATGCCCACTACCATTGGAAAGGATATTTCAAAAAGGGATACCACCAAGTTCTGTCGTTTTCACAACGACTACGGACACGATAAGAACGAGTGTAACTAGATGAAGGATGAAATCGAGTTCCCTATTAGACAAGGACACTTGAGGAGATACGTGCGGGTCGCGGGGGCTTCCCAACGAGAGGCTCAAGGTGGCAATGAGCAGGCGCCTACACGCCAACGCTCGCCACCTTTACAGCCTAACCCCGTGGCTGGCACCTTACTCACCATCTACGGAGGCCCGCATCTTGCGGGAAACAGTGAAAAGGCAAGGGAATGATATGCTCGGACCCTATGTCACTTCCAGGACATCGAGATGATGACTGTGGAGGATCGGGCATCAAAGAAGGCTCGGGCAGAGGACGGTGAAATAACCTTCTCTGATTGCGATGCCCAGCATGTCCGGTTCCCACATTCTGATCTGCTGGTCGTGGATGTTCAGATTTCCAACATGATGGTGAAAAGAGTACTGGTTGATACAGGAAGTTCAGTTAACATCCTGTATAAATCTTCGCTGGAACGAATGAAGTTGTCCGTCAAGGACATGGAGCCCTACAACCAAACAATCTATGGTTTCTCTGGTGAGGCACTCGCTCCAACAGGGTCAATCAGGCTTCCAATAACAGTAGGTACAACGCCCACTACCAGGACATTACTCACTACTTTCATAGTAGTTGATTGTCCTTCGGCCTACAATGCTGTAATTGGAAGGCCCATACTGGTTGACCTTCGGGCCGTCACCTCTATATGGCACCTGGCCATGAAATTCCCAACAGACACAGGGGTAGGATATGTATTGGGAAACCAGAGGCAAGCAAGGGAGTGCTACAATGCCTCAATCACTAAGGCCAAGAAGGGTATGTTGAAGAGCACTCCCCCAGAAAAGTTGCAGATGGCCATTGATGTACAAGCCCAATCAGGTGATGAAGTCACCAAATAAGGTGTTGCCCAAAGTGAGGATAGGGACTTAGATCCTCACTTTGGGGATTTTGAAGAAGATGTAGGACCTGTCGAGGACCTTGAGGTGGTCCAGCTTGACGAAGAGTTTTCGACCAGAGTTGTAAAGGTCGGCAAAAATTTAGAAGCAACAACCAAACATGAAACTGGTGGAATTTTTGAGGAAGAACCAGGAAGTTTTCGCCTGGTCACATAAAGACATGGCTGGGATAGATCCTGCAATCATCAGCCATGTCTTGAACATCGACAAAATCTTTCCACCCGTGCAACAAAAAGAAGGCTGCTCGATAAAGAAAGATCGAAAGCCTTGAAAGAAGAAGTTGAAAAACTAAAGGAGAATGGGTTCATCAGGGTTGCGTTTTATCCATCATGGGTCTCTAATCCCGTACTGGTTCCCAAGCCAAATGGAAAATGGCAAACCTGTGTGGATTTCACAGACCTTAATAAAGCCTGCCCTAAAGATTGTTTCCCACTCCCAAGGATCGACCAACTGGTCGATGCAACTGCAGGCCATGAGATCCTCTCTTTCATGGATGCATACTCAGGATACAATCAGATTAGTATGCATCACCCTGACGAGGATCACACTAGCTTTCGGACCGATACAAGGCTATACTGTTACAAAGTAATGCCCTTCGGACTGAAAAACGCTGGTGCAACTTACCAGCGACTAGTTAACCACATGTTTAAGGAGTTAATCGGAGTAAACGTGGAGGTGTACGTTGACGACATGCTGGTAAAGTCAAAAAAGGCAGAAGGACATGTGAAGGATTTACAAGAGTGTTTCAACGTTCTGAATAAATATCAAATGAAGCTAAATCCTCTCAAGTGTTCCTTCGGAGTAGGATCAAGGAAGTTCTTGGGGTTAATCATTAATTCGAGAGGAATCAAGGCTAATCCCGAAAAGATCAAGGCCCTGATCGATATGAAATCACCAGTAAAGATCAAAGATGTGCAAAGTTTGACTGGAAGAATTGCGGCGCTCAGTAGATTTATTTCAAAATCGACATATAAGTGCGTCTCTTTCTTTAATCTACTTTGGGTCAACATTCTTACCGTTGAAGGATGGGCAAGCGAATGGGCAAGTCAAAGCAGTAAATAAGACGTTGAAGGATACCCTGAAGAAAAGTCTTGAGGAAGCTAAAGGAGCATGGCAAGAATAGCTGCCTGAAGTACTCTGGTCGTATAGAACTTCTCACCGAATAGCAACAGGTCATACCCCATTTTCCTTGGCATATGGGTATGAAGCTATGTTGCCTATCGAGTTAGATCTTCCCTCACATCGCAGAATCACATATGACCAAGGCCAAAATAGCCAACTGTTGATGGAGTCCCTAGACTTGATAGGGGAGAAACGAGAGAAAGCCCAACTCCGAGTAGCTGTGTACCAGCAAAAAGTCGCTCGGTATTTTAACTCCAAAGTAAAAGAAAGAAAGTTCAACGTCGGAGACTTAGTGCTTCGAAGAGTTTTCTTAAACACCCGTGACCCAGCTGCTGAAGTACTCAGACCAAACTGGGAAGGACCTTACCAGATTGAAGAAGTCCTTCATCCAGGCACCTATAAACTTGCAAGCTTAAATGGAGATCTCGTTCTGCGTTATTGGAATGGAGAACACCTGCGCAAGTATTATCAATAAATAGTCCTTTTTAAAGGACTAGCTTGTATTAATTTTTACTTTTTACAAGTTTTGAAAAAGGGTTAGTCATGTTATAAGGCTAATTGCTTATAAGGGTAAGATCTTTCAAAGATCACTCGTAAAGACATGTTTAGCCCATTTAAATACGAGAATTATAAGGGACTATACGCAACCAGTCATTCTTGCCAAACTTTGTAATTTTTTACAAGTATTTGTTCATTACGTGTGTTGTTTTGCTGTATTATAAGTTTTACATTTTATACTGAATAGTAATGTTCGTACAGGTTGTGGTCAAGGCAAGTGACCAAGGACCTAAAGCTCCTCGATCACTTGGGGGGCATATAAGGCACATAGAAAGCAAAGCATACCAAGAGGTATGTAAACACATGAACAAAATAAGTGAAAGCATACTATGGTACTTAGAGTATTTTTCAAAATTTATATTTCGTTAAATCAAGCCAATGTACTATGCTAGGTTCGGTCATGTGAACAGATATTATAATAAAGCAGAAATATTATAATGTCAAAGGAATCCTTTTACACCACAAGCAGTACTGCTCGAATGTAACTGTTCAAATAAAAGTAAAATAGCTGCCCTTGTAGCAATAAACAAATATTGTCTTTACATCATGACCCGTGGGTCGTGTAGTTGAGATAGCCAAAAAAAAAAAAGTTAAGGAGCAGGAGGATCTTGAGGAATGTCTTGGTAGACGGTTGTGCCAGCTTCAGTGTCTGCACCATCTATCCCTGCTGCCAGGGAAATCTCTGGGGAAGCAGGCACTTCAGCCCTCTCTTCTTCTTCCAGGCGAATGGCACACTGCGTCATTAAAGTCCTCCTCAAGCGTTCGGACAGATAGTTGAAGTTAGCCTCCCGGTTGTGCTTTCAGAACTCGTAGAAGCAAAGATGAGTAGCTTCCTTGTACTTCTCCAAGTTCTGAGCTCCAGCTTCCTCAAGCTCTGTCACTCGTTTTCCGAGTTTCTCTGCCTCCTACCTGCTTGCGATCAGATCAAGCTCGAGCTATACAGCTTGTTGATAGTTGAGTGTGGCGCTTTCCCTGAATTTTTCCCTGGCTTCGTTGGCTTTCTTCAGGGCGTTCCGGGTTTCCAACAACTCCTCGGTCAGAGTAGCTTTTTGCTCGAGTTGTTCTTCTTTCTGCTTAGACAGCTCCGTTTTCTCCACAAGCAACTCGCCATTCTGTTTGGTAAGCTCGTTTTTTTTAGCTTCGAGTGCTTTCTTAGCCTCGGCGAGCCTGGTATCGAAATTCCTGCCCCGAGACACCAACGCCCCAGCACGGCGCCAGCCAGCGGTTATGGTCAGTAGTCCCTGAAGTCAGATAGAAAAGGATAAAGTAAGGGCATGGAATCGAAAATAAATGTTACATCATCAGGAGTTGACTTACGCTAACTATCTCGTTCAGTCCTCTATTGAGAACTTGATCAGCCTCCATAGAGGTAGTTTCAGTAATAGTGGCCTGACTATGTCTATGCTTGGAGAGCTTGTATATTCTCTCCCTGGCAGAGCTGACCATGATACTGGGCAGGGAGCCTTCGGGCGGAGTGCGCAATGTATGGCTGCTAGGAGCCTTAGGAGAAGGCTGCTGGTCGGCGGGTGTTGCAGGATTAGAAGTTTGACCGACCGAAGGAGTTAAGGCCGACTGCTCGAGTGGCGATGGAGGTGGTGAGTTCTCCGTCGAAAGGGCGATAGCCGAAGGGTTGTCAGTTCGGGCCTTTTTCGAGGCAGTTTTACTGCTCTCCCCTCAAGCCCTCTTGCTGTTCTTCTTCTGGCCAGAAGAGGTGGCAGCAGCCTTGTAATGCTCAAACACTTACTTAGAGTCCATATCTGGACAAAAGGAAACAACGCGGGCAGTGAGACAAGATTGTCACACAGGGCCAAAAAATGAAAGAGAAAAGATTACAAGTAAAGTACCCGCGCTACAACTATTGGTCGCTACATTATTTACTGAACTACTTACTGCCTAGAAGAAATCTGAATTTAAGATTGGAGCATTCTTAAAGTTGCCATCCCCGTCGAACAGATGACAAGGAATTGGAAAATTTTATAAAAGTGAAATTACTATATCGTTGTCATCCGAAGAGTCATCAGAGAGTTCGGTAGGCTCAGCAGCCTTCTGCTTTCCTTTTCCTTTCAGAGCCGAGGGCCTCTCTACTCGAGGAGTGCTAGCAGGTTCCCTGGTTGTGAACCCAGTTGGTCTCCTTCGCGGAGGAGATTCCTGAGGTTGCTGCTCGGGTTCCCCTTCGGTTCGAGCATTCCCTATTGAAGGCCCCCTCATCTCTGATTGGGGGGCCCAAAGACTGGCCAACCTAAGGTTAGCCTCAGTAACCAGGGCCTTGACACTCTTTTCAGCATCTGGCATGCCAGCTAAGAGTGCTGCCCTTGACACCATTCCCGGAGTTGGGTTTGGTCCCAGCCATGGGCCTAGAATACATCAAGAGTTTAAGATATTGCAGAGGAAAACACGAAGAGAAGAATTCAGCTAGTGATAAGAAAGTTCCTCCACGAGCGAAGGCCAGATTGTCCACAACAAGGTTGGGCGTAAGGAAGTACTCCTGGTGGTACCTCCCCATGTTCGAGATGTGGGTTGTGTCAGTCAAGAAAGTGCGCCCGGTTTCCTGATGACAAAGATGGAAGAACCCCGTGCCTTCTTGGTTGGGGTTAGACTTGAGGTCGAACAGGTAGTTAACCTCATGTGGCGACGGCACAGGCCACTTTTTCTCGCTATACAGGATATAGAGTGCAGCGAGCATTCTATATCTGTTTGGGGTAATTTGGAAGGGGGCAACTCCAAAATAGTTGGACACCCTCTGAAAGAATGCATAAAGAGGCAAAGTGGCTCCTGCCTCAATATGAAACCGCGACCAGGCTCTGTAGGCACCTCCAGGTAGATTAGCCCTTTGGTCTGGGTTAGGTTTGACTAGGGTCACCCCTGTCAGATTGTATTTATTTAAGTAGTTGGCGATCATTCTGATCGTCACCCTACTTTCAGAGACTACATGCCACTCGACATCCGGCTGAGTAGCGTGTCGAGGGCGGGCATGCCTTTGGACATTTGGATCGGGGGCATTTTCGTCTCGACCACTGGTCGAGGGAGCATCAGCAGTAGGCTGATGAGAAGCAATGGGAGTTTTTCTTTTTCGAGCTTTGGTTTTGGTAAGAGCCATATTATGAGTCAAAACTGGGGAAGTGTTTAGGTTAACGCAAGAAAAAGGAATATCTGATATCAAGGTCGAAGGTTGTTCTTCGTCTTCAAGCAGTTGAACTTAGAAATCATCGTCGATGGATCTTTCTCCTCCCCACGGGTCTTGCATATGAACTGCAAATAGACAAAGGAGGAGATAAGACGTACAGTCTGGGAGCTTATGTTGAAAGTTGGAATAACGTTGCTCACGTCTATCGACCAACAACATTCTAACTGAAACACTAAGTTTTATGCTAGCAGTTTGAAAAACGGATCAAAAAGTGAAAGTAAAAAGTTTTCTTAACAGAAGCTTTTTTAACTCCAAAGGGGCGGGAAAAACTCGGTTTTTCAACTAACCTAAACCTATGATCCTGGCTATCAAACTGATTCCTAACTTATATAGAGAAAAATTACACTACCCTATCAAGCATCAACGACATATACAAAATCCTCACAAATTTCTACTCAAGAACACAAAAAGTCTTAGAACTCAAAAGTAATATGCATGGCATCTCAAAGAGTTTAAAAGACAAAGAAATTTACCTGGATGAAGGTTGGAGATTCTGAAACGGGATGACTTTGGGTTTGCAATGAAAGAACCCTTAAGCTAAATGACGGGGGACCTTCGAAGTTCTGAGCACTGGGATGGAGTTCTTGAGATTTCATGGCAGGAAATGGCGAGTAAAAGGTTAAAAGGTGAATGAGAGGGTTACTTATAAAAACCGAGGTGTGACAAAAAGTAGTAATCATGAATTCCCTTTTTCAAAGCATGGGGAGTGTAACAGCCGTCGGAGTGGTTTCTTGAAAACTGAAAAGGCTTGATTAGACGTGATTAGGTCACGGTTTTCAAAAACACACGAGGGCTTTGACAAATTTTGTGGGGCATATGAAAGGTTGTTTTCCTAAGTTTACTTATTGCTAGTCGCAATAAATAAACTTGGGGGGCAAATGTTATCCAAAAAATAGGCGTGGATGACGTGGCAAACATTTTTAATACGTGGCTGACACTTGGCAGAGGTTATGTTCGACTATCGACCAAGGAGATTCCCCTGACATAACATTTGGATTTTATATACGACTAGCTTGGTCGTATACTTCGTATATTTTGAGAAGATCTTGTGCAATTGTAATCATATCCGAGATTATCTCCCATGGTTACTGATTATCCGATTATTTAGGAAAGAATATCTATAACAAATTTATGTAATCCTCATTGAGCCTATAAATAGAGAAGAAATAGCTCAACGGAGGGACTTTGGACTTTTTGCTAATTCTGAGTTTATGCTTTACAAGAGAATTATAGCTATTATCTTTCGATTGTATTATTCATCCCTCTAAGGCTTGTGAAACTCGAAGAACCCTAGTTCTTTGATCACTCCTTTAAGAATCAATATCAATAATAGCTTAAGTGGACGTAGGTCATTACCAATTCGTGGGACCGAACCACTATAATTTGTTGTGCCGTTTACTGTTCTTTCTATTAGATCTATTTCAATACATTTTATTATATTAAGCATTTGACTCCGTGTCAGTTGACCAAAACAAGGGTCTACATATTAAAAAGAAGAAGAAGAAGTAATATACAATGAAATCAGGGCTAATATATGTGGAGAGGAATGTAGGGAAATGAACTTGGTTATGATGGCTATAGGTTAGTGAGTATTAATGGTTACATTTATTGATGGTAAGTGTTACAGGAGTACATATCTGTTACCAATAAATGCTCATGTTATTAAAATCTGTCCCGTATAATTAAATGTATCTATTGTACGCTCAAGTAAGCATTGTCAGGTCACCAATCGCAACTTTTTATGCATGTACTCTATATTATATACAAACAAAAATCATTTTGTAGATATACGATGAGCCTGCATATGAATTTTACCTGGAGGCTAATTTTCTACAGATATTTCATTTTGCTTCACAGTTTTCATGAACCCTTATTATATATAAATGTTCCCTCATAATTTGTTAAAATGCATACCAACTTAAATTAACTTTCTTATTTTTCTTTATTTCACATTTAAATGACCATATTTTCTAGAGTAATTTTGTTGATTTGGAGAGTTTAAAAAATTAAAAACAATATAGAACGACAGCGGCTGGGAAAATATCATATATTTCCTACACAAATTTAGTTATTACAAACTAAAAAAGTTTTTTTTTTGTCGCATACAAACTAAAAAGTTACATATATTTATATATAACAAAGTTAATTTATCTTTAAAAATCCTGACAAAAGAATGGATTATTATTGTATTCATATGTTTTTATATACGATGGATAGTTATATCTCTTTATTGCGGTCGGTAAGCTTGTAAAAAATAATAAACACAGAAAATAATCATCTGATCTTATCTACAGTACTTGCACAGTTAAATTAGTACGATCCAACGATTTGAATCTTACCACTATCATGTATGGCAAATTTCATGAAAGTTTCCTGAAATCCATGAGTTAATCTTTTCGCTTTCTGAAAAACCGTATAGAACCAGTTATATAAATGATCACGATAACAGAATTAATTACAACCCTTTTTTTATTTTTATTTTTAAATGGAGATGGTTGCATGGAAATATAAGATTTAAAGTTATATCGTTTGTTTAATATATTTTCTTTTAATGATAAAGAAAAAAAAATATGTTTGTTTCAAAATGTACTCCAGTACTCTTGAAGTGAAAGATACCAACTAAATGTCACTTATTTAATAATATAATTAATGTATAGTCCCAGATACACAAATAGTTTGACCTAAACATAGCGAGCAGTTTGTTTGATGGAGAAATGAAGACATGCTTTTCACGTATTAATTTGTATTATTAGAACGTTTTATTTTGAGTACATTAATAAAAGTTTTACAAATTTATTTATTATTTTTATATAGTACACATGTTTTACACACAGTTGGGATTTGGAAGTACTATGTACTCTTAGTTACAAAAAAAAATTGTGACTAAAAATGAAAATAATTGTAACTAAAGCAATATCATTATATTTAAGTTATTACTAAAATGTCAGCTAAAATCATTAGAACACTCATATCAAATGCATCAAAATAAAGAATTCTTCAATTTTTTAGAGAATTGGCCAAAAAAAGAGCTCTCATTAGCTACTCTATTATATATCGTCTTTTACCATAGTTATTATTTGGTGCTCTACACATATACATATTATTCACTTTTCTAAACTTTTTTAATAATTTCTCATTCTTTTCCTTTTCTCTTTTTAATTTTTTACTTAAACCTTTTTTATTTAAATAAAATATTTTTAATTAAAAATGTAATATTTTAATGATGTAAATAAAAGAAAAGAGAATCTCATATATGGTGTAATGTAAAATATAAAAGGTTGAATTTTGATGATGTATTTTGAAAAGAAAAAAAAGTAGAAAAGCTAGTGTGGTGCTCTTAGTCACAAGGTTACACTTTATTATGACTAAATGTGTTTATAGTTACAAGAAATTTATCAATATCACTAGACCTGTATTAATAATAACTCTTGACTAAATATTAGATTTTAGTCACAAATTATATTTTGTTGCGACTAAAAATGACTTTTAATCACTAAAAATTTATTTTTTTCCAAATCAAACTTAAAAATCGTTCGAACTGTAGTTATTTCCTAAATTTTAAAAAAACTAGTACTCAAAAGTGGCCACAAAACTAGGACTGATTCGAATTATGAGGTTTAAAATACTACATATTACTCAACGTAAAAGTTTATTATCCTTTATCCATAGAAGAAAATTTTGGATTTTTGTTAATTAGTTTATAAATAACTATTATATATTAAAAAAAACGTTATACATTTACAGATGAATATTTTTTTATGTATATAGCCAACCGTTTTCGGCCACAAAGGTTGATAATGACTTACGTCCACTTGCACTTTTATTAATCAAAGAAGTCTCAGATGCAAGATCAAGTAGAAACATAGTTTAATTGACTTTCTTAAGCCAGAGATAAAAAGAATACAATTCAATAGGGTTTTGTATGTAAAGTGCTCACAAATTCAGCTTAGAGATAATGATTGAGAGAGATCTATATCTCTACTTATAGAGTCTCTTAATGGACTAGGGGTCCTTAAAAATTAATCTACACCCTACACGTGTAGTGTGGGATTGTTACAACTGATTACCAATTCAAATAATACTTGAAAAAATTTATTCAAATATCAGTTACATAAAGATTTTGGAATATTTTGCAGTGTCTCGTGAAATTTCGGATCTTTCGGTGAAAATTTTGTCGTACATCGAGAAGGTCTATCTTTGAGCAGCATCATATAACATCCAGTATTCTCCTATCAAACAGGTTGTGATGTAGTTCGTTCAAATAACTACTCCTTTTTCGACTAGTCGTACGCATTTATTGTTGTTTATCGCCACGTGTCCATTTTCCAAATGCCATGTCACCGAGTACAAAATTGGGTTAAACACTTTGTAGTTGATCAAATATAAAATATATTCTTTAAACTTTTTTTTTTGCTGGATTATGTTCTTGATCAAATTTAAAACGTAATATTCTTTAAAAATTTATGTTTACCAAATAGACTATGATGCATATTTGTAATTTCGTCGACACGTGGATCGACAAACTTAATTTATATAGGGATATTGTAGGCATGTAAATAGGGTGGGTCTGCCCCGCCTCGCTCTGCCCCAATAAGTTATTTGGGGCGAGTCTGCCCCGACCCTTTAACTTTTTTTTTTAAAAGAAAATTAGATTTATAATTAAATTAGATTAAAAGTAAGACATGAATTTCTAAATAGTATATACAATACACATTATATGGTCCAATTTCAATTAAAAAAAACTCCAAATATATATTATTTCATTTGTAAAATCACAGTATATCTGAATATTTGTAATCCATTTTTCTTGACTAAAGTGAAAAGAAGAATATTAATATAAAACGTTATCTAAAAATACATATAAAGAAACATCACTATTGTAGAACAAACATTAAGACATCCTATAAATGATGCATGTGTTATACTTATACCTAACTTATTTTTCATATAATATAAATACCTAACGTTTATTTTTTGTTGCAACCACTACTTTTTTCTGTTAAACAATAAATTCCAAATTTTTTAATTGGGATATTGGCTGCATAAATAGTTAAATTTTTGTAATTGTTGAATACTTAACTTTTAATATAATATGCATAACATAAATAAAAAAAATCTATTTTTAAAATGAAAATATTTAAATCCTAAATTTAATCAATACAAAAATTAATCTGTGGTCTCATGCAAGGCGAGAAACCCTTCGATATATATAAATTTAATTGTATATTTATATGCATATCTCTCCATTTGGACATACTGTAATGCCCCGAATTCTCTAGTATGGTTTAATGGCGAGATTAGAAGGCCGGGAGGGCCATACCTATTTAATTATGCCATTAAATGATATTATGCATGTATATGCTGAATTATATTATGATATGATGTTATATGCGTGCATGTGGGTCGACATTTGAATAATTATGCTATTTTGATAATTTGTCCCATTGAGGGTGAATATGTGTATTTGGGTTGCATAACTTGATTTGTGAATGAGATTCCATTATTATGGAGATATATTCGAGCTATTCGACATGAGAAAGTTATATATAATGGATTAGTAGTTTTGTCATAACGGAGTCAATTTTGGGGTAGTAGAAATGTTTATTTGATGATAAATTGGGAATATTTGAGATCAGGATGAAATTTCGAGGTTTTGACTATAATGTCCCCGGGGGTATTTTTGGGACCCCGAGCATTAGGTTTTATTCGAGGTTACTTAAGCTTGAAGTAGCTGTCAGATAGAACGTACGATTAGAAAACCTCTCGTTTTCCCTTTCGATAGTTCGTTTTACCGTTTGAGCCTTTTCAAAGATATCTCGAGTTCTAGGAGTCGGAATTAAGCGAGGATCGAGGTATAGCGATCCTAGGAAAGATTAGAAGCTTCTTAACCGAAGGATTTGATGGAAAACAACCCAATCAAAGGTAATCTAAGTTTGAAGTTTTGAGTTTTCCGAGTTTCTAAGCTTTGAATTGGACTTTGTGAATTGTTGAGTTTTTGGTGGGTTTGAACCTTGGGTTTTGAGAGTTTTGGGAAGCTTGGAAACTTTGTTTTGATTATTGGGGATGGTTAGGTATGATTTTGGAAGCTTGGAGAAGTTGAAAACACGTTTGGGAATGGCCCAGGGTCGGGGGCCGCGGCCCTGGTTCGAAGGGGAAGAAAGGGAGGTTCTGTTTTGGCTGGGCGCCGCGGCCCTTGGTGTTGGGCGCCGCGGCGCTTGTCTCAGGAATTTCTGGGGGCCGCGGCCCATGGTGCCAGGGCCGCAGCCCTTGCCCTGTTTTCACCCCGATTGCTCGTTTTGACCCCGGGAACTTAGCTATAGGCCTCAAGAGTGTTCCTACTACTTGGATTAGTTGGGATTGATCTTCCGGAGGATAGATATTTGTAATGCCCTACTCCCTTAGAGCCGTTACCAAGTGAGTTTTTAAAAGAAACTTAGTGCAAAGAACTCGTTACCGAGGTTTTTAAAACCAAAGTGTGACTAAACAAAAGTTAAGGCTGTAATCTTTTGAAAATGCTTTACTTTATTGAAAACTTCAAGTATATAACATCTGGGATCCCAAAATAAGGTTTGAAAACTATTTACAACTTAAAATAAGTTTACAGTGATTACTTATTAAAATCACAGATTATTACAGCCATTTTTCGTAAATACCCCCAACCAAAGCAGTCGGGCAGGCCAAACATGTACGCGTCACATCATGCTCTCCGTACTCATGGCTGGTTGACTCATTCTTTGCCCTTACCTGCAACACAGAGCACCTGTGAGCCGAAGCCCAGCAAGAAAACTCCTACAGTTCATAACATGTGCAAATTATACAGTTAACATATCCGGTAATCCACAGATAAATAGGTCAGCCATCAACTAACCAAACACGGCCATGCCGCCCCAGAAGCCTTATCAAAGCCTGGGGTTTCGGTCCTCACCGTAAGGATATCCCATTTATCCACTGGGTCCTACCCTGACTATAAGCATCCCATGTGCTAAGGGTTACTTCCAGCCCCGCTGCCATTCTCGGCTTCCTTGCCGTTCTTGGCTCATTAACCGTTCTCGGCACCTTTGCCATTCTCGCTACTATATTCACATATAGTATAATTCAAATAACATTCAAACATATAACAATTCAATAAAAACTATACCATAATCATGTAATACCATTTAGGGTTGTGCCCTGCATTAACACTATGGGTCCATGCCCTATCCTATGGGTGCTACAGTTTTCCTTACCTGTATCCCGAGCTTTCCGATACACCAAGGCCACAAGCACGGTCCTCTAGCACGAGCCTCTCCGAAATCCTAGTCACAACACACATAAAATACTTTTTAATACTAACCAGCCCAAAACCACTTCCCGGGACCAATCCCGCACTCTCGGGACCTCTGATTCCATAAAACAATACATTGGAACCAACCCCCGAGTCCCCGGGCAAAAGCCCTAAAAACCCAAATTTTTGCCTCTCAAAATGGCCTAGGGCCGCGGCACTCCCCTCAAGGGCTGCGGCGCCCAACGGCTAGCCCCAAATCCAGATGCAACCTCGTGTCGCGGCACCCAAGAACAGGGCCGCGACGCTCCTTCGTGAACCCAAATTTCTGGGTTTTCTCTTGCATTTTTTCCTGAGCTAAAACCCCTCCAAATCATCCCAAACAATTACCTAAACCCCAAGATCAATTTAAAACTTCAAATGAACCATCTAACAACCCATAAACACTAGTATCAAGATCAAAAACACAATCACACCCAAAAATCCACACCTTTGATTTCAACTTCAGAAAATTTAAACCTATAGCTCCAAACTTAAACCATGCTTCAATTTCTTAAACCAAAACAGAAACAAGCCTTAAATTTACATAGAATCCTTACCTTGAATGAAGAATCCAACCCTAAGCTTCCTTGATTCATCTCCTAAGTCTCCAATTTCAGCTCCTTCAATTCCTCTTCTTCTTCTTCTTCTTCTTCTTGCCCTAGCTTTTCCCTCTAGCTTTTCTTCTCTCTATTTTTAACAAAACCAAAATATGACCAAGCCTAAACCGTGTACCCCTTTAACCCAGCTGAACATTGACTAAACCCCCTGCCAAATAACCATATTACCCCTCCTAATAATCATTTCCTAACTAACCCTTCAAGGGCACTCTAGTCCATTCACTTCTACCATTTTCCACCTAAACTTGTTACTCACAGCAGTTACAAATGGTTACTCAGGTTACTCAATCACCAATAACTATAACCACTAGTTCTCACTCAACTCACAAAATTCCCAAGATACCCCTAGGCTCCTCCCGAGCCGGGTATAAAATCCCGTTGTGACTTTTGAGTTAACTAGCTCTCTAGGACCGTCTCGGCACGTGCATCACAATAATAACACCACCCTCACGTGGTACAAATCACATAATACAATTATCACATATATGCCCACAGCGGGCTAAAATTACCAATTTACCCCTATCATACAAACGAGGTCCACATGCATATTTATTTCACCTAAACATGCATACTAACCACATAGTCATGCATCTCGAATGTTCAATTAGTCATATAACATGCTTTAAATCATAATCATGCATTTACTCTTGAAAATCACACATATGTCCCATTATGCCCTCTAGGCACACTAATCAAGGCCCTTAAGCCTTATTGGCGATTTTGGGTCGTTACAATATTGGTGTGGAAACCTATGTTGATCATTATTATTAATGATGTCCCGTGTTTGGTTATGATTATGTGACCGCTAAAGGACTAAAGGTTGATCGTTCTCACAGGTCGCTCTTTCAATCTTTCTAGCTCGAATTTGAGGTAAGAAAACAGTGTAAGAAAACTGCACCTTGTGTATATGTGACATGCGTGGTTATTATTGAGGCATGTTGATTGATAAATGTGGACATGGATTACCTATTGAATGCTAGCAAATGTTTAATACTTGTATATGTACTGACTAGTCAGGGGCGCTGACCTAAAGAGTCAGAAATGGCATAGCATCATGAATTTCGAGCCAAATGAAGATTAGATCTTATTGATATCAGCGTTGAATGACTCATATGGGGTATTAATGCTGGACCGACCCTAAGGTCGAAGAACTTATAAGCGCTTGTCTGGTCTAAGACCAGTTATTCAGAGCCAGGGCATATGGCCCCCGTGACTGTTTGTCACATGGCTAGGGAACGCTGTTCCAAGGTTATGGCTCTAAGGTCATGAGGAAGTTTATGTTGGTGACTATTCACCATACACCTATCCTGTTCAAACTTATGAGAGGTTCACTAATCAAATAAGCCCGAGTGACCTTAACGTCACATGGCTAGCGGGGGCTGTTGATGGACCCAAAACGGGTATGTTTTAAATATTTATAACTCGCAAGCGCACGAATCGTATATGGAATATAGTGTCCGTGTAAGCACGAGATCGAACCCAAAGGAGTTGTCTAAAATCGAAAAGAAAACTATTTGAAACCAAAATTAATAAATTCTAACCTAGTTCCAAAGATTGATGAGAATTTGTAAACAAGATGATAAAATAAAAGATAATAATAAAGAAATTAAAGACAATATATAAACATAAATTAATAATTGTAAACAAGATGGTAAAATAAGATTATTAAGGATTAGAATCCACAAAATACAAGTTTAATAATATTTATAAGTACATTGATTCCCAAGTTTTAGTGATAGTTAAAATAAATCAAACTATCATTTTCCAAATAGATTTATAATTTTAAGCACAAATTACTTCTAAAAAGATAAGATTTTTTTCACTTTTCAAAATTATAATTTCAAAGCATTTAGTGTAAATAAATCTAATGAAATAACAAATAAATCAATGAACATTATTTATAAGGCAAAACATAATATTTTTGTTCTAAGCATGGATGTGTACAATTTAATGACACATCTTACACAAAGAATATTATGTTTTTGCACTAATGAAGAACAAAGTGTAAATATGTGCTAACAATCCAAAATACATGATATTTAACATGAAAGAATATATTTGAAGAAGAAAATTCCATAAACTTTGTTGCACAAAATGGGAAATCAACATACAAAATAAATACTATCTAGTTACAAATTGTTTCATCATCACCTTAATAATCTTAAAAAGATTGGAAACTCATAACTAGAATAGCAAATACAAACTAAAAATTACAAACATAAATAGGAAAATTTGGAGGATGAACCCCCAAATTTTTCCTCTAAAAATACATAGAAAGTAACCAAAAAGAAGAAAAAGATGAAGAGAATTGAGAGGTTTTGAATGTGTAGAAATTACGGTATAGTAACCTCCTCCAAACTTGGACACCAAACTCCCTTATTTATAGCCAAAAAATGATAATTAAAATAATCAATTTAAATTAATTAAATTGATTAAATTAATTTAATTAATTATAATATGGCAAACATGGGTAAATTATAGGGTGAAATAATGATGTTTTGGGGGTAAAATGTGTAGAAGGTAGAGTAAAAAATGGCATTTTTGAATATAGGGGACAAAAGTACAAATTGTGGGCTCAAGGAATTTGAAGCATGCATGTGGGTGGCTGTTGGAGGCTCATGGCAGTGGGCGTGGGTGCATCAAGTGGCAGCTGAAGTGTATCAGGTGATTGCTTGAGCTGGACTGGGCAAAAGGAGTGGAATAGGCCCATGGAGCTTTGTTGAGGAGTGCATGGCTGGGGTGCTTTGGTCACGGCTGATGGCAAATGGCTGGAGAGGTGGTGCATGGCTGGAAGAGAGGCAGCAGATAGCTGGGAAATGGCTGGGCCTTGGAGCTGGTGCAGACTTGGAGAGGAGAAGGGCCAAACGTGGGCTGATGAAGGCTAGGCAGGTGGTGCACGGCTGGAAGGCTTGGGCCATGGGGAAAAATGCCAATTTTTCTTGCTTTTCCTTAAAATGCCACATTTTTTCTTTATTTTTCTTGCTTTTCAAGAGCAAAAATACACCAAAATCCCTAACAAAATAAACATTAAATCAAAATTAAATATTTTGAATTATCCAATAAATCATATTAATTTATTGAAAATATTATTTAACATTTAGTTTCAATAAAACACACATTTTTTACTTCTAACTAGACACAATAATTTAAATAATTAACTACAACATTTTACAACAAAATAACTATAAAAACACACAAAAATATATAAAATTAAAATAAACCCAATAAATTCAAAATTACTTAAAAACTTAATAAATCAATTAAAAACTCAAGAATTAAGCAACAATTAGCACATAAAAAGTGGTAAAATAACTCTATTTTGTGGAGTTATCAGCTGTACCCACTTTTGTGACTGTTGCGACTGTCACCTATTTGTTGGGACTGATAGTCCTGGATGATTATTACGATCACTGTTGATATTATCTCATGCTTTATTGTGTTTTCTTGCTGGGCCTTGGCTCATGGGTGCTAAGTGGTGCAAGTAAAGGGAAAGAAAAGCTCACCCAGCCTTGAGTGGAGAGCTTAGGTGGTGATGTGTACATATGCGGCCACTTGACCACCACGATCAAGGCGTTCTCAGAGGAACTAGGGGGTTTACCTTATTTTTGCCGCTTAGGTCGGCAGGATTGTAAATTTGAAACTGTAATGACCATTTTGTACTGAGAACAACTTGTAAATGTTTTAATTAGCTCTGTAGAGCAGTTTGTAATGAAAATATATCCATTCCTTTTTATTAGTTTTTCACCTTAACCTATTAATTACACTTAGAGCACGTTTTTGACCAAAGGACTCGGGTAGCGGGTCAAATTTCTGGTCCACCGTAACTGTTCTGGGGTAACCAAGGCGTTACACATACTGCCCATATATATAGGGAAATTTCACTATTCATACTTAATAATGTCTAATATTAACAAAAAATCCTAGCGCTATTAATCTTTTCAATTTGATGTTAAACATTCATCTCATACCCAAAATACCCCTCCCATTATATCAAGAATCTTAAAAACTTCTCTTCATATTTCTTCTCTCTCTCTCCCCCTCTCTCTTTCATTCTCACAAAATCCTCCCTAAAACCTACAGATTTGTATGATGTTCTTGTTGAAATTGTTGTTAGCCATCTCCATTGTCGTTGTGAAGTTGCCAATATCAAAGGCAACATCCATTTTGAGGGTTTTTGGAGGAGAAAAACCATGGGTAAGAGTATTGACTCATTTTATCTGCTGGGTATTGTTTATTTACAATTCGAACAGAATTGAGTCTATATTGGTGTGTTATATGTGAATGACGATCCAGAAGCTGAACATAATGAGGACTCAGGATACGATTCAAAGGCATATTATAGTGGAGAAGTGTCAATTGACATGCCTGATGATTTGCAAGTCGAAAAAGTATGAGAACAGCCAGTACGTCCTATTGCACGGGCGAACCCACAAAGTCAAGGATGTCGAACACCTGGCACTTGCTCTAGACATCTTGGTGGAACAGAATATAACAATACAGGGAACATTCCAATATGTTAAATAGAAGATCACAGAAAATGAGTGTTCCCATGTTCACAAAAGAAGATATCATGGCTTCTAGTTGATCTGAAACACCCTCATCCGATGTACCGTTGGGAGAACAACACATTGGGAAGACTTTTGAGAACAAGATGGAATGGAAAACCAAAGCGGCTCTCTTTACAATGAAGAATAATTTTGAGTTTGCGAATAAGAAGTCTGGTACTGATGTGTTGTATATCACCTGCAAGGATCTTGATTGTGATTGGAGAATAAGGGGTAAAAAAGTAGCGTAGTCAGAGATGATTGAGATGACTGTTTATAATAGTGTACATACTTGCTCACTAGAATTGCGATAGAAAGACCACCGCCAAGCAACACCTTGGGTCATTGGGCACCTTATCAAGAACAAATTTGATACTGATGGCACTGGCTACCCAACAAACAGCATAAATGAGGATATGAAGAATAATTTTGGGATTGATATGAGTTATATGAAGGCTTGGAGATGCAGAGAGAAGGCACTCAGTTATGTTAGGGGGACACCTGAAGAATCGTACTCCATGTTACCTTCTTACTTATACATGGTGCAGCAAAAGAATCCAGGTACATTAACTGCTTTTGTCACAGATGACAGTCACTTTCTTTACTATTTCTTCTCACTTGGAGTTTATAGAAGGGGATTTACATCATGTCGTCCTGTTAGATGTGTGGACGACACTTTCTTGAAGTCAGGGTATGGTGGCCACGTGTTGTGTTCTGTCGCATTGGATGCAAATAACCACATTTATCCAATTGCGTTCACGATTGTTGACAGCAAGAATCATAATTCTAGGAAGTATTTCATGATGAAATTGAAGGAAGCCATTGGGGTTGTTTATAATTTGGCTTTTGTACAGGCATGCTAGTGTTATTCATGCTCTTGAGTTGGTCTTCCCTGATACC
Organism: Humulus lupulus; assembly: GCF_963169125.1. Classification (NCBI taxonomy): domain Eukaryota; kingdom Viridiplantae; phylum Streptophyta; class Magnoliopsida; order Rosales; family Cannabaceae; genus Humulus; species Humulus lupulus. The sequence goes on from NC_084796.1 coordinate 80,538,253, forward strand.
TACCACGGTGCATGCTACCATCACATAAGTATGAATGTAATCGCTAAGTTCAAGACTGATCACTGTCACAAGAAGATGTTGAATGCGACATATGCATTTCAGAAGTCAAAATTGCATAGGTTCTTCAACAATATAAAGCAAATGGATCCTGCCATAGCTCAATATCTCGAGGGTATTGGCTTCGATAAGTGGACTCATGCTTACTATCGTCGGAATCGATACAATGTAATGACAAGCAAGTACGCTGAAAGTTTCAGAAACAAAATCTAAGATGCAAGAACCTTCCCAGTCACCACTTTTGTGGAATTCATTCCTTTCACAATCCAATCATCGTTTGCTGTGCGTCATGAGGAGGTAGAGAAGTGCACATCCAAATTAGCAACAATATATGAGAAAGATGTCTCAGGTATTGCGGATGATGCAAGGTACTAGAAAGTCCATCCTCTTGGACAGTTCGAATTTCATGTGATAGACCCAGAAAGTGATGGTAAGGTGAATTTGATCACCAAATGATGGTCCTGTGGCATATTTCAAATAATGGGTTTCCATTGTGTTCATGGTATGGCTACAGCCATCCTGCGCAGTGTCAACATTTACTCATTGTATTCCCCATATTACACTACTGAGATGTGGAGGGAGTCATACAAAGAAACAATTTACCCAACTGGCAACGAGGATGATTGGGAAGTTCCCAAGAACATAGAGAAAATGCAAGTTGGGGTTCGCCTTGAAAAATAACCAGTTGTTCGGCTGAAGAAGAAAAAGGTGGAAAGAAGGAAGACAAACCGCACTCCATCGAATGGTGAAATCATTCGCAAGAGCGCAAGTGTAGTATGAGTGGTGGTCTTGGACACAACAGGCTACATGCAAAGCTAGGCTATAAACTTTTTTTCCCATTTGGACTTGTTGTATTAACAACGTAGCTTGTTTTCCCTTATTTTTTCTTTTATTTTTGTTAAAAGTTATGTTAAGCTCGATGTAAACTTGATGTGCTCGATTGTAGCTCGACATGAACTCGATGTTAACTCAATAGTAGCACGATATGAACTCGATAATATGGTTGTTAGCTTCTAAACTGACTTCAAATCATAGATCAATATTTTTTAGATAATGGTTCAATATAGCTCGATAGTAGTTCGATAATGGTTCGATATTAGTTCTATAACAGCTAGATAATGTATATGAAAATGATATTCCTCGATTAAAGCTCGATAGTAGTTCAATAACAGTTTGATATTATTTCGATAATGTTTGATATTAAAATACAGGGAACTAAAAATTACAAAAAATGTAAACAAAAAACAAAAAAACTACACATAAATACACTGTAAATATACAATCATCAAGGTAATAAATTTTGATGGCACAAGTTTGTGGTCCACTTGTTCCTGAACACCTCTATATTGTCATCGCATATGGTTTCCAATGGAAGGCAAGCCATGAGATGCTCAATATGCTTGACAACATTCACACCACAATCCCCACTGTAAAAAAAATATAAACATTAAGTGTACAATACTATAATTTTACATACAAATAAATATAGTATGAAGATGATGTTTGTTACCTAGTCTTTGATCGAGTGAGCTCGTGTTTCTGTTTGTAACGCCATGTGAACTGATGTGGCCTCTTTCCTACTGCAGGAATCTTCAACATCAAGTTATCAGTGAACAGTTTACTCTACATCAACAGATAAGGAAGCAAAAAGCACCATGGATTCATAATTTCCTCCAGCTTTGCGTCACTAATCAATGAGTTTTCTGAATCATAAAGAGCGAGAGTCCAACTAGAAATAGAAGCCTTAATGGCAAACTAATGTTGTTGTTCATAGTTCTGGCACCAATATACATCCTCAACTCCTCCCCAAGATGCCAGAAACTGCTGCTTGATGCCGATCAACATTGATATAACGTCAGAATCCCACGTGTACTTTGTTTTGTCGACAATTTTCTTATACTGATCATATCAGGCAGGTATCACTTGTGAGAAATAAATGTTCATCACAACTGCATTCTGGAGATATGTATTGGGAAAATACTTGCGACGCATATGAAGCATGTGTTCTGCGGCATCAATATGCTACAAAGAGAGTACGATATACAAAGTTAGCAAAGACCATCATAAATGGCTAAAAAATAGTGCATAAACGAATAAATTGAGTTATAATCGAGCACTATCAAGCTTATATCGAACTAAACATCGAGCTCATCGAGTCCATATCAAGCCTCATTAAGCTCATATCGAGCTATTTTCTGACGTTAAACAACACCCCTACCGATCTAATATCGAGCTCCATCGAGCTCACATAGAGCTAATCTCAAATAGTAAACAACAACCCTAGTTTAACACCCTTATCGAGCGTATATCGAACTAAACATCGAGCTCATCGAGTCTATATTGAGCCCCATCGATCTCATATTGAGTTATTCTCCGATAGTAAAATACACCCTAGTTTAACACCCCTATTGATCTACTATTGAGGTCCATCGAGCTCACATCGAGTTAGTCTCAAATAGTAAACAACAACCCTAGTTTAACACACCTATTGATCTACTATTGAACTCACATCGAGCTAATCTTAAATAGTAAATAATAACCCTAGTGTAACACCCCTATCGATCTACTATCGATCTCCATCGAGCTAATCTCAAACAGTAAACAAAACATCCCTAGTTTAGCACCCATATCGATCTACTATCAAGCTCCATCGAGCTATTCTCAAACAGTAAACAAAATGTAATTTCTACCACTATCGAGTCATTAGGTTTAAATGGCTTACCTCATCATTGAGCTATGACTGGGGTGTCTTCCACGTCAAAAAGCAAGCTAGACCGTGATTCCCAGTCTTTACATCCCTCGGGGTCTTGTTGGGGATGTCTCCAAGCAGCCACTTGGACACTGTCCTATACTGTTTGAGATATATCTTCTTGAGAGGGTCCAACACCTGTGTAGCCTCCTGTGTGACCTCCTCTTCTGGTGCAGCTGCATCAGTGTGAGGTCTTTTCCATGTGGGATCGGTGTAGTCCTCAAACAAATCTGGCTTGCAGCTTTGGCGTCTAGTCCTCTGAAACCAAACCCCAGCAACATCCTCAGGGTTGACAATAACGACTCCTAGAGTCCCAGAATCAAGTGTCACAATGATGGTAGGAGGTGTGGTTGCTTCATCAACATAGTACAGAGGAATATCCAGTGACTCCAAGTCTGAATCTTCATTTGAGCCCCTCGATTTCTCCCTAATAAACGTCAGGATCTGACTGACTGCATCCAGGATCACTAACTAGTTCTTGAGGAGGTTCTTCTGTCGACCCTCGACTCTATCCAACTGCTCAATCAACTTGGCTAGCTCTGGAGCTGGGGCTGGGGCTGCTGCTAGGGCTAAGGTTGAGGCTGGGGTTGAGGCTGAGGTCATGCTGGGGCTGTAGTTGGGGCAACAGGATGGGTGGGACCTGGAACCTCCTTCTCATCCGGTGCAGCATCATCAAATATCTTCGGTGCCTCAGCTACCTGAGAAAAAATCTCTGCGACTTTCTCAAAAGTTGCATCCTCCTCCTCATCAACCTCCCCGTGATCCTAGCCAAGCCCGCGATAAAGGGTAAGATCTCCATTTTTCAACGATAAATAATAGGTCAAGGCTTCAACATCAGAAGGACGATCAATTGCTAACAACTTAAAACATTTGGTTACCTCAAATAATCATAAGTGATAAGCATATAGATAAAAATCCGTGTTCCTCCGATGCGACCAACTAAGCATCCTTGGGACCATGTTTCCTAAGCTCACAACAAATTCTGTCTCAAGCTGCTGGATAGACTCATATGCCCAATACTGTAACGCCAGTGCATAACCATACAGACTGTACTTGGACTCTTGCTGCACCTTGGCATCTTTCTTGTTGTCATAGTTTGTCTTTTGCTTCACCATGTCCTTCTTACAAGACTGCAATAGCCTCCTATAAGAGTACTTTCCCCATGGATAGCTGAAGAAGTACTCAACGTCCTCAGCCATCTTCAGAACATCTCGTCATGTATGCAAATTTCCCTCTATGACATTTAGAACCCCCTCAACCAACAAACATAGACCAAGCTTGTACACATCTTCTAGAAAATAGTACAAGTCTTGAAAGCATGGTCTACTTCTGAGAGCTTCACTTTATCAGCATCATTGAAATACTCCTTTATCAAGCGGTCACTGAGATTACGCTCTTCCAACTCTTCTGGTGACGGGAAGGTACTAAAATTCAACAGGGCAAACTCTCTCATGTCGAATCTACAAGACTTCGACCACAAGAAGAAATGTACCTCATCTTCGTTGTTGCTGGCGATTTTCCTCAAAAGCAGTTGATGCACCAAAACTCGAAGAAATTAAACATCGAACCCATAAAGAACTGCTTGAAAGGGGATTCCTTAGCCTTTTCTATCAGCCTGAGGTCCACAGACCTAGTCTTAATGTGATTTAATAAAGTGCTAGTACCCCGATACGTGACTCAACCAGAAAAGTGATCATTAAACGGAACAAGCAACTTAGGCATGTGTAAGGCCCTCCTAATCTCGGACCGTTACACTGTGTACTTAAAGTTGTGTCAGAACTGCTAATCACGTCATTTGGTTTAAACCGTGTAACTAAGGTTAGTGACAAGGGTCAGGGTTAAAAAATTTGGTCAAAGAACAGTTGACTTTTATTCCAAAAGTATTATATAAACATGGCATCCCAAAGTATTACAACTTAACTAATAAAAAGGGTAAATACATAACAAAAGTTACATCAATTGGCCTAAGCGGCAAAATAGGGCTATAACCCTAGTTCCTCTAAGATAACCTCGACCGTGAAGGTCGAGCAGCCACATATGTACACGGTGCTACCGAAGCTCTCCAACTCATGGCCAGTCAAGCTTTCCCTTTCCCTTACCTGCACCACAAAGCACTTGTGAGCCGAGGCTCAGCAAAAAAACTGAACGAGCAACAATAGAGAATATACCTTTAAAGTAACCATTCAACAAAATCAGTAATATCAATTCATAACCAATATCTTATAAATTCAATCACATGATCATTGGATCAACCTGGGGCCGTCGCCCTGGCTTTCAGTTGGCTTTTATGCCAACTCTAGGGCCTATGCCCTTAGCTCTGTCTCACTAGCCATAGAGCGAGCCAAACCCCTGTGGTTCATCTTTGACCTTAGAGTCGATCAACATAATAGTACGTTGCAGGTTTAGGCTGATGCCTCTCGACCAGTGCGTAACGCACTATTGGCGTCCTTGACTTATAAGTCAAGCCCTGATCCAGGATTACATACTTTACTTACAAGCAACAGATGTGAATAGGCACATCCCAATAATTAAGCACATATTCAAGCTAATCATACAATTCCATTGTATAACCATACCCACGATACAAAACATAATCACATAAGGGGTCGCATGCCCTAATCATAGATTTCATGTGATGAATATAAGCATTTAAACATTTATCAACAAGCTTTTAGAACAATAGCCTAACATAGTCAATTCAGGGGCCCAAGCACTAACCATATTCAAATAAGATAGACGGGCCAAGCCCTAATCACACACAACACGTTCTGGGTGCAAATTTTTTACCTTAGGTCCGAGTAAGCGTAAACGAGAACGACCCACAAGCATGATCCCAGTTCCGAGCCCTTAGCGAAACCCTAATCCACAACCATAAAATAGGATTCTATTAATATCAAGTGATCAAAGGCTTCCGGACCAAGTCCTAGCCTCCGAGGCCTCGGGTTCCACCAAACTGGGTAGTGGAAACAATCCTGAGCCCTAAGGAAAAAGTTCTATTTTGAAAACGAACTCCCAAGGCAAAACTGCCCAGACGGGCCGCGACTTGCCCCCTCTATGGCTTGCGGAGCGCCCGCCTGACCAACCCCCCCCCCTCCAGGCAGAGACCTCCTAAGGCGCCTAGTTCAAGCTAAGTCGCAACTTGTCAAGAACAAGGTCGTGACTTGGCCCATCGAACCCAGAAATTTCTCCATTTTCAGCAACCAATTTCAATCCCAACCAACCCAAAATCATCCCAATAACATAATTCAACTACCACAATAGTTCTAACATGTTTCCAGCAACAAAACCCAACAAAAATATAGCCTTACCACTCATTAAATCTCCAATTCAATTATAGCCTTACCACTCATTAAATCTCCAATTCAATTACTAAGCTAGAGGGTTCAAGAACACCTCAAAACAGACAAATAACCTCAAGATTTAATAGCCAAAATGACAATTCAAAGCTTACCTCAATTGTTGTTTGAATCCACAATCTATAACAGACTAATCCCTAAGTCCTAAGCTTCAATTCTTGTGATCCTAGCCAAAAAATTCCCTTGGTTCTTCAATGGTTTAACTTGGAAAATCCTTTGAGAGAAAAGAGTGAAGGAGAAGAAGAGAGAGTCGGTCATTGGGGAGCTTCTATGTGTTTCTTGTGTTTTGGTTTCCTATGCTTAAGTGACTTAAGGTAATCCCAAGGCTCGGGGTACCAAAAACGTCCCTGAGGGCAAAATTGTCAAATTCCCCAATATTCCCTCCTAAACTCTTTAACTTCAAATATATCTCCAATTATTTATTTTCATAACCCAATAACCCAAATAAATGTTTGTTACCCAAAGTTCCCTTTGACTCGCCCCGAGTCAGGTATCGGGTCCTATTGTGACTTTCCCGCTAACTTGCTCCCTAGGATCGCCTCGTGCCAAGTAACCCAAAATAACCCACATAATAATGTGGTCTCTCACATATATCACATATATGCACATAAATACACAATTATGCCCACAACGGGGCTAATTACCAAAGTCGCCCTTCTAATAAGAAGCGGACCCACATGCATATTTAATAACCCTAAAAATGTGCATTTAATCATATTATCACATAATCCACATAATTACAATTAATATAACAATTAAACACATAATTCCATATATTGCTATCCCAGCCCCCTAATGAAGGCCCTAAGCCTTATTAGGTAATTTTTGGACGTTACTTCATGTGCAACAACAAATGAAAAAAAAATGGTAAGAAAACAAGATGTTAAACAGAATTGGGAAAAAATTTAATCAAAAATACTGAAATAAGCTGTCATCGAGCTGCAAGATACCCTAACAAGCAACTATTTAGAAACTATCGAGCCTATCGAGCAATATCAACAACCTAAAACTGTAGAGACTATTGAGCCAGTGTCAAGCCTATCGAGAAAAGCAAAATCTGTCTACATAAATAACCATCGAGCTACAATCTACTATCAAACAATTAACGAACCTATCGAGCCCTTTTTAACTAATACCATAGATCCATCAAGCCTACTATCGAACCATTATTGAACTTATCGAGCCCTTTTTATCTAATACCACAGATCCATCAAACAATTTACACTCATCCTATTGAGCTCCTATTGATCCACCATCGAACCATTGAAACTACCCTATCGAGCCTACTATTGAATCATAATTGAGTCTATCGAGCTAGTTTCATATATTACCATAGATCAATTGAGCTTATATCGAACCTTTATCGAACCTATCGAGCCACTGGTTCAAACCCAAAAAAAATTTCCCACAAAAACGATGAAGCCATTCCACAAATCATAGATTCAACAACAATATAAAGCAAATATGGACTTGGGTTCAAGATTTTACCTTTGTTTTTGAAACTTTGAAGGAAATATGCGTCGTGGGTCTCGGGATCGACGAAGAAATGGGAGAAGGTGGGGGCTTGATAGCTCAACGGAGGTGGGGGCTCGATGGCTCGACGTAGGTGGGGGTTCGACGACTTTTTGTGGATTTTGTGAGAATGAGAGAGAGAAATTGAGAGTGTATAGAGAGAGAAGTGAGTGGTTGAAATTTTTGGATTTGGAAAAATGAGAAGGGTATTTTGGGTATGAGGGGAAAGTTTAGTATCAATTTGAAAAAGTTAATAGTGCTAAGATTTTTTTTGTAATTGTAGATATTAGTATGTATAAAAAGTGAAATTTCCCTATATATATGATCACTTCTTGAGTTATTGTAATTTCTCCCCACGTATGTACCTATTGAAATTTGCCTACCCCAGTTTTACTCTCACCGCCTTTTAACTCATACTACTAGAGTCCCACTCCTACTACATTTTTAAAAAACAGTATGAATTTACACTTCTTTTTACAATAAGAAATTAAAAGAAAACCTATCGCAAAATCTCCATTTAGTGACAATATGGGTGAAGCTTTGAAGAGAGGTCCATGGACAACAGAAGAAGACCAAAAGCTCTTAGCCTATATCCAACAACATGGCCATGGAAGCTGGCGTTTCTTGCCCAAAAAAGCAGGTTAGTACTTTCTCTGCTACATATACACTGCACACATCTAAAGATATAATCTTTTTTTTTTATCAAATATGTATTTATATATGCCTGAAAATATAATGTTTTTTTTATAAAAATATTGAATGAATTATCCAAAAACAGGTCTCCAAAGATGTGGAAAGAGCTGCAGATTGAGATGGACAAACTACCTCAGACCAGATATTAAAAGGGGAAGGTTCACATTGGAGGAAGAAAGAACAATCATTCAACTTCATGCTCTATTAGGAAACAGGTTGCATTATATATTATATATATATACATAAATGTATATACATGTTTCACGTATCCATTTTGTTGATTTTTGCCCTTTTATTTCTGTGGATAATATTTATTAGGTGGTCAGCTATAGCAACTCACTTACCAAAAAGAACAGACAATGAAATAAAGAACTACTGGAACACTCATCTGAAGAAAAGGTTGGCTATGATGGGTATTGACCCGGTTACCCATAAGCCGCAAAGGAACACTCTCGGCTCAGTAGCCGCCGACCCCAAGGACGTGTCCAACCTCAGCCACATAGCTCAGTGGGAGAGCACACGGCTCGAAGCTGAGGCTAGGCTGGTCAGAGAGTCAAGAATCCTTCGGCAAGTAGACGAGAGAAATAGTAATAAGAGTAACATTACGAAGCCGCCGGCTGATATCCTCGCCGCCACGTCAGATGAGCTACTGAAGAAGATGCCGACCACTTTCGCGCCGCCGCGGTGCATCGACATCTTGAAAGCGTGGGAGAGCCGTCTGGTTTTATCGAAATATAATGGAAGAAGTGATTATGACCGTACAATCAATGATACTATCAAAAGTAGTACTAATGGTGGTAGTGAAGCTATCCCTTCCTTTGGATTCGGTGGTAGTACTACCACTGAGCTTTGCTACATGAAGGTGTCCAGTGGTACAAACGGCGGGTCATCCTTAGGGTTTGACGAAATATTCGAGACTTGGGGCAACGGCGGTGATGACTTATTTTCAGAGCAAGTATTCGCCACGCGCCACTTGGAGGATAATATTAATTTGGCGCCTTGTAATGATCATCATAACATCGGGATTCTCACTGAAAGAGACACTTGTGATGAGCAATATGAAGTGAACAGAAACTATTGGAATAACATATTTAATTTGGTGAATTGGGGACCCTCAAATTTACCAGTTTTATAACTCGTTTAATCTAGCTATTGCTTGTGTGAGCGTAAAAGATTATTTAGTGTAGTTTCATGTCTTTCACTATTTTGTGTTGGTCTATATTGTACTACAATGTCTAGTATTTTTTGGATGGCTTGTCCTGTAGTTCTAATTATCGAAATAGTAGTATAGAACTGCAATGAGGATTTTTTAATCAAGTAACTTGATAATTAAAAGTATTTCAACAAAGTGCATTACATATAATCTTGAGCCACAAACTTCACAATAATAATCCCTTAGTGGAACACTATCCATCACCGCAGATATGTCAAGCAACTAATGCTTCAAGTATTTGATATTGCTTTCTAGGTGATAGTACATCCTTTGTTGGTACTTCCATCATCGGAAGAGCACTATTGAACAACTCGCAACCAAAAAGACCAAAATAACCACCATAGAGGAAATAACAAATATAACACAACATACAGGCCCTACCGTTAAGAATTGGAGGCCAATACAAATTTAATATTTTAATTATAAAATTTATATATAAACAATACTATAAATATAACTTTTCTTAGCGATTTTTTTTAACATTAAATAAAAAACGCTGAGAAAATATTTGAATGACTCTCAAATATCACATTTAATATCCGCCTAAAAAATTACTATGTTATTGAGATTTTTTTTTTAAAAAAATCAGTGTAAAGTTGTAAGTGTGGGAAATGAGAGACTTTTCTCTCGGGTTTTTTCTAAATAATCACTGAGAAATGTAGACATTCCTTTGCGGTACTTTCAAAATAAGCGCTGAGAAAAGTCCACTTCTCCATATACTCGACCCTGACCCTTCACTCTCCTCATTTCCTCAGTCTCTCATTCCAGTCACACTCGAGAACGGGAAACTCATCTTCCTCAGCCACGGTAATCACCACCTTTACCCTTTTCATGTGGTTTTTTTTAATTTTCTTCCACATTAATGCTTTAAATCATGTATATATTAGTAAAATTGATTTATTTTGAAGTTTTAGGGAAAAAATGAAAAATTTTAAGTGGGTTTAATGGTTGTTTTTAGGTTGTTTTTTTTTGCAATTTTTGAACGTTTGTGGAGGATTAGACGAAATTTTCATGCTTCAAAACTGGTATTTATCACTTAATGCTAACTTTATCTTTTTTTAATGTTTTGAATTTTGAGAATTTTTATATTATTTACCTAATGTATTTCTTTTTTAAGAATTTTAATATTAATTATGTTAATTGTTTACAATATATTATTTTCTATATTATAATATTGTTTTTTACATAATTTATTTTATTATTTACATTATGAATTATTTTTAAGTTAATTTTTGTTAATTATTTTAGGAATCCAAATTTGTTTTTAATTTATCACTAATTTTGTAATTATGGTTTAGTAAATTTAATTTTAGTTGATTAACTAATTTATTAGAAAGATACTAGTTAAAATTGGAGTTTACTCGTTTTAATTTAATAAGTAATTTTGAATACTCTAATTCATACCAATTACCATATTTACTAATCATTGTTTAAACTTTTATTGTAGGAAATAATTGTTTGAATTTGAAGGAGAGTAATAATTATTGTTACATTTATATTATTGACAACGCAGCTGATTTAGGTGACTATTTATATTATTGTTAGTTAAGTGTTACATTATATTAACAATATTGATATTTGTTGTCTTAATGAACTAATTTTAATATTTAATGTAATATTTTAATTTTTAGGTGCATTTTATTAGGTGCACATTATTGGTTTCACTTTATTATGGGCGACTCATTAGGGGAAAATTTTACGAATGTCGCCCCTAAAACTATTTTTTGTTGTAGTGTGATGATTGTTGTGTTTTGTTTTAATCAAATATATAACTACTAATAATTTGGGATATGTTATAGAAATAGAGGAAACTTCGCCAAATTATTTTTTATGAAATGTTATATTATTGATTGAATTTTTTTTAATATGTAATATGTGTGATTGATTCTACATATGCATTTGTGAAAGAATGCGCCCAAATTCACGACAACTAACATCTTATAATACGATGACTATGGATAGACGAGTCCAAATATATTTCATTCATTGGATTGTTAAGTAAGATCGAACTACCAAAAATATTATCACTACTATTTATGGCTTTTAATCATATAATAATTATCATTTCTTATTGTTTTAGCCGACATTAGATGTTGGTGCTCCTGATGATGAGGGGGACGACCATAATTCTGGTCCCACCATTTCGTAATCATAAATCTCAACCAATAATAAATGAGGCAATGGAAAAGTAATTTTTTCAGTTTTAATGTATTCAATATTAATTTTTTAGAGTTGAAATTATAATATATAGATAATTAATTTTAATTATTTTATAGCATAAGCACAATGTTCGGGAAATGAATACATTGGAACATTTACAAATTTTAATGAGAAGTCATTGTACAAAAAAGCCTCAAAGACATGAACGTGGTTTTTATGTATTAAGATACATTTATTCTCTTGTAAATGCACAAAATGAGCGAGAACTTATCAAGAAGAAAGTATGTTATATTCTATACTTTTTTTTGTTTAAAAAAAACTATGCATAGTACTTAATCATGTAATCTATATTTACTTGTCAATTTTGTAGCTGTTTGACAAAAATATATTCAATGTTAAGGACGACCTACGCCTACTACAAACCGGCTAGTTAGCAAGATTGATGTCATTTATTTATGATTCGTTTGTTCTTATTAATTTTTCTTATGTATGTATAGTTATCTTTATATATAAATGACATCTTTTAATTATTAATGATATGTGAATGTTTTTTTAATTTTAATTTATACATTATGTTTATTTTGAAAATATTTTATAAAATTAGGTATATAATAATATGTTTTATTATTATATAATATTTAGTTATAAAAATATGGTATTTCATATTAAAAATTTAAATATAATTTGATATTGAATAAAGTATTATAAATATAATTCTACTGCTATTAAAAAAAATTACTCTGAAATCAAATATATATGAAAATTAATCCTAAATCAAAAACATTTTCACTGCAGTATTTTTATGAAAACTCGGAGAGAAGGAAATTATTTCATGCTATTTTTTTAACACTTTTCCTTGCAGTTTTTTCGTGAACTTTTCTATGTGGTCGAATACACTGTGGTTCCCATTATTCCAAAATACCGTAGTGTATTAAGGAAAAAAAACTCGGGAGAAGACCCTATTTTGTAGTAGTGAAAATGATTATTTTTTTTAATAAAAATAAGGGTTATTTGCGGCGAAAGTACCCAAGCTATTATGTTTGTAGCACTTAAGTTCCCATGTTATTTTTTTGGCATCGAAAGTACTTTCTGTCTATGTTTTGGTGCAGTTTGGTACAATCGTCAATTCTCACCGTTAAGTTCTTCTGTGACACGCAGACAAAAGTACCAAATTAAAATGATATTTGTGGCAAAATTACCCAATTTAAAAGTTTCTTATGGAAAAAGTACCCAATTTAAGTGATTTTTGCGGTGAAAGTACCCAAGTTATAAACAAATTTCAGACAATGTAGATGGACATAACAACAAAACACACAACTGCACTAAAACATGGACAGATGGTACATTTGCCGCAAAAAAAAAAGGTACTTAAGTGCTACAAACACAATAATTTAGGTAATTTCACCGCAAATATCCCTAAAAAAATTGGGAGTTCTTTCGTATAGAAAAAAAAGACATTAGAATAGGTTTAACCTGCTTGGAAGTTCAATTTGAACCCTTCCCCTCTTGGTTACAAAACCAAGAGGCTGACCACGTCTCAGGTGCTTTTAAGTAATTCAAATTACTTATTTGAGCTAACCACAATCCTATTGACATTTTTGGGGAAAGACATGAATTGTTCCCGAGGGTGCTTTAATTTTACTAGAATTTGCGACGAGTTTAACAATTTTAGTTGTTGATATATCAACACCAAATCTTTAATATAATGAAGAAAAAATGAATTAACCATTAGCTATTAAGTAATAAAAAATAATTAATAGATAATAGTTATTAATACATAAAATTTGGGGAAACAAATACTGTAACACTCTACTACCTTAGAGTCGTTACCTTGTGATTTATAAATGTGCTACTTGCTCACTAATCGAGGTTTTAGGTTAAAAAATGTGATTAAATTGAAATAAAGACTCATTGATAAAATTAGTTATAAAAGGTTTAGTCATTCATTAAAACCATAAAAGTTATACATTTGGGATCCCAAAATACTGTTTCGTAAATGTATTACAACTCAAAAATGTAGATACAGTCGACCTAAGTGACAAAGCTAATCTCTACAACATATTCCTCAAAATAACCCTTGGCCATCGACGTTCTCGGCCCTTGGCCGTTCTCGGCCTTAGTTGTTCATTCATAAGCATGCACAACATAGCATAATATTTACAAGTATTCACACATACATTAAATACGAACATAGGGGCCATGTCCTGAAACACAAATAATAGGGCCATGCTCTGCTCTATGTGCATCAATAGTTTTCTTACTTGTGTCCCAGGTTGATAGATTAGCACGATCCCCTAAACTCGAGCTTTGATGTAAAACCTAGTCACAACACCATAGAAAATAAATATCCATCAATCCCCCAACAATTAAAATCTTCAGATTAAAAATACTAGCCTTCGGCACCTCGAATTCTACTAAGCTGGGTAGAAGAATCCTTCCCAAGACTTAACATTTGAGTTTCCGAGCTTAAAACCCTCAAATGTCCAACATTTCCTATTTGAGCCGTAGCCCAGCCCCTTAAGGGCCGTGACACACTCTAGTTAGAGAGCCTTGGGGTATCATCAAAGGGACACGAGCTGCGGTGCAGCTCATCCTACGTCGCGGTGCCTTGTCAAAATTCCTAGGCCCCCAAGCCTCTGTGTTCAAGCGGACCACGGCGCTTGCTGAACAGGGCCATGACGCAAGCCCTAAAACCCATAATTCCTCATGAATTTTACGTGCTAACCTCCCTGAAATTCACCAATCTTAAACTTTAAACTTAGAGAATTCAATTTAGAATTCATATCCTAGCAACAAAATTGATACAAGCACCCCCAAATCTTAACTAAAACCTCACTACAACCTAAGCTTAAACATTTGAATTCAAAACCATAAAACACTTGAAATAAACCAAGGAATTCAGTAAGAAAACTTTTTTTGAATCTTACCTTAGTGACAATTCCGACCATAGACTAGATTTCCAACACCTCCAGCTGCGAATCCCCCAACTTCTAGCCTCAAACTCTAAGTCTCACCACCAGAATTTTCAAAAATTCCTTAAGTCTCCAAGAGAGGGAGAGATAGCTGACAGAGAGAGAGACTAAGAGAGATAGGCTAAGATATTAATTAGTTCTGGTTGTTTCACAAAGCTACTAAACCTATCCTAAGCTATCCCCTAGTATCAAAATGACCCAAAAACCCCTAAGGTCAATCCTAAATCCTTAAATGGCACCAGGGGAAATTTCGTCATTTTTCACATCCCCCCTGATTCCTCGAGTGTTCCTATAATTCCTCATTTAATCCCTGACATACACAAATGATCGCTAAATCGCTACCCGTTACTCGATAAATCTCGAACACAAACTATGTTCCCAAAATATCCATAGGTTCACCCTGAGTCGGGTATTCGACCCCGTTGTGACTATTTCTCTATTCCTCTATCTAGGACCGTCTCGAATTTCACATCACCACAATCTAGTGGTATCAAGCATAACATAAATAATTCACATTTATGCCATCAATGGGCTAAACTTATAATTATGCCCCTACTAACCAAAATGGGCCCACATGCATATTTAATTCACCTAAACATGCATTTCTAATCACATAATCATTTAATACACATATTAACATAATTAAACTAGTTCTTGCCTTCCCAGCATACTAATCAAGACACTAAGCCTTATTAGCGAATTTGGGACGTTACAACTATCCCCTCATCGAAATTTCGTACTCAAAATTTATGTGAATTGCTTGGGATACCAATCCCGCATATCATTCTCATGCTCCCAAGTTGCCTCTTCCACTTTGTTGTTCTTCCACAACACTTTTACCAAGGCAATGGTCTTGTTTCGCAAGAATTTATATTTCCATTTTAGAATCTGACCGTCTTTTCCTCATAAGACAAATCTTGATCAAGCTTCAGGTTCTCATAGCTCAGCACATGGATAGAATCTGATGCGTACTTCTGGAGCATGGACACATAAAATACGTTGTGAACCCCTAATAAGGCTGGAGGCATAGCTAATCTATAAGCTACCTCCCCAAATCGTTTCACCCCTATCAAGGGAGAAACTTTGAGAAATACATGATCACCGACTTGAAACTCTATGCTCTTGTGTCTTAAGTCTAAGTAACTCTTCTGTCAACTCTGGGAGGCGAACATTTGAGCTATAATATTCTCAATCACCTAATTGGTCCTCTGAATGACCTCGGGACCTAAATACTTTCTCTCACCCATCTCATCCCAATAGACGGGCGATCTGCCCTTCCTCCCATATAAAATTTCATTTGGAGCCACTTTGATAGTTTCCTGATAGTTGTTCTAGTATGATAACTCAATCAAAGGGAGATACTTAGTCCAAGATCCCCCAAAATATAGCACACAAGCCCGCAACATATCCTTCAGTATCTGAATCGTCCTCTCAGACTGTCCATCTGTCTGAGGATGATAAGCGATACAAAAATGCAACTGTGTGCCCATAGCCTTCTATAGGCTCTTCCAAACCATAGAGGTGAAGTTGGGGTCCCTGTCGGATACTGTCGACCTTGGAGCCCCATGAATTCACACAATTTCCTTTACATACAACTCAACATACTGCTCCACTGTATGAGTTGTCTTAACAGGCAAATAGTGGGCTGATTTGGTGTACCTACCCACAATCACCCACATAGAATCATACTTTCCTACTGTCTTCGGTGATCCAACCATGAAGTCCATGGTAATATCCTCCCATTTCCATTCAGGAATCCTTGAAAGGATGCAGCAACCTTGCTGGCCTTTGATGTTCAGCCTTTACCTGCTCAGAGGTTAAACATTTGGCCACATAGTCCACTACATCCTTCTTCATCCCCGACCACCAATACAAAGTTCTCAAGTCTTGGTACATCTTCGACGTACCTGGATGTAAGGAATAGGGAGTGGTATGAGACTCATCTAAAATCTCTAGCCGGATACTGGAATCCATCGGAATGCAAATTCGACCCTTCTACCTCAGTAAACCCATCTCTAAAATAGAAGAATCCTTAGCCACTCTGGCTAAGACATCCTCTGTGTGCTTCCTCAACCATGGATCCTCCTTCTGCGCTTCGTTGATTCTCTCAAGAAGCGTGGACTGAAGAGTGATATTCGCTAGCTGACCAATTACCAATTCAATTCCTGCTCTAGTCATCTCCTCAACCAACCTTTCTAATATCTACCTTGAGCTAAATAACTACCCTGGGCCCTTCTGACTCAGTACGTTGGCCACCATATTGGCCTTCTCACGATGGTATAAAATGTCACAATCGTAGTCCTTTATGAATTCCAGCCAACGCCTATGGCGCATATTCAGATCCTTTTGAGTAAAGAAATACTTTAGAGTTTTATGATCGGTGTATATTTCACACTTCACTCCATACAGATAGTGCCTCCAAATCTTCAGCACAAATACCACCGCTGCCAGTTCCAGATCGTGAGTGAGATACCTATGCTCATACTCCTTCAGATGTCTCGATGACTAGGCTATCACCTTCTCAACTTGAATCAATACACACCCCAAACCCTGTCTCGAAGCATTGTAGTAGACTACAAACTTCTCATTATTTGATGGTAGACTCAATACCGGAGCGGTGATCAGTCGCCCCTTCAACTCCTTGAAACTGTTCTCACATCTATCTGTCCAGATACACTTGGTCTTCTTACGTGTCAGCTTAGTCAATGGTGTGGCTATTCTGGAGAATCCCTCAACGAACAACCGATAGTACCCTGCTAATCCCAAGAAACTCCTAACCTCTTGCATGTTGCTACGTCTGGGCTAATCTCTCACTACCTCAATCTTGCTTGGGTCCACCAGAATCTCCTCCTTACTCACAATGTGGCCCAAAAATGTTACCTAGGGTAACCAAAACTCGCACTTGCTTAACTTAGCATGTAGCCTATGCTCTCTCAACTGTTGTAGTAACAAACGAAGATGCTGCTCGTGCTCTGTCTCTGACTGGGAGTACGCTAGTATATTGTTGATGAATACGATCACAAACTTATACAAATAATCCCTGAAGACATTATTCATCACGTCCATAAAGGTTGTTGTGGCATTGGTTAATCCAAAGGACATGACCAAGAATTCATAATGTCCATACCTTGTGTGGAATGCGGTCTTTGTTATGTCCTCCTATCTAATCCTTAACTGGTGGTAGCCGGAATGAAGATCAATCTTGGAGAACACTGTCTTCCCCTGTAGTTGGTCAAACAAGTCGTCAATCCTGGGCAGTGGGTACTTATTCTTAATGGTAAACTTATTAAACTCCATGTAGTCGATGCATATCCTTAAGGATCCCTCCTTTTTTGTGACGAATAAGACTGGAGCACCCCATGGAAAAAAATTGGATATGATGAATCCTAGATCCAGTAACTTCTACAACTGAATCTTCAGTTCCTTCAACATTGCCGGAGCCATTATATAAGGTGTCCTAAATACTAGCTCTGCCTCTGGCACCGACTCTATGACAAACTCGATCTCTCGGTGTGGTGGCAACCCTGACAAGTCTGTTGGGAACACATCAAGAAACTCACATACTAATGTGGTCTCATCCGGTCCAAATGAAACAATCCTAGAGGTATCCACTATGTTCGCTATGAATCCTATGCAGCCTTAATGCATTAGGTCTCTATGCTTCAGTGTCGAGATCATAGGTAATTGTGGTCCACTCACTGAACCCACAAATACAAAGGGTAACTCCCCTTTTGGCTCAAATGTCGCCATCCTTCGCTTGTTGTCTATCGTCACCCCGTACTTTGTTAACCAATCCATCCCCAGGATCATATCAAAGCCATCCATCGCTAACTCAATTAGATCCATAGACAACTCCCTACTGTCTATCTCTACTGGTAATGCTCTAACCCATCTCCTAGAGACTACCAGTTCCCCAGTTGGCAACAAAGTCCTGAATCCCCTAGCATAGAAATCACAAGGCCTACATTGACGGTCTATCATTCTAGCAGATACAAACAAATGAGTAGCTCATGAATCAATCAATGCAATAAATGAAGAACCGGAACTAGAAATATGACCTGTCACGACCGAGGGACTAGCCTCAGCCTCTGTTTTGGTCAACGTGAATACTCTGGCTAGAGTGAGGCTGTCCTCTTCTTCGTCTCTTCTTTTCTTACTTATGGGAAATCCTTCCTCAGATGACTAACACTCCCATAAGTGAAGCAGGCTTTGACTCTACACTCTCTCTGATGTCATTGCTTGCATCGAGGACACTCTGGGAAACTCCTCCAGTTGTCTCCCCCGCCACGACAGCCACTGAAAGAACAAAAGAATCTGGGGCCTTTTTCTTCTGCTCACTGGGGCCACTACCCCAGTAGAACCACTAAAAGGAGGCTCCATCCTCGAAGCATCGCGCCTTACAGTGCCTTCTAACCATATTTGATCCCCGACCTTGTTAGTTGTAAGGGCCTTCTTCACAACTTGAGCATAGGTGGTAGTCTTCGGATCTAATAAAATATGTAAGGGCATTTTGGTTATATTGAAAAAAATATTTGACCAAAATGAGGCTCAGGGTATTATTTTGTTAAATTTTGCAAAACACAAGGTCTGAATTGTCATTTAACAAAACACAAGGGCCAATCGATAACTTTTGCTCAACATAGAGTCCAAAATGGTATTTACCCTTTAAAAAATTTAATATTTAATTTTAAATATAAAAAATCAAAACAAAATTGAAACTTTAATCCCTATCCTTGACTTAATTAATTATACAATCCTAGACATAATTAATTAAACTAAAATCTTTATTAAAATTGAAACTACATAGAAATAAAATATAAATAAAAATAAAAAAAACACATCTTTTCAAATATCTTCTTCATCTTCTTTTGTTAAAAAAAAAACCATAACCTAGTCCCCCAAGCTGTTAACCTCAATCTCTCCTATCTCTCTCCACCATCCACCCCAAGACAACATGTTGAAAAATAATCTAAACAATATATATTTAAATCCAAACTTTTAAGATTCAAAATTCCCATCTCACATACTAGAACAAAAGTTGTTGTTTCTCAAAACTTCACCTTAGATCGAAGTTACGATCTGTCAAAGCTTCACCCAAAAGTGATTGTCTCAAATCTGCCCAGATCCTACTCGTTGCAAGGCTACTAATATCCCACCTCTCCATTGTGTCCACGCAAAGCTGACTCCCAAATTACCCTTGTCCACGCTAAGCTACCAAGATTTGTTGCATAATAGCCAGTCGTAGATCTCGAACTTCAACCCATCCCCAACTCACTTTCCAGCCTCTTCTCTGGCTTCAGATGTCACAAGAAACATACCTATAAGAAGAAGAATAAGAACATTTTAGGGTTTTTATTTTCTTATTAGATTTAGGTTTTATTTTAGATTTTTATTTGATAATTTATATGCTGATTTTGTAAAACAGGCCCAAAATTATTATGATCGATTTTATAAAACATGAGGTCAAAATTATCATTTAACAAAAAGAGAGGATCCAAGGTATTTTTCCTAAAATTTATAATTAATTAAAGGATCCACAAGTGTGTACAACGTGACTAATACCAAAAAATCATTCTATGCCACTGCAGGCATGGAACAAAAGAGGTTTTGGCGCCACCTATATTCAATGCAGAAAAGGCATTGACACAAAAACTTGTTTTTGCACCACGCCTAGCTTCGAGTGAAAAGTATCCGTTTTATAAAATATAAAAAAAATGTAGAAACCAAAATGTAGGAAACAATTCGTGAAAACAAAAAAAAAATTAAATAAAAATAAGTCAGCTTTAAAAAATATTTGTTGACTATGATTTTTGCTAAAGTCTAATTAAACTAAAGCTTCAAGAAAATGAAATTGAAACACACATTTTTACGTGGTTCAAATTGTGAATCAAACCTAGTCCACGAGTCACTTGTATTAGGAAGTTCTCTTGAGTTTCAGGCAACGTATAGGCTTACTCTGAAAGTAGAATTTGAGATCCTTTACAATTTTTACTCTACTCCTATTTATAGGATGTTGGGGGCAATTAAGCTCAACAATTGGAGCATATTACAATTATTCTATCTTAATGGGAATATATTACATAATAAATATTCATTCTCATAGTAAATGAGCTAGTGGGCTCTAACATATCATAGAGGGCCCAATGAGAGGAATGTTAGGCCACTATTTTGTTGCTGGAAACGTCTCCAACACAGTTTGAGTGGTAGCTATACCTTTTCCAATGTCAGGCAGCCTTGCAGGATAGCCATCTTTTCGCTTGAATGGAGTCGACACCATGATCCATGTGACAGTGGGTGTCAGAAAGTTGTCTGTGGTCTAGCTGATTGTGCTTGACACCTGACTACCTTTCTCTTGGTCCAGAAGAAGGTCCTCACAGACATGGAGGAAGTGAAGGAAAGAGACGGTCTAGTAGTGAAACTTGGAGCACTAGCTCGGGACATGCTCCTCGAGAAGTGACACTTCTAGAAGGATGTACTTCTTTAGCAGGGGTGATCTATGGTAATGGATGGGCTTATCTTTCGCGGAGCCTAGAATAGTCTTTGGGAAACCTAATTAACTTACGTGGAATCTTAATTCCCCTGAAAGTGTGTCACGTGTCACTGAATATTTCCTCCCAATTCTTCACTCGCCCTTGAGCTATGGAGAATAAAATTAATAAGAGTATCTGAGAGGGATTTGTATTCGGGACTATTAGGTGTCCTTGAAATTTGACATTTCCAAAAAGGAGATTTCCATGTGTTGGCTCCCTATTATCGGACCCATCAATCGATGTCATTTAATGTGTGGTATTTACCGTACCTAAGACGTCCCTTAAACTTTTCGAGTACGATCGTTGCCTTGATTTGTGTGACCGTTGTATCATGCTCGAGTGCCTACTCCCTAGGCGATCAATGACTGACATGGATTTACTTTTTGCCCACATCTGTTGGTATATATTCAAAAAATTTCCTCCAATTCACTTCACTTTTAGCATTCAAAATTCCCCATTCCCAAAGCTTAAAAAACTCCATACACATAACCCATTTCTCAACCCCAAAAATCATTAGTCGTCGATTCTGGTAGGTTGGAAGAGGTACTGGTACTTTTGGGTGAATTATACACAATATCTTTACGTCCATACTCAAATTAGCACCTATCGACGCTACATATCAAGGAAGTTATCTTCAGCAATTCTGTTTTGTTTTTGCTCGTTCTTGTGAATTGTTGGGTTTTTGGATGTAAGTTCTGGTTTGTAGACAATTATGCTCAATAGGATTAGAGGTTGCTTTACCTCTTTTTAGGATTGTTTTGGTCCCTTGTAGGTGTACAATCCAAATGTAAGTAGTCATTTTGATTTATCTCATACCAAACAAGTTTCTGGGAAATTCCCAGATTCTGGTTGTGCTCTTGAGCTTTTGTTGGTGTCTCCCTAGGTCATTTTGGGGCTCTAGGGAAACTAATTTTCTAGAAAATTCTCCCATTCCTTGTCCATGAGCAGTGTTCTTAGCGTACTCTTGTGTTTTGGCAAATTTTCCTTTGGTCAAAGCGTTAACTACTTGGTTTTGTTTTAGATGTCCGAAGCGCTTGAGGAACTACACCAACACATATTCTACATTTTTGACAAAGAATTAACAATAATTTCCCTAGAAGGTGGACGACACCCGGAGGAAGTGAGGGGATTTTTAGTGAGAGAGGTCGCTCCGATGGAAGGGAGGCGAGTAGCAGACGATCAGTTTATGATGGTGGAGGATGAAAATATTGCTCCAACCCCCCACCTGACAGTGCGGTACCAGGTCTCAGGATTTGAGGTGGAGAAGATCTAGAGAAAATTGAAGCACGTTGATCTTTTGGCGAACATCATGTCCTACTACAGGATCGTGGGTAAGGAACGTATCATCCATCTTTGCCGGGAGACAAAGAGATCTCATTGAGGTGTGTATGACCTCAGTGCTTGGAGGAAAATTGCACCTTCAAGCCAAAGCAAGTTTGTCCCTACACCAATACTTCATCAATTTCCTGAAGTATGTAGGCATTGCTCCCTTCCAATTGATCCCAAATGGCTACAGAGTCCTTTACTAGAGAAGAAATTGGCCAAGCCTTCTCCAGTAGAGATTTTATATCTCTACAGCTTCCATGCCTCCCTGAAGAAGAAATGGACTAATCTTGATGGGTACTATACCCTTATTAAGTTCTCCAACATCACGTACAAGGCCCCTTTTATTAATTAGAGCCATGGACGTGATTTCAAGGATAACTTCTCTTCACCAGCAGCTTCCCGGTCTAGGTTAACCCCACTCCAATCTTAGACTTCTATAGAGTTTGGTAAGTTTCTTATTTCCTTCCGAGATTCTACTCTCCAACATTCATAAACCTCTTTTATGCTTAATTTCCTTCCTTTTTTTAGGTGATGAATGAGCTCTCAAATATGGATTTGTAGATTAGTCAGTTGGTAATAGAGGAGAACTTAATTGTTACGGGGCTTCTCCAAAGGTGGCAGTGCATCAGCAAGCAAGACTTGACATGTTTAAAAAATTCCACCATGTCTCGGGCAATGGATGGAGCCCACATCAATTACGTCGACAGACTGGCACACACTAGTATAATCACTGGCTAGCGAAGGAGCTCTTGGAGAATGCTAAGGCCACTCGAGCAGCCCCTGAAGCTTAGTTGGACCAGAAGCTCGAGGAGGAGCGTCAGGCGGGCATCGAGTCCTCCTCCATAGATTAAAGGTAAATCCCCCATCATAGTTGATAATGCTAAGTCTGTGGGAGTGGGCTAAGTTCCAAGCACATTTGGGCTTTCCCATCGCTTCTCAAGTGCAACCCCACCTTGGATTTTCATTGGACTCGGGAGGAGTACAAGGACTACCAAGATTTGGTTCACCCTTATCTCTATAATCTGAAATGATAGTTGCCTTCTCAGGGCTTTGTGCCCCTCGAAGATGTGACTTATTTCCACGCGAGGTGGTTCGACCAGTATGAAACTAACACAAGTCAAGAGATGGGTAGGCTCATGAGGGAGTTTACGCACTCGGTGCTCTTGTCATAGTAGTTATTTTTTGTTTTTTACAAGTGTCTCCCTTGTTTTTATAAGTAGCAACACTTGCTTTTCTCCTTGCAGATCATATGGGTTTGGCAGACATAGCCTATGCTAATAGGAGATTCATCGAGGGACCTAGCGGATCTGAGGCTGGAGGATCCCATGACCCTGCAAGGGAATCAAAACTTCTCCATCCTGAAAGAGGTAGCAGGTTTCATTGGCTCCAAGCGATGAGCCTCATGTAGAGTCCCAAAAATCCCTAATGATGTTCTTTACTTTTGTTAGTGTGCCAGGAGGGCATAATTGAATATTTATGAAATTATATCTTTATAACTGAATATGTATGTGATTATTTGAGTTTAATTATGTGTGATTCCCATTCTTGATAACCATGGGAATTTTTGTAAATTTAACCTATTGAGGGTATGTTTATAATTATATATTCTGTGTTGTGTGAATTCGACATTGGTGGGTCCCATCAAGCAAAATTAGCGGAAAGTCACAAAGTGAGATAATTGGTGCTTAGTTGAATTTGTGATAATAATTGGAGACTTTTTTGTTTAGTGGGTTTTATGGAAAATAGGGTGAAATTATGGTATTATTGCAAATAATGGTAGATTACTAAGTTTCCCTTGAGGTTAGTAAAGGAACTAAGTTGATAAGAGGGGTAAGGTGGTCTTTTAGCCTTAAGTCTAGACCAACCCCTTGCTGAAGGTTTGCTCTTACGTAATAGACTACCTTCCTTTATCGTTATCCTTAGCTAACAAGCATAAGAACGAAGAGCTAAGTTGGAGATCCATTCCTTGGAGTTTCATGAAGAATTTTAAGAAAAGTGATGCGGTCAAAGAAGTCTAGAGCTACCAAATCTTTATGCAATTAGCTAGGAATCCAAAGTTTGTGAGGTATAGATATTTCTCTTATCCTTGCTTTTGTATTCTTCATGTTTATGGTGCAAGTAGGGGGTTTTTGATAATTATTAAAATTCAGGGGTTCATAGTAGAATTGGGTGGTTATTGGTACTTATAAACATGTTTCTTTAAGGGTTTACAATTTTAATTCCTGTTAAAAACTAGAAACTTCCCTTGAGCTCTTGAGTTTTGAAGAAATTATGGATTTTGACCTAAAACTATGAATTTTGTGTTTGGGTTTGTAATTCGATATTTTAATGTTGCTATTGAGTGTATGTTGACCTATATACATGTTTTTGAGTGTGATTTTTGAGTTTCGGGCAGGTTGGAGTTGAATTGGGCAAGTTTGAAAACTGGAAAAACGCAAAGGAATAATCCTCTATAATGCAACGGTCGACTTACCTTTATGTGGGCTGGCATTTTTAGCCAAACGATCGACCGACATAAGGGGTTGGTTGAATGACTAGTGCTAACAGAGTGGGTTTTTACCCTTTTTCATGGGCAGTTGAAGGGGAAACCTAGGGTTCTTGGACCAAGGTTGTTGGGACATGTGTAAGCATGTTTAAGGTGTAGTTTGGGCTTAGTTATGCTTGTACAAGTATCAGTCAAGTGGCGTTATGGGAAAGTAAACCAATGCTTTAATAATTGTTTGTTAGGGTTATTTCGAGCACTTGACAGGGATCACATCTGGGCTGCTTCTTTATAGCTTGTCTGAATTCAGGTAAGAAAATTGTGATTGCTCATAGAGCAGGGCAAGGCCTGATTATGTATATATGTAGGTGTGGAGGATGGTAACCTTATATGAATAATTGTATTTATCTATATCGTAATTGTTTGTGAATGGTCGACATGGTTCAGAATCAGCAATTAGCACATATTATGCAAGCTGTAATGGTAGGGCCACCTAGGGGATGCTATATACACTCGTTCGACGCATGCCGTAAGCTTGGTGCCCTGGTAACACACCTTGCTCAGTAGAGGCTGCATAGATTGTTTCTGACTAAAATGGAATTGTTTAATACTTGTTAATCATTTTAAGTGTTAATTGTATCTGAAATGGGATATTGTAACGACCCAAAATCACTAATAAGGCTTAAGGGCTTTGATTAGTGTGCCGGGAGGGCACGATTGGTTTATGTGTGAATTAAATAGTTTAATGCATGATTTTGTGATAAGTAATCTTGTATGGTTATATGAATATATATGTGAAATGCATCTCTACGAGTATCAGTATGCATGTAAGCCCTGTTTAGTATAAAGGGATATATTTGTAATTTAAGCCAGTTGAGGGCGTAAATGTGATTATATGTTATAATTGTGAGGACCACATCATTATGTGGGTAAATCTGCATCATGCGACTTGAGGCGATCCTAGGGAGATAGTTAGTGGGAAAGTCAGAATGGGCGTGTCTAGTGGGGTTGGTGGTGCTGGGTTGTTTGGCCAATGTTACCTTGTAGTCGACCCTGAGAGCGGATCAAGGAGAGTCAATTGGTGGATGTGCAGTTACAGGAAGTTCGATAGAATGTCTTAGGGGGGTAGCTAAGGATTATTCTATTTCTGAGGCTGGTATGCTTCAATATCGGGGACGAATTTGTGTTCCGGAAGATGAAGGGATCAGACGAGAGATATTAGATGAGTCTCACACTACGCCCTACTCGCTTCATCTGGGAACCACAAAGATGTATCAGGATTTACAGACATTATATTGGTGGCCCGGGATGAAGAAGGATGTGGTGGAGTATGTGGTCAGATGTTTGACATGTTAACAAGAGAAAGCTGAGCATCAGCGACCAGCGGGATTGCTTCAGCCTTTGGGTAATCCCAAGTGGAAGTGGGAGGACATTACCATGGATTTTGTGGGAGGTCTACCCAGGACAGTGGGATTTTATGACTCAGTGTGGGTAATAGTGGATAGATTCACCAAGTCAACTCATTTTCTACCAGTGAAGTCGACTTACATAGTGGAACAGTATACAGAGTTGTATGTGAGGGAAATAGTTTGTCTTCATGGTGTTCCTAAGTATATTGTATCTAATCAGGACCATATCTTTACCTCCAAGTTCTGGGGAGCTCGACAGAGAGACATGGGGACTCAATTGAAGTTTAGCACAACCTTTCACCCTCAGACCAATGGACAGTCTGAGAGGACAATTCAAGTGTTGGAGGATAAGCTTAGGGCATGTGTGATTGACTTCGAGGGATCTTGGAGTAAGTATCTCCCGTTGATAGAATTTTCGTATAACAACATCTATTAGTCCACGATTGGAGTGACTCCTTATGAGATGCTATATGGAAGAAAGTGTAGGCCGCCCCTTCATTGGGATGAGATGGGGGAGAGGAAGTATTTGGGGCCAGACATGGTTCAGAAGACAAATGAAGCTATTGAGAAGATCCGAGCCAGAATGCTTGCTTCGCAGAGTAGACAGAAAAGCTACACTAATCCTAAGCGTAGGGACATGAATTTCCAGGTTAGGGATCATGTTTCTGCGAGTTTCACCACTGCGAGGGGTGAGGAAATTTGGAGTGAAGGGCAAGCTGAGCCCTCGGTTTTTTTGACCTTTCGAGATTCTCGAAAGGATTGGACTGGTGGCTTACAGGTTGGTCTTGCCACCGTCATTGTCAGGAGTTCATGATGTGTTCCATGTTTCTATTTTGCGGAAGTATGTCTCAGATACGACGCATGTGCCAAGGTATGAGGACTTGGAATTGTAGACAGAGTTGTGCCAAGGTATGAGGAACGACTGGTTCAGATTTTAGATCAGAAGGACAAAGTTCTACGAAATAAGACAATTCTGCTAGTTAATGTACTATGGAGGAATAGCATGGTCGAAGAAGCGACTTGGGAGCTTGAGACAGTGATGCGAGATCAGTATCCCGAGCTATTCAGGTAAATTTTGAGGACGAAATTCGCAGTAGGAGGGGATAGTTGTAACGACCCAAAATCACTAATAAGGCTTAAGGGCCTTGATTAGTGTTCTAGGAGGGAACGATTGGTTTATGTGTGAATTAAATAGTTTAATGCATGATTTTATGTAAGTAAGCTTGATGGTTATATGAATATATGCGTGAAATGCATGTCTACGAGTATTAGTATGCATGTAGGCCCCGTTTAGTTTAAAGGGCTATATTTGTAATCTTAGCCTGTTGAAGGCGTAAATGTGATTATATGTTATAATTGTGAGGACCATATTATTATGTGGGTAAATCTGCAGCATGCGACTTGAGGCGATCCTAGGGAGCTAGTTAGCGGGAATGTCCCAACGGGACCTAATACTTGACTTGGGACAAGTCAAGGGGTATTTTGGGTATTAGATGGTTATTTGGGTTACCGGGTTATAGAAATAAATACTTGGAGATATATTTGAGGTTAGGACGCTTAGCTCTGAATACTGTGGAATTTTACCATTTTACCCTCGGGGACGTATTCGGTACCCCGAGCCTCGGGATTGACTTAATTGCTTAGGGATAGATAGAAAAAACTTAGAAAGTGGTGGAAACATCAAGAATCGACCATTCCCTCTCCTTTTTCTTCTCTCTCTCAAGGAAAAATACAGAAAAACTAAGGGAATTAGCTTGGAACACAAAGAATTGAATGGAAGATTTGGAGGATTAACTCAGTGAAAGCTAAAGAATCTATCTAGGAACTGAGGTAAGCATTGAATTACATTTTTGATCAATTAATTATGAAGTTTTGGGGCTGGATTCTAAGATTTCTTAGGTCCTTAACTTCAAGGTTGAATTAAGGCAAAAAGCTTGGGTGTTAGCTCAGTAATTACTTGGAGGATTGAGTCTTCAGTGAAGGTAAGCTCCAAATTATGATATAGTGTTTGAATTATGAGTTTTCTGACTGGTTTTAGTGTTCTAGAGTGTGTGATTTTCAAAAATTAAAATGGTGTTGTGATGAGTTTCTGGACTAGGTTTCTTGTGGCTTATGTTACTGAAATCATGCTAGAATGTTTGTGGTAATTGGAGTATATTATTGGGATGGTTATGGGTGGTTTTGAGTGAGGTTTGGGTGTTAAAAATGGTGGTTTTTCTGGGTTCGAAGGGGTCGGGTCGCGACATAGTTCTTGGTGTATCGCGGCCTTCTGAAGCTGATGAGTGTTAGAGATGGAGGACAGGCCGCGGCATAAGGTATGTAGGGCCGCGGCCCGTGTCAGTTTTTGGGCGAGGCTGAGCCTCTGGTTGGGTCCATGCTGCAGCTTGGGGGGCTTGAGCCGCGACCCTTAAGGTCATTTGTGGCCTTTTGGAGTTTTTAAGCATGGGAACATAACCTAGGGTGCTCGAGATTGATTCTTCTACCGTGTTTGGTGGAATTCGATGTCCCGGAGGCTAGAACCTTATCCGGAAACCTTTTTACAATTATTAATGGTATCCCTTATATTGGTTGTGACTAGGTATAAGGTAGGGGCTCAGGAAGCGAATCGTGCTCATGAGGCATCTCACGTAACCAGTACATTTGGAAACTAAAGGGAAGAAAACTGCACCCGGTTGTGAATTTATAATGGGACTAAGGGTTCCCTGTTTTGTATGCTTTATGAAGGATGATGTTATGCCATGTGAATAGTAAACAAATGGCCTAAGAGTGTCGGAGTTTACATTGGCGCACAGGGCGCGGCTCAGCCATTGGTAGCTGAGGACAGCTTATTATGCACTGAGCTCGGTTTAAGCGGACCAGAGTTAGTGGGGTGAACAGAGGGTGCGACCTAAGGGCGTCGACCCTAATTATCATTTAATTTGATTATTATTATTGGTTGATGGATTTGTCATGCTGAATTGCTGATTGTTGGCTTGTTAATTTTCTGGTTATGTCTATGAACTATGTGATTAATGTGGTATGCTAAGTGTAAGAACATGCCTTAAGAGTTATCTAATTGCTATAATTGTTCGTGATAAGACGTCATGTTTTCTTGCTGGGCCTTGGCTCACGGATGCTATGTGGTGTAGGTAAAGGAAAGGGTAAGCTTGATCAGCCATGAATCAGAGAGCTCTGAAGGCGAAATGATCATGATCTGATGCTCGGCGACCACAGTTGAGGAGGAGAAAGGAACAGGAGGGCCATAAATATCTGTTTTGCCCTTAGAGTGGCTAGTGGTTGTTTGTACTCTGGAAATTTTGTCAACTGATTTTCAAATACTGTTTCTTTTGGGATCCCTTGCTCAAAATTCTTAATTATATAAAATTTATCTTTTGTGACCAAAACCTTTTAACCCTAGTTCATGAATGGTTTCAATGACATGTTTTTAACTAAATGACTTGATCAGCAAGTCCTACACCTTTATAAATACACAGTATAGCAGTCTTGGCTATCCAGGGCATTACAGATATGTTATTGTAATGCCTTGGATAACCAAGACCGTTACACGGTGTATTTGAAATACTACAAGATTTACTAATTACGTCGTTTAAACAAAAATGTGTTTCTAAGGTCAACTCTCAAGTTAGGGTTAAAATATTTTGATCATAAATAGTCAATTTTCACTAAAATAGATGTTTGCTCCACGAGATCCCAAAAACAGGGTTTAAGAGACAAATTTACAATTCTAAAAAATTACATACAACTCGTGGCCACTCTAATGGAAAACATACAAAATTTAAGCTCTGTCCTTGTACTTTCCCTTGGTTGTGGCGGACGAGCAACTGACAATGTACACCTCGCCCCCAGAGCTTTCCAACTCATGGTTGGTCCAGCTTACCCCTGCCTTTACCTACACCACGTAGCACTCGTGAGCCATGTCCCAGCAAGAAAATAGAAAGCAGCAAACACATGTAGCAATAATAACATTCAATCAATCTTATCTCACTCAAACATAAAACAGGGTACGAATATTCAACTAATCAATGATAAAAAAAATAATCGCAAGTTCACAAATAATCAGGGTTGTCACACTTAGGCTGAGCCCCCTGTTTATCTTGCTAGGCCCTGGCTCGCTTAGGCCAGGCCGCGCTCAATACGCTTATCGTTAGCCCCGACTCCCTTAGGCCGGTCATTATTGTATATCACATCAATTTTACAAACACATAGTACAAGAAATCAACAATTGGGAATCTCAATCCCATTCACAACCACACAAAGGTGCAGTTTTCTTACCTCAGATCCTTAGCGGAGGATACGGAATAATCTCGAGCACGATCCCCAGTCCTGAGCCTTGATAATAAACCTAGTCACAGTGGCCGATGGGTAATCATCAATTTCTAATCCAAATAAATACTTAGGAAACGATAGCTAGCCTCTGGGACGTCAATTTCTACTATAACAGGTAGAAGAAATTGTCCCAAGTGCCTAGGTTTGAACCCCCGAACCTTACCAATCCTCGAAACCAAGCTAAGGCAAAATCGCTTAGGTGGGCCACGACCTGGCCATAAGGGTCGCGGTGCGCCCTCCCAAGTTAGAGACTAAATCCCCAAGCCTCAGGAAGGAGGGGCCACGACTTGCCCCCTAGGGTCACGGCGCGCCCTCAAAATGGAGAGCACACCCAGGTGTTCTGGGTATGCGGGACGCGACCCCCATGAGCTGGGTCGCGGTACGCCCCCTCGTGCCCAGAATTTCTGGGTTTTCCCCAACATCTCTCCCAGCCAAAGCCTCATAATTCAACCAAACTTTCATCCAAACCGAAAACTAAACCTAGAATTCTTATCCCCACAACTTAACCATCATAGCTAGCATTCTAAGAACTTCATACTCTCATAAAACACCCAAATTCAATCAAACCCAGCTAACAAAACTAGACCTCATGCGAACTTAATCCTTAGCATGATTTAAGCATAATTTAGTGATTCTAACTTGAATTCTTACATCAAGTTGCAACCTAATTCCTCAACAATTTCTCTTAGTATTCTAAGCTTGAATTCCCTCTTAGTTCCAGCTTAATTCCAAGCTTGATCACCTTAACTTTTCTTCTGTTTTTCCTTCAAAATTCAGAACTTCCACTTAGGCTTCTTGAGTGAAGAAATCGTGAGATAGAGAGAGAATGGGAGTTGAGAGTTCTAGGTGATTTCACGGTAAGTCTAGAATCCTACAGAGTATAACTTTTAACCTCTAGAAAGACCATTTTGCCCTTCTAAGCTTATCAATCCTCTAATTGTCTCTAGGGGTAAAATGGTCATTCCGCTCCCGGTTCCCACTAATTCCTCAAGTGTTCATAATATTTACTAATTTATCCCGTCATCCAATTATTTACCGAATACCCATTCGATATCTAATAAATCCCAGATTATTCTCTAAATTCCCAAAAATACCCCTACGCTCCCCCCGAGTCGAGTATTAAACCCCGCTGTAAATTTTTCGCTAATCCCCTCACTAGAACCATCTTGAGCCATAAACTACAAATATATCCACATAATAATGTGGTCTCAACCATTTATCACATAAAATCACATTTATGCCCCTCAACGGGCCAAAATTACAAATATGCCCTTATAAGTTATAAAGGGCTCACATGCATATCTAATACTCATAAACATGCATATGATATATTCATATAATCATATTAATCATGCATGCCACATAGTCACTCATTTAACCAATTAAACACACATATAAAACAATTATGCCCTCCCGGCACGCTAACAAAGGCGCTAAACCCTATTAGCAAATTTTGGGTCGTTACAGTTATGCTTGTAAAGTTTTCTTGTTGGGCCCTGGCTCACAGGTGCTCTATGGTGGAGGTAAAGGCAAAGGGAAAGCAGACCAACCATGAGTTGGAGATCTTAGGAGCGGTGCATACATTTTTGGCCTACTCAGCCACCACGATCAAGGTATTTTGAGGTACTCGGTATAGAAGTCCAAATTTTGTCGCTTAGGTAAACTGTATTGTGAACCGAGTTTGTAATTATGTTTTAAACTATGTTCTTTGGGATCCCGTGTAAACTCTTTTACAATGTTAATGATAGTTTAAACCTTTTTATCCAAAGATTTTATTAAGTGGATCTTATTTTAAATTAATTACACTTTTGAGTATAAATAACTCGGTTAACAAGTTAAGCACTATTTTAAATACACAGTGTGACGAATCTAGGCTAGTAGGGCGTTACACCTCGGGTGGAGGAAACACTCTATTTTTAGGTGTCTTCGGGTGGATCACTTCTCGAAGATGGAGCAGAGTTCTCTGGGGTTGCTAAAATCTCTGAAGTTTTGGAGTGTCGAGGCTACCGCACACTGCCTGCTGGTGTACCCATAGCAGTATGAAGGGACGCTGATTGAACAATACAAGGCAATGGTGGAGCACTTAAATGCCCTCCTCGAGGAGGGTAAATAAATCCCTTCACAAGATAGCTAATGCCCTCCGTTAGCTTAAAGCACCTAGGGAGAGGCCTTTCGAGCCTTCGATAGGTCGGGCTCAACTGGAAAGCCTTTTCGCTAAGAAGCTCGGTGATGTTGTTACTTCGTTGGTGGCACAACTTCTCCATGGGTTCATTGACTCAATTTATGAGCTTTACATTGACTCAATTTATTTTTGTTCACTTTGAGTCCGCTCTGGTGGCCCGAAAACTAAGGGACATCATGATGGAGAAGTTCTTTGAGATCTAGAGAGCCCACAATTAGTTGGATGATACGAAGCCCAAAGTTGGTGTGCTAGAAGAGGAGCTGGCCCAACTGAAGTCAGGTTCGGAGTAAGAGAATGCCCACTCTCAGGTGTTGGAGGAAGTGGCAACCAAGGATAACTAGTAAGCTAAGGAGGAGGCCCAGAAGGCCAAGGAAGAGATCACCAAGGCTCAGTAAGAAGTCACTAAAGCCGTGGGGGAAGCTTCTCAAGCCGCGAAGGACGTAGCCAATGCTCATGGTGAAGCTAGTAGGGCAGCTGACAAGGCTTGAGTTGCCAACGAAAGTGCCTAGCAGGCCAATTTTGAGGCTGCTTGGGCAATAGAGGAGACAGAGTCCCTCCAGAAGGCGCATCAAGTTGCACGTTCTGAGATAGAGGTCCTCAAGAAGGAGGTAGATCGTATTGCTGAGAATCCATTTTACATAACTTGGCTTTACAGCCGGGATATAGACCTAAATTTTACTACAGAGGCCAATTATACTCGGTTACTCTTCAAGATGCTAGCAGGGTCCTCGAGACTAACTGTAACGTCCTGAATTTGATAATTTAGGCTGATTGCCTTGACTATAGTGCCTGGAGGGACTAATTTGGATTATATGCGTGATGATGTGTTATAAATGAATTATGTTGTAATGTGATTAGACATGCATGATTGTTCGTGTTAAATATGCATGTGGGCCCATTTTTGTGAATTGGGGTGTGTTTGTAATTTTGGCTCGTTGAGGGCATAAATGTAAATATGCATGTGTTGTGAGTGAGACCCTAATGTTATGGGGATATATTTGAGATGTGTGATCCGAGACGATCCTAGGGAGCAGATTAGTGGAGTAGTCACAACTGGGTCAGATACCCGACTCAGGGTGAGCCTAGGGGTATTTTTAGAACCGAGCATGTGCTTGGGGTTTATCCGGTAATAGGAAATTATTAGTAATGATTTGGGTA
Organism: Humulus lupulus; assembly: GCF_963169125.1. NCBI lineage: Eukaryota > Viridiplantae > Streptophyta > Magnoliopsida > Rosales > Cannabaceae > Humulus > Humulus lupulus. Next base: position 80,572,378 of record NC_084796.1, read on the forward strand.
TATCGAGATTAAATGGGAATTTATTAGGAACTAATGGGACGTGGCAAATGACGATTTATCCCTTGGGGCTATTAAAGGGTAGGATTATGTCTAGAGGGCATTTTGGAGTTTTCACTTAGGGGATAGGCTTAGATGGACTTAGATAGTAGAACCCACCAAAAGTAGAAAGAACTCTTTCTCTCTCTCTCCCTACATGGTTCTATCTTCTCTTTTGGTGTGCATAGAACCTAGTGGGGGTTCTAGGGGAATTGTGATAAAAACTGAAGATTTGGAAGCTTGGAGACTAAGGAATCAAGCTAGAATCAGCTAAGGATTAATTTATGGAGAAAGGGTAAGTGAATTCCTATGCTTCTCCATCCTAGGGCTGTGATGGAGTTTCAGTTTAGCTATTAGTGTTGTTGTGTTGTCTAAGGTATTTGGGAATGCTTGAGAGACTTAATTATGGCTTTAGTTTATCTCTAGGGTGGAATTTTGGTGAGTTGAGTTCAGCGAAAATGTAGAAAATGGTGAGGTTTTTGGGTTTTTGGGCTTGCACCGCGACATGTGTGTTCGAAGACGCTGGAAAGCCTCTATTTGCCAGGCATGCCACGATGCAAGGTGTAGCGTGCCGTGGCCTGTGTCCCTCAGCAGAGAGGCTTTTTGCCTCTGACTTGGGCATGCCGTGGCCCTTAAGGGGCTGGGCCGCAACTCAAATGTGAGAAGTTGGCCATTTGAAGGTTTTAAGTTCGGGAACTCAAATGTTAAGGCTCAGGAAGGATTTTACTACCCGGTTTGGTAGAATCCAAGGTCCCGGAGGCTAGTATGTAATTCCAAAGGCTTTTAATTGATTTAGATCATGATGGATATTTATTAACATGTTGTGAATAGGTCTTACTGCTCTGGCTTGAGATTAGGATCGTATTCGAGATCGCTCTGGATTGTCAGCTCGGAACACTAGGTAACAGAACTATTTGTACCCATAGAGCAATGTGGTGTGCTGTGGTGTATGTGTTGCTTATAACTATTATGACAAACATGTGGATGTGACTGATCAGCAAGAGCCGAGAGTAGCAAAAGCAGGGAGCGGAAAAAGCCAGGAGAGGCAAAAGTCGGGAGCGGCAAAAGCTGGGAGCTGCAAGAGCCGGAAGCAGCAAGGGGTCGGGATCGGCATTAAGCATCCTGAATGCTGGCCGCTAGGGTGAGATCCTCAAGGGTGTTGTACACACCCATTCGACTGGGACCGCAGACTTGTTGCCTAGTAATGCACCCCGATCGGCGAAGGTCGCTATTGTAGTATTGAGATGCTGTGTTAATATGCTGTTGTATTATTATTTTTTCATGATATCTTATTGTATTGAGTTATTGTATTATCGTGTTATGGTACTGATGTGTTATTGTCCTGTTGTACTATTAGGCTGTAATGCCATTGTGCTTTTGAGCTAATCTAAAGTTGTGTCGTTGTACATGCTAATATGATCTGTTATCTGTTTGTTGCTTTGATTGAGTATGTTTTGTTGGGATATATTATTATTACATACTGTGCTTGAAGTACTCTTGCTGGGCTTCGGCTCATGGATGCTCTATGGTGCAGGTAAGAGCAAGGAGGTTGGGTCGAACAACCATGAGTTGGGGTAGTCCTTGTTGAGGTCTATGAAATCTATGCAGGTCCTTTAGGTCCCATTAGGCTTCAAAACCAGCATTGGACTTCCCAACCATTTAGGGTATTGGGCCTCCCGAATGAACCCATTTTCGAGAATTTTATCAACCTTCGTTTCAGATCCTCCATCCATGTTGGGTCAAGTCGTCTCATTTGTTATTGCACTATGGCAACATTAGGGTCTAAATTCAAGGTGTGGCAAATAATGTTGGGTCGATCCCCCTCATGTTCGCATGACACCAAGCAAAGACATCCTAGTTCTCGTGGAGAAAGCTTACAATGGCTTCTCGTACATCCACCTTAAGGTTCTTCCTAACCTTCCAGCCACGAGTTGGAGAGCTTCATTGACGACGTGTAATGAAAAGTCAACATTTCCTTTGACCAAATTTTTTAACCTTAACCTTGATGTTAACCTTAGTTACACGTTTATAACCAAAATGACTTGACTAGCATGTCTGACACTATTTAAAGGTCGTAGTGTAACGATCCTGGATTAGGAGGATGTTACAGCTCAGTATCTGAGCTGCCAAGGTTTAAGGGTTCCTGAAGACTAGCTGGGCATGTACACTCGCCACTAAAGACAAGCTCGACTCAGGGTTCGGTAACTATTTATGTGGTTATGTGTTTAACTGCTTAAATAGGATATAAATTCATTATCTGCATACCTGTTTAGGGAGCATGAGATATTCTGATAAAGTCTGGCCATTTAGTATTGCATGAATAATAAAGAACATGCTTATTAGCATCGTTATTGCTTGTGAATGCAAGGAACCTCTTATTAGCGTTGTTATTTGCATATAGGCCAGGAAATGCTTATTAGCACTATTAATACTGGCAGGGATCGAAGAACATGCTTATTAGCATTGCTATACAGGTATAAATGCGTGAACATGATTATTTTCATTGTTAATTGCTTATGGATGCCATAAATTCTTATTGTCATTGTTATTTGCTGATGAATATCAGGAAGTGCTTATTAGCACCATGATTGAGTATATTATGTGTTTGCATGCTTATTAGCATTGCATCTGTTATTTTGTTCAGTCTTGGACTATTAGGCGGCAAGAGTTATAGTTATTACTTACCTAACAGCCGATTTGATCACTACAGAGTGGAATAGTTATCAGAATGCTTACTCGAAGGCCAGAGAGGTTGGATGGCCAAGAGATACAAGCTAGGGAAGAGAACGACCAGGGCCAGGCCCCACCGCTAGCTGTAGAAAACTGACAACAAGTGCTTCCAGATATGCAAGCTAGGTTACAGAGGCAGGAAGATGAGAGTCGCCTCTTGAGACAGTAACAGGTTCCAGCAAGGAACCTATAGTCCCTAATACTGGCAGTGTCACAGTTAGAGGTACTAGTGGTAGTACATCCTCAGGTAGGGGGAGATAGATGGGAACCCCTATATGAGAGGTTCAGGAAACAACACCCTCCATGTAACGCCCTGGATAACCAAGACCGTTACGCTGTGTATTTAAAATAGTGCTTAACCTGCTAAGCAAGTCATTTGAACTTAAATGTGTAATTATAGACTAAGTTAAGGTCAATTAATAAAAGATTTGGTAAATAAAATGATTATTTTTCATTAAAATATTAAGTTTTACACGGAATCCCAAAAATTAGTTTACAAACTTGTAAAAGATAATTAGATACAATTTAGTCGTCCTAAGCGGCAAAGCAGGGTCTAGCCCTAGTTCATCCCAAGCTATCCCGACCGTGGCGATCGAGCAGGCTACTTATGTACTCACTGCCCCTGAAGCTCTCCAACTCATGGCTGGTCCTACTATCAACTCCCTTACCTGCACCACGTAGCACTCGTGAGCCAAGGCCTAGCAAGAAAACTTAAAACAACATGCACAATTGGGCAATATTATAAAAGCAGTATAATGCCCCAAACACTTACACATTCGATGTATAATTCTTGAAAATCTGAGTCACTTCTTCAGATTGTCAGTCTATGTGAAGGTAACCAATAATTCTAGGTTTCAATCTTATACTCTTTGTCTTCTACATTCTTTTCTGGAACATGGAAAATAAAGGGTCTCAGGCCGACACCATCAACTTTGGTGTCCCATGGAGACATACAGTCTTCTCCTGCCCAAATGCCTTATTGTGTCACCCGGTCACCCGAAAAAAGTGTGTTAACTCAATCTGTTGCGTCACAACCTTTCATGTCCAACCTTTTTACTTGCCATCTAATGTGGCCCACTCTTACGGTCCACTACTATACCTTTTTACCTTCCAATATATGGAATTAGATCTTAACATCCATTTAGACTTCCTGGTTACAATATTCATAAGGAGGTGGTACAACACTCATTCCTACAAGATCTTCTCTCCAAATTTCACTGTCCATAGAGATATATATGTCTACTATCAACTGTAGATACTATATCAATCTTGATCATTACCTCGTCTAACTTTACTGTAATCTGTGGCGTCCTATCCAACTGGCATAGATCTTTCCAACTCAGGAGGTCATCTTCCATATTAATCTTCCCTTATGAAATCAAGGGTTTCCAATATGAATCACCCATTAGTTTCCACTAGGTCTCGGTCAAAGGATATTCCATAACAAGTGACCAAACGCTCAAATCCTTTGCGCTAATACATTCACTTTTATTCCGTGGGTGCTAGCACTGCATCTTAACTGTGGCTATCTAGCATTATCGTCAACTTAATGCTCCCTATATAAAATTTGTGTTCTTATTCTTTCATTTGTCATGAAGCACGAACAACCATCCTTTTAGTCTATACCTGGGCGCGTTTGAGTCTTTCATGCATAGCCTTATAGTTTCATGTCTTAGGCAAAGGCAATATCCTTCGTGTTGCACTTTCGTGTCCATCCATTGCATATGAATCCTAATACAATAGGGTGCTAACTAATCCTTATTCTATCTTCTAAAAATCTTATACAAAACTATCCATTCAGTCCATCTTTAGGTTCTTGCGTTATCCCAGTATTGGGTGTAGCTATCTTTGAAGATGCTTCAAGTAGTAGCTGGCATGTCTTATTGGTCTCATTGTACTTCTCACCCCTCAGGCATTCTTCAGTAATTTCTTTGTGGCTTTTGACTGATTTCCTTCATACATGATCCCATCACTTCCTATAACGTGACCTTGAATACCTTTGGAGAAATTGAAGCTTACAATTTCTAGAGTCTTACCCAAAACCCTGCTTTATTAGTCTTAGTATTATCGATGTAGTAGCATTTGCGTCTTGCTTCTAATTGATAGTAGACCAACACATTCCTAACCAATCCAGATGTGGCTCATCCATGTCGTTCATGTACTCTCTGCTTATTGAACTTACCTATGTCGTTGAAGCATTAGTTAGTTATGAACCTTCATTAATAATCTATCATATCCTACTTGGAGCAAGAAGTAATTCCTAAAATGTCTATTTCCTTGATCCTCAGCTGGTAATAACCAGATCGAAGATCAATTCCTGAGAACATTGTCCTATCTTGCAACTGGAAAATTGAACCCTTCATCCTAAACATGCGATGTCAACGTATCCCACGATACGATGCTCCGTCTAATCCATCCTCAAATCAAATAGTTCTTCTACTAAACCATTTATTCTTTCTCCCAAGCTAATATCATTCTTCATGATGTCCCTGATACCGAGTTTATCCATACCCAAAGCCCATAGCGTACCCAACAATTCATTGTGCACTCATCTGAAACCTTACTGCTAATTTAGTTTCCTTTCAGTCTAGCTGATATATTCCAGGTGATATCCACCCCAATGTCTAGGCATCCCATAGATGTAACTGGGTCCCTCCCTTTCCAATCTAGACATTATTACCATCTCCTGCAATCCATACTTGTCCCTTATTTAATAGATTAGCTCCTACTCAGGCTCATATCATACCTCTCATATGACGAGCTCAATCACTTTTACTATAAACCTCTTACCACTTGTATTCCAATTCTTATCTTGAAAGTTTCCTCTTCCCCAACAGGCACTAATATCTCAAGCCCCGTTGTATAACAACCTTAAGGCATGTACTTAAAATCGAAATATTTTTTGAGACATACACAACACCGAATTCTTCCAACTCATTATAAACAAAGAACGAGGACTAACTAGTCAATCGGTTGCCCCCGAGGGACAATCCACGATCTCTGAATGTAACGAGGCTGACCAATCCTCCCTTCCTTAATCTCATGAAATCTGCCCTAAGGTGCTTAACTATTCTTTGTAGAAAACATACCTTCACTTAACGTCCTTCCAGATGGCGTCTCCCACATCTGGAGCATACTAAATAACTTTACCAGGCTTCATCGCCGCCGTGGCAGCTAACCTGTAAACTATAACCTTTCCTATCAAAACCAGGAATAGTAAAACTATCAGGGATCCTTCTTTTCTTGTTACTGGGCATCTTCCCATACTTAATCCCGCAAATGGTTTGAACTATAACCTACTAACCAAGTCGTTTGAACTTAAATGTGTAATTAAAAACTAAGTTAAGGTCAAGTAATAAAATATTTGATCTACAAAATGATTATTTTTCATTAAAATATTAAGTTTAAACATGGGATCCCAAAAATCAGTTTACATACTTGTAAAAGATAATCATATACAATTTAGCCATCCTAAGAAGCAAAACAGGGTTTAACCCTAGTTCCTCCCAAGCTATCCTGACTGTGACGATTAAGCAGGCTGCATATGTACACACCGCCCCTAAACCTCTCCAACTCATGGTTGGTCCTGCTATCAACTCCCTAACCTGCACCACGTAGCACCCATGAGCCAAGGCCCAGCAAGAAAACTTAAAACAACATGCACAACTGGGAAAAAGTATAAAAGGAGTAATATAATTCACTAAATTCAACTAACAATAGAATATACGCAACAAACTCAATATAAGTACTCAGCTTAATCAAGCGTATAAATCAATCTCATCAATCAGTACAAATATTAAGTGTGAACCACGCTTCTGTTTATCGCATAATGTCCAGGCTAGGCGCCCTTAGTCCGAGTCCACTGGCTTTACAGCCCCCGATACCCTTAGGTCGGGTTGCATTCCGCACGCTCGTTATCAACCCCCGAAAACCATAGGCTGGCCTGTAACAGATACAATCACAGATGCACAATGCATAGCAAGTAATCATTGGCAGCGTATACAAGCATGCCCAATTAGATATTCTAAGTTACAGATATGTTCGTGTTCATAATGTATTCATACAAGGGATTTAAGCCCCAATCACAACTCGAGTGCATTTTTCTTAACTCAAGTCCCGAGAAGCAAGCATATGACAGCCCCGAGCATGATCCTTAATCCTCGAGCCCTTGCGGTAAAACCTAGTCACACTGCGATAATGGATAACCTTAAGATCATAAACCAATTACAAGCTTTGGATTAAAATACTAGCCTTCGAGACCTCAATTTCTACTAAACCAGGTAGTAGAAATCATCCTGAGCGCTTAAGTTTAGATCCTCGAGCCTTATGAAAAATCTAAGCTAAAACTCCCTAGGGGGGTCACGACCTGGCCCTGAGTGTCACAGCGCGCCTTAAGTCAGAGGCCCAACCTCTGCATCTGCGGGGAGGCAGGCCGCAACTTCTGCCTAGGGTCGAGATGCGTCTTCATGTTAGTAGCTCCCCCAAGGCCTTTTGAGGTACGAAGGCCGCAGCGCTCATGAACTGGGTCGCGACACGCCCCCGTGAACCCAGAAATCCGTGGGTTTCTCCAATGTTTCTCTCAACCAAACGCAACAGAAATCATCCCAAATGTGTGCCAAAGTTAGAATCAAGCCTAAAACTCTCAACACCACATCATAGGCAGTACAAACATCCTGGAATCTATAATAAATCCTCAATCCAACCCAGAATAAAAGCTGGAGCTTAGCTCAACCATAGCACTATCCGAACCCATCATAGAAATCACAGTAAGAAAACTAGGTAATAGAATTTACGTCATACATTTTGTGATGTTTGAGCTAATCATTAAATAATCCTAGCTTGATCCCTTAACTGCTACTTGTCCATTCTTACCCTTAATTCTCAGCTTTGCTTCCCAAGCTTTCAATTCTCTGCGTTGTCCTCAACAACTTCCACAAGATATTCCACTAGCTCAATGCCCACCAAGGGGAGATGTGCCAACCAACTAAGGAGAGAGGTAGAGAGAGACTCTATTTATTACCTTGTGTCTACAGGCTTCTACTGATCCAATTCACTTACCAATAGACCATATTGCCCACTAAGTATACCTTTGACGTTAAATGACCCCAAAGTCAAAATCATCATTTGCCACATTTCCCGCTAATTCCTTGAGTTGTCCTATAAGTTTCCAATTAATCTTGACAAGCCCATTTAATCACCAAATACTTACCCATTACTCAATAAACCTTAAATATACATTAACTTCCTAAAATACCCCTAGGCTCGCCTCGAGGAGGGTATTAATCCCCGATGTGACTTTTCCACCAATCTGCTGACTAGGATCGCCTCGAGCATTATACTACAAATGTATCCTCATAATAATCTGGTCCCAATCATTTACTCACATATATTAACATTTATGCCCGCAATGGGCAGATATTACAAATATGCCCCATTATCAAGAATGGGCCCACATGCATATTTAATACAAATAAACATGCATTTAAATATATTAATTTCATCATAAATATCATGCATGTCACATAGTCATGCATTTAATCAATTCATCACACATATATCAAATTGTGCCCTCCTGGCATGCTAATCAATGCATTTAACCCTATTAGCATTTTTCGGACGTTACACTCCAGTTTTTGAGGGCATCGTAAACCCATTGAAGTATGAGCAATGGATGAGCATGATTACCACCATCCTGGATTTCATGAGGGTAGGTGGTAATGAGATAGTGATCTACGCCACTTACATGTGTTAGGAGGATGCTCGAATATGGTGGGAGGTTGTATCTCAGACCAGGTTAGTGAATACTAAGGGATGGGAGGAATTCAGAACTCTCTTCAATGAGAAATACTACAATGATGCAATTAAAGCTGCGAAGGCTGAGGAGTTCAGTAAGTTACATCAGGGAAACATGATAATGACTTATTATGCCTTAAAGTTCCACAGATTGGAAAAGTTTGTCGGGGATCTAGTGCCCATGTCTGGGACTAGGAGAGAGAGGAGGAAAAATATGAGGCCACAGAGTATACACAAATGCCACCAGGGTGGCAGTGAGACCTAGATAACATTTCCAGAATGTACTCGGTGCAGAAGGTGCCATATTGGGAAATGTCGGGCGAAGGCCTGCTTCGTATGCGGGAGTGTGGGACACTTGAAGAAGGATTACTTGAAAGCTAGAAAGGAAGAGCACGAGAAGGTGGAGAGCCCGACGCCAGCTTGGGTTTTCACCTTGACCCAGGCAGAGGCCGAGGCTAGTCCCTCGATTGTTATAGATCAACTTTCTAGGGCTGGGACCCTCTATCATATTTTGTTGATTCGGGTGCTACACACGCTTTTGTTGTTAGTAGGATTATAGATTAAATATGTAGACGATGTGACTTTTATCCTGTGGGGTATGGTACTATGCTACTAGTGACAGTGGATGGCAGAGAGTTGTCAGTTGACTTGGTAGAGTTGGTTATGACTGATTTTGTATAATTCAGGGTATGGACTAGCTAGAGAAGTATGGGGCAACGATAGATTGCAAGAAGAAGATGGTAAACTTTGAACCTGAGGGTGAGGATCCCTTATTCATTGGCATTGTTCATGGACCTCGTATACCTGTGATATCTGTACTTAAAGCTAGAGACATATTGCAGGGGGATGGATAGGGTTCTTTGCTAGTGTGTTGGATACCACTCAGGTCGTGCCAATGGGATTAGGATAGACCAGATTAGTCTATGAGTTTCTAAATGTATTTCCAGAGGATCTGCGAGGGTTACTTCCACATAGAGAGATAGAGTTTGTGATTGAATTGATGCCAGGGTTACTAGACTTGGGTTTTATCAGGCCCATTTTCTTGCCATGGGGTGTACCAGTTCTCTTCATGAAAAAGAAAGATGGTTCTCTGAGTATGTGTTTTGATTATAGAGAATTGAACAAGTTGACTATAAAAGAATAGGTATCCTCTTCCAAGGATTGATGATCTGTATGATCAGTTATAGTGTAGGACAATATTCTCGAAGATAAATCTTTTATCTAGTTATCACCAGCTCAGGATCAGGGAGGAGGATATACCGAAGCCAGCTTCACACCAAGTACGGGCATTATGAGTTTTTGGTGATGTCATTTGGAATGACTAATGCCCCAGCAACATCTATGGATCTGATGAATATGGTGTTCAAATATTACCTGGATAGGTTTATGATCATCTTTATCGATGATATAATGATATACTCCCAGTCAGAGACAGACCACAAGCAGAACCTCAGATTGGTACTACAAAGGCTGAGAGAACACATACAGTATGTGAAAGTCATGAAGTATGAGTTCTGATTCCCACAAGTTACTTTCTTAGGCTATTTAGTCAATAAGGATGGGATTATGGTTGATCCATCGAAGATTGAGGTAGTCAGAGATTGGCCAAGGCTGAAGAATGCTTCTAAGATTAGAAGTTTTTTGGGATTGGCAGGTTATTATAGACACTTTGTGGAAGGGTTTTCCAAGATCGCGTTACCACTGACAGAGTTGACACGCAAGAATCAGAGGTTCATATGGTCACATAGGTGCGAGAAAAGTTTCCAGAGACTGAAGTAGAGTTTGATCACTGCTCTAGTTCAAAGTCTCCCTATAGATCATAACAAGTTTTTGGTTTATTGTGATGCCTCGAGGTAGGGCCTAGGTTGTGTCCTTATGTAGATGAGGAAGGTGATTGGCTATGCATCATGTCAAATGAAGAAGTATGTGTAGAGGTACCCCACACATTATCTGGAATATGCAGCAATAATTTTTGCACTGAAGGTGTGGCGACACTACTTATATGGTGAGAAGTGTAAGATATACACAGATCACAAGAGTTTGAAATACATATTCTCCTAGAAGGATTTGAACATGAGGAAAATACGTTTGTTAGAGCTGGTAAAGGATTATGCTTGTGAAATCCACTATCACCCAGGAAAGGTCAACATCGTAGCTGATGCCTTAAGCCAGAAGTGTTCGGGAAAATTGTATAGTACCATGCAGATATCTAGGGAGTTGGCTCACGATATGACTAGAGCAAGAATTGAGCTAGTGGTGGGACAGTTAGCCAACATCACCCTGTTGTCTACTCTTTTGGAGAGGATTGAGGAGAAGCAGTTGAGTGACCCACAGTTAGGAAATATCATAGGGGACATCCTAGATGGAGTAGCTAAGGACTACACAGTGTCAGGCATGGGCTTATTGAGATACAAGGATCATATCTGTGTTCTGATGGACAGTGGGATCAGACGAGAGATTTTGGATGAATATCATACTACCACTTATTCTCTACATTCAGGCACCATGAAGATGTACCAGGATCTAAAAGTTTTATATTGGTGGCCTAGGATGAAGAGGGACGTAACTGAGTACATGGAAGAGTGCATTACTTATCAGTAGGTCAAGGCAGAGCATCAAAGACTAGAAGGGTTGTTGCAGCCTCTGGTTATTCCAGAGTGGAAGTGGGAAGACATCACGATGGATTTCGTTGTAGGATTTCCCAGCACAGTGGGCCAGCACGATTTAGTCTAGCTCACCGTGAATCAGTATATGAAATTTGCTCACTTTCTACCAGTGAGACAAATTACAACGTTGACCAGTATGCATATCTTTATGTGAGAGAGATAGTTCCCCTTCATGGGACTCCAAGTTTTCATCCTCACATCTTAGGCTATCATAGCATTAAGCCTTCTAATAAATCTGTCATGCCTAGCGGCATCAGTAGGCACAAGATCGGGTGCGAACTTCGCAAGTCTGTCAAACTTTAGGGCATATTCTATAACTGTCATGCTGCCCTGAACCAGCCCCACGAACTCATTTACCTTCGCTGCCCTGATGGCAATATTGTAGTACTTTTGACTGAATAGATCCTTTAATCCATCCCTAGTCTGTGATGCCACTTCCCACCAGATTCTGGCATCCTCTCTCAGCATATATGTGGCACGAGCCACTCTGTCATGTCCCTCTACCCTCATAAAATCTAGGATGGTAGTAATCATGATCATCCACTATTCAGCCTTCAGTGGATCAGGTCCTCCCTCAAAGATCGGGGGCTGCTGCTGCCTGAACCGCTCGTACAACGGCTCCCATCTGTTCCCAACCTCTACTGGCTGTACAACTGGTACCACTACAGCTTGTACAATAAGGACAACACTTCCTGATGGAGCCTGCTGTCACAGAGTTCGAATCTATTCATCCTGGCTTTGTAGTCGTGCTTGCAAATCAGCCATAAGCTGCTGCCAGTTCTCAGGGACTGGCAGAGGGGTCTGGCCCTGGTCATCATCTCTAGTCTCGGACCTGATGTCGGCTAGACGCGTAGATTTTCTTGGATGCATAATTATCCAAGTCAATCTGCAATCAATAACTCGGCGGTTAGACTATGATGACAAAGTAATAATCCTTCCATGATCCACCATTAGAACCCGAAACATTCACAAAAAATCAAAATATAACACTTTATCCAAGTATTCAAATACTTTCATTCACATGCATAGCAGTGCTAATAAGCATGCCTCAATATCATCATGCAATAGTCAAGGGCCAGGCCCTATCAGTATCTCATGCTCCCTATGTAACGCCCTACTACCTTAGAGCTGTTACTAAGTGAGTTTAAAAATGTGCATTCAGCTTGCTAACCAAGCATTAAGCTCAAAAGTGCAACTAAACTGTATTAAAATCACATAATTTGAGGATATAACCATTCATTGAAAATTATGAGTGTTTTACAGTAGGGATCCCAAAAGAAAGTACTGTTTATAAATATTTACAACTCAAAATGTGTTTAAAGTCGAATAAACGATGTGGATGCTCAAATGTCCACGCTTGTGACAGGCCCGAAATACGTGCCAAGGTCCCAGAGATGCCTAAGTACATACATGTACCGTGCGAGGCCCTCATATGCATATGCCTCCACGAGGCCCTCGGGTCACCACTTCCTCGCGAGGCCACCGTACCATCACTTCGCATGCATGGGTCTGTGCCAAAACGAGGCAAGCACCTCGTGGACCCCCTCGACGCCCCAAGGCGCCTCGCATAAATGGTCCTTCGCAAGGCCAGGCCCCGCGTGCCCCGCGCCTCGCGCCCGTACGGCCTCACGCCCTCGCGCCTCGCGCTCACGCGCCCTCGTGCCCTGTGCGGCCCGCGCCTCGCGCCTGCGCGCCCAAGCGGCCTCGCGCCTCGCACTCGTGTGCCCCACGCCTCGCGCACCTCGCGCCTGTGCGCCCACACCTTGCGCCCACGAGGCCATCCACGAGGCCTTTAGTGAGGCCCCTCCACGAGCCCATCTGTGAGGCCTCGCCTCGCCTTAGCTGTGTCCCCGCTCCAACACAAGCATAGGCCGTGCTCATGAGGCCCTTCTTTACTTTCTTAGGAAGGTGTCACCAGCGGGGTACAACACCCCTTTGCTTAGCATACTCAAGGCTACACGTGCCCTTATATTTTGCGAAGTGAAAGGAGGTTGGAGCAAGGGCATATCTTGAACACACAAGAGAGACCTCCAAATACGAAGCACGTGAATGGGAGCGGGTCGTACGACAGGGGGAGTGCAAGGACATGATTCTAAGGACCATACTAGACAGGTGTTGGTGGTACAAGTTCGTACCAATGGCAAAGGCACTGCCTGTACTTTGGTAGCCATGTGTCAGGGTCGACACCACAACCACCTGCACCACTACCTCTGGTGCCACTTCTTTTGACACCCGTACTGGGCAAGTAGTGGAGGTACGATCTGGTACCAAAGTGGAGGTGCTCCCACCAACCTTGATCATGTATGGGAGTCGACACCACTGCCTCTGAAGCTACTCTCCTGCTAGGGTACTCATGTACCATCTGGTCCCCTTGACCACCATGTATCTGGGGCCATTAGAGCCCCCTATAAAGGGAACCCCTCTTCAACATTGAAGGGGGTTGGAAAAATTACTGCAGCATTGCACCATAATCAATACAAAATGATTTCACCATTTTTCTTCTGCAATTATTCTCGAAGTTCCTACTTAGATTTTTAAAGCTTTTCTTTCGATAATCTCTACGTTGCAATTTTTCTAACTTAACTTAGTTGACGAGTTCTCACCGTCAACAGTTTGGTGCTGTCTGTGGGAAGCTAAGTACCAAGCTACTATTCTACCATTACTCCCAACAAGAGGAAATGTCGAGACGTTCAAGGCGACTCAGGGAGCCACGAGAGGTGGAAGTCCACCTTAACGAAGTTTAGCTGAAGGCCTCCATGAAGGATCCTCCTCCACCCAGAGATGTGGAGCCCCCAAGGGACCCTGAGGTTCACGAGGGTTATAGGGAGGTCTCATCACCGGCCATCCTGCCCGGTGAGAATCCTCCAAGGGAAACCACCGCACCACCAGGGAATGCCAACGAGTTCCCGCTCCCTAAAACACCACAAGTACCGAACTCCGGCCGGCAGGACCCGGGCCCTTCGACGCGTAAACATGATAAGCATCCCCAGGTTCATTCCGTGAGATCGAGTTCTAAATCTCGGTTCTATGAAGAGGAAATACGTGAGCTACACCGTAAGAACCAAAGGTTGGAGACCACCATGGAGAATATGCAAGAGGTGCTGAATGGCCTATTGCAAGGTAAGTCAAGCGTGACCTTGCCCAAGAGAAAAGAGAAAGGTCAAGAGGGGGTGGAGACCACCGTTCCGGTAGACAATGGGAGGACTCGACTCTCCACCAGTAACACCCCCCGAATGAAGCAACGCGAACATCCTGAACCACTGAAGCAGGTCGAGAAACCAGGGTCGAAGACCAATGCTGCCCCTCGCAACGATGATGAGGTCACCTCAAACAGAGCACCCTTAGATTTAAGGGAGTAGCTCAACGAGAAGAGGGTGGGTAAAAGGACCACGCTCCCTATGGCGCCTCGAGAGGGCAAAGGAAAGGGGTATCTTAACCCGTCCGCTTTAAGGGACCCCCTAAGCAAGAGGAGGTAGGACCTGGACACAGAAATGAGGAGTCTGCGAAGCAAGATCGTCACTGCCTCTGGAGGTCAAGCTATTGAGGAAGAGTTCAACCATGAGTCACCCTTCGTTAGGGAGATCCAAGCCATCTGGCTCCCTGCCAATTTTAAGGAGCCCCATATGACCCCCTACGAAGGAAGCATAGATCCAAAATACCATCTACATACATTTAACGACCTGATGAAGCTGAGGGGAATTGGCAGCGGGGCGAGATGTCATTGCTTTGCTGTCACATTAAAAGGACCTGCATACAAATGGTTCAAAATACTTAGACCGGGGTCCATTAGATCTTGGCAACAACTTTCTGATGCATTCCTCCAGCAGCACCATGCCGTGCCAGACTACACGATGTAAGGCACTAGCCTCGCAAATGTGAAGCAAGGAGAAAACGAGAGTCTGAAGAGCTATATTCACAGGTTCAATATGGAGGCAGCTAAAGTAGGGTGCCTGACCTGGCGAGAGCTGAAAATGGCCATCACAGCTGGAGTATGCCCAGGAAGAAAGTTATGGGATAACATGCTCAAGAGGGAGGTCACAGACTTGGATGATTTCTACGAGCAGGCACAAAAATACATTCGCATGCAGGATGGTCACGAGAACCTCAAAGTCAGAAAAGGCCCATCGCCCCCGAAACCTTCAGTCGGAGAAAACCAAAGCGGTGCAAAGAAGAAGGGGGTTTATGAGGGAACGAGAGATGATCAACCCCGGAAGCATCAACGCTCTGATGAGCGCCTACAGGGCCCCTACACCTTTTACACTGACCTCACCCACATGAGAGAGCATATTTTCGTTACGAACGAAAACCAGGTCCCTTTCAAAAGGCCCCCGCCAATGAAAAAAGACTGGTCTAAAAGAGACCCCAGCAAGTATTTCCAGTATCACAAGGATATCGGCCACACCACCGCGAAATGCAACCATTTGAAGGTGGAAATCGAGGAGCTCATCCGCAGGGGACATTTGGGCAGATATGTGCGCAAGGAGAACCAGAGGCCAGAAGAAGGAGCGTCCCCGCCGCGGGCGCGAGAGGTGGTCCCAGAAGTACAAGGAGAGGTTAGGACCATCTTTGGAGAACCAGGATTTGGAGGCGATTCAAGGAAGGGACGAGATAAATATGCCGAGGAGGCCAGACAAAGTCCACCACCATGCGTCTTAAGTTTGGAGCAACGCCCCCCGAAGAGTTTCAAGGGCGAGAATGACTCAATAACTTTCACTGAAGAAGACGTTCAGGGGGTACATTTCCCTCATAATGACCCCCTAGTGCAAACTGTCCAGCTTGCGAACATGAGAGTACATCAGGTCCTAGTGGATAATGGAAGCTCTATGGACATCCTGTATCGCCCCACTTTGGAGAAGATGGGACTGAGCATCCAGCACCTGAAACCCTGCAATTCCTCCCTTTATGGGTTCATCGGGGACTCGATACAGCCCCTAGGTGCAATTGAATTAGCCCTCACCATGGGGGCAACCCAGGCAAACCACCATAATGGAAAACTTTGTCGTGGTGGAGTGTGCCTCAGCCTTCAACACGGTATTAGGGAGACCCTCTCTGAGAGAATTGAAGGCGATAACTTTTGTGTATCACCTAGCAATGAAATTCCCAACCCCTGGGGGAGTAGCATGCGTGAAAGGGGAGCAGAAGGAAGCGCGGGAATGCTATAACATGTCCCTCTGCACAAAACCATCGGTGCTGATGGCAATAGTTGTGTATGAAGCGCGACCCACACGAGTTCGACCCACAAGTTACGGAACACCTCGAGAAATGCTACTAGTGAGGCTTTGGTACCCGGTGCAAAGAGGACCTATGTTTAGTTTGTTCCTTGTTATGTTAGCTTAGTGAGTAGGAATCAAAGAGGCTACCTAGGTAACCTCCCAATTAGATGTAACCCTTTTTTAAATATGTCATTGTAAACCACATGCTATGAATGAAACTGTTCGCAACTTCACGTGTTATTTTTCTTCTCTATGCGAGCATCAGCCAAAGTGCCTGCCGAAATAAATTTCAACAAACATTTGGGGGGCAGGACAGGAGGAAAAAACATAAGGCAAGCAAGAAAGGACCCTCTAACAAGAGGAACCTAAAAAGAACTCCTAAAAAGGAGGATCCTAAAAAGGACCCCTTGCACCAGGATCCTAAAAAGGACCCTCTAACAGAAGGATCCTAAAAAGGACCCCTTGCACAAGGATCCTAAAAAGGACCCTGTAACAGGAGGATCCTAAAAAGGACCCCTTCCACTAGGATCCTAAAGAGGACCCTCTATCAGGAGGACCCTCTATCAGGAGGATCCTAAAAAGGGCCCTCTAACAGGAGGATCCTAAAAAGGACCCCTTGCATCAGAGTCTTAAACAAAATTCTTTAAAAGAGGAATGCAATTCGCGGTGAACCCTAACAAACAGGGAGAGGACCTTGCAAGGAATCTCTTGGGTTCACAAGGATTGGCTACCCTTATGAACATCAAGGAGGCCAAAAGGTCTTACAAAAACAAAGAATAACACACTTCCAAATAAAGGCAGATGCTCCCACAAGAGGAAAGACTTTAGAGAGAGCACCCACCAATAAGCCTAGAGCGGCCACCAAACCGTCTAGCCAAAAAGGGTCCTAAAAGAGACCCTTGCAAAAATAGTACTATGAATAATGACGAGAAGGACGCTTCTCGCAAAAAATAATAAGCGCGCGCAAGAATATATAAAAGGATAGCTAGAATCCAAGGGGTAAAAATATCCTTATAGAAGTAATCAAGAGGCACCTAAAAAGGTCCCATTGAACCCTTTCACATGGGCTCCAAAGGACCTCTAGCCTGGTAAATAAAAGAGGAGAACCTACCAAACCCCATCATACAGGCTCAAAAAGACCTCAAACACAGAGGAATAAGAGATAAATAACCACATATGTATATAAATATATTGAAAAAGGAGTCTTGGTAACATGGAAAGACTTACAAAATTAAAATAATAATAATAATAATATTACAAAGGCTCAAGACGAGCATACGCCTACAGCAGGATAGCTGACAAAAATGATGATATGACGACCTCAGGGCCTCCTGCCACGGGTGCTCCACACGGCCGCTCGATCAACGGTGTGCTCGCCAAAAGAAGAAAAATCAAAGTTGGGATCCTGGCTCCACACACCGTAAAGGGCGCGGTCTATGGACCTATACTCAATAGCTGTCCTATCCACATCTAAGGAAGCGATTCTCTCCTGCGACGCGGCTACATCGACCCTAGTAGCGTCGAGTTTAGCCTCTAAAGAAGTGACTCTCTCCTGCGACACAGCCGCAATAGCCATGGTCCCCTGGAGTTCGCTCTCTTGGCTGGTAACTTTGTCCTGTAGCATCGTGGCTTTGGCAACCGCCTTCTGCTTCCTTTTTGACGAGACAGAAAGTTTGGTCTGAACCCTTTTTAGCTTAGTCTGGGTTTCCTCAAACTCTCTCTCAAGCTCCTAGACCTGGGCTGTGAGACGGTCCCTCTCAGTACTCGACGCAGAGAGAGTGTTAGCCGAGTCGGCAAACCGCTGAGCCACAGTATAGGCCTGCACAAGAAAGTAAACAACAACAATAATAAGTAACAAAAAAAAATGTATGTACATTTATATATAATAGGGCCAACACAAGATGCATGAACTCACCCAAGTAGTGGTGCGCCTTAGAGTTTCCCCAAGGTACGACAGAGCAAAACTCCCAAGACCGTTCCAGTCAGATTCGGGGAGGTCTGAGGCAATTTGGACATACCGCCGCCCGTAAGAAGCCGCCATACGATTCACCTAGGGCGCCCCATCCAGGCTAGGGGCACCTGGCTGGGTGAGGACAGACGACCCGCTCGCCGAAACAGGAGGGGGCACAGGAAAATTTGAAAAGTGAGGCCCCGGTAGATCAGAAGGGGGTGCTGGAAGATCGGCAAAGTAAGCTCCCAATGGACCAGGGTCAAGGGGAGCCTAAGGGAAAGCATCATAGTCCCCAGGGTCGGGGCAAACAAAATGCCCCGGAAGGTCATGCTGGTCTTGGGAGTGGGAGGCTATGTCCGGGTCAAAAGAGACAAAAGGAGGGCATCCTCCAGGAGACGAGGACAGCTGGTGAGGTCCCCCGCGTTCAAGGGAGGCTTCCTCTAGCACATCCTCAGCCCCACGTTCATCTTGGCAAGGCTCGGCCGATACCGCCTTCATCTTCTTGGACCCAGGGATGGTCCACAGTAACCTGGGATCTAAGACTGGGGACAGTTTGTGGAGGTTCAGATTTTCCATGGTGAATAGGTACGCAGCCTTTTTCATAGCGGGGTCAGCGTTGATGAACTTCTTCACAGCTTTCGCTTCCAACCTTACAACTGTGGGTTCGGTGAATTGCTCTGCATAATCCACGCCATGGTCGACACAAACATAAGTCATGAAACAATAAGTTGCAAAAAAGAAGAAGAGAGAAAATGTGGCTTAGGGTACTTATTGGGAGTGGCACGGAAGTGCTCGTAAATAGAGAGGGGGCCTTGCACGAAGAAAAAGTCCTGCTTCCAGGACCCCGGGTTGGACACTGAGCCCTCTATCAAAGGGACCTCGTTATTGGATTTTTTTAAGTAATAGTAGCCCTTTGACTTGGGAGAGGGCATGAGATTGTAGAGGAAATGCACCTCTAGCACTGTAGGATCACATTCCAGCAGTTCTGTAAACGCAATAAAAAGGCAGCTCAAGGTCAGCCAACGATTGGGTGCCAGCTGAAGTGGAGCAAGGTCAAAGTAATTGAGGACCGCAACGAAGAATGGGTGTAACGGGATGGTTTCACCTGCCTTCAGGATGTTCTCACTAAGGGCCACGAAGCCTATACTAGGGCAGTCAGCCCGGCATGTCTCCAAAGGAGTGTATAAAGCGTACTCCAGAGGAACGCGGTAGTGCTTCACAATTTCCCTCAATTTATTTTCTGACACATGTGACACCAGTTAGGATGCCATTAAAGGAGCATCGTCCGGTTCATTGATGGATACCTGTCATCGTGCCCTTGGCATATCTGCAAAACCAAAAGAAAAAGGTGAGGAAGAGACAGATCAATTGACCCTCCATTTTCTCTTCCTAGCAAGAGTCTTCCACCGGGGCACCAGCTGCGGAAGCGCTAAGCTAGGGAAGATCGAAACTAAGGGCTAGAGGGCAGCAGAAGTGGCCCCATGACGGTCATTGGGTGAGGATGGACTAGGGGGCTCAGGCGGAAGATGTCCCTCCATAAACTCCAACTCCCCCTGCAAGTCTAAAAGGGTCACCCTAAGGCTCGCTACGTGGTCACTAAGGTCAGAGGGAAAGGTGCTCTGTCTCCTCTGAACACCGAGTCGATTTCACTCTCCACCGCCCAAATTTTATGCCTAAGTTCAGGCATATGCTCAAGATGACGGATACGGGCCTGCCTTAAGGAGTCATAGTCTTGGTAAGGGTTTTCCTCAAGGGACGCTGAGTCTTAAGACAGGTCAACAAACTCAAGCCCCGGAGGTATGCCAAAATGACCGTCACTGCCCATGAGACCTCATCCCGAAAGCAAAAAGGGGTTCATGTATAAATGAGAGGATGGCTACAAAAAACAAAGAAATGGGCTCAAAACTGCTAGGCACAAACACTCTAAATGACCCGCCATGGGGTGTGAGTAAAGGGGCATGCCTTAAAATAAACTCACGACAGGCTCAGGCCAAAGTGCCCCATCCCAAGTGGTGCTAATATTGACCCAATGAAAACAAGGGAAAAAGAGAATATATACCTCAAGTAGGAAAAATGAGATGCTGTCATGGTCAAAAGGAGGTTGGGGGCCAAAAGTACCATCACGGTCAAAAAGAGCTAAATGGTCGAAAGCACGTGTCTCCAAAAATAAACAAAAAAGATGTGTTAGCCTCCAAATATATGAAGGGGTATAGACATACCAAAAAATTAGCCCATATATATCTAAAAAAAAAAGAAAGAAAGAGGAAACTATAATAAAAGTGAGGTTGTGGGGGATTGAACCCCTTACCTCTTGAAAGGAGCAAAGGTCTAGATACCACTAAGCTAAGAAGATTGAGAGTAACTAGTATACCTAGCATGAGGGCCTACCTATAAGAATTAGAGAGAAGAGTCTACAAAAGAACCTAAAGGTCCTCTTTTAGACTGGGGGACAAGTTGGATGCTCAAATGTCCACGCTTGTGACAGGCCCGAAATACGTGCTAAGGTCCCAGAGACGCCTAAGTACATACATGTACCGTGCGAGGCCCTCATATGCATATGCCTCCGCGAGGCCCTCGGGTCACCACCTCCTCACGAGGCCACTGCACCATCACCTCGCATGCATGGGTATGTGCCGAAAAGAGGCAAGCACCTCGTGGACCCCCTCGACGCCTCAAGGTGCCTCGCATAAACGGTCCTTTGCAAGGCGAGGCCCCGTGCGACCCTTGCCTCGTGCCTGCGCGCCCGTGCGGCCCCGCGCCCTCGCACCTGCGCGGCCTCCCGCCCGCGCGCCTTGTGCGACCCCGTGCCTCGTGCCCGTGCGCACCCCGTGACTTGCGCCCGTTTGCTCCCCCGCGCCTCGCGGCCGTGCACGCCCCACGCCTCGCGCCCGTGCACATCCCGCGCCTCACGTCCGCGCGCCCGTGCACCCCACGCCTCGCGCCCGCGAGGAAATTTAGGAGGCCTTCCGTGAGGCCCCTCCGTGAGGCCGTTCGTGAGGCCTCGCCTCGCCTTAGCTGTGTCCCCGCTCCAACACAAGCTTAGGCCCCGCTGATGAGACCCTTCTTTACTTTCGTAGGGAGGTGTCACCAGCGGGGTACATAACCCCTCTGCTTAGCATACTCAAGGCTACAAGTGCCCTTATATTTCGCAAAGTGAAAGGAGGTTGGAGCAAGGGCATATCTTGAACACACAAGAGAGACCTCAAAATACGAAGCACGTGAATGGGAGCGGGTCGTATGACAGGGGGAGTGCAAGGACGTGATTCTGAGGACCGTACTAGACAGGTGTTGGTGGTACAAGTTCATACCAATGGCAAAGGCACTGCCTGTACTTTGGAAGCCATGTGTCAGGGTCCTACATAGATTTTTAAAGCATTTCTTTCGATAATCTCTACGTTGTAATTTTTCTAACTAAACTTAGTTGACGAGTTCTCACCATCAACAAACGAAAAAATAGAATCCAGTACAAAACAACTCCCAAAAATACCCCTGGCCGTGGCGGCTAGGAAAACCAGACATGTACGCATCGCCTCACGCCCTCCGTACTCAAGGTTGGCCAATCTTACCCGTGCCCTTACCTGCACCACTGAGCACCCGTGAGCCGAAGCCCAGAAAGAAAACCCCACACAAATAGACAACATATGCCACGTCGTCCCAGGCGCTTTACCCGGCCCTGGGTTCGCGGTCCACACAGAGAGGATATCCCAGGTTTCCCTTAGGGTCTTACCTTGGCAACTCGCACTCCGCGTGCTAAATGCTGCTCCCGGCCCCTTGCCGCTCTCGGCCTTCGCAGTTCTTGGCTCTTGCCGTTCTCGGCCTTCACCGTTCCCGCCTTTTGCCGATCATTCACATATTTACATACATAGCATAATTAATAAAACACTTAAACATCATTAACATAATCAATGGGCTATGCCCTACACATAATCATATAGGGCCATGCCTTCCAACACAACTATTGGGCCTCGCCCTGCTCTATGGGTACAATGGTTTTCTTACCTGTGTCCTGAGCTTCTTGAGTACCGAAATCACGAGAACGGTCCTCCAACCCGAGCCTCACCAGAAATCTCAAACAAGGATTTGACCTTGAGCTTCCCCCAATTCTAGCTCCAAGCTAAACCTCTTTTGATTCCCAAGCTAAATTCTCACACTCTGATCTTAACACACCTTTGAGCTAACTTTCCTAGCCACAACAGCCAAACTCCTTCAATTCACCAGCCCAAAATACTCAAAACTTAGAAAGCTCCCAATCAAGAAGGAGAGGGGAAGAGGAAATCGCATGGGAGAGAGAGAGCTGAGAAGTTCTATTTTTTTTCCTTTCCTTAGCCTTTTCTAAACTGTTCTAATAATTCCCAGCCCTTATACAATCTTAACTAGCTGACAAAAATACCTAATTCCCCCTAGATTAGCCTAAGTCCTCTTATGCCACCAAGGGCGATTTATTTTTTTTACACATCCAGTTAAATCCTCGAGTGTGCCTAAAAATCCCCGTTTTAATCTTGACATGTCTAAACTATTACTATCACTAACCGCTACTCAATAATTCCCGAACACTTTACAATATTCCCAAAATACCCCTAAGCTTCTCCCGAGCCGGGTATTTGACCCCGTTGTGACTTTCCTAGCTAAAAAACTCCCTAGGACTGTCTCGGAACGTGCATCACAAATATATCACCATTATATCACAAATATCACATGTATCACATTTATGCCCTCAACGGGCTAAAATTACAAATATACCCTAATAACCAAATGGGGCCCACATGCATATTTAATCTCCTAAACATGCACTCTAATCACATATTCATTAAATTCACATATATTAATACAATATAACAGTTATTTCCCTCCAGGCACGCTAATTAAGGCCCCAAGCCTTACTAGAAAATTTGGATCGCAACAACTATCCCCTCCTTATAGAAATTTCATCCTCGAACTTACCTGAACAATTCGGGATACTGCTCCCGCATGTCTGATTCAAGTTCCCATGTCAACTCCTCAACCTTTTTGTTCCTCCACCGCACTTTCACCAAGGCGATGGTTTTTCTCCGCAAAACTCTATCCTTCCAGTTAAGAATCTGAACCGGCTTCTCCTCGTAAGATAAATCCTGATCGAGCTCCAAATTCTCATAACTCAACACATGCGAAGAATCTGACACATACTTTCGGAGCATGGACACTGGAATACATCATGAATCCCTGATAAGGCTGGAGGCATTGCCAACCTGTAGGCCACCTCCCTAACCCGCTCCAAAGCCTTGAAGGGGCCAACAAACCTAGGGCTCAGCTTTCCCCGAACGCCAAACCGCTTTACTCCTCTCAGAGGTGAAACCCTAAGGAACACATGATCACCGACCTTGAATTCCACGCTCTTGCGTTTTAGGTTTGAGTAACTCTTCTGGCGACTCTGGGAGGCGAGCATTCTAGCTGTAATCTTTTCTATCGCTTCACTGGTCCTTTGAACCATCTCAAGACCCAAATAACTCCTCTCACCCATCTCATCCCAGTGGATAGGTGATCTGCACTTCCTTCCATAAAGCATCTCACATGGAGCCACTCCGTTGGTCGCCTGATAACTGTTGTTGTACGAGAAATCAATCAATGGGAGATACTTACTCCAAGATCCTCCAAAATGCAGCACGCAGGCTCGCCGCATATCCTGCAATATCTGAATCGTCCTCTTAGACTTTCCATCTGTCTGAGGATGATAAGCGGTACTAAACTGTAACTGCGTGCCCATAGCCTTCTGTAGACTCTCCCAGAACTTGGAGGTAAAGGTGGGGTCCCTGTCAGATACTTTCGACCTCGGAGCCCATGAAGACGAACAATTTCCTTCACATATAACTCTGCATACTGCTCCACAGTATAAGTCATCCTAACCGGTAGAAAGTGGGCAGACTTGGTATACCTATCCACAATAACCCATATTGAGTCATGCTAACCCACGGTCTTCGGTAAACAAACCACGAAGTCCATGGTGATATCTTCCCACTTACATTTTGGAATCCCTAGAGGCTACAGCAACCCCGCTGGCCTCTAATGTTCAGCCTTGACCTGCTGACAAGTTAAGCACTTGCCCACATAATCCACCACATCCCTCTTCATGCCCGACCACCAATATAAAACTCTTAAATCTTGGTACATCTTCGTCGTACCCGGATGCAAAGAATAAGGAGTGGTATGCGATTCATCTAAAATCTCCCGTCGAATGTCAGAATCCATCGGAATAGAAATCCGACCCTTGTGCTTCAGTAACCCCAAATCTGAAATGGAAAAGTCCTTAGTCGCTCCGACTAAGACGTTCTCTTTGTGACCTCTCAACTGGGAATCTTTCCCCTGCACCTCCTTGATCCTCTCAAGGATTGTAGACTGAAGAGTAATGTTGGCTAACCGACCAACCACCAACTCTATACCCGCTCTAGTCATCTCCTCAGCTAGCTTATCGGATATCTGTCTCGAACTGAACAATCCAAAGGACATAACCAGTATTTCATAGTGTCCATACCTCATGCGGAAAGCGGTCTTTGGTATATCCTCCTCTTTAATCCTTAACTGATGATAACCTGACCGGAGACACCGTACTTCCCTATAGTTGATCAAATAAGTCGTCGATCCTAGGCAGTGGATACTTTTTCTTGATAGTTAACTTGTTTAGCTCCCTGTAATCAGTACACATCCTAAGAGATCCATCCTTCTTCTTAACGAACAACACTGGAGCACCCCATTGCGATAAACTTGGTCTGATGAACCCCAAATCCAATAACTCCTGTAACTGAATCTTCAACTCTTTCCACTCTATCGGAGCCATTCTGTAAGGTGTCCTAGATACTGGATTCGCCCCTGGTGCCAATTCTATAACTAACTCGATCTCCCGCTGCGGCGGAAACCTTGGTAGCTCCTCCGGAAATAAATTTGGAAACTCACACACCAATCTAGTCTCTCCCGGTCCAACCGATACAACCTTGGAGGTATCCACAACACTTCCTAGGAATCTTATGCAACCTTCCTGCATCAGGTCTCTAGCCTTCAGCGCTAAAATCATAGGTACCAGCGGTCCATTGGCTGTTCCCACAAATACAAAGGGTACCTCCCCTTCTGGTTCCAAAGTCACCATTCTGTGCTTGCAGTCAATCGTCGCCCCATACTTTAATAACCAATCCATCCCTAGGATCATATCAAAGTCATCCATCACTAGCTCAATTAAATTAACAGACAATTCCCTACCATCTACCTCTACTTTTAAAGCTTTAATCCATCTTCTAGAGACTACCAGTTCCCCAGTTGGTAATAAAGTCTGAAAACCCCTAGCATATAAAGCATTAGGTCTACATTTCTGATCTATCACACTAGCAGACACAAATGAATGGGTAGCTCCCAAGTCAATCAATGCAGTATACAAAGAACTAGCACTAGAAATCTGACCTGTCACAACTGAGGGGATAGCCTCTACCTCAGTCTGAGTCAAAGTAAACACTCTGGCAGGAGCGAGACTGTCACCCTGCTTCGGCTCCACCTTCATGGATTGTGGGCAGTCCTTCTTCAAATGATTGGCACTCCCACAGACAAAGCAGGACTTCATTCTGCACTCACCCTGGTGTCGTCGTCTGCACCGAGGACACATTGGAAAACTCCTCCAGTTGTCACTTCCGCCCTGACGACCACCAAAATCACCCCGTGCCCTCCTATCAGAACTGGGAGGAAGAAAGGAATCTGAGGCCTTCCTCTTATGCTCACTGGGGCCACTACCCCGAATGGATCCAATAAAAGGAGGCACCATCCTCCTGGAATCGCGCCTAACAGCGCTCTCTCTCCAAATCTGGTCCTCACCCCCTCATTTGTAAGGGCCTTGTACACAACCTGAGCATAGGTAGTAGTCTCTTGATCCAAGTTGATCTTCACATCACAGGTGATCATTACGTTCAATCCCCGTACAAACCTGTCTCTTCTTGTCGCATCAGTTGGCACCAAATCTGGCGTAAACTTCGCCAATCGATCAAATTTCAAAGCATACTCTGTCACGGTCAACCGGTTCTGAGTCAAGTTGATGAACTCATCAACCTTTGCAGCTCAGACTGCTACTGTAATATTTCTCGTTGAAGATATTCTTGAATTCTTCCCAGGTCATGACTGCCACATTCCTTCTCTAAACCACCACATCCCACCAGATGCAGGCATCATCTCTAAACATGTAACTGGCACAGGCAACTCTCTCGTTCCCCTCAACCTTCATGAAATCCAGGATAGAGGAAACCATCTTCATCCACCACTCTGCCTATAGTGGGTCTGGTCCACCCTCAAAGGGGGGAGGATGCTGCTTCCTGAACCTTTCATACAAAGGTTCCCACCTGCTTTCCATCACAGGCTGAATCGACACTGGCGCCACAACCTACTGAACTGGCAACCCACTGACCTGTGGAGCGGCCTGCTGCCTCAGCTGTCGGAGTTCTTCTTCTGTTCGTTGCAGTTTCGCTTCCATTTCGGCAAACATCTATTGCCAATTTTGTGGGGCAGGTGGAGGGTCCTAACCCTGATTGTCATCCTCGGCCCGGTTGCTGCGGAGTCTAGATGATTGTCGAGGCATCACAACAATATGACTACAATCAACGACGCCGCTCATTAGGCATGATAACAAAATCCAAAACAACCTCCCAATCCACATCAACAAACTATAACAACAAACCACACAGCACACAAATAACATATAACACTCAACGAGCCATGCCCTGGCATCATGCATATGTTGACTCATTCATCACGCTCTATATGAAATAAGCAGGGCATTTAAGCACATACTCAAACATATAAGTCAATTATTACCAACCAACCCAGATTCGAGCTTGTCACTAACAGCGAGTGTACATGTTCGGTCAATCTCTAGGAACCATAAACCTTGGCTCGCTCTGATACCAAGTTGTAACGCCCTACTACCTTAGAGTCGTTACTAAGTGAGTTTAAAAAGGAGCATCCAGCTTGCTAACCAAGCATTCAGCTCAAAAGTATAACTAAACTGTTTTAAAATTATATAATTTGAGGATATAACCATTCATTGAAAATTATGAGTGTTTTACTGTTGGGATCCCAAAAGAAAGTACTATTTATAAATATTTACAACTCAAAATGTGTTTAAAGTCGACTAAACGACAAAATAGAATCAAGTACAAAACAACTCCCAAAAATACCCCTGGCCGTGGCTGCCAGGCAAACCAGACATGTACGCATCGCCTCACGCCCTTCGTACTCAAGGTTGGCCAATCTTACCCTTGCCCTTACCTGCACCACAGAGCACCCGTGAGCCGAAGCCCAGTAAGAAAACCCCACACAAATAGACAACATATGCATATAAATCACTCAACATATAAATAGCCCATCAATAGGCTAAACACATACGGCCACGCCGTCCCAGGCACTTTACCCGGCCCTAGGTTCGCGGTCCACACTGTGAGGATATCCCAGGTATCCCTTAGGGTCTTACCCTGGTAACTCGCACTCTGCGTGCTAAATGATGCTCCCGGCCCCTTGCCACTCTCGGCCTTCACCGTTCCTGGCTTTTGCCGATCATTCATATATTTACATACATAGCATAATTAATCAAACACTTAACCACGCATTAACATAATCAATGGGCTATGCCCTACAGATAATCATATAGGGCCATACCCTGCAACACAAGTATGGGACCTCACTCTACTCTATGGGTAAAATGGTTTACTTACCTGTCTCCTGAGATTCTTCAGCACTGAAATCACGAGTATGGTCCTCCAACCCGAGCCTCACCTCAAACAAGGATTCGACCTTGAGCTTCCTCCAATTCCAGCTCCAAGTTAAACCTCTTTTGATTCCCAAGCTGAATTCTCACATTCTTAGCTTAACACGCCTTTGAGCTAACTTTCCTAGCCATGCAACCAAATTCCTTCAATTCACCAGCCCAAAATCCTCAAAACTTAGCAAGCTCCCAATCAACAAGGAGAAGGGAAGAGGAAATTGCATGGGAGAGAGAGAAAGCTGAGAAGTTCTATTTTTTTTCCTTTCCTTAGCCTTTTCTAAACTGTTCTAATAATTCCCAGCCCTTATCCAATCTTAACCAGCTACCAAAAAGACCCAATTGCCCCTTAGATTAGCCTAAGTCCTCTTATGCCACCAAGGGCGATTTAGTCTTTTAACACATCCTGCTAAATCCTCGAGTGTGCCTAAAAATCTCTGTTTTAATCCCGACATGTCTAAACTATTACTATCACTTATCACTACTCAATAATTTCCGAACACTTTACAATATTCCCAAAATACCCCTAAGTTCCTCCCAAGCGGGGTATTTGACCTCGTTGTGACTTTCCTAGCTAAACAGCTCCCTAGGATCGTCTCGGAACGTGCATCACAAATATATCACCATTATATCACAAATATCACATGTATCACATTTATGCCCTCAACGGGCTAAAATTACAAATATACCCCTAACAACCAAACGGGGCCCACATGCATATTTAATCGCCTAAACATGCACTCTAATCACATATTCATTAAATTCATATATTTTAATACAATATAATAGTTATTTCCCTCCAGGCACGCTAATCAAGGCCAAAAGCCTTACTAGCAAATTTGGGTCGCTACAAATATCCCATCCTTATAGAAATTTTGACCTCGAAATTACCTGAACAATTCAGGATACTGCTCCCGTATGTCTGATTCCAGTTCCGATGTCGCCTCCTCAACCTTGCTGTTTCTCCACAGCACTTTCACCAAGGCAATGATTTTGCTCCGCAAAACTTTATCCTTCCAGTCAGGAATCTGAAATGGCTTCTCCTCGTAAGATAAATCCTGATCCAACTCCAAATTTTCATAACTCAACACATGCGAAGAATCTGAAACATACTTCTGAAGCATGGACACATGGAAGACATCATGAACCCCTGATAAGGCTGGAGGCATTGCCAACCTATAGGCCACCTCCCCAACGCGCTCCAAAACCTCGAAGGGGCCAACAAACCTAGGGCTCAGCTTGCCCCGAACGCCAAACAGTTTCACTCCTCTCAGAGGTGAAACCTTAAGGAACACATGATCACCGACCTGGAATTCGACGCTCATGCGTTTCAGGTCTGAGTAACTCTTCTGGTAACTCTTGGAGGCGAGCATCGAGCTCTAATCTTTTCTATCGCTTCACTAGTCCTTTGAACCATCTCAGGACCCAAATAACTCCTCTCACCCATCTCATCCCAGTGGATTTTGGTCTCAAAAGTTTCATTTCTTATAATCAAACATTTTCTTTACATGGGATCCCGGAAGTAGTAAAGTTTAAACACAGTTTACAAAACTTTTGGACAAAAGTACAGTGACTAGCCACTCTAAGGGCAAAACAGATAATTAGGCTTTTCTCGTCCTGTACCACTCCTCGGCCATGGCGACCGATCAGCTTACTATGTACATTCAGCCCCAAAGCTCTCCATCTCAAGACTAGTCCAACTTGCCCTTGCCTTAACTTGCACCACGTAGCACCCCTGAGCCAAGGCCCAGCAAGAAAACACAACAACAGAGCATAATCATAAAGCAAACAACTAGAAAACTCATACAGTATAAACATGTACTGAACAGTCCAAACATTCACGTTATTCAAGTATTCAGCATTCCAAGTACATCATTTCATATCAATACTCAATTCACATCACATAACCAGGGTTAACGCCCTTAGGCCGCACCCTCTATTTATCCCACTGACTTCAGCCCGCTTAAACCGAGCTCAGTGAATATTAAGCTATCCTCAGCTACCAGTGGCCGAGCCGCGCCCTGTGCGCAAGTATTGTTTACGACCCTTAGTCTGTTTATCACATGTACCATGGAATAATACCATCTATGACATCATACAAATATAGGGAGCTCTTGGTCCCATCACAAACACATAACCAGGTGTAGTTTTCTGACCTTTAGATTTCAATAGCTTTGTTTAATTCAATCCTCAAGCACGATCATGTCCGAGCCCTAGTGTACACCTAGTCACGGTAACAAGTTAGAACCAACTCCAAACTTAAATTCAGAAACCTAGCCTCAGGACCAATCCCGAGCCATCGGGAATCCCTAATTCCACCAAACAGGGTGGTGGAACCAAACCCCGAGCCCCTGGGCAAAAACTGTAAGAGAGAACCCAAAAATCCCTTTCTGGGAACAGGGTAGCGCTACAACGCCCTAAAGTGGGCGCTACAGCACTACAAATAGAGTCATCAGGCTTCCAGACACCCAAGCCTAGCGTTGTAGCACCCTAAGGCTAGCGTTACAGTGCTAGTCATAGCCAGGCAATACTCAGGATTTTCCCATTCGAACTTCCTCAAGCCAAAACCCTCCAAAACTCAGCCAAACCTCTACCAAACGTCAAAACAAGCCTCCCAACATCTCCAACTCACCCCAAATGACCCAACCTTAAGAAAATCAATCACATGCACCTGAAAACACAAAATTCACCATGGCTAAACTTAGAGCTCAAAAACTCAGCAAAAGACAGAAATCACAAAGCCTAAAGCCAGAGTTTCTTAACTTTGTTGGATGAGGTCAACCCAGGTTGCCTTCCACCAAAAGTTCAGCCTCAATTCCCTAGAATTCCCACCAAAACTCAGCTTAAAAATCCATATCAACACTAAGAACCAGAAACTGAGTTATAACATCAAAATCTCACCTTAATTGGATGCCTAACCCCTGCTGACTTCCCAAACCTGATCAAAATCCCAAGTGCAAAGTCTTAGCTTAAAGCTCCTCTGAGTTTTAGCTCCAAGAGACCTCAAGAATTGAAGAGGGAACCCCAAACAGTGAGAGAGAAAACGTCTATCTCCTTCTTCCTTCTTTCCTTTTCTTTTCTTTCTTTCTTTTCTTCAAACATCTACAATTATCTACATAATCCACTAAGGCAATAAAGCCAAAACATCACTTATCTGATTCTAAACACTAAAAGACCATATTTCCATCCCACTTATAACTAAGCTTTTAAACATCTTAAGGGAATTTTAGTCATTACACCCAATTCCCGCTAATTCCTCGAATGTCTCTAATATTTACCGCTTACTTCCCGACACCTAACTAATCACCAATTATATTCCTCAATATCAAAATAAACTCCAATATATTTCCTAAATTCCCAAAAATACCCCCAGGCTCGCCCCGAGCTGGGTATAAATCCCTGCCGTGACCTTTCCACTAAACCGCTCACTAGGATAGCCTTGAGTCGCAGATTACAAATATATCCACATAATAATGTGGTCTCAGTAATTTATCACAGTTATTTACATTTATGCCTTCAATGGGCCAAAATTATGAATATGCTCTTCTAACCTAATCAGGGCCTACATGCATACTAATACACATAGTCATGCATCACAGATATTCAAATAATCATATAACATGCTTTTAATCATTAAATCACATATAATCCAGTTATGCCCTCCCGGCACACTAATCAAGGCCCTTAAGCCTTATTAGTAAATTTGGGTCGTTACAATGTGAGTATTATGATAATATGACTAGATATACATGTTTATGTGTATTAAGTATACATGAAGGCCTGTTTCTTATTAGCAGGGCAATTATCGTAATTTTGCCCGTTATGGGTATATTTGGCATATATGTGATATATTTCTGAGACCACATTATTATGTTGATATATTTTGGCTACTCGAAATGAGACAATCCTACAGAGCAAGTTAGCAGAAAAGTCACAATGGAACCTAATACCCGACTCAGGGTGAGTCAAGGGGTATTTCGGGTATCTAGTACATTACTAGGCTATCGAGTAACGGGAATGAATATTCGAGTATATATTTGGTATTAGTAAGCTTAGGAGGGAATTCCAAGAGTTTTGACCATTTTTCCCTCGATGACATTATTGGTACCCTAAGTCTAAGTAACCCACACAAAACACAAAATAGAGGAAACACATTGAACACTTATCTCTCTCTCTCTCTCTCTCTCTCTCTCTCGTTTACACAGACTTTCTTTAAATTCCTTGGGAATTCTTGTGGTTTAGGGAGAATCGAGGCTAGTTTAGGCTTGGGATTTCTTGGGGAAAGACTCACCATTGCGATTTCTAGCCCTAAATCTCTGTGTTTTTTGAATTTTAGTTGAGTTCTTGGAGTTTAGAAAACTCTGCTTTGATTTTGGGATTTTGAAGGGGTTTTGCCCATGTTTTTACTTTGTTTTTGATGGATTTGAGATACTGAATTGACTAGGGCTTTACTTTTGAGTTTTAGCTATATTGGGATAGGTTTTTGGAGGGATTTGGCTTGAAGAAAATGGAGAAAAAATAGGGTTTTCCAGTCGAGTCACAACCCTGTTCTTGGGGCACCGCGACTCTCTTGAGTACTGAAGAAGGAGGATCCTTCGGGCCATTTGAGCCACAGTGCATGCTAGGGAGCACCACGACGCGTGTGAAAGTAGGGGAGAGCTTGGGCACTCTTACTTGGGGGAGGCCCCTACTCCTTTGTTTTGAGTCGCAATGCTTAAAGGGTTTTGAGCCTCGAGAGGGTTTTTGAGTGCGAGAACTCGAACCTAAGGGCTCGAGATCGATCCTACTACTCGGTTTCGTAGAATTCGACGTCCTGGAGGCTAGGACTCGGTTCTAAAGCCTTTATTCACTCAATTAGATGAGATTCTCTATTGGTAGGGGCTTGGAACTAGGATCGTGCTCGAGGGTCGTTCTTAATACACTTTGCAATTAAACCTAAGGTAAGAAAACTTTACCCAATACGTGATATATGTGATTAGGGCTTGGCCCGATTATTGATTATAACTATGATTAGGGATTGGCCGTTGAGAATGAACATGAATTAGTTTATGCTTGACGCTCTATATCTGAATAATTTTTTAATGAATGCTTGCCTTGCTTGTATAGGTAGGGCTTGGCCTTGTTAAGGAACATGGTTATTACTGTGTTTGTGTTTAATTGGTTAAGATACCATGACTTATATGTATGCATACTTGTATTGTCATTGTCTTACTACCTTGAACCAAGTTAATAAACTCATGATCTTCACAATTTCAATTGCGTCACAGCAGTACCTTTCGTTGAACAATTATCTGAATTCCTCCCAATCCATCGTGACAATATTCCGGGTCGAGGATACTACTTCCCACCACATCTGGGCATCCCCCCTCAACATATGTGTGGCAATAGCTTCTATATCATTGCCTAATTCTCCCATATAGTGCAGGATGGAGCTAATCATGCCCATCCACTGTTCACCTTTAAACAGATCCAAACCTCCCTTGAAAACTAGAGGATAATGCTCCTAGATTCTTTCATACTATAATTCCCATCTGTTTCCACCCTTAGGTTGAACTGAAACTTGTGCCATTGTTCTTCAAATATATGGAGTACAGTTCCCTGACAGCACTCGCTATCTCAACCATAATCTCCTCCTCTTGATTTTGTAGTCTTGGTTGCATGCCAGCAACATTTGTTGCCAATCCTAGGGGCAGATGAGGGGTTCTATCCCATAATATCATCCGCAACTCCCAATTTCCACCAACTACGTTCATGCACATCATGCTCTCCATTCTCGCATGCAGATAAGGAACGTATATTCAATTTAAACAATTAACCACATAATCATGTCATTAGATGCCAAACCGTGAGTCAAGCTCATCTTTAGCGCCGAGTGTACATGCCCAACCAGTCTTTAGGAACCCTTAAACCTAGACCACTATGATAACAACTTGTAACGCCCTCTTTAACAAGGACCGTTACACTATGTTTTTCAAATAGTGCTTAACTTGCTAAGCGAGTCATTTAGACTGAGATGTATAATTAAAGACCAAATCGAGGTTATGTATTAAAAAATTTGGTCAAAAAAATGATTATTTTCCATTAAATATATTATGTTTATACACGAGATCCCAAAAATTAGTTACAGACTCATGAAAGACAAATGGAATACATATTATCCATCCTAAGCTGCAAAATAGGGTTCAACCCTAGTTTCTCCCAGCCTATCTCGGCCGTGGGGGTCGAGTTGGCTGCATATGTACACACTGCCCCTGAAGCTCAACAGCTTATGGCTGATCCGGCTATCCATTTTCCTTACCTGCACCACATATCTCCCGTGAGCTCGGGCTCAGCAAGAAAACTTAAATCAACATGCACAACTATGCAACAATATATAAACAGTAAACTCAAATCAATAAACTCAATCAACAATAGGATATATGCAACAAACTCAGCAGTAATATTAAGCTCAACCAAATGCATAAACAAATCTCATTAATCAGTACAAATAGTGAAGTGCAAACAACCCTTCTGTTTATTTTATAATGTTCAGGTCCGGTGCCCTTAGGCAGAGTCCTCTAGTCTTATAGTCAACCCCAACACGCTTAGGCTAGGCTGCGTTCCACATGCTTGATATAGGCCCTCGACACCCTTAGGTCGGCCTTTAAAACAGATATAATCACAAATATACATTGCACAACAAGCAATCAGAGGCAGCATATACAAGCATCCCTATCCAGATATTCTCAGATACATATATATTCAAAATCATAATATGTTTGTTAACAGGAGTCTAAGCCCCATTAGAAACCAAGGTGCAGTTTTCTTACCTCGAGTCCCGAGTAGAAGGTGTAGAGAGGTCCCAAGCACATTCCTTAATCCCGAGCCTTAACGATCCTTAAACCAATTAAAAGCTTTAAAAATAACGTACTAGCCTCTGAGACCTCGAATTCTACCAAACTAGGAAGTAGAATCCTTCCCGAGCACTTAGGTTTGAGTTCCTTTCCTTAAAAATCTATTTTGGCTATTTTCTTAAATTATAGCTGTGGCCCAGCCCCCTAGGGCCACAACGCGCTACAAGTTAGAGCCTAAGGCTCTCTCTCCTGGGGACACGGGCCGCAACGCGCTCCTACCTGCGCCGCGATGCCAAGGCAAAATTATAGAGGCCCCCCAGCCTCCTTGCACACATTGTCCGCAGCGCCCGAAGAACAGGGTCGCGAATCGAGCCCAAAACCCAGAATTCCCAGTACTTCCC
Organism: Humulus lupulus; assembly: GCF_963169125.1. Classification (NCBI taxonomy): domain Eukaryota; kingdom Viridiplantae; phylum Streptophyta; class Magnoliopsida; order Rosales; family Cannabaceae; genus Humulus; species Humulus lupulus. The sequence continues at coordinate 80,607,761 of NC_084796.1, forward strand.
CTGCAATTCCTCCGAGCCAAACCCACTAAAATTCATCACAGTCTCAAAACCAAAACAAAAAGTATACCTCACAAACATTTCCAAACATTGTAAGCTACATACAAACCCCCAAAATCCAGCTAAAACATTACCAAAGTCTAAAATCCAAACCTTGAGTTTAAAACTCAAGAACACCAAAAACCAAACTCACAATTCAATAAAAACATAGGAAGTTACTTACCCCTACTAAAAATTACGACCCTAAGTTAATCCTCTAGTAATCCTAGCATGATTCCTCAGTCCCCAGGCTTCAAATCCTCAACTTCTGCAACAATTCTCGAAGAGTATTCACTAAACTTCTATGTACACCAAGAGAGCAAGAAAGAACCAACAAGAGAATGAGAGGGAGTGGCTGAGAGGTTGTTTCTGATTGTTTCTAATTACTTCCTTAGGTTTCCCTGAGTATATCCCTTAACTGAAGAATACAAAAATGCCCCTATCCTATCCTTAATCTCTTATTGCCTTTAAGGGCAAACCCGTCATTTACTGCATTTATCGCTAATCCTCCAGTGGTCCTTTAAATTCCCAATTAATTCCGGTGTGACCAATTAATCACTAACTAATTGCCTGTTAATGAATAAATGCCAAATACACACTATGATCCCGGAATACCCCTAGGCTCACCCCGAGCCACGTACTGGACCCCATTGTGACTATTTCGCTAATCTGCTCACTAGGATCTTTTCGAGCTGAATACTGCAAATATGTCCACATAATAATGTGTTCTCAATCATTTAACACATATAAGCACATTTATACCCTCAACGGGTCAAAACTACAACTATGCCCTTATTAACAGGAATGGATCCACATGCATATCTAATATACATAACATCCATATATAATCATATTACAATAAAAATCATGTGTGCTACGTAGTCACATATTTATTCGATTAATTCAACATATATATCCTATTATGTCCTCCAGGCACGGTAATCAAGACAGTCAGCCTTAATAACTAATTCGGAACATTACAAATTAAATAGTTATACGTGTCATCACAGTCAACACCTAATGGAGGCTAATGTAATAGTACTAACAAGAATTATAGTTTTACTAAATTTGGGTATTTGTAACGCGATTTTTTTTTTTTATCTATGACGACGACAAACCCGAAACATTAACTATTTATACCGTAAATATCCCTAATTTATTTAGTAAATATAATAATTTATAACAAAAATAAATAAATAAGTCATTCCTTGTTTTCCTTTGTTGATAAGAATTATTACAAAAGTTATGACCAGATATTATTATCAAATAGTGATAATTTTTTTAATTATTCCCTACAATCCTTAGAACTATTCGGAGAAAGTAAGTTAGTAAGGACTCTTAAATTTTTCTATCATTAAATTGTCTTAAATCTAATTATATAGTGTTATCTTTTGCTTATTTATTGTTTGTACATACTTCTATATACGTCTCCTATGTTCTCGTAAATGTGATAGCGAAGAAGATTTTATTCATAGTTGATAAATGAATATATCAAACTAAGAGATAGTGTAATTCATAATTATAATGTATCGAAACATGGAACTATGGGTCCATATTTTTCCGAACTAGTTTGACAACACAAGTATCGTATTTGTATTAGAAGGAGTGTTAGAAATAATAAAGGTTTCTTTCACATGTTAATGCTTAAGAAATACTAATTTTTTTTGTATTATTATTTACCAAACAATAAAATTATGGGAAAGAAATAAATATTGATATTTTAAAAGAATTTATTTTGTTGAAAATTAATTGTACAAATAATTTATGTATTAATAACTGGTATAAATAAAATGGAAAAGTATTAAATTGGTACAACATCACATCACAAGGCCAAAAGGCCTTGTGTTACGTTCACACCACAATCAATTTTCAAGTATGGTGGTCGCTAGAACTCAATGAGAGAAGGGCTAGGGTTCTCCCTTCATGTCTTTTGATGTAAGCTCTACAAATAGATGCTTAAGAATTATCATTGAGCACAAAAATCTTATTGTTTTGTCTTGTGTTAAGCCTCCATAAAAAAAAAAGTTGGGCAAAAGCATATACAATCTCATATGTTGAAAGACAAAAGTGTATATCATACAGTCCTACAAATAACATAAAAATCTACCTTTCTACATCTTTCGTGCAAGACATAGTTTTGAAGCCAACTGTTAAGGAACCTCTCTTGAGTATGGTGCTTTGGACCTCACATTCTATTGTAGTAAAAATATAATATAATATTTTTTTGAGATCTATGTGAATAAGAAGATTATACTCTAGTAATGATAGTTAGAGTGTGATCTTTCTCATGCAATATAAACGTTATTTTGTATGGTAATATATGTTAAATGCTTCTATTGCAATCACATATATTAAGATCAAAACAACCAAAGTAGCAGGACAAACACGTCCGTTTGAGGGATTATTACTTGGCAAATGGCAGAAGGTGCTTAAGTATTTTGATGTCCTAAAGTGAAGGTATTTACAAAATTTTATTTATTTTTTATTCAGCTTTTCTTTTGTTGCAGAAAGCAAGGCCACACTAATTCATTGAATGAAGGAGAGAGAGGTTACAAAGGGAAACAAAGTAACACAGTAGACTGATCCGCACATAGCCTTAGACATTAAGACCACTTGAACATGACATGAAGCTAATGTAACACCCTAAATTCTAACTATGATTTTAGAAAATAAAATCGTTGAAAATAAACATAATAAATCAGAATAGTGTCGCCTTCTTTATTGACAAATTAAAACAAACATAACCCAAGTTTAAGAAAAATAAATAATAATCTTTAGAATAGAATAAAAATAAAACTACGAAACATTTAATCATAAAGTTTCATAATTTTCCTAAGAGAAATAACATGCGGCTATACGACCCCCACATATTCACACCAGTCTTGCTATTGGAAATCCGCTCGCCACCAGTCATCGAATGTTCCCTTAATTTGCAAATATAAAAGAAAGGAATAAGCCTCTAAGCCCACTAAGGAAAATACACAGCAAACTATACAGAAATCAACCATAAGCTCATAACTATAATTTTACATGCAATACAAAAATTATAATTGAATCCAAAGTCATAATCTATTCTATACCATAGTCATACTAAAGATCACACATAGATTTAGGTCATAAATTATATTCTGCAATCATAACATTAGTATTAAACACATAAATAATAGACCAGAACATCTACTAAAACAAATAAGAACTATAATGGTTGGACATCTCCACAATCCCCTATACCAGAGTGCCTCCATGGCCTAAAACAAAGCGCTAGTGCTCCACCCTTACCATTTCCATGTACCTGAAATGTTAGTCATATATAATAGTAGATCTAACATCCACAACACCTAATTTTCCTTACCTTGAGTGTCGTGCATAGAAACTATACTTGAGTCATTTATACGCTAATCTGACTTAGAACCTTATTCCATAAACATTATACCAAGATCAAAATATAAACTAATAGATCTAAATCTGACAACAAAATCAAAACATAACTATACCAAAACCTTGATCTTGAAAAAACCCCTAGATCCTTAAATGTTTGTACAGTTTTGGCAATGAGAAAAGTTGGCTTTGGTCATGTGGCCTTTTGAACACTAGGTTTTGGGTATGTGTGATTAGGCGGGGTATAGACACACTAGGGTTTCAAAAATTATAAAGAGGTGATGGTGATGGTGATGATGAGAGCTCAACCTAGGGTTCATGTGGGTGGTGGGTGCACGACAACAAGAGGGAGAGAGAGAGTGTGTATGCGTGTGAGAGAGAACGAGAAAGCAAGACTGAATGTGAGAAAAAAATGAGATAAAATCGGTTCTATTTATAGGCTCTTGGAAAAACTAACTGCACTAGAATTCCCTTGATTCTCTCCTAAATCCCCTCCTTTAATATCTTTAACCACAAATCTATTTTTTTTAAAATTAAAATCCTCAAATATTCATGCATATTTCGGTCATAATACAATAATAACAAATAATATAAAAAAATCCACTTAGTTACTTAGATTCTAAACAAACTCCACAAAAAAATAGATCCAAATGGTTAAAGAGTCTAACTAATTTCCTTACTTAAACAAAGAAAATAAAAACCTAATTTAAATCAATAATTTCTAACCTAATATAAAAAAAATATAAAAAAATCTAATTAATCAATTAATTGCTACTAAATCCCACAAAAATGGGCCTAAGTAGTTTAGGACTCTTATCTTATTTTTCATACTTAATTAAATAAAATAAAGCCTAATTAATCTATACATTTCACCCACACTAATAAAAAAATCTTTTATTCTCTCAGTAATTCTAAATTAACTATCGAAAAACTATAAATTTTATTCTAACCATACCATAGAAACCATACTGTACTATAATAATCATAACCAATAAATAATTTTCATATTAAACTTTATCTATTACCACAACTCAAGTTAAAAAGTATACTATAAAGTAAATAAAAACAACATATAGTCACTTAAATAAAGAGGTCTAAGAGAAGTCCAGAGCTTCGTGATTCAACACATGGGATTGATCATATACATATTTCCTCAGCATTGAGATGTGGAACACATTATTCGTTTCTGCTAGCAATGGCGACAATGCAAAGCAATATGCTACTTGTCTAATTTTATCCAGTATCTCGAAAGGACCAAAAAATCTCGGGCTTAGTTTTTCTTTCTTACCAAAACGCAAAATCTGCTTCATGGGCCATACTTTCAGAAAGACATGGTCACCTACTGGAAACTCTATGTCTCGACTCTTAGAGTCACATAGCTCTTCTGATGACTCTGAGATGTGACCATTCTCTGTCTTATCTTTCCTACTGCTTCCGTCGCCTCTCTCACCGCGTCTGGACCTAGCAGTTGTCTTTCACCCACCTCATCCCAATGAAGTGGTGTTCTACATTTATGCCAGTATAACATTTCAAAAGGTGCCATTCCTATCGTGGCCTGATAACTGTTGTTGTAACTGAAATCCATAAGCGGTAGGTATTTACTCCAAGACCCTGGAAAGTCTAAAGTACAAGCTCTCAGCTTGTCCTCTAAAATTTGCATGGTACGTTCTGACTGACCATCCACTACTACAAATATAGGCTTTCTCTGTGCTCTTTTTTTTTCAACCTTCAAGAAAAAGCGCAGAGAAAAGGTTTCAATGAGTGTAAAATTTCACATTTAATACCTGTGTACTATTTTATTGCAATTTAAAAAAAAACACCACTACTACAAAAAAGGCCTTTCTCTGCGCTTTTTTTACTCAATACACTGCGGTTTTCGAGAGTATTGAAAAGCGCAGTGTATTCGACCGTAGAGAAAAGTGTTACGCAAACCGCGGAGAAAAGCTACACTTTTCTCTGCGGTTGTAGTAAGCCAACCGCGGAGAAAAGAGAGCTTTCTCTGCGGTTCTAATAAGCAAACCGCGGAGAAAAGAGAGTTTTCTCTGCGGTTTGTTTATTAGAACCGCAGAGAAAGCTCTCTTTTCTCCGCGGTTTGCTTACTACAACCGCGGAGAAAAGGGCTTTCTCAATAAAAAAAATAAATTAATTTCGGTTGATATCCGAGCATTTTTAATAAAAAAAATTAATTTTCAATTTTAATAAACAATTATTTTCAATAGTATAACTAATTTGTTAAATTATTATATATACATTTCATATCTAATACAAAATAATTGGCTAGTAATGAATCAAAGACTTTAATCATTCTAACCAATATAAGTTAGCACTTTAATCTTACATACATACAAAAATTTAGATTTCATAAACAAATGGCATTAATCTAGCTGACCAATCACTTTGTAGTGGTAGTAGATCCTCTTTGACATTGAATTGCTTTTTGTCAAACCACTGCAAAATTGAAAAGTTAATATAGATTAGATAATTAAATATTATATCTAGTTTTTCTTAAGCAAAAAAGAGTTTAAAATATAACATACTTTCTTCTTGATAACTTCTGCTGGATTCGGTGCATTTACAAGATCATAAATGTATCTTAGTACATAATAACCACATTCATGACTTTCAGGTTGTTTTGGACAAGAACCTCTCACCAATTTTGTAAATGTGCCGATGTATTCATTTTCCAAACATTGTGCGTAAATATGTGCGTTTACCTTTCTGTTCAGGTGCTAAATCAGTTCGTATACCCATTTCAACAAGATCTAAACGACTAGTTAAACCATCCTTAGTTTTACCGGGAATATCAAGTAATGTACCTATAATACTTTCGCACACATTTTTTTCTATATGCATGACATCCAAACAATGTCGAACAAGTAAATCTTTCCAGTAAGGGAGACGAAAAAAAATTGATTTCCTTCGGAAACATCCACTTACTTTCTTATTTTTCTGCATTTTTCCATACTTGAAATCAATTTTCTCTACTTCTTTAAGAATTTGTTGCCCCGAAAGTGGTAAAGGAGCAACACCTTGTTCTTTATCACCATCAAATGCTTTTTTTTGTCCCTATAATGATGATTTAGGGGCAAATATCGTCTATGACCCATATAACAAATTTTGTGCCCATTAGACAGACGAATAGCCTTTGTGTTAGTGCAACATATTGGGCATCCCTGGTAACCTTTTGTGCTTAACCCTGATAGATTACCATAAGCTGGGAAATCATTAACAGTCCACAACAAAACAGCTTTTAAGTTAAAGACTTCTTTCTTAAAACCGTCATATGCCTCAACACCATTTTCATACAAATCTTTCAAATCATCAATTAATGGTGCCAAATAAACATCTATATCGTGTCCCGGTTGTTTTGGGCCTGAAATCATTAACGTGAGCATCAAAAACTTTCTTCTCATCACTAAACACGGAGGAAGATTGTACATAATAAGGAAGAAAGGCCACGAACTATGCCTACTACTTAGAGATTTATGTGGATTTACACCATCGGCAGCTAGACTTAGACGAAGATGTCTTGCTTCAGTTTTACATTCTGGATTTAAGTTATTAACTTTTTTCCAAGCCTGCGAATCTGCAACATGTCGAAGTTTACCATCTTTCACTCGCCTAGTCTCATGCCATATTAAGTTTTCAGAGTGTTCTGCACTTCGATATAATCGCTTTAGCCGCGGAATCAAGGGCAAGTACCACATCACTTTTTGAGGAATAAGTTTCCTGATCTCCTTACTCTTGTTAGGTTTGTAGCGGGGTGAATCACATTCTGGGCAAGTGTCCATGTTTGCATACTCTTTACGATATAGCACACAATCATTCGGACATGCATGGATCTTCTCATACTTCAAGCCTATGCAATTTAAAGTTTTCTTCACTTCATACGTAGACTCAGGGAAGCAATTATCTAACGGCAAAATCTCTTTAAAAGCAGCTAAAAATTGACTAAAACATTTATCACTAACTCCATTTTCTGCTTTTATGTTGTAAAATTTTACCATCGTTGGTAATCTTTGTTTCAGACAACCATTGAATAATGGTTTATCTGCATCTCTAACCAATTTATCAAATTTTGAAGGATCATCAACAAACTCTTCCTGTGCTTCATCGAGCAATTCCATAGGATGATCGTCAAAATCACTATAACCCAAATCATCAACCCCTCGCCTCCCGAATGGATATGGATTATTATTTTTCAATGATTCCCCATGCCAATACCATGTACGATAACTTGTATCAAATCCCCGACAAAATACATGATTTTTTATCATGGTAATATTTCCTTTTGTTCCATTACCACAATCTATACATGGACAATGAATTCTTTTCGGATCACTACAATTTGTTTGGCAAAATTCTAAAAATTGGTTGAATCCATCTTGAAATTGTTGTGTTTCTCTATTCTCAAGAATCCATGACTTATCCATAATGATAATATCTACCTAATTCCTAAGTTGATAATGAAAAGAAAATTAGTATAGTAATACTCTAAAATTATGTTCAATTATTAAATTATAAAATGAAATGGACAGAGTTTTATTTATTTCTATGACATATCCAAAATTCATATGTATTTAAAATTTCAACAAAAACAAAAACATTATTATTATATATAGTAACTTATAAAACATGTTCAACTAATATCATAAAAAAAAAATTGGGCAGAGTTTCCTCTGTATTTATAGCTTCTCCCAAGTTATCTACCTATAAATTCACATCAAACAAAACATATAACAAACAACATGCATGTTCTCAACCATTAGTCACCGCAGCACACAGAAAATTCACAGATCCTACTTCACTAAGGCACACATGTTCTCAACCTTCTGTTATCTCCGCAGCACACAATTTTATCTCAGAACCTACTTCACTATGGATGAATATCTAATATATTCAAACTCCTCTAACAATAGTTTGTAAATATAAAAAAAAAATAATTAAGTAGTAATTACTACTTACCTTAAAAATTAATATTCACCAATTTCAACCTCGAACAAATATTTCAACCTTGAGTGGGAGCTCACACTCAAACAAATATTTCCTACAATAAAAAGTTAAACATTAGTAAATATATGGTAATTGAATTTATCCGAAAATAATATAATTAACAAAAATATACTTTAAAAAAATCATTACCTAAATAATATACAAAATTATGCAAGCACTAATTTTTAATATAAAAAATTATGTAAACAACATTATTCTAAATAAAATAATACAAAAATACCCTAAACCGAAATATACATTAAAGAAATCAAGTTTTAGTGATCAATACACGTTTTAAACAATGAAAATGTCCTCCAATCCTATATAAAATTTCAAAAATATTACAAAAAATAACCATATGATCATACATAGAAACCACCATTAAACCCACACAATATTTCTTCATTTTTACCCTAAAACTTCAAAATAACTCAAGATTAACTATATATACATGATTTCAAGCTTTAATATGCAAGGAGATGGAAAAAAAACAAAAAGAAATAGACAATGTGGGTACCGTGGGTAGGGACGGCGTGGGGAGAGAGCTTCGGCCGTGACCTTCAACAAAGAAGAAGATGGGAAATGAGTGGGAAAAATAGGTTTTTGGGCTTTAGTGGGTGGAGACCACCTTTCTCCGCGGTTTTATACCCAAAACCGTAGAGAAATGTCCACTTTTCTTTGCGGTTTTGGGTATAAAACCGCGGAGAAAGGTGGTACACTTTTCTCTGCGGTTTTATACCCAAAACCGCGGAGAAAAGTGTCCCGTTCAAACCTTTCACTGCGTTTTTTTTTAAAACCGCAATAAAATAGGGCGCGGACATTAAATATACATTTTTTTTACTCTTTCAAACCTTTTCACTGTGCTTTTTATTTATTGTTTAAAAAAAACCGCAGAGAAAGCCTATATTTGTAGTAGTGCACAGTCTAAAGTTTCATGTGTGAGAAGGCGGGGACTTTTCTCCGCGGTTTCGTAGAAAAGATCGCAGAGAAAAGTGTACGACTTTTCTCTGCAAAAACAGACCCGATAGCCCTATTCCCTCATTTTCCATTTGCACACAAGAAAGAGAAGAGAGAATGGTTCCGCCTTCGTCCCCAGCCACAGGTAAGTTCCATTTTCTTGAATATTAATGCTTTAAATCATGTAAATATACCTAATATTGATTTATTTTGAAGTTTTAGGGAAAAAATGAAGAAATATTGAGTGAGTTTAATGGGGTTTCAATGTATGTTTATAGGATGGTTTTCAAGTTTTTTTTCTAACGTTTTTTATAGTTTATATAAGATTAGAAGACATTTTCATTGTTCAAAACATGTATTGATCACTAAAACATTATTTTTGAAAATATATATTTTGGCTTTTGGGTATTTTTTATATTATTTACCTAATTTAATGGTTTTTTTTAATAAAGTTAATATTAATTATATTAAATCTTTAGAATGTATTGTCTTTTACATAATTTTTTATATTATAATATCGTTATTTACTTAACTTTTTATATTATAATATTATTTCTTACATAATCTTGTATATTATTTGCATAATGAATTTTTAAAATTTTATTTTTGCTAATTATATTATTTTAGGATCAATTAAATTACCATATATTTACTAACCAATGTCTAAACTTTTTTTGTAGAGAATATTTGTTTGAGTTTGAGGTGTGTTGAAATTTTTGAAGATTAATTTTGTAGGTGAGTAATAATTACTACTTAATTTTTTATTTTTATTTTTGATATTTACAAACTATTGTTAGAGGAGTTTGAATATATTAGATATTCATCCGTAGTGAAGTAGGTTCTGAGATAAACTTGTGTGTTGCAGAGATAACAAAAGGTTGAGAACATGTGTGTCTTAGTAAAGTAGGTTCTGCGAATTATGTGTGGTGTGGTGGCTTAAGGTTGAGAACAAGTATGTCGTTTGTTGTACGTTTTGTTTGATTTTAATTTATAGGTAGTAATAACATGGGATATGTTATAATGAGGGATTTTAAAAGTGAACTCACTACCAAGTACATTAAACATTAGGCTGAAATGGGCGTGATGGAAGAACTCAAATTTCCCCCAAAAAAGTATAGTGATATACTTCATGAAAGAAAATGGTTAAAATTTGAGCTAGTCATCTAAATCCAGAGTTTCAAAAAATGCATCAAGAACAAAAAGCACGTGCAGTACAAATGAAGTCAAGGCATGGAACATCTCGTAGAGAAATGGCTAATATAAGAGAAGATTTGTTAAGTGTAATTGATATTAAAGTTGAAATAATGGTTGATATTATCGCAACATATAACTATAATTATTTTGTACGTTGTAAAAAAATGAACAAAATATTAAAAATCTAGAGAGGTATCAAGTTTGGCTTAGATCGCGTGAAGAAAATAAAGTTCTCGTGACAGAGGTTGACCGAGAGATTGCCAATAAGATAGTAAGTTTTCTACGATTTTATAATTAACATATTGGTTTATTTATATAAACTAGGTTGACCAAACAATTTCTTGGGTAGGAGGAGGTCAAAGGAAATTGAGTTGTGGTGTCAAGATGACATCTTGACTCAAGCATTAGGGACACTCAAGATGACATCTTGACTCAAGCATTAGGGACACCGGAACACCCAGGTCGTGTTCGAGGTGGCGGGTATGATACTTTATAATAGATGTTTTCTTTTAAGAATTATTTAGTTTGATTTATTGATTAACACGGTTGATTATTTTGTATGTTCACTGCAACCATGTCCAAAATATTTGAAAAAAAACCAAAGAAAATGACAGCAAAAGAGGAGATTGCTTCGCTAAAAGCTGAGATTGAAGAGCTAAAAAGACATAAATCTACAACAAAAGATGAATTAGCTCAAAATGAGGAATACAATGAGGAAAATGTTGAGTTGGAATACGATGATGAAGGATAATACTATGAGATTCCAAATGATGAAGGACAATATTATGAGAATCCAAACGGTAATGAAGTGAAATGCTATGAGAATCCAAATGATGAAGTCTATCGACCTATCGCCTACGCAGATGATCATTTTCATCAAGTATATTCACATGTCCCACAAACCGAATACTATCCTATTGGTGAATTCTATCAACCTGTCCACCATACCACAGTGAATCCTTTTGATGAAGATAATCGAATGCTTTATGAGTCCCCGCCACCGCCGAGCTATGAAGTGGCTAAGGGTGTTATCATTGTACCAAACATTGGTATTCAAATTACCATCCATAGAGTTATACTTGATGATTCAGTTGCGAGATTTTGGCTTATAGATGTCTTACAAGAGGAAGCTAAGATCACTATTCCCTTTGGTAACATACGATATGTTGGGGATGCACGAGACACATTCCTGCCTTGGCCAAAAAAATTAATCGTGACTAGTCAGGTGTAAAATTATTTTCTCATATGTTTAAATTTTATTTTTACATGGGTACACTATATTGATATGTTAAATGATATTATGTAGGGCCCATTAACATCTAAATGCAAATCCCTCTCACCAAGCCCACATTTATTATCAACTGGATCACACAAGTTGTCACTGCTAAAATAGCTCAATCAGAACCTTCTAATTGGTTCACTGATGACTAATGAAACATAGTTGATGCTAGTCTAAAATTTAAAGTGAAGGAGTATTATTCCATTAAAGCAATAGATGGGGTTGTACAAGTTCCCGTTGACCTGGAGTTTATAAGAGATCGTGAGGCTATCTTCATCACATCAATAGACATTTATCAAGCAGTCTCAATGAATAATATTGGATCCTCAGCTATGTTTTTTGGTATGAGGTATGTATCAGTTAAAATTGAACTTAATATGTTATGTCATAAACAAAATGTTAGAGGAGTTTGAATATATTTGATATTCATCCGTAGTGAAGTAGGTTTTGAGATGAAATTGTGTGTTGTGGAAATAACAAAAGGTTGAGAACATATGTGTCTTAATGAAGTAGGTTCTGCAAATTCGGTGTGATGCGGTGGCTTATGGTTGAGAATATGCATAATGTTTGTTGTATGTTTTGTTTGAAATGAATTTATAGGTTCTACCCAATATTTTTTGGTGATATTAATTGAAAATGATATCAATTTATTAATTGAAAATGTAATATGCATGATTGATTCTACAGGTGCATTTGGGAATGTATGCACACAAATTCACGATAGCTATACAAATTTTTTAACACTGAACATCTTTCTATTGGAAATGATGAAAGTACAAATAATATGGTGGATCTCATAGCCAAATAGATGATGACTATGGATAGATGAAGCCAAAAATATTTCATTCCTTGGATTGTTGAGTAAGAACGAACTACTTCAATATTATCACTACTGTGTTTGCATTTTAATCTTATAATAATTATAATTTATTATTGTTTTAGTCGACATTGGATGTTGGTGCTCGTGATGATGCAGGGAATGACCATAGTTTTGGACCCTTTGATAAATCATAAATATCCACTAATAATGAAGGTGGTTATGGAGAAGTATGGTCTTCAATTTCAATGTATGCATTGTTAATTTTTAAGAGCTGAGAGTATAATATGTATTAATTAACTTAATTTTTGTATAACATACGCACAATGTTTAGAAAATGAATACATTGGCACATTTTCAAAATTGCTAAGAGGTTCTTTTCCAAAACAACCCACAAGTCATGAATGCGGTTATTATGGACTAAGATATATTTATGATCTCGTAAATGCACTGAATCTGACAGAATTTATCAAGATGAAAGTATGTTATATTTTATATTATTTTTTGCTTAAGAAAAACTAGATATAATATTTAATCATCTAATCTATATTAACTTTTCAATTTTGCAGTGGTTTGACAAAAAGAAATACATTGTCAAAGACGATCTACTCCCACTACAAAGCGATTGGTTAGCAAGATTAATGCCATTTATTTATGAAGTCTGATTTTTCATATGTGTAACTTGCTAACTTGACTTATATGTTAAATGATATTTGTATGTTCGTATTATGTATATACAAACTACTTGTACAATATGTGAATGTATATAATAATATATTATCTTTTAATTAGATAATAATTTATCAAATTAGGTATGTTATATTATTATATCATATTTAGGTGTATAATAATAATTAATAAAATTAGGCTATATAAACATAATTGAAAATATAAAGAAGCACGTCTGAAAATAAAATAAAAAACAATTTACTCTACGGTTTAGTTAACAAAACCGCAGAGAATGATGGTCTGTCTCTGCGGTTTTGTTAACTAAACTGCGGAGAAAGAATATCTTTCTCTATAGTTTAGTTAACATAACCACAAAGAAAAAGAACACTTTTCTTTGCGGTTTTTTTATTACTTTTCTCAGCGGCCGTAAATACTACGATTGTTGGTACTCCCAAGAACCTCATTGTATTAAGGAAAAAAACCACAGAGAAAAGCTTTTTTTGTAGTAGTGATCTGTCTAAGGATGGAAAATTGTGATTAACTTTAACTTACTTTCCATAGCACGCTGTAAACCTTCCATGAATTTGGATGTGAAAACTGACCCTCTGTCAGAGATTACTGTTTTTTGAACTCCATGCAACCTTACTATTTCTGCCACGTAAATCTCTGCATACTCCTCTTCATTATACGTGGTATGGACTGGTAGAAAATGAGCGGACTTTGTGAGTCTGTCTATAATCACCCACACAGAATCATACTGCTTCACAGTCTAGGCAATCCTGCTATAAAATCCGTTGCTATATCCTCCCACTTCCATTCTCGAATCTCCAATGATTGCAATGTCCCTGCAGATCTCTGAAGCTCATCCATAACTTGTTGACAGGTTAGGCACATTGCTACAAACTCAGCTATGTCCTTCTTCATTCCCAGCCACCAATACATTGTCTTGACATCATTGTACATTTTAGTCGACCATGGATGAAGTGAATAAGGAGTAACATGCGCCTCTTACATGATTATGTTTCTCAATTATGTTTTTATCTGATACACACACTCGGTTTCTATACTACATTGTTCCCTCTTTGGTCGCTGAGAAATCTGCATCCTCTGAGTTTTGTGAAAGATTCAACTTCTTGAGAAGAAACCCATCTTGTCGTTTCTCCTTTCTAATACCCTCTAGTAGCATGGACTTGATTGTGAGGTTGGGTAGCTGTCCTGTGACTATTTCAATCCTGGATCTTATAATATCGTTTTGGAGAGGTTTCGCCATTTCCTTGAGCATTACAACACCCCCATAACTACGCCTACTAAGGGCGTCGTCTACTTTGTTGGCCTTTCATGAATGGTACAAAATCTCACAATCGTAGTCTTTTACTGATTCTAACCATCCTCACTGTCTCATATTAAGCTCCTATTACGTAAAGAAGTACTTCAAACTTTTAGGGTCCATATAAATTTCACACTTTTCTCCAGAAAGATAGTACCTCAAAATCTTTAACGCAAAGACCACTGCTGCCAACTCCAAGTCATGAGTTGGGTATCGTTGTTCGTACTCCTTTAGTTATCTTGAGGCATAGGCGATAACTTTGTCATTCTACATTAGCGCGCATCCTACCCCTTGTCTCTATGCATCACAGTACACCACAAACTTTTCTTAGTATTTGGGGACACACAGGACTAGTCCTGACATGAGTTTGTCTTTTAGTAGTTGGAAGCTTTCTTCACACTTCTCTGTCCATGTGAACTTCTGTTGTTTCCATGTAAAGTTAGTCAAGGGTGTCGCTATTCTGGAAAACCCTTCCACAAAACTCCTGTAGTACCCTGCTAACCCTAGAGAACTTCTCACCTCTGAGGCATTCTTGGGTTTAGGCCAGTCCCTAAGTGTCTCTATTATTGCAGGGTCTACTTCTATCCCCTCTTTTGACACAATGTGGCCTAAAAATGCCACCTTTTCTATCCAGAACTTGCACTTCTTGAACTTTGCATACAAATGGTGCTCCTTAAGTTGCCTTAGTGTCAATTGGAGATGTTCCTCATGCTCGGCCTTTGTCTTAGAGTAGATAAAGATATCATCTATGAATTTATCCACGTAATCCTTGAAAACCCAGTTCATTAGGTCCATGAAGGCCGCTGGTGCATTGGTTAGACCGAATGACATTGCAAAACTCGTAGTGCCCATATCTCATACTAAAAGTTGTATTATGAATTTCTTCTTCCCGCACTCTAAGTTGGTGATAGCCCGACTGCAGATCTATCTTCAAGCACACCGTATCAGTACTTGTTCTTGTTTGTTGCCTTGTTAAGCTCTCGATAATTGATACACATACGCATGCTCCCTTCTTTCTTCTTGAAAAAAAGTACTGGCGCACCCCATGGTGAGTAGCTATGTCTTACGAAAGCTTTATCCAGCAGCTCCTGAAGCTGCAACTTTAGTTCCTTTAATTCTGAGGGCATCACACGGTAGGGAGCTTTTGAGATTGGTGTTGTATCTTGTGTCAATTCTATTACAAATTCGATCTCTCGGCTCGGAGACAATCCCGGTAAATATTTGGAAAATACCTCGGGAAATTCACAAATGATATGGACATTCTTCGGCTTTAACTGCGTCTCCTGGGACTTGACTACCATGTTGGCTAGTAATGCGTGGCAACTGTTGCTCATTAGTTTTCACGCCTTAAGCACTGAGATTATAGGAATTTTGGTTCGGGATACATCTCCTTTAAAAATGAACTGCATTCCTTCGCTGTTTTGAAAATTACCGTTTTGTCTTTGCAGTCTATTATCGCTCCATGTCTTAATAGCCAATCCATGCCCAGCATTATGTCGTAATCTTTAATGTTCGGCTCAATTAGATAGACCGGTAGTTCTTTACTCTCAATTTTGACTGCTGCGCCACGTAGCAGTTTATTAGATAGTACAACCTCTCACGAGGGAAATTCTGTAATGAACATACTACTAAGGTATTCATATGGTTTTTCTAGTCCACCTATCATTCTATGAGAAATAAAAGAATTCGTTGCTCTAGAATTAAATAATACATTGCATAATTCACCAGAAATAATGAGCTGACCTGTCACAATGGTGTTACTGGTCTCTATTTCTCTTTGGGTGAAAGCAAAAACTCGGACAGGAGCTAGCTTGTTCTCTCTTTCCTGCTCCATCGCCTTTGGACAATATTTCTTCATATGGCCTTCTTTACCACAGTTATAGCATCCTTTGTTCAGGAACCAACATTATCCTGGATGCTTTCTCTTACAAGTTAGGTATTTGGGGTATTCAACATATTGCTTTTTGGTACCACCGCTAGACGCCGCTGATTTACCCTTTTTGTCTACCATCTGAGTTTGACCACCAGGGTGCTTCCTCTTATGGTCCTATTGCCCAGTGTTCCCCTATTTTCCTTCTCTTCTAGCAACATTTTCTTTCCAGATTGTCTCCTCCGATAGTTCAGCTTCTAATGTTATTTCCAGGGTTTTCAGCATATGTGGTTACCTCTCTAACCACTTTACATCTCTAGCAATCATAGGTTTTAACACCTTCACGAATCGCTGAATCCACAATGTCTATTGCAAACTTAGCCAGATGATCAAACTTCCTGGCGTACTCAAGTATAGAAGAATTGCCTTAGGTGAGGGTAATGACCTCGTCCACCCTTATGCCCAAGATAGCAGGCATGTAATACTCCTTATTAAAGACTTTCACAATATCATCCCATGTCATAGTGGCCACATTTCTGGTCTTTGCCACTATGTCCCACTAGATACGGGCATCTATCTTGAGGTAGCTAGAGGCACACGAGACCTTGCCTTCATTGTTCTGTCTCATATGCTTGAGTATAGATTGAACAGACTGCAACCATTCTTCTGCTTCCACCGAATTAGACCCGCCATCAAATTTCAGTGGTTGTTGCTTTCTGAAGCGCTCATAAGCAACATCGAAGCGAGGTTCAACCATTTGTAAAAACTAGGTCAAGGGTACCATCTGTTGCCCTTCTGGTTGAAGGATTTGGTGGGCTTGTTGCTGCCTTCACAATTCTTCCTCTCTCCTCTTAAGTTATGCCCTTAGTCGGGTATTCCCCCTTTCTAGGTTCGCTCTGGCGGCTATAGTTGTAGCGTCTTCTACTCTCAGAGGGAATTAAACCACACCAGGTTCTTCTTGCATTTCTTGGGCTACCAGTATGTTGGGAATTTCTTCCTAAACAAGGGAAGCAGCTCCCCTTCCGCCTTCGCGACCTCTACCTCTTTTGCATCCTCTACCCCATCCACGACCTCCGCCTCTTCCATTAAGTCATGTAGATTGTCATGGCTTGGGATCCATCAATTTCTATTACAAAAGAAAGGGTCAAAAGAGAAAACGTAGAAATCTAAAACTAAGGATCAAACACTTATTATAACCAATTATGCTGAGTTATTAGGGTCCAACTTTCTATATACTTTAATCCTAGTACAATTTAGTCCAACTTGGGTAAATAAGCCTTGACAATTGAATCTTCCATGGAGGAGGACTGGGTTTAGTTTGTCGTACCCACTACTAATGGCCCCCTAACTTCCACTTGGACCCAAAAGAGAGGAATTTGAACCCTCATCTTATTAATTATTATTCATTAATTAGGCCTACTCTAATAATGCATCTTCAACTGAGCCCAAAATAAATTTAAAATCCATTTTAATATACCCAAAATCCATAATATAAATAAATAATATAAAAAACAATACAAAATTAAAAAAAAAACTTTATTTAAAACAAATAAATATCCATTACAAACTAAAGGAAGTTATAGTAAAACTTCTTATTTAAAAAAAAATAAAGATCAATTGAACTAAAGATCTAATCTTCTATATCAGATCCTTCCACTAACGTATCCCGAATGAGTTCAGGATAACCATCTATAGTGTAAATAAAACGTGTTGTTTGGGGAATGTTATTTATAAAGATGATTCTAACAGTGTCTGCCAACTGATGCATTCTTTCTCCTTTTTCTCCGTTTGGTAAAATAGTATCTTCAACAAGGAATTTTTTTCATGAAAAATGATCCATAAGGACATCATATATATCCTCCTCCATAATGTTATTATGATAAAGAATCTATTCTCACATTAAATCTAAACTCGGCCCTGCTAATTGTAAATTAAGCGAATGTCTCAAAACTATATATTTTTTATGAGAATTAAGTAAAGCCCTATAAGTAGACATCACATGCTTAATTACTGAATGAATTTTATCAATTCTTTAAAATATTCTCTCATGTTGGGTGGTCCATGCAGGATTAGGAATCCTCCTGATGGATTTAATGGCTTTAATAACATTATGATTCATTGTTCTAGAATCTGAAAAAAAAAAACTCTGAAATCAAAATAAACTACAATTTACTAGGGTTATAAATAATATAAATAAAACAAGGTACTTACTTGGTAATGAGGTGACCCTTTTTCAGACTTGTATGAATATGTGAGAATGTTTTAGACTAATATAACTATGGCTCTGATACCACTTGTAACACCCTAAATTCTAACTATGATTTTAGATAATAAAAGCAATGAAAATAAACTTAATAAATCAGAAAAACGTCTCCTTCTTTATTGACAAATTAAAACAAAAAAAAATCAGATTTAAGAAAAAAATACTAGTATTTATAATAGAATAAAAATAAAACTAGGAAACATTTAATCATAAGGTTTTATAATTTTCCCAACAAAAATAACATGCGGCTATACAGCCTCCACATATTCACACCAGTCTTGCTATTGGGAATCCGCTAGCCACCGTTCATCTAAGGTACCTTAATCTGCAAAAATAAAATAAAGCAATGACCTTCTAAGCCTAGTAAGGAAAATACAAAGCAAACCATACAGAAATCAACTATAAGCTCATAACAACAATTTAACATGCAATACTAGAATTATAATAGAATCCATAGTCATAATCCATTCAATATCATATTTATACTAAAGATCACACATAGATCTAGGCATAAATTATATCCTGCAATCATAACATTAGTCATAAACACATAAATAACAGAGCAGGACATCTACTGAAACAAATAAGAGCTATAATGGTAGGACATTTCAACATTCCACTAAACTATAATGCCTCCATGGCCTAAAACAGAGAGCTAGTGCTCCATCCTTACCGTTTCCATGTGCCTAAAATGTTAGCCATATAAAATAGTATATCTAACATCTACACTACCTAATTTTCGTTACCTTCATTGTGGTGCACAGAAACTATACTTGAGTCTTTTATACGCTAATCACGCTTGGAACCATATTTTATAAACATAATATCAACATCAAAATATAAACTAATAGATCTAAATCTCACAACAAAATCAGAACTTAACTATACCTCAACCTTGATATTGAAGAGAACCCTAGATCCTTAAATGTTTGTACGGTTTTGGCAAAGAGAAAAAGTGGCTTTGGTCGTGTGGCCTTGTGGACACTAGGGTTCGGCTATGTGTGATTAAGGTTATGGTTTTGAAACTTTGATGAAATTAGGGTTTAGGTGGGGTACAGCCACACTAGGGTTTACAAGGGTTTCAAAAATTAGAAAAAGGTAATAGTGATGATGAGAGCTCGGCCTAGGATTCATGTGGGTGGTGGGTGCACGACAACAAGTAGGAGAGAGAGAGAGTGTGTATGCGTGTGAGAGAGAAGGAGAAAGGAAGAGTGAATGTGAGAAAAAAATAAGAAGGAATAGGTTCTATTTATAGGCTCTTGGAAATACTAAAGAACTAGAATTACCTTGTTTCTCTCCAAAATTCCCTCCTATAATCTCTCTAACCACAAATGTAATTTTGTTGTTAAAATTCAAATCCCTAAATATCTATGTATATTTCAGCCATAGTACAATAATAAGAAATAATATAAAAAGAAAATCCACTTAGTTACATAGTTGCGAAACAAACTCCTTAAAAAAATAACTCCAAATGGTTAAAAGATTCTAACTAATTTCCTTACTTAAACAAATAAAAAAAATAAAAAAACTATATTAATAAAAAAAAATATTTGATTCTCTCAATAATTCTAAATTAACTATCCACAAAACTATATTATAAAACTATAAACTTTATTCTAACTACCATAGAAACAATACTATATTATAATAATCATAACCAAGAAATAATTTCCATCTTAAATCTTATTCTCTCACCACAACTCATGCTAAAATCTATACTACAAATTAAATAAAAACAACATATAGTCACATAAATAAAGTGGTTTAAGAGAAAGGTAACTTGGTTAATACAACTGACCAAGAAACGACTAACAACAGAGGAACTCAAGACTACACTAGACGCCGGGAAATGCAAAATAGAAGCAATTTGCTACTCACTAAAAATAGTAGACAGAAAACAATAATCAACAACACATCAACACAAAAAAATAAATGAGAAGAGTTTGCTCATGGTGGCTTCCAAGCATTGAAGTTGTTGAGCAATGAGTTATCCAAGATTTTCTAGACTAGCTGCCCTTCTAATTGATAGTGTTCTGCGAATTTTTCAAAGTCATGGGACACAATTTTGCAATCCCGGGGTACTTTAATGATATCCCAATGAAACAACTTGTTGTCCATTTGGCTAGAGCTCCTACAGCCAAAAGGCATTGACTTTGAAAGATTACCGTAGGGTAGTTGTTGGAGTATCCCATTTATGCAACCAATAAAACTGCTTTTCCTTCAGCAAGAGTAGGATCCTTTTCCCTTATCCTTTTGGTTGTTATTGAGACAACCTCTCCAAGGGCGTTAAGAGAGACAAATGAAATAAAAGAGTCTTCATTTGAAACTAATACATCAGTAGGGAAATTATAGCGTCCC
This sequence comes from Humulus lupulus, assembly GCF_963169125.1. Lineage (NCBI taxonomy): Eukaryota > Viridiplantae > Streptophyta > Magnoliopsida > Rosales > Cannabaceae > Humulus > Humulus lupulus. The sequence continues at coordinate 80,628,901 of NC_084796.1, forward strand.
AAACTTGCTAATAGGGCTTAGGGCCTTGATTAGCGTGTCTAGAGGGCAGTAAGTGGCTTATTATTATAATATGTGAATTTTGATGAGTATGTGATTAGAAATTCATGTTTAGGTGAATTAAATATGCATGTGGGCCTTGTTTGGTCCTTAGGAGCATGTTTGTAATTTTAGTTTGTTGAGGGCATACATGTAATTATTGTGATATATGTTTTTCACACAATCCGAGACAGTCCTAGGCAGTGGTTAGCTAGAAAGTCACAACAGGGTCGAATACCCGACTCAGGTAAAGTCAAGGGGTATTTCGGGGATTAGATGTTTTATGGGGTTATCGGGTTATGAAAATAAATATTTGGAGATATATTTGATGTTAGAACGTTTAGGAGGGAATATTGGAGAAATTTACCATTTTGCCCTCGGGGACGTTTTTGGTACCCCGAGCCTTTGAGGTAACCTTAGATACATATGTTAAATAAAACAAAATTGAGGAAACACTGAGAAACCAAGGAACCGACCAAAATTCTTGTTAGGTTTTGTTGCTGAGACTGTATTAGAACTTCTGTGATGAATGATTTGGATTGTTGGGTTAATTTTGGGGTAAATTGGCTTGGTTTTAGTGGAGAAAATGGAGGATTTTTCTGGGTTCGAAGGGTCGGGCAGTAACATTGTTCTTGCTGAGCCGTGGCCCTCTAGAACAAGTTAGAGGCCTGGTTGAAGGGCGGATCGCGGTACACCCTAGCTTGGGCCGCAGCTTGCCTACCCTATTTTGGGGTTGGTGGTTTCTGGTTGAGGCAGGCCGCGACATGGGTTCATGGGGCTACGACACTTAGTGCGTTTTTGGGCTTCAAGGAGGTTTTAGGCTTGGGAATCCAAAAGTTAAGGCTCAGGATTGATTTTATCACCCGGATTGATAGAATTCAAGGTCCCGAAGACTAAAATTATGACCCAAAGCTATTTAATGGATTAGAACTTGATGGATGGATGTTGTTGACACATTGTGGCTAAGTTTTAGCGAGGCTTGGACTAAGGGACTGTGCTTGGGACATCGGTGCTTGGAAAGCTTGGGACACAAGTAAGAAAACTATTGTACCCGTAGAGCAGGGCAAGGTCCTATAGCTTGTGTTGCAGGGCATGACCCTATATGATTGTGTTCCAGGGTGTAGCCCCATTGATTATGTTTATACGTGTTTAATTATTAGTTTAGTTATGCTACGTTTGCATATATTTGAGTAAACGGCAAGAGCCAGGAACGGCGAAGGCCGAGAACGGCGAGGGCTGGGAACAGTGAAGGTCGAGAACGACAAAGTCGAGTACGGCAAGGAGGCCGGGAGCAGAATTAGCACGCAGAGTGAGAGTTGCCTGCACGAGACCCTATAGGATACCTGGATATCCACACGGTGTAGACCCCAAACCCAGGGCTTAGTAAAGCACCTGGGACCGCATGGTCGTATGTGTTTAGCCTGTTGGCGGCTTGATTTTATGTTGAATGATTGATACGCATATGTTATTTGCTTATGTGAGTTTTCTTGCTTGGCTTCGGCTCACAGGTGCTCTATTGTGACGCCCCACGTCACTATGGCTGCTTTCTGGAATGACGACTGGCCCTACAAACCAACACGAGTCTTTTCAGCGTGCTTTGTCCTCACTCACATGCTTCCTGGGAAAACTTCCCAGGAGGTCACCCATCCCTAGATTACCCCAGGTCAAGCACGCTTAACTTTGGAGTTCTCAAGTGATGGGCTACCGAAAAGAAGAAGCATCTTGTTGATATAGGTAGTACCCATCAATCCACTTAAGCCATCTTCAACTGTGTAGTCCCATACCTACACAGTCTTATAATCATCACACTTGACCTTCCCCAGGCGGTGTGGGATTGCACAGCTTACCCGGTCTTTCCCCTTATGGATCACGAGATTCTGACGGTCACATCTATGGTGCAGGTAAGGGCAAGGGGAAAGTCGACAAACCATGAGTACGGAGAGCGTGAGGCGACGCGTACATGTTTGGCTTGCCTGGCTGCCATGGTCAGGGGTATTTTTGGAAGATGTTTGTATTAAGCCTAAATTTTGTCGTTTAGCCGACTTTAGTTATATTTTTGAGTTGTAAATATTTCTAAACAGGATTTTGGGATCCCAAATGTTAAACACTTTATACTCTTCAATGAATGGATGTATTTTTAAATTATGTGACTTTGTTTATGGTTTAGCTACACTTTTGTCTTAAATCCTCGATTAGCGAGTTAATTACACGTTTAAAACTCACTTAGTAACGACTCTAAGGAAGTAGGGTGTTACAACTTGGTATCAAAGCGAGCCAAGGTTTATGGTTCCTAGAGATTGACTGAACATGTACGCTTGTTGTTAGTGACAATCTCGACTCAGGGTTGGTTGGTAATGATTGAATTATATGCTTGAATATGTGCTTAGCTACCCTATTTGCGTGCTTATTTTATATAGAGCATGATGAATGAGTTAACATATGCATGATGCCAGAGCATGGCCTGTTGAGTGTTGTATGTTATTTGTATGTTATATGGATTGCTGTTATGGTTGGTTAATGTGATTGGGAGGTTGTTTTGGATGTTGTTATCATGTCTGATGAGTGGCGTCGTTGGTTGCAGGCATATTGTTGAGATGCCTCGACAATCATCGAGACTCCGCGGCAGTAGGGCTGAGGATGACAACCAGGGTCAGGACCCTCCACCAACCCCACATAATTGGCAACAGATGTTTGCCGAAATGGAAGCAAGACTGCAACGAACAGAGGAAGTACTTCGACTGTTGAGGCAGCAGGCCCCTCCTCAGGCCACTAGGTTGTCAGCTCAGCAGGCCGTGGCATTAATGCTAGTTCATCCTGTTATGGAGAACAGGTGGGAACCTTTGTATGAGAGGTTTAGGAAGCAGCATCCTCCCACCTTCGAGGGTGGACCAGACCCACTACCGGCAGAGTAGTGGATAAATATGACCTCCTCCATCCTGGATTTTATGAGGGTGGTAGGGAATAAGAGGGTAGCTTGTGCCAGCTACATGTTCAGAGAAGATGCCTGCATCTAGTGGGACGTAGTGACTCAGAGGAGGAATGTGGCAGTTATGACTTGGAAAGAGTTCAGAAACATCTTTAACTAGAAATACTACAGTGTTGCAGTCAGGTTGACGAGTTCATCAACTTGACTCAAAACTGGTTTACGATTACTGAGAATACTCTTAGATTTGACCGTTTGGCGAGGTTTGCGCCATATTTACTTCCGACGGATGTGGCAAGACGGGATAGATTTGTGCGGGGGCTGAATGTTATGATTGCCCATGATGTGAAGATTACTTTGGATCTAGAGACTACTACTTATGCCCAGGTCGTGGACAAGGCCTTTATAGCTAAGGGGATAGAGGATCAGATATGGAGAGAGAGAGAGTTGTTAGGCATGATTCCAAGAGGACAATGCCTCCGTTTATTAGATCCAGTCGGGGTAGTGGCTCCAGCGAGCAGAACAGAAAGGCCCCAGATTCTTTTGTTCCTCCTAGTTCAGATAGGAGGGCACGGGGTGCTTTTAGTGGCCGTCAGGGCGGAGGTGACAACTGGAGGAGTTTTCCCGTGTGTCCTCGGTGCAGACAACGACGTCAGGGGGAGTGCAGGATCAGGGACTAATTTATTTGTGGGAGTGCCAATCATCTGAAGAAGGACTTTCCACAAGCTAGGAAAGAGGAGCCAAAGCAGAGCGACAGTCTTGCTCCCGCCAGAGTGTTCACCTTGACTCAGACTGAGGCGGGGGTTAGCCCCTTGGTTGTGATAGGTTAGATTTCTAGTGCTGGGTTTTCTTATACTGCAGTGATTGATTCGAGAGCTAATCATTCATTTGTGTTTGCTAGAGTGATAGATCAACTTTGTAGACCTAGTGTTTTGTATGCTAGGGGTTTTTAGACTTTGTTGCCGACTTGGGAACTGGTAGTCTCTAGGAGATGGATTAGAGCACTGCTAGTAGAGATAGATGGTATGGAGTTGTCTGCTGATCTGATTGAACTAGTGATGGATGGCTTTGATATGATTCTAGGGATGGATTGGTTATCGAAGTATGGGGCGACGATTGACTGCAAGCGCAGGATGGTGACTTTTGAACCAGAAGGGGAGGTACCCTTTGTATTTGTGGGGAAAGTTAGTGGACTGCGGGTACCTATGATTTTAGCACTAAAGGCTAGAGACCTGATGCAAGAAGGTTTCATAGGATTCCTAGCGAACATTTTGGATAATTCTAGAGTTGTGTCGGTTGGACCGGGTGAGACTGGATCGGTATGTGAGTTTCCTAATTTATTTCCAGCAGATCTGCCAGGTTTGTCGCCACATCGGGAGATTGAGTTTTTTATAAAGTTGGCGCCAGGGGCGGAGACAGTATCGAGGACACCTTATAGAATGGTCCCGGCAGAGTTGAAGATTCAGTTGCAGGAGTTATTGGATTTGGGGTTCATCAGACCGAGTTTCTCGCCATGGAGTGCTCCAGTGTTGTTTGTCAAGAAGAAGGATGGATCTCTTAGGATGTGTATTGACTACAGGGAGCTGAACAATTTGACCATTAAGAATAAATACCCACTTCCTAGGATTGATGATTTGTTTGACTAGCTATGGGGAAAGACAGTGTTTTCCAAGATTGATCTCCAATCAGGTTACCATCAGTTAAGGATCAATGAAGAGGATATACCAAAGACCGCTTTCCGCACGAGATATGGACACTATGAATTCCTGGTTATGTCCTTTGGATTAACTAATGCCCCAACAGCTTTTATGGACATGATGAATAGAGTTTTCAATGACTATTTGGACAAGTTTGTGATTGTGTTTATCGATGACATTCTGGTGTACTCTCAGTCATAGACAGAGCATGAGCAGAATCTATGTTTGGTATTGCAGTGGTTAATGGAGCATAGGCTATATGCTAAGTTCAACAAGTGTGAGTTTTGGCTACCGCAAGTCACATCTATGGGCTATATTGTCAGCAAGGAGGGGATTCTGGTTGACCCAAGTAAGATTGAGGTAATGAGAGAACGACCTAGACCGAACAGTGATCCTGAAGCTAGGAGTTTTCTGGGATTGGCAGGATATTATCGGAGGTTTGTTGAGGGGCTCTCCAGAATAGCTACAGCATTGACATAATTGACAAGGAAGAAGACTAAGTATGTATGGACAGACAGGTGTGACAATAATTTCAAGGAACTGAAGCGGCGTCTGATCACCGCACCAGTGTTTAGTCTACCGACGGACAATGAGAAGTTTGTGGTTTACTATGATGCTTATAGACAGGGTTTAGGTTGTATGTTGATGCAAGCTGGAAAAGTGATAGGCTATGCATCGAGACAGTTAAAGGAGTATGAGCAGAGATATCCCTAACATGATCTGGAGTTGGTAGCGGTGGTATTTACACTTAAGATTTGGAGACCTTATCTGTATGGTCAGAAGTGCGAGATATACACTGACCATAAGAGTTTGAAGTACTTTTTTACTCAGAAGGACCTGAATATGCGCCAGAGATGGTGGCTGGAGTTGGGAAAGGATTATGATTGTGATATCCTATACCATCTTGGGAAGGTTAATGTAGTGGCTGATGCATTGAGTCGAAAGGGCCCAGTACAGTTGTTCAGTTCGAGACAAATATCTGATAAGCTAGCTGAGGAGATGACTAGAGCAGGTATAGAGTTGGTGGTTGGTCGGTTAGCCAACATCACTCTTCAGTCTACACTCGTTGAGAGGATCAAGGAGGTATAGGGGAAGGATTCCCAGTTGAGAGGGCACAGAGAGAATGTCTTAGTCAGAGCGGCTAAGGACTTTTCTATCTCGTAGATGGAGTTACTTAAGTACAAGGGTCGGATCTGTGTTCCAATGGATTTTAATATCCGGCGAGAGATATTGGATTAATCCCATACCACTCCCTATTTTACATCTGGGTACAACAAAGATGTACCAAGATTTGAGAGATTTGTAATTGTGGTCAGGCATGAAGAGGCTTATGGTGGATTATGTGGCCAAGTGCTTAACTTGTCAACAAGTAAAGGCGGAACATCGGATGACAGCAGGGTTACTGCAACCTCTATGGATTCCAGAATGGAAGTGGGAAGATATCCCCATGGACTTCGTGGTTTGTTTACTGAGGACCGTGGGACAGGATGACTCGGTGTTGGTGATTGTGGATAGATTTACCAAGTCTGCCCACTTTTTACCTATCAGGGCGACTTATACTATGGAGGAAATTGTTCGACTTCATGGGGCTCTGAGGTTTATAGTATCTGATAGGGACCCCACCTTCACCTCCAAGTTTTGGGAGAGTCTGTAGAAGGCTATGGGCACGCGATTGCAGTTTATTACCGCATATCATCCTCAGACGGATGGACAGTCTGAGAGGACAATTCAGATACTGGAAGATATCCTACGAGCATGTGTGCTAGATTTTGGGGGACCTTGGAGTAAGTATCTCCCTTTGATTGAGTTTTCATACAATAATAGTTATCAGGCGACTATTGGAGTGGCTCCGTATGAGATGTTATATGGAAGGAAGTGCATATCACCTATCCATTGGGATGAGATGGGTGAGAGGAGATATTTAGGTCCTGAGATGGCTCAGAGGACCAATAAGGCGATTGAAAAGATTAGAGCTCGAATGCTCGCTTCCCAGAGTCGCCAGAAGAGTTACTCAGCCTTGAAACGCGAGAGCGTAGAATTTCAGGTCGATGACCATGTGTTTCTTACGGTTTCACCTTTGAGAGGAGTGAAACGGTTTGATGTTCGGGGCAAGCTGAGCCCTAGGTTTGTTGGCCCCTTTGAGATTCTAGAATGGATTGGAAATGTAGCTTACAGATTGGCGATGCCTCTAGCCTTCTCAGGGGTTCATGATGTCTTTCACGTGTCCATGCTCTGAAAGTATGTATCAGATATGAGAACTGGGAGCTAGACCAGGATTTGTCTTATGAGGATAATCTGGTTCAGATTCTCGACCGGAAGGATAAAGATTGCGGAGCAAGACCATCGTCTTGGTGAAAGTGTTGTGGCGGAACAACAAGGTTGAGGAGGCGACGTGGGAACTTGAATCAGATATGCGGGAGCGATATCCTGAGTTGTTCAGGTAATTTTGAGGACGAAATTTCTGTAAGGAGGGGATAGTTTTAGCGTCCCAAATTTGCTAATAAGGCTTAGGGCCTTGATTAGCGTGCCTGGAGAGAAATAAGTGGCTTATTATTATAATATGTGAATTTTGATGAGTATGTGATTAGAAATGCATGTTTAGGTGAATTAAATATGCATGTGGGCCTCGTTTGGCCGTTATGGGCATGTTTGTAATTTTTGCCCGTTGATGGCATACATGTAATTATTGTGATATATGTGTGTAATTTTTGCACGAATACCCGACTCGAGGCGAGTCGAGGGATATTTCGGGCATTAGACGTTTTATGGGGTTATCGTGTTATGAAAATAAATATTTGGAGATATATTTGAAGTTAGAACATTTAGAAGGGAATATTGGGGAAATTAACCATTTTTCCCTCGGGGACGTTTTTGGTACCCCGAGCCTTTGAGGTAACCTTAGAAACTTATGTTAAATAAAACGAAATTGAGGAAACACTGAGAAACCAAGGAATCGACCCAAAACTCACTTCTCTCTCTTGTTTTCTCTCAATCTTAACAAGGGGAACTTTGAGGAGATTAAGCTAGGAAATTCTGAACTCAGGACTGGAGCTTGGGGGTATTGAAGCTTGGAGCTTAGGTGATTAACTCAGAGATTCAATTAAGCAAAGGTAAGCTCTTAACTTGATGAATTATGTTGAATTTCTATTGATATTTCAGAGTTATGCATGTGAGCTAAGTGAGAAATCATTCTTGAGTTTTAGATGAGGTTTGGGGTTAATTCTTGTTAGGGTTTGTTGCTGAGACTGTAGTAGAACTTATGTGATGAATGATTTGGATTGTTGGGTTGAATTTTTGGTAAATTGGATTATTTTTGGTGGAGAAAATGGGGGAATTTCTGGGTTCGAAGGGTTAGGCGACGAAATTGTTCTTGCTGAGCCGCGACCCTCTAGAACAAGTTGGAGGCCTAGATGAAGGGTGGGCTGCGACACACCCTAGCTTGGGCCGGGGCGCGCCTACCCTGTTTTGGGATTGGGGGATTCTGGTTGAGGCGGGCCGCGGGATGGGTTCATGGGGTCGCGACACTTAGTGCATTTTTGGGCTTCAAGGAGGTTTTAGGCTTGGGAATCCAAAAGTTAAGGATGGGGATAGATTTTATCACCCGGATTGATAGAATTCAAGGTCCCGGAGACTAGAATTATGTCTCAAAGCTATTTAATGGATTAGAACTTGATGGATGGATGTTGTTGATAAGTTGTGACTAGGTTTTCAGTGAGGCTCGGACTAAGGAATTGTGCTCGGGACATCGGTGCTTGGAAAGCACGAGACACAAGTAAGAAAACTGTTGTACCCGTAGAGCAGGGCAATGCCCTATAGCTTGTGTTGTAGGGTACATCCCTATATGATTGTTTTACAGGGCGTAGCCCCATTGATTCTGTTTATACATGTTTAATTATTATTTTAGTTATGCTATGTGTGCATATATGTGAGTAAACGGCAAGAGCCAGGAACGGCGAAGGCCGAGAACGGTAAGGTCGAGTATGGCAAGGGGGTCAAGAGCAGCGTTTAGCACGTGGAGTGCGAGTTGCCAAGGCGAGACCCTATAGGATACCTGGGTTATCCTCACGGTGTAGACTGTGAATCCAGGGCCTAGAATAGCACCTGGGATGACATGGCCGTATGTGTTTAGCCCGTTGGCGGATTGATTATATGTTGAATGATTGATATGCATATGTTATTTGCTTGTGTGAGTTTTCTTGTTGGGCTTCAGCTCATGGGTGCTCTATGGTGTAGGTAAGGAAAATAGGAAAGTCGACCAACCATGAGTACGGAGAGCGTGAGACGACGCGTACATGTTTGGCTTGCCTGGCTGCCATGGCCAGCGGTATTTTTGGGTGATGTTTTTATTAAACTGAAATTTTGTCATTTAGCCGACTTTAGTTATATTTTTGAGTTGTAAATATTTATAAACAATATTTTGGGATATACTCTTCAATGAATGGATATCTTTTTAAATTATGTGACTTTGTTTATGGTTTAGCTACACTTTTGTCTGAAAACCTCGGTTAGCGAGTCAATTGCATGTTTAAAACTCACTTAGTAATGGCTCTAAGGATTTAGGGCGTTAAAGAAACAATGCCACCCTGGTGGTGGAGGTAACCATTGCAATGTAGTAGTCTCCCCTTGGCTAGCAGTTGTTGTCCACTCAGCAAGTCTAGAAGCAAATTTAGTACAAAGAGTGTCAAAGCTGCTTGGTATTTATCCATGGATGAAATTTTGCTCTCTCAATATAATGTCCACAAGGATTGATGCATGAAGAAAGAAATTCTCAATGGATAGTTAATTAGTGAGATTGTTTCTGTTGTGGAAGAATTAGAATGACTCCCTCTAGTTGGTAATGCTAGTCCTTTAAACTCTCAAACAATGGAGGTTTAAAAACCACAGTTTGGTCACCCAATTACAATTCCAAATTAGCTGAAATGTAGTTTCTTCTCCAGTGTCACATTATGGGGAAGTAGAACATTCACATTGATGACTGAGATCAGTTTCATTCTGGTTGGAACAAAGTCTGTCAAAATCTGCCACCAAAGCATCATTAGTCTTTTATGGATCTTGCTTTTCCAGATGGTTGTCCATATGAAGTCTCTTGCTCTTTTCATGTTCGTCAATTTGCATGAGGATCTGATTGAGTACATGCATGTGGAGTCTGGAGACCACATCCAACAATCATCCATTTCATCCTCCGGTAGAGGAATATCTAGAATTCTCTTGACATCTTCGTGTGAGAACCAATTATTGATCATCGAGACGCACCAAGTCTTCTTTGTGATCAACGGACCAACCCAGCTAATAAAATATGAGGCCTCCATTAGTGGAGTTGGTCTACGAGGCTTAGTAGCCAGCCAATTGTCGAACCAAATAGAAGTACACTTGCCATTCCCTATAATTTTGCATAGTCCTTTTTGTAGCAGATCAATTGACCACACAATGGCACTCCATATTCTATAGTCACTTGGTTTGGGTTCAAGGTTTTACAAATATTCGTCCTTTAAGTATTTCGCACAAAAAATGTTATGCCATAATCCCTCTTTGTGATTTAGGATCTCCTATTCATGCTGAGCCAGAAATGCTTCATTAACAGTCTTGGTTGGTCGAAATCCAACTCCCCCAACAACGTTTAGGAGACATTGCTTATGCCAAGCGATAGTATGTACTGTTCGTTTTGTTGGTTAGTCCCCCCACCAGAATGAGTGTAATGATCTGTCTACTCCTTTTGACACTAAACTTAAAATAAAGCCTGATGCTGCAACATAAGAAACTAAAGAGGATCCAACTACTTCAACAAGGGTTAGATCTTCCTGCATTTGGAAGAAGTTTCACTTTCTACCCCTGGACTCTAGAGTTGACCTTGTGGAGCATTTGGGACATGTCTTTGGGTCTCGTTGTCAGAAGGGGGAGACCCAAGTTCATAATATCATTCTTGATTCTCGACAACTAAAGGATATCGATCAATTCAAGTCTCTTAGTGTGAAGAACACCATTAGAGAAGAAAATTAAGGATTTGGGCTTTCTCACTTTCTCTTCTGACCAATGGAAAAATTTATCTATGCATCCAATGAGTGCCTCGACCTCCTTGTTTATTGCCTTCCCAAAAAGAATTATATCATCAACGAATAAAAGGTGGCTAATGGTAGCTACACGCCAAAACACATTAATTCCTTTATGTCTCTTTAGTTATTCCTCTCAAAGAAACAAGCGGGATTGCAAGTCAAAAGCTATAATATACATCGCTGGAGAGAGGGGATCCCCTTGATGTATTCAATTCATTGGATTGATGGTGCCCTTCATACTACCATTTAGGATGAGACTTACCAATAAAAGCTAAATGGTGTTTCAGATGTCTTAACTGTAAAACCTACATAATTTTCTTCTTGATAAGAAATTTCCTCTTCTACTGCATTTTTATCGACTCCACTATCACACCATGTTGTTTCTAAAGCTCTTCCCTTTTTCCACAAAGTATTTGCACACTCAGCCTGTATCTTCCCGAAACCTTCAAACTCACGATATTGGATACCCTTGGTGTTTTTCCTTTCACCCCATTGAGTTTTCTTACGAGAAAAGATACGTGGTTTCTTTAAGTTTTCATCTCTGTAATACTTGCTGCCCTTTCTCATATTATTTCTCAAAAACTAGGCATAATTTTTTACTCGCAGAACTACATTTTCCTCATCTACATTCTCAAGTGTTTCTCCCACAAAAAGACTTTTGGCATCTTCATGAGAAAAAGCTACCGCACTTGAGACTTTCTTGCCCTTCTTTACTTTTGACCACTGTTTCATAGTGAGTTCAAAATTCTGCAGGGAACCAATGAGCTCATCCTAATCAAAAGTATCAACGTCACGACACTCTTAGTGGAAGTGACTTTAGACTTGAACTTTCTAGGGAGAGCTCTAAGCACCTTCCTCAAGTACATGGAGTCTGAATAAGTTTCACCAAGAGTGAAACATTAATTAGTAATATCACACAATATAGCATGAATATGAGTAATAGACTCATCATTTCTCATGGTTAAATTTTCAAACCCAGTAGTGAGAGTTCTAGATCTAGAATGTTTGACATTTTTTGTTCTTTCATTTTTAATTTGTAGCCTTTCCCAAGCATCCTTCACTACAACAACTAATCTTAGAATTATAATAAATCAAGTTAAAAAAAGCGCCAAAGTGAAAATATTTGAAAGTATTATAATTGATTGGAAATTTAGAAAAGAGGCACATTTTTTTATAATGCTCGCTAAACATGATTTTTTTTTCATCTAACTATATAGTAGTCTCTCTCAGACGCTTCTCTCTTGCAATCACTCACTATACTAAGGTACATAATTTCTCTTATTCTTTTGTATTTGGGAAATGTAAGGGTTTATTTATCATCCCTACATCAACATATCAAAATTAAAAATATGCTCCTCCTACATTCTTTCTCCTCTCATCATCTATATTCTCTACCATTTATAATCTTTTCCAGCGTCTCCTATCATCTACACTGTCACTCTGTATCAAAGTAAGTCATTCGATCATGTTTGGATATTAGTTATATTTTTATTTTACCTTTGCTTGATATTATGCTTGTATTTTATTCTATGGTCTTGGATTACTGGGGATTCATTTTTCTAAATAAAGTTATATTTCCTAAAAATATTTTGTAAACTCAGCTTGGATAATTTACATTGCTTCTTCTCAAGTGGTTTGTTTTCCCTAGGATAATTGAAATTAGATTATGTCTTTATTTATTATATCTATGAACAAATATAACCTTTAAAGGGTCATTGGAACTTGGGAACTGAGTTGATGGGAGGTAAGATGGTAGATAGATGTTTTTCTATCAAACTTTGGAATGAAAAAGCAAATATTTTGCAAAGCCTTTTCGATTTGAACTTTCGATCAAAACATAGAAAGTGTTCAAGAATAACAAAATTTTGTATAGACCGCTTTACAAAACAATGAGAAAGAAAATATTTTTCTTTTTCCCCTGAATTTGTTATGTGAAATATTTGGGGATTTCATGCATTTCTTTTAGTTGTTGTTGCAGATCTTTAGTTAATGGATATAATTATTATATAAATATGTATGTATATGCCTATATAGTTTGACTTGGGTTCTTTTTGTGCTTGTAAATTTTGAAGTGGTTAGATTTGAAATGGAAGAAGAAGACTAATGCAGCAGGCTGAGATAATTTAGAGTATACTATTTCTGTTAAATTTATTGAATAATTCAAAGAATATGCCTTTTGTGAGATACAATGTGTAGGATTATTCTAAATCAGACACATCTTATATTTTGTGGAAACCTTACTATACGTGTCACATATACATCTTGTACATAATATGTTTTTTTATAGTCGTACACACTAGGGTAAATAATATACCCTACCAATCATTGTATCATTCACTAAGGAATAATCAATAGAATTCAATACATATATTTTTCCATATCTTCATCTTTTTATTGTCTTTACTACTTTTGATTTGGTATCAGAGCCACGTTTTGAATAATAGGGGTACTAAAAGAGCTAGTGGAGCATTGGCAGCAGCAGCGTAATAAGTATGAAATGTAATCAATATCTACTTCAATATGTTTATTGCGACTATGATAGACAGGATTAGAAAACAGCTACTTTGCACTAGCATTATCACACCAAATAAAAGCAACAATTTTATATTTCAGACCAATTTTCTGTAACAGTGGATTAAACCAAGTGACTTCAGTTGTGTTTTAAGAAAGAGCTCGATATTATGCTGCCGTAGAAGAGCATGCTACTGCTTTTTGCTTCTTGGAACACCATATGATTAAGTTGCAACCTAGATTAATACAGTAACTAGTGGTTGATTTTCTATCATCAAGTGAACCAGCCCTATCACAACACTAAAACATTCGACAAACCAATTGTTTAAATGTTAGAAGACTATACCCTACCTAATTGTGCCTTAGAGATATCGTAGTAGCCGTTTACATACTCACCGGTGGTGTTGAGTAGGACTATGCATAAATTGGCTTAGTTTGTTGACTGTGAAGGCAATATCAGGCCGACTAAGGGTGAGATACTGCAATCCCCCAATCACACTTAAAAAAAATGTAGGTTGTTCAAATGGTTCACTGTCATCAGTGCTCAATTTCTCTCCTTTACAGATTGGTATGGGACTTGGTTTGCAATTTAACATTTTCATCTCGACAGGAATAGGACTTTGTTGGATATGATGAGATCAATTTTCAGTTACTCATCATTGCCCTTTTCATTTTGGGGTTATGCTTTACAAAGATATGCATACATCTTAAACCTAATTCCATCTTAGTCTATAGATAAGACACCTTCAAAATTATAGACAAGTCGCAAACCTAGTCTGAGGCATCTGCGTGTATGGGGATGTACAACAAATGTGATAAAAGCTAAGACCGAGAAGTTGGAACCTAGATTTGAAATATTTTTATTTGTTAAATACCCCAAAGTCACTAGAGGAGGTTACTTCCATAGTCCGATAGAAAATAAAATATTTGTATTGACAAATGCTACTTGTTTTGAAAAAGACTATATGAGGGACTTCAAACCATGAAGTAAGGATGTACTCGAGGAGTGACTTGGTTATAAATGTTGGGAATTGTGCCCTTAAAGCAATTGTAGTTGACAATGGTTATCATAAAATTAATAAATGAATTAAAGTATTGTGTATATGTAGCTTATGTATTATATTATTGTTAATAATATTAAGTAAATTCAATAAAATTCCCAAGTTCATCTATGTGGTCTCAATCTCATATTGGTATGAGAGAATGGAGATTGAGATAATGGACTTAAATAGTTCCCAGTAAAATAAAGTTGTGGAATCTTTAGATTAATTACTGCTAGTAAAGTCCACTAGTATTATGAATACATGTGACCTAGATCTGGGTTACTAGTGTAGTTGGACACTTTAGTCGCGGTACTTTGCATACTGAGAGTATGTAGAACAGGATTAGATGTGATTAGATAATACTTGTTTTAAATACAATTTTGTAGTATTATGAAGGACATAAATTGATGATCATATATAAACTGATCTTCATCTTGACACTACAAGAAATCTGATCTTTACCTACCAATATATATTGGTAGGGAAAGTAATGTTTTGCCTACCAATATTTATTGGTAGATAATATTAGTAGGTAAATGCTAGTCCATTATATTATATTTTTGAACAGAGCTTTACCTACCAATAATATCAGTAGGTAATGATCTTTACCTACGTATATTATGGAGGGAAATTTTTTAACCATTCCCACTAAATTTTCCCCCCGTTTTTTATTTTCATTATATTATTTTATTATTATAAATGCTTATTTGGAAGCTTATGTGGAGTAAATAAGCTGACATTTACCTACCAATTTCTTACCTACATATATATATATTGGTAGGTAAAAATATCTTTTGCCCACTAATATTTATTGGTAGTGAATATTCACTACTACAAAATACCCCTTACGGGTCACCTTTTTAGGACACGCATCTAAATGTAAGTCCTTAAAAATGTATCTGGTGTTTTTAGGACACTTTTTGAGAGTCCTTAAAAAACACATTTTAGGACTCGCAATGAGTCTCCTAATAAAATATGTGAGTCCTAAAAAATTATGAGGAAATAAAATTTGCTAGTGACTTTTAAGGACTAGCTTTACAAGTCCTAAAAAAACATTAAGGGCTTCCAATGCAAGCCCTAAAACATTTAATTAAAAAAGGCACAAGGGACACAATTTTTTTTGAATTGGGACTGTTTTTTATTGAAAAACAGAATTGAGGCTTTTTAGTATTAGTCTTCATTAACTTTTCAGCTACAAGGAAAAGAGGTTGGGTTCTTCTCATTCGGCAAGGCCCTAGCCTGAATCTCCTCGACGGCAGACGACTATGGCGCAAGGCTTCAGGTTGGGTGGTTCTCGGCGACGCAGGGGCTCAACACACTCGGTTCTTCTCGGCGATGGCTTCAGGCAACGCAAGAGCTCATCGACACAAGACTTCTGGCTCATCGACGGGTGGTTCTTGGCTGGCGGTGATTGGTGGTTCTTGGCTGGCAGTAACTGGTGGTTCTCATATCCACGAGCATATTCTTTGCCACCTTCTAATGTGCTTCTGATCAAGTGGATTCACCAGTGGGTTCTATTCATCTAGGGTTCTCTCTTCCTCTCTCATTTTATTCCCTTTAGTTGTCAATCTCTCACTGGTTTGATTTTGTTTGAATGTTTAGTTAGAACTTGCTCTTGCATCTGAATATTATTAATCTAGGGTCTGGTGTTTGGGGATTTTGGACTCCTTTGTTCTGATCTCTGATATTTGTTATGTTCCTCTGGGTTTTGCTTCTTTTTCAGGGGAGTGTCAGTGATGCATTGTGGCCTTGCTGATATGTGTGATCTTCTTAGTTATAGGTTTGATTTTGTTTGAGGATTATGCTCTGTTTTTTTTGTTTTTTTGGTTCCACAAGACTTCTCTATTCTTACTCCTCCTACAACTCTTGCCTTTTCTTGTTCTTGACTCATTTTGTTTACCTAAATATTTTTTATTTGAGACTAGACTAGTTAGGGACTTATATATACACATATATAAATATACTAGGAGGGCAAAACTTTATGTGGAGATCAAAACCAAAATTGGACGGGCCGGGCATTATTAACTTTATCTTTTCAATTGTTAAAAATGTAAGAGAAGAATGTAGTATAGGAGACAAGAAAGAATGAAAACTAAAAAATGGGTTAGAGGTATGGACACCTTCCTTTAAGGTTTTATTTGGCCTCACTTCTCAAAGGTTATTAAGAGTTTTGTATGAGTAATATTACTACCAAGATACAACAGACTTGTAGGCTAATATCCAGCAAAATATTGAACAAACAAAAGGAGATATGAAATCTGTGAAACCTGAGGTATTTATAGATGTTTTGATACATACTCATGAACCAACACATTCTTTCATGAAACATTACATTGTTTCATGAGCTATCTTAGCACCTATTCATGAATCATTACACTACTTCATGAAACATTAAATTGGTACCCATTCATGAATCATTACAATTCTTCATGAAACATTACACTGTTTTAAGAGAAATGTTACAGTTTCTCCAACAATTTTTTTTTGTGATTTTCCCTTACATACTCACTTTGATCATCTAATTAATAATGTCACCTAGGTACATTAACCTAACCAAATAGTAATTATGCAATTTCAGTCAATTGTTAATTCTTTAAAAAAAATAAACAAAAAAGCCAAATGTGAATAAGATTATATTACTATTTTTAGTTCATTTTATAAATTAATTAATCAAATATTAGTGCAATTATTAGTAGTTATAATTATATATGACGATATTTGTTATTCTTGTTTGATATTGGGGATTAAATATATTTTTGATCCTTGATGATGAGTTGATGTTAAAGTTTTATGTTTGAGTCAGCATAGCTCTCAAATTTACTGTTGGTCTTTAATTAAAGCTATTTTTGCTGATAGAAATTTATTGTTGGTCTTTAGAGAATTGATAGAAATTTATGCTGATGATGCTATTTTTGTTGACTAGAGTTTCTTATCTGGGCATATTTCTAGAATCTTATTTCAAACATTTACATCTTTTATTATTAAAATTAGGCTTATGATGATAACATTAATTATCTTAACGGATTTCGGTGAGATTTTATAGTTAATGATTTTAATGTTACACACACTAAAAGCCCTTTTTTATTAATAGAACTTTAATAGAAAAACAATGTCTAATAAAAAATAATGTTTCTTTTGAAAAGTTGCATTTTCATGCAAAAAAATATATATTCTTAGTATATATGAGTTTTTTTACAGGGTACTCTTTAATAAACAAAAAAAGAGATTAGATGAGTGATTTTCGTTGTAGTATACCAATTATGGTAAGTTGCAATAACTTATGTCATTATATTTAATATCCTGTTTTAGTGTTTTAGTATCTCGGGATCGACGTACGCTGTTGGGGCTTTGGGAACAGCTGGGTTTGATCTCTCTCTCTCCCTCTTACACTCACGGTAACTCACCTCTCCCATGGTATCTCTCTAAATATATAATTTTCAATTTATACGTACATATAAATAAATATATATATAGTACGCTATATAAATCTAAAACAAACCATATAAATAATTTAAATCATAAGGAAGAATAAATTGTCAGTCTCTTTTTCTTGTGTGATGGTTTTGATTGCTGGAGTCTTTTTTAGTAGTTCTTGCTATTGTGGATTTTATTCCTGCACTGCAGCAATAACATTTAGAATATTTTTTTGCTTGAAATTGTTCTTCTTATTATAAGCACTATGAATTACTTTTGTAAATATTCTCACTGCCTTTACTTCTCACGTTTGCCACTATTAATAGGATGCTGTGGACGTCCATGACAGTTTAGCTGCTGAAGCTGAACATGGTGATGCTTCCAGAAAGGAAAGGTCCTCAGTTCAAGGTGTAGAATAGGTAATTAATACCAAACATGTTTCATGTAATTAGAAATTGATTGCAATTTTACTTTCATATATTTTAAAGATTTTTATTAGAGCTTATCTGAGTTTGAATTATAAAAAAATAGTTTCCTAGTTGAGTTAAGACTTCTTATTTATATCTATCTGTAAAATATTTTTGTACTTAGTGGAGTTTGAATATCTTAGATATTCATCCATAGTGAAGTAGGTTCTGGGAATTCTGTGTGCTGCGGTGATAACGGAAGGTTGAAAACTTGCATGTCTTAGTGAAGTAGGTTCTAAGAATTTTGTGTGCTGCGGTGATATATGGATGAAAACCTGTGTGTTGTTTGATTTGTTTGACATGGTGTTGATTGTGACATATGGCTAGGCTAGTACATTAGGGAATATGCTGTCTGATTTGCTATAGATTTTTTTGTACTTAGTTTTGTGTGGAAATATGAAAAAGATGGCTGCCACAATGATAAATTTGTGATCCGGATATTTAACATTTGACCGCCTAATTAATAATTAAGTTGAATTTAAATTTTGCTACTAATCACAAAAATTTCTTAATCCGAGCCTCAGAAGAGCCGATTTAGAGTAACTATGTGGTCTATGTGATCACAGATTTGTGCTTTCGAGACTATAAGTGCAGGATAGGTCTTTCTAGAATTTGAATCAAATCCTCATCTTTTCTCTCCCAAAAGAGTAAAACAGGTTGCTGAATAAACCCCGTACGTGAGATTTTAGAATCATACATATAATATAACATTTTGAAAATTAATCTTAGAAATATCCTTCAACGGTGTTTGTTCTGCCACCTATTGTCAACACTTAACTAAGCTTACGTTGGTGATTGTGGCCTATTTTCTTACATTTTTAAACTAATTTCTAGGGTTTATATGATTTGAAATAGATTTAAGATATATGATATTTGGTTTTTAAGAATATATATTTATATAGCATGAAGAAATTTATTATCTAGAATCAACGCTTGTGGTTACTTCACAGGCAGCTGAAGTGAGTATTTTTTTTAAAAATATTTGATGGTTTTAGTTGCGTAGAAGGGGTTTCATTAAAGGCTTGAGTTGTTTGAAATTGGGCAAAATCAATATACTCTGCTTGATACAACCTCTACTCTTCCTCTCGCGTACCAATTGCCTTTCTATTATTTTTTTCACTCTTATATTTCTTGTTTCAACTTTCAAATTGGCATGGTTTTGGTTTTCTTTTTAATTAATCTTCCTCTCTTTGCATGTAAATGTGTTTTTGGTGGATTGAGTTTGTTTCTTCTTATTAGTAATTATAGGTTCCATTTCGTGAAATAGGTGTAATTGTGTGGAGGATTTTGATTAAGTTATATGTTAAAATTGATCGTATTTACAATGCGAAAAATTGTTTCATAAAATGTCCCTAGCTAAAAGATAAAAAGATAGAAAAAACCAACATCAGTTATTGCAAATAAACAAAGAATTTGATGTGCAATATAATAGTTTTAATATTTTTTTCCATCATAAGTTCCAATTACATATGATTAAGAAGTTGTTTAGGGAAATGTTTTTCAAATAAATGAGGTGTTGCTTTCTATTACACAATTTTTTCCATTAAGGATTTTTGAAACCATTTCAATAAAAATTGACCCCTAGTCTAGTTCATCATCCATGATTTATGAGTTACATGGCATTATATCAAAATATTTATTCAAATATAACGTAGCTCTTGATATCTATTTTTAAACTTAGAGTGGATAATGTCTTATTCTGAGTTTGTCTCTTAACAATAGAACTAGTAATTGATTTGGTAATTATGTTTCTCTTTGATCAAACGAAGGAATGTGTATGTGTTTATTCTCTAATTGCTTTAGTATTATACTTTAGTGGAGTTTGAATATCTTAGATATTCATGCGTAGTGAAGTAGGTTTTGGGAATTCTGTGTGCTGCGGTGATAACGGAAGATTGAGAACTTGCATGTCTTAGTGAAGTAGGTTCTGAGAATTTTGTGTGCTGCGGTGATATATGGATGAAAACTTGCGTGTTGTTTGATTTGTTTGACATGTTTGTGTTGATTGTGACAGATGGCTAGGCTAGTAAATTAGGGGATATGTTGTCCGATTTTCTATAGATTTTTTTGTACTTAGTTTTGTGTGGAAATATGAAAAAGATGACTGCCACTGTTTTGAATGGATTAATATGGTAGATTTATGGTCTATTTTGTTGCTGATTTTGGTGTAGTTTGCTACTGTTACTATTGTTCTTAACATCTAGCTTTTTGCTATTTTTTCTGTTTTATTGAATTTATATTGTTGTATGTTTCCATGATTGTACACAAATGTCGAAATACTGCTTAATTTTGAAATATTGTATTTGCTATAGATGACCTCTTTTTTGAAATTTCTATCTTTCTTTGACTGTGATACCCAAACAGTTGTTGTGTTTATTTCATTTTGGTTGTGGGAATGAAGTTTTTTCTGACTATGTAGTTGATGTAGTTAAGGTGTTTGGTTAAATGTTTGAATGAAAAAATGAAAGCTAATGTTATTGTTTTGGCATCATCTACTCTTTCTAGTATTTGGCCCTACATAAACAACATCTACTCTTTCTAGTATTTTGTTTTGTCTTTGATTTACAAATTTTAGTGTTAAACTGTTCAATAAAGTTTGTAATAAATAGACATTGTGTTGTTCAAAAGAAAAGGTTGTGTAAAAAATTTTCTAATAAATTTTATTTGGATTTATTTATTTAGGAAAAAGCATTAAAGAATACTACCAATCGATCAAAGAGGAAATGGGAGTCGAAAAATGGTTCAGTCTCCACACCACGACATCACATTCGATGTGGAATGGTGTTAACTTCTCCTATCAGTCAAATTGAGACATGGTGTCTAAAGCATTATGATGCTGAGAAAGGATGGACTGGAATAGAGCTCGGGCCATTATATGTAAGTAATTAAAATTTTTATTTATTATATTTCTTACTAATAATTAATTAAATATATTATTAGGATAAAATGATGGAGTTAAGGGGTCAACATCCTCCAGAAGAACTGTCACAACTTCTACTTGGACGTGATTCGGTTTACATGCGAGGGTGGGGGCGGTCTCCTAGTGTCACAACTTCTACTTCACATCATGAAAATATTGTGGGTAATCAACCAACTTATGAAGAGTTACTTGAACGACTTAATGATACAACTTCCCGCCTTAATGCTACTAACGAACAACTTAGTGTAGTTGTGGATATACTTCGTCATAACAATTTGATGGCACCGCCTCCACCACCTCCAACAGACCAAGCTTCAGATGCAAATTTAAGAGAGTTGCCATCTATTTCAGTTCGGGAGTCATAAGATGATTCTTAGTTTATTTACATTAATTTACTAAGGAATGAACTTTATGAAGTTTTTTTTATTTTGGTAGGGGTAACTTTAAAATGATAACTTTATGACTTATTTTAGTATTGAACATTATAAAGAATTTTAGCATAAAACATTTTATTATTGAATGGTTTTTTTCTAGTTTATTTCTAATATAGAACATTTACAAATAACTGTTACTATCTTTTACCTACACATAACCATTAAATTTGAACAAAATATAAATTGTGTAACAAACCAATAAAATAATGCTATGTGGGCTAATAAAATGATACGATGTAGGATGCCACATATGATGCCACGCAGAATGCCACGTAGGATGCCATGTAGGATGCGACGTAGGATGCCACATATGATGCCACGTAGGATGCCACATATGATGCCACATCATCAGACATGTAAAACTACAAAAACCATGTCAGCATACACGTAGGATGCCATGTCATCAAACACGTCATCTGATGACTAATCAATTGATTTATAACTTAGTGGGGTCCACTGATTCTTTCACCTACCAGTGTTAATAAGTGTAGGTAAAGACTCTTTCCCCACTAACTTTTACCTACCAATCTCTACCAATTCAATATTGGTAGGTAAACCATATTACCCACCATTAGGCTAGTTTTACCTACACTTACAATTGGTAGGTAAAGACCCAATTTTCTTGTAGTGTGAAGTTACTATGAACTCCTATATATGTCACTTGATCCTATGATTCATGCGTTACAATTGAGATCATCTCTCAAGGTTAATTTGTGATTAGCTTGACCTACCCCAAGGCTAGTCCATTAAATTTTAAATTAATCTATTGTGGATTAGTAATTTTTTTTGTGTTGCATCCATGTATCATGTTTAATATTCGAAATATAAACTAATATTTATTATATGCATTAATTCATTATATTTTCTTCATAAATTTTTCATCAATATGTCCAATCAAAACCCTGTAACTGCTTTACATGCTAATGAGAAATTGAGAGGTGATAACTACATGAAATGGAAATCGATCATGAACATTGTTTTGATATGTGAAAACATCACGTTTGTCCTGAATGAGGAATGTCCTTAGGTTCCTACTCCCACTGCTGCCAAAACTGATAGAGAAATGTATGACAATTGGATCTTATCTAACAATAACGCCAAATGTAATATGCTTGCTAGTATGAGCGATGTGGTCAGAAAGAAGTTTGAACTGTTGAAACAATTTATGAGATTTGAGAATCTCTACAAGGCATGTGTTGGCCAGTAGTCTGATTAGTGCAGACATGATGCTACTAGAAGCATCATGAATATGAAAATAAAGAAAAATGTTTATGTCAAAGAACATGTCCTTTTCGTAGTATTAGAAAAATGTTGAACGGGACCAGATGTGATTTGATAATACTTGTTTTGAATACCTTTTCGTAGTATTAGAAAACACATCAACAGATGATCACATACAAATAGAACTTAATGTTGAAATTACTATGAACTCCTATATATGTCATTTGATCCTATTATTCATGCGTTTTGGTTTTTCAGAATGATCAGGCTAAGAAGTATTGTTTTGTAGAGTCAATGATGTTTATAGTTAGGGACATATCTTAAGAGATTTGCAATCTATACTTTCTTATAGATTTAAAGATGGTTCCCTATTGAGTTGGCTTTTGGAACTAAAAAGGTTATTGACGTCAAATTCGTATTCAAATTATGAATTAACCTTCACTAGTAAAGGCAATGGTACACTAAGAATCAAGATGTAATTAAAAGGGTAAAATAGTAGCCTCTTAATTAAGAATAATCAATAGATGATTAATTTGTATATGATGATTATATCAACGGACACTTTATTGTTACAATAAAGTACTCACTAATTGTATGTGTTTAATTCTCAAGAGTGCCCATTCATATTTATAAAAGAGTAATCATAATATCATTAATGAATCAAAGAGTTTTGGTTAATAATATTTTATTTATTGAAGCTTGGAATTATAAGGCCATAGGTCCCCAGGGCGGCTCTATCAACACTATTCAAGGTAAGGAGTTGATACAAGTGTCAAACTTTGAATGGGTTATTTAAGAGAATATTTATTCTTCAACATAAATATACAATTATGTAATGGTTGAAGTTGTACAATTTATTATTGAATTAATGAAATTATTGAAATTGTATAGAAATAAAAGAAGTTGATTTTATCAATTATTTTATTTAAGTGAGAAAGGAAAAATATGGATAGTCAAAATTTGTTTTCATTATCGTATTCATTTAATTAATAATAAGATGATAATGGAAATTCAAATTTTTAATTTTGAAATTTAAGTTGTTATCTTTTCGTTAGAAAGATGATAACTTATTAGAATTTTAATTACTAATTAATTAAAATAAAAATGCATAAGAAATCAAATCTACTTATTTTAGGGAGGTGTTACACGCATAGGGCTTCCTGGGCTACCCTATGTGTGTACCACTACTAATGGTGATCAATTATTGGTTTTTTATTTTATTTAATTAATCAATAAAACATTTTGAAAAATGCTTTTAAAATCGAATGTAAGACTTTTTCTTTAATTATCATTTATTTTATTATTATTAAGATGATCAATTTTATTTGATTATTATTATGACTATGATAATAATACGTATATATTCTATATGATTGAAAATAGGAGAACGACAGTTTTACAAGAAGAAATAGAAAAACTAATCAATCTTTTTCTCACAAAAGATAATTTTTTCTCTCTAGCCTATAATCAAGAGTCTCATGTGTTGAGAATACTTTTGATTCACAAATTTAATTTTTGCTCTCTATGTGCCCACCCACATCTCGAGGTGTAGAGAAGGTACTGGAAGATCTTGGTGTGAGTACTCAAGCAAGGATAGGAAGATGGAATTATATACGAAAAGATTCAAGGATTCTTGATAGGCTACAAGAGGTAAATTATTTCTTATTAATTGTTTCGTATACATATTTTTGTTGATTAACATATTGCATATTACAGGATCCTTAAAGTTATTTATATGAAATTTTTTATTGTATACAATACTACCATTACCACAATTTCTGCTGTGCACTAGGAACAGTTCCAAACAGTTGGTACTTGAGCCATCCTTCATCCTTACGTATGTTAATTAATGTGTGGGTATCATATATTTTTTTTTATATTATGTGTAAAATATGAATGGATGAGTGTTTATGTATGCATTATCTATATTCTTAACGGTTGGTTTTCATGGTGCTTTTGGGTTTGGAAAAGTTCATAAATTTTCTAGATATACAAAAATTGTGAGCCATTTTCGGGCATAGGAATTTTGTCTTTTTTTTTAAATTTCTGGATAAAATTATATTATAGCCTGAGCCCCGAGCATGAACCCTGAGGCTCGAGTTGTGTCCTGGCACCGAGTCGTGCCCCTGCGCCTACGCCGTGCCTATGCCGAGTTGGGCCCCTGCACCCAGGTTGTGCGCACCCTTGCCAGCATCCACCCACGGCCATGCCAACCACCGTCGGCCTCCCTAGCCACCGTCCACCATGACACACCCATTAGGGTTTGTGTCATGCAAACCCTAATGGATGTGTAGTTATCTATTTGGGCCATTTTGAGGCCAATATAATTAAAAGTGTTTTAATTATAATTTTTGAATTAATTATGGTCAGTCCAAATTCAATTTGGGCCTTAATATCTTGTTGGGTATTAAAAGCCAAAGTTTGATTATTTTAAATCTGTTTAAAATAATTAAAAGGTTATTTAACTCATAATGGATAATTAAAATGGTAATGGCCCAAAGACTAAAAGAGAAGATCCAAAGATCAAAGGACTTGCTTTCATTAGGCCTTAGTTAGTTTAATTATTTTTGTGTATTTTTTTTTTTGCAAGTGTTGTAATATTCTAGAAATACCCAAAGCACCCAACTCGAATTTATTTATTTATTTTCATGACCATAATTAAATTGTTTAGTCATTTATCATGCATTATAACATGCCATACATATTACCCACATGGTACATATTAAGCATGCATCTATATATTATTATTAGAAACATGCTTAGGATTGATGGTATGATTTTATTTGATAACTCATATAATTAATTTAGTCTTAATTAGTTAAGATTGTAGAAAGAATTTAAAAGTCATTTATTTTCTTATTTTATTAAATTAAATGGTATTCTACTTTCA
This sequence comes from Humulus lupulus, assembly GCF_963169125.1. NCBI lineage: Eukaryota > Viridiplantae > Streptophyta > Magnoliopsida > Rosales > Cannabaceae > Humulus > Humulus lupulus. Next base: position 80,654,507 of record NC_084796.1, read on the forward strand.
AAAGCAAAATAAAATTATTTTCGGGTATGATTATTTATTTTGCATAATTTGATTAGTATTTCTTAGAATATCATTAGGTAAAATTAATTTAATTAGTTTTACAATTAACTTGAAAAATATTTAATTTGAGAAAAAAACATTCTTCTTAAATAGTGAGTGGGAGAGGGAATTATGACAATAAGTCTCATGGTCTCCATTATTGGTTGAGCACTTTTTCTCATAGGAAGGGCGTCGTGTCTCCTCCGTTTGCGACCTCCTTAAGGAAAGGCATCCGAATATGTTTATTTTATATCAAGGTTGACTTCTCATAAGAGAAAAAGATCAGTGATGTATTTTAATTTTGACTAACCCTAAGGCACACTTTTTAGTTAAGTCATTAATAAAAAAATAATGGGTCACACTGAAGATGTATCTAGGCTTTCGAGCAAGACTAGTAAATCTTGACCAAACTAACAGTAATTCATATGTCAAAAGAGAAAAAAGAAGTATTTTAAGTTTTCACTTATGGAGTTGAGATCATGTCTCAAGGTTAATTTGTGATTAGTTTGACCTACCCCAAGACTGGTCAATTAATTTTTAAATTATTCTATTGTGGATTAGTAACTGTTTTTTGTGTGTTATTTTATGTGTTGCATTCATGGCTCATGTTTAATATTCCAAAGATAGACTGATATTTATTATAAGCATTCATTCATTATATTTTATATATTTATTTTTTATCAATATGTCCAATCAAAAACCTATAACTGCTTTACTTGCTAATGAGAAATTGACAGGTGATAACTACATGAAATGGAAATCGAACATGAACATTGTTTTGATATGTGAAAACCACATGTTTGTCCTCAATGAGGAATGTCCTTAGGTTCCTGCTCGCACTACTGCCAAAACTGACAGGGAAAAGTATGACAATTGGATCTTATCTAATAATAAGACCAAATGTTATTTACTTGCTAGTATGGGCGATGTGCTCAGAAAGAAGTTTGAAACTGTTGAAACAACTTATGAGATTTCGGAATCTCTACAAGGCATGTTTGGTCAGTAGTCTGATAAGTGCAGACATGATGCTACTAGAAGTATCTTGAATATGAAAATAAAGAAAAATGTTTATGTCAGAGAAGATGTCCTAGACATGATCAACATATTGCACAATGTAGAAATCCATGGTGCGGCTATTGATGTGACAACTCAAGTAAGTGTGATACTTGAATATCTCACACCAGCTTTTGCGGCATTCATTGGCAACTATGCTATGAACAAGGTGTAGTACAACATGACCTAACTGCTTCATGTGTTGCAAACTTTTGAATCTCTAAACAAAATTTCCACTAAGGTTGTGGAGGCAAATGTTTCTGAAACCAAGCCTTCCACTGCAAATGGTAATTCAAAGAAAATGAAAGGTGGCCAAGGAAAGGACAAGAAACATGACAAACAACCAGAAAAGACCAACATGTCTTCCAAGAAGAATAATTCTGCAAAGATTTCAAAAAAGAAGGCACTAAAAGAATCATGCATTTATTGTGGAGTTGATGGTCATTGGAAAAGGAATCGTCCTAAATACCTGACTGAACTGAATGACAAAAATAAGGGAAAATTTGATTTACTTGTTTTAGAAATTTTTTAGTGGAAGGTGACTTTTCAACTTGGGTAGATGATTCAGGAGAAAAAGAGAGATTGTTGGGAATTGTGTCATTAAAGCAATTGTAGTTGATAGTAGTTTTAATGAAATGAATAAATTATTTGAATTATTGTGTATATGTAGCTTATGTACTATATTATTGTTAATAATATTAAGTAAATATCATAAAATTCTCAAGTTCATCTATGTGATCTCAATCTTATATTGGTATGAGAGGATCTAGATTGAGATAATGGATTAAATAGTTTGAAGTAAACCAAAATTTTGGAACCTTTAGATTAATTATTGCAAATACAGTCCACTAGTATTATGAATACATGTGACCTAGATCTGGGGTACTAGTGTAGTAGGACACATTAGTGAATGTACTTTGCATACTTAGAGTATGTAGAACTGCACCAGATATGGTTTGATAGTACTTGTTTTAAATACCTTTTCGTAGTATTATAGAACGCATCAACTGATGATCACATACAAACTGATCTTAATCTTGAAGTTACTATGAACTCCTTGATAAATCTACAAAATAGAGTTATTTTACCACTTTTTATGTGTTAATTGTTGCTTAATTCTTGAGTTTTTAATTAATTTATTAAGTTTTTAAGTAATTTCCAATTTATTAGGTTTATTTTGATTTTCTATATTTTTGTGTGTTTTTATAGTTATTTTGTTGTAAAATATTGTAGTGAATTATTTGACTTATTAGTGTTAAGTTAGTGGTAAAAAAATGTTGTATTATTGAACTTAAATGTAAAATATAAATGAAGTTATAATTAATATTTTCAAAGAATTAAATTGATTTATTTTATAGTTGAAAATATTGTATTATGATTTATTTTATAGGGAATTTATGACATTTTTGCTATTGAAAAGCAAGAAAAATGAGAGAAAAGTGGTATTTTTGGGAGAAAGCTAAGGAAATTGGCATTTATGAAATTCCATCAGCCTAAGGCCCAAACGCCAGGCCCACATCCTCCATCAGCAGCAGCTTCCCAAGCCCATTAGCTTCAGCAACTTCTTCAGCCATTTCCCTTGCTGCACCTCACGTTCAACACACCCAAGCCTCCCCACTTTAGCAATCAATCAGCCTTCCTCCAAGCAATCATGCCGCCAGCTGTCCTCTTGCCTCCAACCTAAAGCTCCAGCCCTCACGTGCCAAGCTGCCTCTTCCAAGCTCCCCATGGCCCATCATCACCATAAGCCACATGCCATCAGCCAGCCCACTGCTCAGCTGCCTCCAACAACCACTTTGCCTAGCCACCCAGCTGCTTTAATTTGCCTTGAGCCCATAAATTACACATTGTCTCCCTTGTCCCTTTGTCTCAAAAATGCCACATTTTTACCCCACTTTCTACACATTTTACACAAACTCATCATCACTCCTACAAATTTACCCCTATATGTTATATTATTCATCATTTCAAATTTAATTTAATCAATTTAATTAATTTAAATTGATTATTTTAAACACCATTTTTTGGCTATAAATAAGGGATTTTGGGTGTCAATTTTGGGGAGGGAGGTTACCATACAAAATATTCTACACATTTCAAAACCTCTCTATTATCTTCATCTTCTTCTTCTTTTTGGTTATTTTTCTATGTATTTTTAGAGGAACAATTTGGGGGTTCATCTTCCAAATTTTCCTATTTATGTTTGTAATTTTTAGTTTGTATTTGCTATTCTAGTTATGAGTTTCTAATCTTTTTAAGATTATTAAGGTGATGATGAAACAATTTGTAACTAGATAGTATTTATTTTGTATGTTGATTTCCCATTTTGTGCAACAAAGTTTATGGAATTTTCTTCTTCAAATATCTTCTTTCATCTTAAATATCATGTATTTTGGATTGTTAGCACATATTTACACTTTGTTCTTCATTAGTGCAAAAACATAATATTCTTTGTGTAAGATGTGTCATTAAATTGTACACATCCATGCTTGGAACAAAAATATTATGTTTTGCCTTCTAAATAATGTTCATTGATTTATTTGTTATTTCATTAGATTGATTTACACTAAATGCTTTGAAATTATAATTTTGAAAAGTGAAGGAAAATCTTATCTTTTTAGAAGTAATTTGTGCTTAAAATTATAAATCTATTTGGAAAATGATAGTTTAATTTATCACTAAAACTTGGGAATCAATATACTTATAAATATTATTGAACTTATATTTTGTGGATTCTATTATCTTAATAAATTTTCTTTTACCATCTTGATTTCTATTATTAATTTATGTTTATATATTGTCTTTAATATCTTTATTATTACGTTTTAGTTTATTTTCTTGTCACAAATTCTCATCAATCTTTGGGGCTAGGTTAGAATTTATTAATTTTGGTTTAAAATAGTTTTCTTTTCGATTTTAGACAACTCCTTTGGGTTCGATCTCGTGCTTACACGAACACTATTCTATAAATACGAATCGTGCGCTTGCGAGTATAAATATTTAAAACATACCCGTTTTGGGTCCATCACTCCTATATATGTCATTTGATCATTTGATTCATGCGTTATGGTCTGCCTAAATGATCAGGCTAAGAACTATTGTTGTGGGACTCAATGATGTACATGGATGGTGACATAGCTTAATAGATTTGGAATCTATACCTTCTTATAGATTTAATGACGGTTCCCTATTGGGTTGGCTTGACGTCAAATTCATAATCAGAATATGAATTAACCTTCACTAGTTAAGTCAACGGTACACTAGGAATCAAGATATAATTAAAAGGGTAAAACGATAATTTTATTCCCACTAAATTATGAATCATCAATAGAGGATTAATTTGTTATGTAATGATTATATCAACAGACACTTTGTGGTTACAATAAAGTGCTTAGTAAATGAATGTCATTAATTCTCAAGAGTGCATTCTCATATTTATAGTGGATTAATCATGAGATTAATAAATATGATTATTGAATCAAAGAGTTTTGGCTAATAAACTTTTATTTATTGAAGCTTGGAATTATTGGTCCATAGGTCCCCGAACAGCTCTATCAACACAATTCAAGGTAAGGAGTTGATACAAGGGTCAAACTGTGAATGGGCTATTTGAGAGAATATTTATTCTTCAAGATAAATTTACAATTATGTAATAATTGAAGTTGTGCAATTTATTATTGCATTAACATTATTTTTGAAATTGTATAGAAATAAAAGAAGTTGATTTTATCAATTATTTTATTTAAGTGAGAAAGGATAAATATGGATGATAATGGAAATTCAAATTTTAAAATTTGAAATTGAAGTTATCTTTTCTTTAAAAAGATGATACATTATTTGAATTTATAATTATTAATTAATAAAAATAAAAATGCATGAAAAATTAAATCCCTATATTTAAGGGAGGTGTTACACGCATGGGGCTTCCTAGACTACCTTATGCGTGTACCACTACTATTGGTGATCAGTTATTGTTTTTTTTTTATTTTACTTAATTAATTAATAAAATATTTTGAAAAATGATTTTAAAATGGAATGTAAGACTTTGTGTTTAATTATAATTTATTTTATTATAATTAAGATTATCAATTTTATTTGATTATTATTATGATAATAATATATATATATTCTATATGACAGAAAATAGGAGAACAACAATTTTACAAGAAGAATTAAAGAAACTGATTACTCTTTGTCTCACAAAAAATAAACCTTTCTCTCTAGCCTATAATCAAGAGTCTCATGTGTTGAGAATAATTTCGATTCATAAATTTGATTCTTGTTATCTATGTGCCCACCCACATCTTGAGGTATAGAGAATGTCTTGGAAGATCTTGGTGTGAGTACTCAAGCAAGGATAGGAGGATCGAATTATATACGATGAGATTCAAGGATTCTTGATAGGCTACAAGAGGTAAATTATTTCGTATTAATTTTAACATATGCATATATTTTTCTTGATTAATATATTGCATACTAAAGTATCCTCACATAAAGTTGTTTATAGGAAAAAGTTTCTTGTATAAAATATTATCATTACCGCAATTTTTGATTGCGCACTAGGAATAACTCCTAATAGTAAAATAACACCACAACCGACTTTAGAAGCTAAAACAGAACAAACCACAATACTAAACCAGGATACTAATGTAGTCTTTCATAGTGGGAGAGTTGTTAGACAGCCTGTTCGTTACACTGGATTCAGAAAAGCACAAGTTGCAATATTTGATGACAATGTTGACAACCCATTGACTTTCAGTCAAGCGATGAGTGATCCTGATAAGGAACAATGGCTTAAAGCTATGAAGCTTGAGATGGAGTCGATGTACTCCAACTCAGTCTCGAAACTTGTATATCCACCTGAAGATATAAAACCCATTGGGTGCAAATGGATATATAAGAGAAAAACAGGAGTTGATTGGAAAGTATAGACTTTCAAAGCGAGGCCATTAGCCAAGGGCTTGACACAGAAAGAACGTTTGGATTATGAAGAAACATTTTCTCTTGTAGCCATGTTAATATCCATTTGGATCCTCTTATCCATTGCCAGTCATTTTGATTGTGTGATTTGGCAAATGTACGTTAAAATGACATTTATGAATGGCCATTGTAACATCCGAGATTCCCTAATATGGCTTAGTGCCTGGATTAGAGGGTCGGGAGGCAATAATTGTTTTAATTATGTGTTAATATAGTATGACCATGTCATTATGTGAATTATATTATAATATAATTATGCTTGCCTATTTATAAATATTAAATGTGTATGTGGGTCGTTTCTTATAAGAAGGGCATTTTAGTAATTTCACATGCTGAGGGTACAATTGTAAATTTACATCTGTATGATTGAGACCACATTATTATGTGGATATATTTGGGTTACTCGATGCGAGGCGATCCTGGTGAGCAAGTTAGCGGAAAAGTCACAACGAAATAAAATACCCAGCTCGGGGTGAGCTTAGGGGTATTTTGTTAATTTAGAACATTGCCGGGATTTATCGGGTAATGGAAGATTAAATTAGTACTATTTTGAGATAGTTGCGGATTTAGAGGAACACTCGGGGATTCACGGAAAGTGGCAATTGACGGAATTTCCCTTGAGGTCACTAAAGGATTTAAGTTAGTGGTAAGGGCATTTTGGACTTTTGACAAAATAGATTTACAAGGTTTAGACAGCTGGGATTTAGAAACACTTAGAAGGTTCAGTTATTTAGCTCTCTCTTTCTCACCTTGGTGGCTTGGAAAATCTTGAGAAGATTAAAGGACAAAGCTTAGGAAATTGAAGGGTTAAGCTTGTGAAACTTGGGGATTAGCTCAAGGGTCATATCATCTCAGAGGCAAGGGCTTGAATTCGAATTTCTTCATGATAATTCTTTAGGATTGTTGGATGCTTTAGTATTTGCATGTGTGAGAGTTTGGAGAGTAAATTTTGGATTTTTAATGAGTTTTAATCAAGTAGTTAGCTAGGTTCTGTTACTGGAAAAGTGTTAAACTGGTTATGGGGATTGAATTGAAGTTTTGAGTGTGATTGGGTTGAATTTAGTTGGGTTCGACTAAAGGAAAAACCCATAAATTTTGGGTTCGAAGGCGTCATGTCGCGGCCTTATTCTCAGTGTGCCGCGACCCTCTTGATCCAAAGGGAGCCAAGGAGGGCTCTGTTGCGAGGGCGCGGCACAGCGCCTCTTAGGCTGGGCTGCGACGCGAGTCTGGTGTTTTGGGAGGCTAAGCCTCAGATTGGGGCAGGTCGCGGCACAAGGGCTTCGGGACGTGGCTCTTAAGGGATTTTTGGACCCCGAGTGGGTTTTCATTGCAGGAACTCAACCTTAAGGGCTCAATATCGATCCTACTTCCTTGTTTAGGTAGAATTTGATGTCCTCGAGGCTAGGACTTGGTCTGGATCTCCGAAGCTTGACTTATAAGTTGAGGGTCTTTAAGCGTCGACTTACAAGTCGGGGGTATGTGAGGCTCGACTTATTAGTCAAGGACTTGTAGGACTCGGCTTATGAGCTGAGATTGGAAATACGCGAGTGGAGTGCAGGCCACTAGGGCTGGGCCACCTTGGGGGTGTGCCAAGATATTTAACTCCTTCTGGGTAAAGAAGTATTTGAGGCTCTTGTGATCGGTATAAATCTGACATTTCACCCCATAGAGATAGTGATGCTAAATATTCAATGCAAAGTCAACCGCTGCTAATTCCAGGTCGTGTCTCGGATACCTCTACTCATAATCTTTCAGTTGCCTAGAGGTATAGGCTATCACCTTACCAGACTGGATCAGTACACATCCCAACCCCTATTTTGCTCGCGTTTACAACACCAAGGTTACATAATAAGCCTACCTGGCAACAAAATTTGGGTTCAACCCTAGGCATAGGAGATGGTTTGAGTTAGTCAACTATTATGATTGCGACATACTATACCACCCCAGTAAAGCTGATGTTGTGGCGGATGCACTTAGCCGCAGAGGGCCGAGAATGGTTTCTTTTTTACAAGGAGTATCAAGGAAGATCATAGAAGACATGGAAGGAGCTGGTATAGAACTGATCACAGGAAAACTTGCAAAGGATACACTTTAGTCCACCTTGTTAGAAAAGATCAGGGAAAGGCAGAATGCATACAAGAAGTTAAGTGGCCTAAAGTAAGAGATGCAGAATGGGAATGCAAAGGATTTCACTATGTTCGATACCAGACTAATCAGATTCAAGGGGCGTATTTGTGTGCCATACAGTGATGAGAAGAGGAAAGAGATTCTAGCGGAAGCTCACACTACCCCATATTCAGTTCACCCCTAGACCACTAAGATGTACCACAACCGTAAGGTATTGTATTGGTGGCCGGGAATGAAAAAGGATGTAGTGGAATATGTGGAAAAATGCATAACTTGTCAGCATGTGAAGGCAGAACATCAAAGAGCAGTGGGGCTACTGCAACCGTTGAATATTCTTCAGTGGAAGTGGGATGAGATATCTATGGATTTTGTGATGGGGTTACCTAGGACCACAAAACAACACGATGTAATTTGGGTAATTGTGGATAGGTATACCAAATCGGCTCACTTCCTACCGGTGCGCATGAATTATTCTATTAATCAGTTCGCCGAGTTGTACATGAGTGAGATAGTACGGCTACATGGGACACCGTACTCTATTGTGTACGATCGGGATGCTTGGTTTACATCATCATTCTGGGAGAGTTTGCGGAGAACAATGGGAACTCGGTTGAAGTTCAGTATAGCTTATCACCCTGAAACAGATGGTCATACCGAGAGAACAAATTAGATCTTAGAGGATATGCTCAGAGCGTTTGTCATTGACTTTCAGGGATCCTGGAGTAGATACTTCCCACTGATTGAGTTTTCATACAACAACAGCTACTAATCTACCATCGAGGTAGCACCATATGAAATGTTGTCTGGAAGAAAGTGTAGGTCTCCACTTCACTGGGATGAACTGGGAGAGAGAAAACTACTTGGACCCGAAGCAGTGCAACACACCAATGAGGCTATTTAGAAAATCAATGCTAGAATGGTCATAGCTCAAAGCAGACAGAAGTCTTATGTAGACCTAAAGTGCAAGCATGTTGAGTTTGAAGTTGGTGATCATGTATTTCTGTGTGTGACTCAAAGGAAAGGAATCTCGGTGAAGAGGTTTGGCAAGAAGGGAAAGCTAAGTCCCAGATATGTCAGACCTTTTGAGATTTTGGATAGAGTGGGCAATGTGGCTTACAGGGTAGCTTTACCACCATCATTGTCTAGGGTGCACAATGTATTTCATGTGTCATAACTTCGAAAATATGTATCTGACCCATCGCATGTGCTGAGCTACGAGACCTTGGGTTTGCAAAAGGATTTGTCATTCGTTGAGCGTCCAGTGAAAATACTCGATCGAAAGGAAAGTCCTAAGGAATAAGTCCATTTCCTTGGTAAGGGTATTGTGGAGGAACATTGTTGTTGAGGAGGCAACCTGGGAATGAGCGTCTGATATGCTGCAGCAGTATCCCGAGTTGTTTGAATAAAATTTCGAGACGAAATTTCTTTTCAGGGAAGATAATTGTAATATCCGTTTTCCCGGAAGGGTAATTTCCTAATTTTCCCATTGTGTGCATCCTTGTCATTTTTTTTTCTTTTCCTTTCATGGAGTACTGGATATGTATGACTTCCAATGGAAATAAAATTCATGGTTTGTCATGTTTGAGTTTTTATGGAATCACAACATGAGAATAATGTCATGTGAATAAATAATGGCTCGGGTTAAGTTATTTATTTAATTAAAAATTATTATTATTATTATGAGCATAATAGTATTAATAATATACTTGAAATTATTTTATCATATTATGGGTAATTTTTGGTTTGCCATAATATAAAATAATTGAATTTGCAAAAAGACCATAATACCCTCAAGTTTGGGATTGGTTCAAGGGGCATTTTAGAGACCTTATTTCTTTTGATTTAACATGATTAAATATTTTGAAAATGGGTTAAATTTTCGAAATTTAACTGATGATATCAGTTATGGAACCTTAGTCATTTTATATTATTTTTTTATAGGAAAATAAAAAGAATTCTTTAAAAGAGGATCTTACCACTTCAAACACTAACTTCTTTTCTAAACCTATTCTAAAACGTGTTTACCATGATAATCTGAATGAAAGAAATTGTGAAAATAGTAAGGGAATCAAAGAATCAAAGAGAGAGAGGGTAGTTATCGTTTTTTTTTAAAAAGAGAAGAAATTTTTTAGATCTTGCACTTGGGAAAAATCTGCACAGTATTGAACGTTGTAAAATCATTCTAAGGGAGGAAATAAACCTTTTGAGTGTGGGAAATACAATTATAAAGTCCCAGATTGTGATTCACCATTTTTATCCAAGAAAATGCATATTCTTGGATAATTTTGGATTTAAGTGTGTTCTAGAGTGTATGGCGTGCGTGGTTGGTGACAAACAAGATTAGGGGACTCCAAGAATTGGTTTTAATGTGAAGAAATAGGCTGAAATGGTGCAAAGCAAGAAAAACAAATTTTGAGCTCCATTGTTGGCGGTACACCGGCGTTGGAAAAGAAGACTTTGACCAAGGCAGTTGTGGCGTGATTCTTTGTGTCTTAGGGTCATTTTGGACGGCTGGAACACGCGTGGGAAGTTTCCAAGTAGTTTGGAATGTTGGGGTAGCCGAAAACAAAAGAAACAACCTCGCTGGCACCGAACAAGACGACAACTTCAACGAGAGCTCTGGCGAACCCGATCTGGGTGTTTACTGAGGTGTTTTTTTTTTTTGGGTTTTTAATCTTACAAATTAGTACATTAATTTTAGAGCATTTTCCAATTGGTTTGACATTTTTCTCATTTTTCTTTGAATTATTATGATTTATTGAAGTTTAAATAAAGATTAATTATGAAAAATATTTTTATTGTTAAGAAAAATATGAGTTTATGTTTGAATTATGTCTGTATGATTTAGAATGACTTTGTATGTTTAGATTTAAGTTTTGATCGTATTTGATAATTTCATTTAATTATTTTCTTTTAAAGATGTCATTTAAGAAAATAAATATGGAAAAATTATTTAAAATATTCAAAAAAATTTGGGAAATTTTGTATATGTTTAAAATGAGATTCTAAGGCTCTCTGTAATTTTATTTTTAATTTGTATCATTTATGTAATTTTCATGATTGATTTTTCTTATTTTATATTTTATATATGAAAACTATTAATGCTACTATTCTGAATCCTAGATAATTTTTGTGTATTACTGTAGGGTGTAGAAAATGATTTGTATAGTTAGATTCTAGTTTTAATCAATTATGAGTTTTTCTTTAATTAATGAGTTGTTATATTAAATTAATTAAGAAAAATAGTTATTTTTCCGAGAAATTCTAAAATAATTTTTATAAGATTATTTTTTATTTTTAAACAGTTTTGTATGTTATTTTGATTTTTTGGATGGTTGTGTATTTATTTTTTATTATTTGGGTTTTATTTGAGAAATTGAGGAAAAATAATTTATAAATGTTAAAAATTATTTTTCTGGTGTTATATGAGTCTTCGCTTATTATTTATGGTTTTAGAGAGGTGGTTGTTAAATTTTGGTGTCATATGATAATCTTTAGAAATTATTGAGTCTACTTTGTAATTGTGATATTAAAGGACATTTTGGTAATTTTCACATAAAAAGTATATGTATGAATTCATGCGATACATTATAAACATTAGTGTTTGTGCATGTGACATGATGGGTCGAACCTTTGTGAAAAATAATTTTAATTTATGTGCCATGCATGTTAAAATTTTATGGTTATATTATTTCGACAATTAGGATTTTGAAATAAAACCCTCACGTCTAGGAGCTAGCGGTCGTCGAGGTGATGCAGCAAGTGGTTTGGGACATGTCAGCGGAAAACGCACTGTTTAAGGTAAGAAGAGTGGACATATACGCACAGGAGTACATTATGCGTACAACCTTGTTTTCTTATTTGTTAGTTATGTAATTATATTTTGACCTGAATTGTTGCATTAGGTTGACTAGCATGAGGATAGTGCTAGGGATTTTACTTAGTAGACATGCTTAGGTGATAGAGTAGGCGTGCTACTAGATTCTAGGTGCTTGTGTGAGTATAGCACTTGCAGGAATTATCTAGGGTGTGTATAACTCAGGATAATAGGATGCCACCATGGAACTGTCGAGTGTGAGTACAGTACAGGCAGGGCAATGATGTCTCGAGGAAACGGCCGAGTGTGAGTACAGCGTAGGCAAGGCAGATTACATTTCATGTCCGATCAACATGAGTTGTTAGTATTTATGTGTATGAGTGTAAAAAACATTATGTTAGTGTGAAATGGTGCTTATATATCGCATGATGGTTATTATGTTTATGATGTTTATTCTTTTGTTGTTTTCTAGTTTGGAGAGTTATGTCCTACATAGCTCTTCTTACTGGGCGTTAGCCCACGGGTACTATGTGTGCAGGTAAAGGCAAAAGAAAGCAGTGAGTGGTGCGCGCTCGAGGCATGGACGAAACATGTTAGAGGCTGGGCTCCAGTTATTTTATGTTTTTAGAAATAAATGTTATGTTTTTAAATTTCCAGACTTGAACGGTTATTTTCTTTATGTTGTTGTTATTAAACCTAGCATCAAACATTTTTATTTTTAAATAATGAGGTCTCATTGTCTGTTTAAATTTTAAATAAATATTTTCTCTTAGTGTCTTAAAGTATTTGTTGTTTATTATTTTTAAATGGACTCCCTTAGTAACATCTCGGGAAATCGGGGTGTTACAGTATGGCATCAGAGAAAAACAGACCTAAAGAATCTATGATAAGTCCTAACATGTAAAGTTCATCACCAAGGATGAGCACGACTCACTGTACTGTAAGCGGTTAAAGATTACTTATGATTTTTTTCTTTTTGACTGTGCACATTTACGTACTTAGCGTTCTCTTATAATGATCTCTTTATCGGGATAATTCCTTTTTCATTATAAGTTACTTACGTGTGTGGTTCAGGAAATTGAGAATGCTCCCTCGTAGATCAATTAGAGTAGGACGTGGTTGAGGTAGAGGGAGAGCAGCAGTGAATGCAACATAACCCGAACTGCCACCAGGATGGGAGGAACATTTTGTGCGAATGGAAGACACCATTCAAAGACAGAATGCATAGATCAATCAATTGAGGCAGCAAGCTGGGCCACCTGTAAGATCTGAAGCACCAATGTTTAGGCAGCCACCTACCATTGTAGGGTTACCAGTTACGGAGATCTTATGGGGCCTTTGTTTGAAAGGTTCTGAAAGCAACACCCGCCAGTGTTTGAAGGCAGCATCGATCCGGTCCAGGCAGAGGAGTGGATCAGTGGGATGGAGAGGATCTTGAACATGATGGAGTTCAAGGCAATGAACGAGTGGTGTGCACATCTTTCATGCTGAGAAAAGATGCTTGGATTTGGTGGGAGGTGGTGGAGAAATCACAGGATATTAACACTATGGATTGGGACGGATTCAAACAGGTGTTTAATGATAAATACTATAACTTAGCAATGTTAGCAGAAAAATGGATGAATTTACAAAGCTGACTCAAGGTAATCTTTCGGTGACTGAATATGTACAGAAGTTTGATCGGTTGGCGAAGTTTGTCAAGGATCTTGTACCTACTGACAAGGTACAAGCGAATCGGTTTGTGAGAGGTCTGAAACCAATGATAGCTCGGGATGTGGAGATATTTTCTATAGTTGTTTTTACCTATGCTGAAGTGGTGGAAATGGCTCTTACGGCTGAAAGAAGCGAAGAGAGAATCTGGAAAGATAATGCTACTAGAAGGGATGCAAAGAAGAGTGGGGCAGCCACCTCCAATGACAATAGGAAAAGGGGACACGACCAGCCAAGCCAAGCCAGAAATGATAAACGGCCCAAGCTCAACAATGGCAACAGTCCTGCTGGAAATGGTGGCAGAATTATTCCACCTTGCCCTAAGGGATGCCAAGATGAGTGGGACAGTTTTATTTGATTCTGGTGCATCACACTCTTTTTCTTTCTAGTAGAACTGTAAATGTTGTAAATGCACCTAGAGAATTATTTAATGTAGGGTTCGAGACTATGTTACCTTCCGGGGAAATTGTGATATCTAAAAATTGGGTTAAAGTTGTACCTTTATGGATAGATGGGAGGGAATTGTATGTAGACCTGATTGTATTAGATTTATCTGATTTTGATGTAATTCTGGGGATGGATTTTCTTTCCAAATATGGAGCATCTATCGAATGCAAACGCAAGAAAGTAGTCTTTGCACTGGAAGTCGGAGATACGTTTGGTTTTATGTAGCAGAAGTCTAAAAGCCCCTACTGTGTAGGTCAGAAAATGACGACATCATACATGGGCAAGAGTTTGGGGGGCAAATGTTGTACCCTATTTTTAGCACGAGTTGCAGATAAGTACACTGAACAATAACCAAGTAGAATATCTACTTATTATTCATGTGGACAGCTCGAGATTCATAAATATCAGACATGGTGTTAGCTGTCCTGAGTTTACCATGAACTAAGAACACAATGGCTGTTAAGCACGAACTCAAAATCAGATAACTGTCGAAGCACGATTTTGGAGGAGATATCCAACTCATGACGATTCAACTATGATGCATATTCTGGGATACCTAGAGAATCAGGATATGTTTATATGTTTATTTATGACCAGGCTGTCATATTTATTATTCGAGATAGCAGGAACAAATTTATTATGTTATTATATCATATCCTCATATAAATGAGAATTGTTTGTATTGAATATAGACATTATGTAAATGCGTGATTGACTCATGCGGTTACCCAAACCAGTCCATGGAATTCCCTATAAATATTGGGAATGTTGGACAAGAAAGAAGAGATGATTCTGTAATACTGAAACTCTGCGAAAATAGTGAGAGAAACGGTAATAATATTGACTTGTGGAATAGGTGAATTTTAACCACTGAACCACGTAAAAGTTCTGGGTTCTTGAGTGAATTCTTGTTATTTTCTTTACGGTTTACCATTATTTCTTAATACACTGTTGGCGAAAACCCGCATCAACAGTTTGGTGCTTTCATTGAGAGAAAATTAGTGCTTCACCAAAATCCCAATCAATTCCCATCATGGTGCTCACTCGCTCAATGCACAACAATGAGATAGAATAGCCCGATGGGCAGGAAACCCATCATAATTTTGTTTTGAACGAACGTGGCCCTGAGATTCAGCAACGTCCGGAAAAACAACCGGTGGGTCAACGCGACACTAGGAGTTTGACGTCATTATCGGCAAACTCAAACACAGACTACCTAAGTGTTGTCGAGATGGAGAACATGCAATTAAGGAGCCATATCGCTAGGGCAAACAAGCCGATTGATGAGGTTTTGGCTCGGTTACCCCCTCTTGCAACCGACGTTAATGTCGGAAAGAGGCAAAGTGGGTCTCATAAGTCCCACAGGAATAATCGATCCAAATCGAGTCGATCAGTCAGTACCACCACTCCAAGTTCTGTACCTGTGGGGCGAGATTATTAGAATGCTCAACCCAACAACCATCGTAGGGGTCATCAGTAAGTCATTCGGTCGGTTAGGACTGCAATCCCAAGTTCGGTGCCTTCTTTACAGGTCCCCGGGAATGCCCATGACAATCCACTAGGAGGGGCTGGAACAGGCTCACAAAGACAAAATGCTCCAACAAATCCTCCTACACCACGATTGGATTACCAGGCACAAAGAACTAGATACATTGGAGTAGAACAGAGGTGGATTACCAGGCACGATTGGATGAAAGTGGTTATTCTCATTATACAAGCTAAAGTTAGCCAAAACTCCTCACGTTGTGCCACGCGATATCCTCGGTTTCTTAACAATCCCCTGATATTTAGGGATCTGTGTGTCAGAAATGTTGGGTCATTACTTTCCTCTGTAAGGTGGTTTAGTGCAAAACCACCTAAGGAATCATAACCCTTAAGCTACCTAGTATTTAACCTAGAGACGTTACGATTTCTATGCCCCGAACAGGTATCCTCTAAACCTATTTGTCATTATAATTTAACCAGTTTTATGCATACTCTTTTTTATAAAAGCATATTCGATTTCACTTATGGAGCCTATAGCCAAAACCTATTCCCTATTGACATTCATAAAAAGTCTAAGAATACCGAACGATCAACATTGCTAAAAGGAAGTTTCTTTCGATCATGAAGAATAAAGAAATTCGTTCAAAGAAAACAATGAGATACTTATAGGAAATGTGTTCGATGATCGGAGAATGTAGATTCGGATCACGAAAAGCTCCTGGAAAGCTTCTGAATGACTAGGCATGTTGAACAATTTTTGGAATTCTGGGGAAGAAGAAGGGAAGCTTGAGAGTTTAGAAATGGGAAATTTTCAAATGCAAGGGTGGTGAGGTTTGAAATCTAATCTTCCTATTTATACGTAAACTACAGAAATTAATCTGGGACATCCAAATGGGGTATCTCGAGATCAAAGGGCCAAGATTAAATACACCAGATGGTGGCAAAAAATTGACAAAACAATTATTGCGGTCCTCGAAGCTCGAACAGATTCCAATTGCAGTAGACCATGTGTCCAATACTCAAGTAGTAGGCAGGCATGGTTTTATGTAGCAGAAGTCTAAAAGCCCTACTATGTAGGTCAGAAAATGACGACAACATACACGAGCAAGAGCTTGTGGGGCAAATGTTGTATCCTATTTTTAGCACGATCTCATTCACTCAACTCGGGTATAACTTGCAGATAAATACACGAAATAATAACCAAGTAGAATATCTGGTTATTATTCATGTGGACAGCTCGGGATTCATAAATATCAGACATGGTGTTAGGCGTCCTGAGTTTATCATAAACTAAGAACACGATGGCAGTTAAGCACGAGGTCGGAATCAGATAACTGTCGAAGCACGAGTTTGGAGGAGATATCCAGCTCGTGACAATTCAACTATGATGCATATTCTGGGATCCCCAAAGACTCGGGATATGTTTATACGTTTATTTATGACCAGGCTATCATATTTATTATTCGAGATAGTAGGAACAAATTTATTATGTTATCAAATCATATCCTCATATAAATGGGAATTGTTTGTATTGAATATAGACATTATGTAAATGCGTGATTGACTCATGTGGTTACCCAAACCAGTCCATGGAATTCTCCTATAAATACTAGAAATGTTTGACAAGAAAGAAGAGATGATTCTGTAATACCAAAACTCTGCGAAAATAGTGAGAGAAACAGTAATAATACTGACTCGTGGACTAGGTGAATTTTAATCACTGAACCACGTAAAATAATTGGGTTCTTGAGTGAATTCTTGTTATTTTCTTTATGGTTTACCATTAAGCACTAATCTACCCTTATTATTTCTTAATACACTATTGGTGAAAACCCGCGTCAACAAAAACAATTAAATTTTTTTGTCATTTTGATATAGTTGATTGTGTTTATGAATGAAATTAATAAGTTGGATGTCGTTAATGTAGTTATAGAATTCTTTCAAGAAACTATGTTTTTGGATTCCTTTATTTGATAAATGAACAAGTATAGTATTTGATTTGAATAATAAATTTAGTTGTTATTTTTTAAATATACTTGTTCCACCTATTTCAGCAATGAGTATACACGATAATTATGAATTATTTATTATTGTTCAAATCATAGATTTAATTAGACATCTTATTCCAACAACAAATTAAGTGAAACATATATGTGAATTATTTTTGGAGATTGACCTGTAATCAATTAGACACATAAAACAAATAAAAGACAGTCTTTTATTGCAACCATTCAATGGTTCTCTCCCTGTTTATATAGTCAGTGAATTAAAGTTAACCAAAAGACCTTTCTCTAATAAAGACTCAAAAATCACATTATTGTTTAGCTAATACATAGAGATGTATGTTGAACCTTTTAATGCCCAAATCTAAAATAAATAATAAATTGTAAGTCAATATTGATTGACATTTCTTTTAGATATGTTTAACTTTGATTGAATGCAAAGAAAATTTCTAGAAATTTTCATTCAACATTCAAAGTAAAGTCACTTAGAGACTTGTTTGATCAAATCAAGAGGAAGTCTAAAACTCGTATTTGGAATTCATCTAATGTGCATGTGAACTTGGAATTCAAATCCAACTTACATATAACTAGAATGCTAAGCGAAATTAGTATCTTGGAAATGGAATATAATCATATTGGATAAATTTAAATAGATAATGAGTAATCATTATCGTCTTTATTATTTCTATAATTTTAACATTTTTTATACTCTGTCCATGTTTGATTGTACAGCATCAAAGACTTAAAAATTGGGATTCATAAGTGGTTATGTGAATAAATTTAAATTTTTCCATGGTGTCCTTTAGTAAAACAGTTTAATAATCATAAAAGATTACAAAAGAGTTTGTATCTCTTAAATGCTACTTTAATGAAGCATGATTATTATAATCACTACATTTTCTAGTTAAGTTGTACTAGAAATAATGACAGCAAGTCAAGTAAGCAAGTTACTAATAATTAACAATGATAAAACTAAAGAATATCACAAATTTTGTATTGCATAGTTGTAGTGGAAGCGTTAGTTAGTAAGTACTCCATTACTTCATTCACATACTTATATGAAATGAAAAAGTTTTTACGAAAAACAATGGTTGAAACAGCATGAATCTAGAAATGGAATTTGGAATTCTATTTCATCTGGATTCTTGAACATCCAACTAATGTTCATTGAACTTCAGTTTGAAACATGATATTCAAGATGAAGAGAAGAATAGAAAAAAGTACAGACTTTTCAAAGTTAGGTTAATAGCCTAAGGCTATGAATAGAAAGAATAATTTATTACTTGAATAATTTATGTGGTATTTTATCTCTATAAAATGTTATTTATTGCGTCATTATCATATTATTGTATGTAGTATACAATTATACCACATAATTATATATGACTAAATAAATTTTTAACAAAAATTAATTTCACAAAATTATTAATTTTATTTTATTTTCCATTAAATATTATCTCATAGATAATATTTTAAATTTTATTTCACAAATAATATTAATTTCTGAGGTTAAAGATAATACTTTTTTTATTCTTAATTATTTTCTTTTAATATTGAAATCCTACCTCCGTGTTATCGAGTTAGTACATAGACAGTATGGACATGTAGTTCTAAGCTCCGATAATTTAAATAATTTCACTAACTCTTAGTTCCATTAATTAAATTTTTAACAATGAATTATTCGACTAGAAATTCATAGTTGAACTCTCTAAACTACAGTCTTATATTATTGGAAGCTATAACTATAAAGCCGTCCATTGATTTAGTCATTGAATGAATTATGACCATCTACTAGTTGTTCATAATAAGAATTAAGTCTTAATGTCCGTTAACCTCTCTAATTATTTTGTTTATCAATTACTTTCATTGATCCTCTAATGAACATTATTCTAAAAATTTAATTATAGAATAAAATTTATGTTCTCTAACATATATTAAGCGCTCTATGCTCAATCCTCGAATCAACACTAAAAGGAAACAATAATCTGCTTTCACTGAAGTAAGGAGCAGATTTCATATCTATGAAGTATATTCCTCGCCTCTTGAAGTTCTATGACTCCATGATATTAGGAATTCGATCATAGGAAAATTGAACCTTAATCGAGAAGTCAAAAGTCAATAAAGCACAAATAGGAGTTCATTACTCACTTCTAGATTGAGGACAATTCTCAAACGACCTTCGATTAATGAATTTTGAACTTCTATATTTTAACAGAGATTATCATAAGTAATTTCTTTTATCGTGTCCCAGTCCAATACAATCTATATTGTATACGGTACCTCTATCTCTTTGTGTTGCTACACTTAATGGTCTGGATAAACTTCTTCGTCTTAAAGAGAAGATAGACCGTACTCATAATCTTTATTAAATAAAGCTCCCACTTTAGTTAGCGATTGTGGACAATTTTTATATTATTATCTTGAATTAAATCCTCTTGTATATTTATCATTATACATATACTTAATTCAAGACCACATCACTAATATTGGATCTTCATGATCAATGGCAAGTATAATTAAATACAAATATGAGTGAAAAAATTATCTTTATTTAATTAACAGTAATCGTTCATACAAAAATACGCTTTAAGAGCACAAATCCCAACAATCTCCCACTTGACCTAAAGTAGATGAGACATGTCGCGTAATCTTAAATCTAAGAAATGACTATCAAACTCGTAGCAGGCAGCGTCTTCGTAAAGGGATCAACATGGTTTTTTTTTTATTCAATCTTTTGAACGATTACATCCCCTCTATGTACTATCTCTCTTATGAGATGGTACTTGCGCTCTATATGCTTGGCTCTCTTATGGCTTCTTCGTTATTTTGAGTTGGCAATCGCTCTGCTATTGTCATAGTAGATTATGATTGGTTTATACATATTTGGAAAAATATCTAGATCACCCAAAAAATTCCTATGCCATACAACCACTACTACAAATATAGACTTTCTTTATGCTTTTAGTAACCTTAAAGAAAAAGCACAAAGAAAAGGTTTGAATGAGTGTAAAATATCACATTTAATACTCGTGTACTATTTTATTGCGGTTTAAATAAAAAACATAGTCTAAAGTTTCAAGTGTGAGAAGGTGGACACTTTTCTTGGCAATTTTGTAGAAAAGACCGCAGAGAAAAGTGTACAAATTTTCTCTGCAAAAACAAACACGAGAGCCCTATTCCCCCATTTTCCATTTGCACACGAGAAAGAGAAGAGAGAACGGCTCCGCCTTCGTCCCTAGCCACGGGTAAGTTCCATTTTAACCATTTTACATTGGTTTTTTTCTTGAATTTTACATTGAATTTTTAGGGCAAAAATGAAGAAATGTTGAGTGACTTTAATGGGGGTTTTAATGTATGCTTATAGGGTGGTTTTCAAGCTTTTTTCTAATGTTTTTGAAAGTTTATATAGGATTACAAGACATTTTCATTGTTCAAAACATGTATTGATTACTAAAACTTGATTTTTTTAATATATATATATCGGTTTTATGGTATTTTTTATATTATTTACCTAATTTTTTGGTTTTTTAATAAAGTCAATATTAATTATTTGAAAACTTTAGAATGTATTGTATTTTACAAAATTTTTTATATTATTATATTGTTATTTACATAATTTTTTATATTATAATCTTACATAATGAATTTTTTTAAACTTTTATTTTTGTTAATTATATAATTTTAGGATCAATTCAATTCTCATATATTTACTAACCAATGTTTAAACTTTTATTGTAGAAAATATTTGTTTGATTTTGAGGTGTGTTTAAATTGTTGAATATTAATTTTGAAGGTGAGTAATAATTACTACTTTTTTTTTTTTTTTTTTTGATATTTACAAATTATTGTTAGAGGAGTTTGAATATGTTAGATATTCATCCGTAGAGAAGTTGGTTCTCGAGATAAAATTGTGTATTGTAGAGATAACAGAATGTTAAGAACATGTGTGTCTTAGTGAAGTAGGTTCTACGAATTTTGTGTACTGCGGTGGCTTATGGTTGAGAACAGAGGAAACTCTGCTCAATTTTTTTTAAGAACATGTTTTATAGGTTAATATATGTAATAATTATGTTCTATAGGTTAATTTATGTAATAATTATGTTTTATATTTTAATATATGTAATAATTATGTTTGTTTGTGTTGAAATTGTAAATACATATGAATTTTGTATATGTTATATAAATTGAGGAAACTTTGTCCATTTCATCTTAGAATTAATTAATTGAACATATTTTTGTTCAATTACAATATTAATTTTCTTTTCATTATTGACTTAGGAATTTGGTAGATATAATCATTCTGGATTAATCATGGATTCTTGAGAATAGAGAAACAGAACAATTTCAAGGCGGATTCAACAAATTTTTAGAATTTTGCCAAACAAATTGCAGTGATCCGGATAGAATTCCTTGTCCATTTATAGATTGTGGTAATGGATTAAAAGAAAATATTACCATGATAAATAATCATGTATTTTCTCGAAGATTTGATACAAGTTATCGTACATGGTATTGGCATGAAGAATCATTAAAAAAAAATAATCCATATCCATTTGGGAGGCGAAGGGTTGATGATTTTGGTTATAGTGATTTTGACGATGATCCTATGGAATTGCTCGATGAATAACAAGAAGAGTTTGTTGATGACCCCTCAAAATTTGATAAATTGGTTAGAGAAGCAGATAAACCATTATTCAATGTTTGTTTGAAACAAATATTACCATAAAATTGTACAACATAAAAGCAAAAAATTGAGTTAGCCATAAATAAGTTTAGTCAAATTTTAGCTGCTTTTAAGGAGATTTTGTCGTCGGATAATTGCTTCCCTGAGTCTACATATGAAGTGAAGAAAACTTTAAATTGCATAGGGCTGAAGTATGAGAAGATCCATGCATGTTCGAACGATTGTGTGTTATATCGTAAAGAGTATGCAGACATGGACACTTGCCCAGAATGTGATTTACCCCGCTACAAACCTAACAATAGTAAGGAGATTAGGAAACTTATTCCTCAGAAAGTGATGTGGTACTTGCCTTTGATTTTGGGGCTTAAGAGGTTACATCGAAGTGCAGAATACTGTAAAAACTTAAAATAGCATTCGACTAGGCAAGTGAAAGATGGTAAACTACGACATCCTGCAGATTCGCAGGCCTGGAAAAAAGTTAATAACTTAAATCCATAATTTAAAACAGAAGCAAGAAATCTTCGTCTAGGTCTAGCTGTCGATGTTGTAAATCCACATAAATCTCTAAGTAGTTGTTATAGTTCATAGTCAGTTTTCCTTGTTATGTACAATCTTCCTCTATAGTTAAGGATGAGAATAAAGTTTTTGATGCTCACTTTAATGATTTCTTGCCCAAAACAGTCGGGGCACGTTGTAGATGATTTGAATGATTTTTATGAAAATGGTGTTGAGGCATGTGACGGTTTTAAGAAAGACTTCTTTAACTTAAAAGTTGTTTTGTTGTGGACTGTTAAAGATTTCCCAGCTTATGGTAATCTATTAGTGTTAAGCACAAAAGGTTACCAGGGATGTCCAATATGTTTTACTAACACAAGGGCTCTTCGTTTGTCGAATTGGCACTATATGGGTCATAGACGATACTTGCCCCTAAATCATCATTATAGGAAAAAAAAAAGAGCATTTGATGGTGATAAGAACAAGGTGTTGCTCCTTTGCCACTTTTGGGGCAAAAAATTCTTAAAGAAGTAGAGAAAATTGATTTCAAGTTTGGAAAAAAAGAAGAAAAATAAGAAAGTAAGTGGATGTTTCCAAAGGAAATTAATTTTTTTTCAACTCCCTTACTGGAAAGATTTACTTGTTCGACATTGTTTGGATATCATGCATATAGAAAAAAATGTGTGCGAAAGTATTATAGGTACATTATTTGATATTCCTAGTAAATCAAAGGATGGTTTAACTAGTCACTTAGATCTTGTTTAAATGGGTATACAGACTGGTTTAGCACCTGAAGAGAAAGGTAAACGCACATATTTACCTCCTTGTTTCACGTTGTCTAGAGAAGAGACAAAAGTTGTATGTAAATCATTTGCAGAGATGAAAGTGTATGATGGCTATTCATCCAATATTCGAAACTTGGTATCCATGGGGGATTTGAAGTTGATAGGTATGAATCACATGATTATCATATGTTAATGCAACAAGTATGACGGGAAGCATGAATGATCCTTTTATCATGGCTGCCCAAGCAAAACAAGTGTTTTATATAACTGATCCAGTTAATGATAAATGGTCAATCATTTTATCAGTTTCCAATAGGAAGTTCCCAGAAAAAGAAGATGATGATGAAAATGATGATTTATAATGACTGTTTCATTGTTGGACATCGAATAGCGATAGCGATACTAATGATTGTGATTATTTTAGAAATGACATCGAATAAGGAATATGGGTCAATTTTTAATCGACCAAAAAGAAAAAGAAAAACATGTTAAGTAAGTTATATAATACTTTTGTTTATTAATTTGTGTAATTAATTAACACTTGTGATAATTTATTTATGTAATGCATTAATACATGTGATTATTTATTCGTGTAATGCATTGGTTTAAAATAATATTAATTGATTTATATGTTGCAGATGACAAATAAAAGAGATGATAATGAGCAACATCAGGGTCGTGGTAAAATAAGAATGAGTTACATGACCCAACAAAAAGCCAAAGGAATCAAGAAAGATCATGAATGGAATGATTTGGGACAACCAATAGGTGATGTGTATAAAAATATGATATCATATATTGTATCTAGAGTACGAACCACGGTTTCTATCAACTCAGGTGATTGGAGGAAGGTCCCACAAGATTTGAAAGACAATTTATGGGAGGATATAATTGTAAGAAATTATCATTATGATATTTATTTATTTATTTCTGTGTGATATCCAAATTTAATAATTACTTTTCTTTTTTATATTCTCAGGGTGGTCACAATATTCATCAAACCTTCAAACGTGAGATTTTGAAAATTGTTGGTCATATAATGAAGGATTGTAAAAGTGAACTCACTACCGAGTACATCGAACCTTTGGCTGAAATGGGTATGATAGAAGAACTCAAATTTCCCCCGAAGAATTATAGCGATATACTTGATGAAAGAGAATGGTTAAAATTTGTAGCTAGCCGTCTAAGTCCAAAGTTTCAAAAAATGCATCAAGAACAAAAAGCATGTGAATTACAAATGATGTCAAGGCATCGAACATCTCGTAGAGGAATGACTTATATAAGGGAAAATTTGGTAAGTATAATTGATATTAATGTTTAAATAATGGTTGATATTATCGCAACATATACCTAAATTATCTTGCACGTTGTAGAAAAAAGAATGAAACATTCAAAATCCAGAGAGGTATCAAGTTCTTGTGATTGAGTTTGACCGACAGATTCCCAATAAGATAGTAAGTTTACTATGGTTTTATAATTAGCACATTAGTTTATTTATATAAACTATTTTGACAAAAAAATATCTTCAGTAGGAGTAGGTCAAAGAAAAATTAAGTTGTGGTGAAATTACAGCACAGGGTCGTGATAACATCTTGATTCAAGCATTAGGGACATGCCCTCCAACTCATGGCTGATCGACATTTTCCTTGCCCTTACTGAACCATAGACCCCTCCTGAGCCGAGTCCCAGCAAGAAAACTTCACAGCACTATATATAATAATCTATTTCAACAAATGCATAACTAATCAAACATGACAGACAATCCACAAGTTGCTATTAAAATTCACAACAGCAGCCTAAGCCGGTCAGGGTATGTTACCAGGTACGAAGTTCATGGTCTTAAACAAGTGGGTGAGTATGAAACCCTTAGATGGTCTTTCTGTAGTGTCCTGCATTCATCATGCTTAATGCCAATCCAGGCTGTTGCCGATCCCGGCCTTTGCTGCTCCCAGATGTTGCCGCTCCCAGCCTTTGTCAATCTCGGCCTTTGCCGCTCCCGGCCTTTGTCAATCTGTCACAAACACATATACGACATAATAGTTACAAACATTTACACATAATACTAAGCAAAATACAAGCAAAGATAATCAGACTATGTCTTGCTGTATAGGCACATATAATTTTCTTACCTTGAATCTTGAGCTGACAGTGCAAGGCGATCCCGAGCACGATCCCTAATCCTAAGCCTTAGATGTAAAAGCTTGTAACAACGTAATAATAAATAAACATCATAGCCTAAATCAATTAAACGATTCGAAATAATATACTAGCCTCCAAGATCTAGAATTCTACTAAATCGGGTAGTAGGATCCTTCTCGAGCGCCTAAGTTTGAGTTCCTAAGCCTAAAAACCCTAATTGACCAACATTTCTCATTTGAGCCACGATCCTTCTCAGAGGCGCCATGGTCCTCTACAAGTCAAAGAGCAACCTAGGTGTTTTCCTAGACATTAAGCAGTCCCCCTTAGACCTTCTGGGTTAATGTGAGCCCGTGAACCCAGAATTCC
This sequence comes from Humulus lupulus, assembly GCF_963169125.1. Lineage (NCBI taxonomy): Eukaryota > Viridiplantae > Streptophyta > Magnoliopsida > Rosales > Cannabaceae > Humulus > Humulus lupulus. The sequence continues at coordinate 80,680,637 of NC_084796.1, forward strand.
TGTGATTCTAGAAATTGTAATTCCTTCCCAATCCACCCCAAACTCGAATTCTAACCCATTTCAACCACATAATTACACTAGCAGTACAAAACTACTACAAAGGCATCATCAAACACCCTCTAAACACCATCAAATTCAATACTCTAAGATTTTGACCAAAATAGAAAAATTAATAAACTAAAACTTGAGATTTGAGACTACCTCCTGGAATTCGAGTTCCCCCAGCTAGATCCTTTAGTTTGACAGTCTTTAATCCCAAAAGCCTAGGTTCCAATTCCCACCAAAGATATCCCTAAGCTTTAAACTTAGCAAATTCCCTTCAAAAGCTTGAGAGAACTACTTACAAGGGGGAGAGAGAGAGAGAGGAACGTGTGAGAGAGAGAGGGAGAGTTAAAATCTGAGAGACTAAGCATTCTTTTCTGGTTACTTCTCAAAGCTTCCCCAAGTCTATCCTTAGCATCAAAATGACAAAACTGCCCCTAGGTCAATTCTTAGGCCTTTATTGCCTCAAAGGGCAAACCCGTCATTTGCCACATTCCTGCTAATTCCCCAAGTAGTCCTCTAAATCCCCAATTAATCCCATCATACCCAAATAACTAGGAAATAACTACCCGTTACTTGGTAAATCCCGAATATACACTAAGCTCCCAAAATACCCCTAGGCTCACCTCGAGTCAGGTACCAACCCCGCTGTGACTATTTCGCTAATCCACTCAGTAGACTCACCTCGGGCCAAACATCACAAATATATCTCCACAATAATGTGGTCTTACTCATATCGCATACATAATACATATATATATTACCCTCAACGGGTCAAAAATTACGACTATACCCTTGTTAACCAGGTTGGGCCCACATGCATATCTATTCATATTACCACACAAATCATTTATACCACATAATCACACGTATATTCAATTCATTCCACATAGAAATATGATTATGCCCTCCTGGCTCAGTAACCAAGGCATTCAGCCTTAATAGCAAATTTGGGACGTTACACCTGCGGTACTTAGACTAGAGGATCTTTCTACCAGTGTTTAGATGCTTGTGCATTTAGTCTTTCTTCTTAGGCTCGTTGTCCTAAGAGTAACTTTGATGCGGTGTCAAGTTAGGGCACTCACCTATCCTACACCTGAGAGTTCCAAGGACTCGGGCTTTTAGGATGTCTGTTGCATTGTAGGGTTTTGCCTTAGTACTCGACGCTTAAGACATTTAGTGTTGCCTTCCATGCTCAATGTCCTTGAAAGTAACTTTAATATAATCCTGTCCCTGAGTCCTAATGACTCAGGAACTTAGGTGGTCATTCGAGCTAAGCTATCTGTCCCTTGGGTACGCAACTCGGGACCTAATCATGTGGAAGTTGCGAGCTAATCATCCTAGGTCCATGAATTTTAGTTCCCCGTCGTTTGCCTAGGTTTTTTCGCGACACTCAAGTTTTAGCACTCGAGGTCTAACTCCAAGTTCCAATGACTCGGGCTTTCGTTCGCATCTTGAGATCATAAGACTTAGTCACTACTCCACGGGCACAGTTTCCTCGGGAGGTGACACCAATCCCTACTCACGCTACTTGGGATTTATTAACTCTTATGGTCGATTCCTTACTTTGAGTGCAAGTGACTCGGGCCCCAACTCCCATTTCTAGATCGAGGGGCTAGGTTCTTTCCTCTCGAGCATGGAATCCACAGAAGGTAACCCTAAGTTTTAGGCAACATAGGCTTGTGCCCGAGTACTGACCACTCGAGGATTAGGATTTATTTATTACTCATCAAGCACACGCCGTCCTAGGGAGAATATGCTAAATCCAATCTCGTGTTACTTGGATCAATTTGGCACTGATTTTTATCAGGCCACTTAACAATGGGGTCTCGTGACATTAGGGACGCTTCACTCGTCGATTAGCTTGACCTCAAGAGCTTCTCGGGCACAATTTCCATAGGAGGTGGCCCAAGTCAATCCCCCATGACTGAGTACAGATTACTCGGTCTTTTGTTTGCATCTTAAGATTAAGGGTCATGGTAAGAGCTCCTCGGGTGCAATGTCCATGGGAGGTGATGCAAGTTCGTTCTTGTGCTACTAAGATTCTTAGTTTTTTCTCTAGATGCTAAGCCTACTCATCTTTGAACAAGCTTAGTTTCTTAGGTCGTGGACTCAAGACTAGTTTCCTCAGTTTTTCTATTCTCGGGTAGTGCCACTAGGCTTACTCCACTTTTGACAAGCATTGTTTCCAAGGCTGTTTCCCACGAGGCATGGTACTCTGCGAGGCTGCCCTAACAACATGCCCCCCCAAGTGATCGGAGACTAGTCTGCATTCACTTGTGTAGGCCAACGAGCGGGTGCTCTACTCATATCACATAAAAAATAAAGGAAACTATAAAAAATAAGTAGGAACACAAACAAATTTCTTCTTTACCGTGTTTTATCGACACAGTTTCCATTAAATTTTCCCAGAGGTTACAAAGGAGATTACAAAAATTACTAAAGTTCACTGCACGTATCACTGGTAATACCGGCGAAGATGCTCAGCGTTCCAGACATGGGGTATCAATTCCCCATTCAAATGGTCTAATTTGTATGTCCCCAGACATACAACGCTCTCGACATGGCATGGCCCCTCTCAGTTTGGTTCTAGTACTCCCTCACCAGGATCTCGGGTGGCTAAGAAAACTCTTGCAACACCAGTTCTCATTCATTTTAAAGATGAAATACCTGGCTACTTTCTGTTGGTAGGACGTGCCTTAAAACTTAGAAGCCTCACGGAGCTCATCCACAAGATCCAGGGACTCTCGGAATAAAGCATAATTTTTGGTCGGGTCATCCATATCCCGTCGATGCGTGGAGATTGCTACCTCAACTAGGAGCATGGCCTCATACCCATAGGCCATTGAGTATGGTGAGTGGCCAATGGGGGTCCTGGCAGTATTACGGCAACTCAACAATGCCCTAGGTAGCTCCTCGGGCCAAGAGCCTTTTGCCTGTTCAAGCCTTTCCTTCATGGTGGCTTTGAGCATCCTGTTAACTGCTTCAACCTAGCTGTTTGCCTGTGAGTGGGCCATAGAGGAAAAGCTCTTCACAACCACGTGTCGCTAACAGAGATCTTTGAACACTTCGCTCTCAAACTATAAGTCATTGTTGGAGTATTTTCCTCGGGAGCCCAGAGCGCCAAACGACATTCTTGATGATGAAATGCATTGCCTTCTTAAAAGTGAAGTAGTCGGCCGTCACTATCGCATACTTCACTCCTCCTTTACCTGTGGGTAGTGACTCGATAAGGTCAATCCCCCATACCGCAAAGGGCCAAAGACTTGTCATCTGAGTGAGCTCATTCGGAGGAGCTCGAGGTATGTTGCCAAAGCGTCTGCACTTGACATACTTCTTAACATAGTCAATTGCACCTCCGTTCATGGTGGTCTAGAAGTATCCTTGCCTCAAGATCTTCTTGGCGAGGCTCTGCCCCCCAGCGTGGTCCCCGCAAAAACCCTAATGCACTTCTAGGAGTATCATAGTGGCTTTTTGCTTGGACACGCTCCGTACTTTGGGCAACGAATATCCCCGCCTATACAACATGATGTCCATGGTAATATACCAAGGCGGCTAGTCCCACATGTAGATTTTTAAGAAAGGATTAGGGTAGAAAGACTTAGATGAGGGACAAGAACACGCAAACTACCAAGATTTCTTACCTTGTTTTACTTGATCACAAAAGTGCAAGCTTCTCTTCAACCCTAGAACACAAGATCAATGCCATACATGGCTATTAGTTTACATGCATTCACAATAAACCCCTAGGGTTTCAAGTTTGAAGGGAAAGAGAAGAAAATATGTACAAGGTTTTATACTTACTTCAAGCAAAGATTCTTCTTTGAGCTTCTTCTTTCTCCAATGGAGGGGGTGAGTGTATAAGTTGTAGCAATGGAGGATAGGGTTTAGTGGGGTTTTAGGTTAGAGAGTGCAAATGGAAGATAGGAAAGGTTTTTGAGAAAAAAACTATTTGTGAAGAAAATGATTATTTTCCTTAACTTGTAAGTGGGGTAAGACTTTTCCTACTCTCTTTGGGGTAAATGTCTTAGCTCTTGAGAGCCCTAGGACCTAGCCTTGCCGCCCACCCCTCTCTCTCTCCTCCTTTTGAAATGACTCTTATGCCCTTGTTCATTTCACCTCACTTTATAAGGAACTCAAGGGACCTTTGGCAATTTTGTTTCTCTAAAATTCCCTAAATTTTTACCCAATAGTATTTAAATCTTCAAGCATAATTGATTTAATTAATTTATGACCAAAAGTAAAATTTGTCACAATATCACATAATTTTGGCAATTTATCACATATTGACAAAAATGCCCTTAATCAAACCTCATTATTAGGCCCGGTTGATTGGAATTCAAACCTCAATCAATTATCTTAAAATTTATTGGCTCAAAAATAAATTCTCAGTTGCCAAATAAAATTGATATTGTTATGCGATATTATTTCCTACTTTATTTAATTTTATTTTTCTCCAATTATGGTTTACTCCTTGGTCAGAGACAATTCTTTTTTTGCATAAAACTTGATCCTTTACCGAATCATCACAACGGCTATAAAAAATCACGAATTATCACAAATTCTTATAGTATCATTTATCAAAATAATATTCCATATAATTTTTCACCGGCTCTAACCGGCTACTAACGTGTGTTCAAAATAAGGGACGTCACAACCTCGAGGATAAACCTCGGGACGTGGCCTCACCTGGAAACATCATCGCCCAGAGGACAGACCTCGTGGTGTGGCCTCCCCTGGAGACATCCATGATTTGTCCGACTTAGGCTTCTTGGAGGGGTTCACACTTCGAGAACCTCATGAATTATCTTGTCACTAATCACTCTTAATTGCCACGTGTCGGATGGTGAAAATACGAAAAACATAAAGTATTTTTTATTTTATTCCAGATTTTATAAAACATTTTTTATATTTTAAATTTTTATTAAATTATTTAGTTAATAAAATTAAAATTTTAAACTTATTTTATTGTACTAATTATTTTATTATAATATTTAATGTAATTATTTTATTAATTGTGTTTAGAAAGATAGATGGGTGTTGAATTTATAGAAAAGATAAATGAGAATAGTTTTGTTTCTAAACGATGTGAGACTTTTTATATATATATATATATATATTATCAGATAGATATTTCATGTCATCCAAAGACGTACATAAAATGTATTTCATGTCTTTATGTCCCCCTAAAAACGACATGAGAGAAAAACTTTACATGTCGCACAAAGCAACCCTTGAAATGTTTTCAAAAGTTTTCATGCCACACACCAATTGTGAAAGATATGAAATAGATTCCTTAAATGTATATATTGTAATAGTGACAATTGCTTTAATTTACTATTTATATTAGGGGTATTTGCGGCATAAATATTTAATATTTTTGAGTTTATACACTTATATACCCATTCTTTTTTTTCCAAGAAAAATATCGAATGTTACTTTTTACACACTTCCGTCACTAGATCTTCATTAAATACAGTACGCACTGATTAAAATGCCACATGTTATTATATTAGTGGTCCACCTTATAATAAAAAAACACTTATTAATTGGTAAAAGAGTAAGACAAATAATTTTTAAAAAATTAAATTATAAAAATAAAATCTAATTCATTAAAATAAAAATAAAAACTGAAACAAAAATCTAATTATTGTTTATAATTTAAATACAGAAATATAATCAATTGAAAACAAAAACTAAACTTTCTTCTTTCCTTTTTCGTCTCCTTCTTCACGTTGATCCCCATTAACAGATTTTCTCTTTCCTTTTTTTCTTCTTAAGCTTAAGAAAATAGATCATCATCATCACTAAATCATCCTCATTACGCAATTTACGTTCATCTCCTTCTTTACGTTCATTCCCATTAACCAACTTAGTTCTTCCATTTTTATTAGGGTTATTTTTCTAAAATAATCAAACACCATTAAAAAAAATTAATTTTTTTACTATTACATGACAAAAACAAACTTTGTACGACACCATTTTTTTTTTCAAAAATACTACTTGATCTTTCTTTTGCAAGTGGCAAGAACCCCACCTTCTTAGGCGACCCACGGTGTCGGCGAGCTTCAGCTTCTGTAAACAGCCACCATAAAACCCAGCAAGGAGAGAACTCTATGAATGACAGCGAGTAGTTTTCTCTGTTAATCAGCCATGGCAGTAACCAGTGAAGGGAGATCTCCATGAATGGTAGCGAGAGAAGATCAATGGAAGACCTCCATTAACGCCGGCAAGAGAAGATCCATAGAAGAGCTACTTACGTGAACAGAAAAATCGTTGATCTAGAGTTGTCCAAACATTTCAAAACAAAATCATTAAAAAGAATTATGAATTTTATTAGTTTGTGGTTAGTTTAATTTATTCATCAAATTTTGTTGCTCTTTGTTTGATTCTCATATTTTTAATGGTACTTCTCGCTATAGTGTAGTTGCTTTCTCGTTAATTTTGCAGATCTAGAAGGGAAACACTGAATAGAAAAATCTGGGTAGTATATTAAAAACAAGGAAGATATTTTAAAATATTAATTTAAACTCTGTTGTTGTTCACTTATTCACTTGTTTTTCTTGCATTGTTGTCAATTAAACTTATATAAACGTGAAAATGGCAATGTTGACATTCTACAAAACTTTAATTTATGCACATCTCAAATAATGAAAAGGATACAAATTTGAAGACAGTGGAAAATTGATCCCAAAACACTGCAAATACAAAGACCGCCTACAAAAGCTGCATCAACAACTACAAAGCAACACGAAAAACAACAAAACTTCAACTACAATATCATGTCAAAGGAAAACTACCCACTCCTAAAAATAATTGACGATGACATTCTAATTATTTACTTGCAGTTGAAAATAAAATAAATTAATTCCAAAATATCCCTTATATGAGTATAATGGATACAAAAACAACAATCACCCATTCTTTTTTTCTACTATAGAGAAACAACAATGCATCACAGTTGTGTTGATATTGTGTTGTTGTAAAGTTGTTAGTAATGAAGTCTTTTGTTTTACCATTTTATGTTGTGTTGCTTTGGTGTTGATGTAATGTTGGCAAAACTAAAATTGGCACGAAAGCTTTAAAATTACAATGTTGATATCATAAATTACAAACAACGTTTTGCCAAAACAAAAGGTCAGAGAATCCTTAATTTTCGTTGAAATATAATGTCCCACATTAATACAAATTTGACAATAATCCAGAATTATGATAGAACAACGAATTAAAATAAATATAAAAATAAATGTGTCTATAATTTGAAATGAATGAACATATGTCAAAATCTTAAAAACAGCAGCTCTTGTGTTGCTTTCTTGTTGTTGCAGGCTTGATTACTTTGATATGCATGATCATTTTTCCCACTCCAAAGTCCTCCATTTTCCTTTGGTTTGATTGGAGCTTCACCATCACTATCCATATCTCCAATTGCTTCATCGAAAAAGTAATTAGCAAAGGACGCTACAAAAACACCACAGTCTTTACAGAACAACAGAAAAACAACATATTACGAAAAAAAAAAGAATGAAACCAACAAAACAGAATAAACATTTAAACATAACAAATATTTAATAGATACTTGCTTATTTTCTTGATCATGCAAACCCTAAAAGAGCCAAACACAACCTAAACACCAAAAAAAAACCAAACACAAAACCGTAAAATAACACTTAATAAAAAAAAAAAAACAAATCCACCAAGAGAATTATAAACACTAGTACTAAACAACAAAATCTCAATCATTCATAGCATTACATCAAATACATTGCATGCATTGTGAAGAAAAGACACTAACATATACGAAAATATAACAAAAATAAACCAAAAAATAAGGTAACAAAAAAAAAAGAAGTAACAAGATAATAATATACACAACGACTACAGGAGTAAAAAAATAAAATCAACAAAACGAAAATACAAAAACATAGTGGGTAACACCGGCGACATAGAAAAATGGTTGGAAGCTGCCGGCGACGGGGGAAAGGGGCTAGAAGCAGCCTGAGTGTTGCGATGGGGAGACTGAAGTGATGATGAAGAGCAGGTGAATCTTGGGCAAAGGGTTAATGGAGGAAGAAGAAGAGAGAAAACGTGTTGGAAGAGGAAGAAAAAAAGAGAGAAGGAGATGGAGGAAGAAGAAAAAAGAGAAAAAGGGATTGATATGTGGGAATGTGATTGATAGGTGTCAGTAAAAAAAATAGTATTTTTGTAAATATAAAACTAAAGAAATAGTACATAAGTAAACATCAAATAGTAAAAAAGTTAAAATACCCGTCTAACAGTATTTTTGTAATAAATATGTTAAATTTGGCTCTTTGTGTAAAATTCTCTTTTTATTATTCAACGAGCACAATCATCAATAAATCATTAACAAATCAGTACATACAAAAGTAAAAATCACAAAATCTCAATTCTCACTTAACCCACAACAAAATGACCCTCCCAACCCCATTTAGATTTTAACCATCCCCAATCACCATCTCTCTTCTTCCTTGTTTCTTATGCAGATCAAAGAAAATAATCTAACAAACACTACTACAAAATACCCTTTACGGACACTTTTTTAGGACACGCACCTAAATGCAAGTCCTTAAAAATGTTTATGGATTTTTTAGGACACTCGTTGAGAGTCCTGAAAAAATACAATTTAGGACTCGCAATGAGTGTCCTAAAAGAATATGTGAATCCTAAAAAAATCTGGGCTAAAAAATAAGTGTTTCACTTAAAAAATTTAAGGACTTGCTTTTGGAGTCCTTAATATTCTTTTAGAAGGAAGTCCTAAAAGAGTATTAAGGACTCCCAAAGCAAGTCCTTAAAATTTTTAAGTAAAAAGCATAAAAACACTATCATTTTTTTTCGAAATTATAGGGTTAAAATACACAAAATAGAAAACTCATCAGCCATTTGGGGATTTATTCATCACACGATCTAGGGCTGTTGGGTGGTGAACGGCGGCTGTTGGGTGAACGGCGGCTCGATGGCAGCTGGGTGAACGACGACGGTGACGGTGGTGAACGCCTCCAGCAAGCGTGGGTTCTCGGCTCCAGCACTCTCAGCGTCGTTGACAGTAACGGTGACAGGAAAATCTTCTCCAGTGTTGGTTCTCGGCTCCAGTACTCTCGGCGGCGGCATGCTTCTTAGCATGGGTCTCTGTTGGTTGCTGGTTGCTAGTTCACGGTTCGAGCAAGTTACTTTGTTTTTTTATTTTTTTGCTTATATAATTATATATGTAGCTATTTATATGGGTTTTAATTTTATTTTGTTTTTATTTAAACCTTTTCTTCTTCTTCTTTGTTTGGATTCTGGGTAAATGATGAAAAACGTAAGATGAAAATGCTCACAAAATATCAACTCAAAACACAAGTATTTCGATGATTTTTAGGTTTTTTGTCTGTTCAAGCTGACATTTTTTTCAGTGATTTACAATAAATAAAAACATGTATTTTTTTTGTTCTTTGAAAAAAAATTGCTGATGATTTTTTTTTTCCTATGTGGTTGAAATTTTGGATTTTTAGTGAGATTTAAGACATACATTGAAACACACATATAATATGTGTAAGGGTATTTATATTTATTTAAAAGAAATACTTTTTGCTTGAGTTTTAATCTTTATTTACTTCTTCCAAATTAGGAGTTGGGACACAAAATCTATTTGTTTATCTTTATTTAGTTTCAATCTCTTGGGTTAACTTGACTGTGATGGTTGACCTTTTTTGTAATCTATAATGATTGTTTTCCTTACTACTAGAATACAGAACTACCTATTGGTCCATTCAATTACTCTGTTATGTTGTTCATTTTGGTCAATTTAAGTGTTATGCTCCAACCAATTTATTGCTTGAAATATTGGAGTGTTCTTATTAGGTAGTACTAGTATAATCTTTTTCTTACCTTAAGCTAATTGAAATTATTTGACTTGCCTACTTTTTAGTGTTTCATGTAATAAACCTTCCTGGATTAGATTGGTTTAATCTATCTAGTAATTATAAATCAAATGAGCTCAAAAACATAACAAGAAGGAAGAAAGGGAACAAGAACACAACACACCAAGATTTACTTAATTCGGTCAGATTGTATGTGGTATTTCCCTTTTCCTAATCCACTAATCTCACATAGTACAATATGAACTAGGCTCTCATCACAATTATAAAACACTCAATGTCTTCCTAGTAGAAACCTTAATGTTCTCTCAACACTCTTGAAAACCAGTATTCGAACTCAAATATAGGTGTTTCTACTAATAAAATGATATCATTTCAATTACAAAGTGTATATTTTTCTTATTTCAATTACTAAGTTATAATATTATAATTTCATATTTTAATATAGGGTAATAATTTTATATTATAATATAGGGTAATAATATAATTTCAAGTTTTAATATACAAATAAATATACTTTTGATTTAAAAACTTAAAATATGATGAAAAAATAAATACCAATACGCATGTGCAATTTTCTAATTACAACTTAAATAAATGAGTGTTTCCTAATATTTCTTCATTTAAAATTTATAGGTTATCTTTTTTTTCAAAAAAAAAACTATTTATTATTTTATTGATACTTTAGGTAACTTAAAAGAGCTTCCAAAATTTTAAACACTTTAAATGAACTAGATTGGTCTGCTGATTCGTGGTTTAATAGTCTGTGGTTGACCTTTATTATATACTTACGCTGACAAATTCTTAATATTGGATTGGTCACTACTACAATAAAGACTTTTTAGGACTATCATTGCGAGTTCTAAAATAGTTTTTAGGACTCGCAGGGTGCGAGTCCTCTATTTGAGAGCCTGAGGACTAAAAACTCTCGTTGAGTGCCTTTAATTAAGTTTTTACGAGTCCTAAAATAATGTTTATAGGACTGGAAATGCGAGACCTAAAAAATCGGGTTGAGTGTCTTTAAGTAATTTTTTAGGACTCGCAATGTGAGTCTTAAACATCCCGTTGAGTGTCTTTAAATTAAGATTTTAGGACTCGCTTTGCATGCACTTGAAAAAAAATATATATATTTTAAATGCAGCTACAATTTTCATTTTGATTTAAAAAAATATATCCCTTTGAGTGTCTAAAATGTATTATATATATTAGATTTTTAAAATTTCAAAAGAAAATAATACAAAAACACAAAAAAAATCAAAAGAAATGTATAGTTCTCATTAACATATAATGTAAGCTAACTTATAACATCTTTCAACATTATCAATAAAAATAAAAAAAATAAATACATAAAAAAACTCAAACCACCTCTATGTCCTAGTAACAATCGAAATATTTTAATTTGATACTCTATTAATGGATCTTACAATAAAATTGTTCTAATTTTACATCATTCATAAAAAGGACAAACCAAATGATATATGAGAAGCGTGTGTGACACTTGTACCCTTCTCTCCCGCAGATACATTAGCTCTTCCTTCAGCTCCTCTGGTAGAAAGAGCTCCAATGCCAGTTGATGGCAAAACTGTAAATAAATAAATCATCAATATCATGCATGATATGAGAGATCTAAAATTCCCTATGAGAGAAAAATATAGATGCTAAGCCCAACTACAGATTCATATATGAAATTGGTTTCTCAAATAAATTTCACGGATACTGCTAAGCTAATACAACTTAATTTTTTTGAAAAAAGCTAATACAAGACTTAATCGACACAATTGTTTCTGAAATTGCATTCATGAATGTAACAAAATCTTTTTTGCACCTACATTAGCAAGCACTCCGTACGAAAAAAAGTACGGTTTTCATGTATTTATAAATACAAAAATAACTACATTAAAAAATGGTGCATCTTCACCATGCAGAAATCCGACTGAAAGTCAGTGTCTCACATTGTCTACTTCTAATCATCAAGACCTAAAAAGACATAACATAATTGGTGGTATCTACCAACAGAAACAATTTATGTAAAAGCAGTTCAATTATACATGCGTACACATTTAAATACAAACATGCAAACATAAACATGTATTCATTTTCTAAACTTGCCTGACTGAAATACCATAAGTTTCCCTCCAGTACTCTTCATAGCTAGGAAGGCAGCCTAAAAACAGTGAGCAGAAGTAATATTAAAATGCATGTTTTGATATACAAATATTAATTGATGTTATATCATCATGTGAAGCATCCAGTATTCCAGATTCTTGTAGCTAGCACAAAGTAACTCACATAATTAGTCTCATTTTGGTTAAATATTTTAAATTAAATCCAGAAAATACTGTTTGTAACATAAGACACCTAGGATCTCGGTGTTGTTTTCAAGTCAAATGAGAAAATGCATGTGTTAAAATTTCCCCAATGATTCTAGCCTAATTAGATACAACCAAGTCTAACTGCATCAATTTTATAGAAAACAACAGCACTGAAAAGTCAAAGTTGATTCCAACTTTGCCTACCCCTCCTAAAACAATAACTCTTTAAGAAAATAATATACCAAATTTTTATGACTCTGTATGACTCTAAACCTCTAAACCTCATATGCTTCCTCTGTGTATGAATTTGACTCTGTCTACATTTATGCAGTAATGAGATGCCATCAACTTAATACATCACAATTAAGCAGCAAAACTCGTGAGTAACTATGCATATACATATTAAAATCTTACAAGAGATCTAAGCAGATAACAGAAGTAACCAATATATATTATACCATCAACTTAAATAGATAATATATATTCATTACTTAAACCCATATATACATACAAACAAACTGAAACATGAGAGAACAAATAAACAGATCAAAAAATAAAAGACAGGTCTGAAATTTACCATCCTAAGCCATAGTCTATCATTGGACTCCACAGGAAGAAAAAGATGGGCAAACGTGTTAGAATATCAGTTTCCACAATATTGGACCCCTCACAAATGATGGTCGTTACATAGTCTATTTTATATTAAAGTAATGTTTATATAAATGTGTGCCAAGTAGAGAGGTGGCCTTAATTATATGTAATATATAACATTTCGATTGACTATATAAAACATTCTTAAATGTGTCTCAAAGCCTTTAGATTTTGGAGCCTAATATTAAGATTATAGGATAAAACTTAGGACTTTCATCAAACATGTGTTATGCAAGAAAATTGTAGAACATGCATAAATTGCTATAATGATATAATCACACAACTTAATCTAACTAAGAAATGCACAACATCAATTAACAAAAATATACTACATGAAAATTTAACAAAAAATAGGTTACAAAAAAAAAACATATTACATGAAAACTAAAACATAGTAAAATACACATCTTGCACTGAAAATAGAAGAAAAAGAGAAAAGCCAACATGTCACCATCTATAGAAAATCGGACAGCATATCCCCTAATTTACTAACCTAGCCATTTGTCACATTCATGTCAAACAAATCAAACAACACACAAGTTTTCAACCATATATCACCGCAACACACAAAATTCTCATAACCTACTTCACTAAGACATGCAAGTTCTCAATCTTCCGTTATCACCGCAGCACACAGAATTCTCAGAACCTACTTCACTACGGATGAATATCTAAGATATTCAAACTCAACTAAAGTAATACAATTATCATTCAAAATTGAAAAATATTGAAAATTTAAAAAAAAAATCAAAGACAACATACCTCTTGCAATTAGCTACCGATCCAATGCTTTAAGACCAATCAAAATATTAACCTAAAAATTATTATTAACATTATAAAAAATAAAAAAGTTAGATGTATGTTCCATATCATGTTATTGCCCCAATTCATGTTATTTAAAATTCTATAATCAACTTAATTATTAATTAGATGGTCAAATGTTAAGATTATAGGAAAACACAAAGGAAAAAATGTGATGAAGCAGTCCATGTGTAATGACCCACTAATCTAGACTATTGGACCATTAACGAAACTATACATAAAACTTACATTTTTACGAAAATACCATAATTTATTGAATAACTTGCAAAATAAGAGTTATTTACAAAGTAAATACCAAAACGGATATGGGATCCCATTGTCTTTAAAACAAAAACATAATTTAAAATAATAAAACATTACATAATTAGTGCGGAAAATACATCTAAAAAGACATAAACCGAAACTACATCCTCGAATCGATTAACGCTCGGCCCCTTGACTCCATTCATCATCGATACACATCCTCCAAGCGCCACGAATCTTACCGCCTCTAAGCTTATTTTCCTGCACATAAACAGAAAGGAGTGAGCCTAATGCCCAGCAAGGAAAATCTAACACATAGTCATATACACAATTTCATAAGAAAACATAAAGACTTAACATAACACATGTAACATACACTTATTATAATGGCCATTATTACTTGGGGTCCCATAGACTAAACAAGCATATGCCCATGGGATTAGTGGGGTCCTACTAGCTAAGTAGGTCATATGCCCATAACCCATTTGGGGTCTTGTTAGTCATATGGGTCATATGCCCAAGCCTACAAACACATATATACATATCATAACACTTTTAATAACACAAAACATATAGATAACATAAGCACATAACATATTGAATCTAGCCTATTTTCCTTACCAAAGTTACCGGGATTATGGACTGAGTTGGGACTTTTGGAACACTCCTAAAACCATAAGAAAGAGTGAGTCTAAAGAAAGGAGATGAAATGAAAGAGATGGAAAGACTAAACCATAAAAACATGCTTACCGACTTATATGCTTCATATCTTGGATTCCCTAACCAAAATAAGAATAAGGTTAGGGGACTGAGTAGAAGGTTTTGAGAAAGGAAATAACATAAAAATACAGAAAGGAACTAGAGTTTTGGGTTTACCTCAAAGATTGCAAGATCAATCTAACCTCCACCGAAATACTATAGAACTCACTTCCCAAAGTGTTTGATAAGCTTATGATGTTTAAGCTTATAGTTTTTCCCCAAACCAAGTGTTTACACTCTCACACTCACTTAACACTAGCAGCTTCTGAACTTAGAGCAAAAGGTGAATAATGGCTGGGTACTAGGTCCTATTTATAGAGTTTGGGAATGAAAGTATCTTGATTTTACTTGAATAAAAATAATGGCTTTTTAGGTGAAAATCATTTGAATAATCGTTCAGCAGAGGCTGAAGACTCGTTCAAAAGATGCTGGACTGTTGAAGGAGTTTGAATGGCTGAAAGGAAATGAATTCAAAAACATTTGAACATATGCTGGAGGAGGCGATATATCGCCCCCTATAGGCGATATATCGCCTGGACCTTTGTTCCCGAGGCGACCGTGCATCGATTCGTGTTTTCCGTATCTACGTGCTGCGATATATCGCCCCCTATAGCTGCGATATATCGGCATACACTGAATATTTAAACACGAATTTACACATTTTTAGCTAAGTTTGAATGGAGTAAACAGCCTTGACTAAGCCCTCAACGTACTCAAGGCTGCTGACTGACCCTATAACATTCAAATTGTACCCTTATTTAATTTAATCCTCAAAAATACTTAATCCTTAATTACCATTCATAACATGTGCTTAAAATGCTATTGGTTGATATCTAAACCTTATAATATAACAGATACTATCCTTAATATCAGTCATATAATCAAACCTTAGGTTATACTTAATATTCTTAAACTATAGGTTAAACTTAGAAAATGTATAAGTACTACTATGAGTGTCCAAATAACTCCCGGTCTGAACCAAAAATCCATAGTAACAAAGATAACACTAAACATACTATAATACTACTAAACAATTAGCTAAGTAAAGTTCTTGGACTCTACAATTCTCCCCTAGTAAAAAGAATTCCGTCCTCAAAATTTACTTTTCAAATAACTCTGGATACCGGCCTTGCATGTCCTCCTCCAACTCCCACGTTGCCTCGCATTCAGAACTATTGCTTCATAGGACTTTGACTATAGGAAAGATCTTGGACCGTAACTGCTTCATCCCTCTATCTAGGATGCTAATCGGTCGTTCCTCGTAACTTAAGTCTTTCTGGAGCGCTATCGTATCGTACTTGAGGACGTGAGATGGGTCTGACACATATTTGCGTAACATCGAGATGTGGAAGACGTTGTGACTATCGGCTAGTGCTGGCGGTAGGGCTAGTCTATACGCAATTGTTCCCACTTTGTCCAATATCTAAAAGGACCTATGAATCGGGGACTAAGCTTGCCTTTCTTTCCGAACCGCTTGACACTTTTTATAGGAGATAAAGACTTGATCTCCAACTTGGAATTCCACATCGCGTCGCTTCGTATCCGCATAGCTTTTCTGACGGCTTTGAGCAGCCAGCATACGCTGTCTAATAAGCGTTACTGCTTCTTGAGCTTGTCTAACAGCTTCGGGCCTTAGAAGCTGCCTTTCTCCTACCTTATCCCAGTGCAACGGTGATCGGTACCTTCTTCCATATAGCAACTCATAAGGTGCCATTCCGATCATCGACTGGTAGCTGGTGTTGTACGAGAACTCGATCAGTGGTAAGTACTTGTTCCATGATCCTCCGAAATCAAGTACACATGCACGTAGCATATCCTCTAAAATATGAATCGTACGCTCGGACTGCCCATCGGTCTGAGGATGGAAAGCTGTACTAAGGCTTAATTTAGTACCCATAGCTTGCTGTAAGCTTCTCCAAAATCTTGACGTAAATATTGATCCTCTATCTGACACTATCGTCTTGGGGATTCCATGCAATCGTACAATCTCTTGGATGTAGATGTCTGCATATTGGTCTGCCGTATATGAAGTCTTAATAGGCAGAAAATGAGCCGACTTGGTTAGTCTATCTATGGCTATCCAAGCGGAATCATGCTGCTTGTTCGTCTTTGGTAGCCCCGTGACAAAATCCATGGCTAAATCATCCCACTTCCATTCTGGTACGCTAAGCGGTTGTAATAAACCTGCAGGCCGTTGATGCTCCGCTTTCACTTGTTGGCATACCAGACACTTAAATACATACTCCGCTATCTCCTTCTTCATCCCTGGCCACCAATAGACTGCCTTGATGTCATGAGTCATCTTGATAGACCCTGGATGAACTGAGTACGGGGTATTGTGCGCTTCTTCTATGATCGTCTTCTTAATACTTTGATCGTCTGGCACGCATACCCGATCATTATATCTCAATAAGCCTTGGCTAGATATTGAGAAATCGGTATTCTTGCCTTCTCTGACTGCATCCATGTGTGCTGCTAGTGTGTCGTCATGTCCCTGACCAATTCGTATGTCCTCTAGTAGATTCGATTGGATAGACACGTTAGCCAGCTTGCCTACAATCACTTCTATTCCGGCACTGATAAGCTCCTGCTGTTGCGGCTTTTCAATTCCGGATAAGGCTGCTAAATTCCCATAGCTTTTCCAGCTGAGTGCATCGGCAACTACATTTGCCTTTCCCGGGTGGTATAGGATTTCGCAGTCGTAATCCTTCACTAACTCCAACCACCTGCGCTGCCTCATGTTGAGCTCCTTCTGCGTAAAGAAGTATTTTAAACTCTTGTGGTCCGTATAAATCTCGCACCGTTCTCCGTAAAGATAATGGCGCCAGATTTTTAACGCAAAGACCACCACTGCCAACTCCATATCGTGAGTTGGATAACGTTGTTCATACTCCTTTAACTGACGTGAGGCGTAGGCTATCACCTTGTCATTTTTCATAAGTACGCATCCGAATCCTAACTTTGATGCATCACAGTAGACAATGAACTTGTCGTTGGGTGTTGGGACACTAAGTACTGGTGTTGAGCAAAGCTTATCTTTAAGCAACTGGAAGTTTTCTTCACACTTATCGTTCCAGTTAAACTTTTGTTGCTTCCCGGTCAGGTTGGTGAGTGGAGTGGCTATCTTAGAAAAGCCCTCTACAAACTTTCTATAATAACCTGCTAGCCCTAAGAAGCTTCTTACTTCCGACGCGTTCCTTGGTCTAGGCCAATCCTTCACAGCCTCTACCTTCGATGGATCCACTGCAACTCCGTCTTTCGATATGATGTGCCCGAGGAACGCCACTTGTGAGAGCCAAAACTCGCATTTCTTGAACTTCGCGTAGAGTTGGTGCTCCTTCAATCGCGTCAAAATCATCCTCAAGTGTTCCTCGTGCTCTACTTCATCCTTGGAGTAAATTAAAATGTTGTCGATGAACACAACGACGAATTTATCCAAGTAGTCTTTGAAGACCCTATTCATTAAGTCCATAAACGCGGCTGGCGCATTAGTAAGACCAAAAGACATAACCAAGAACTCGTAATGTCCATAACGAGTCCTAAAGGCTGTCTTAGGGATATCTTCTCCCTTTACCTTGAGCTGATGATACCCGGACCGTAAATCGATCTTAGAAAATATAGTCGCGCCTCGGAGTTGATCAAACAAATCATCAATTCGAGGTAACGGGTATTTGTTCTTAATTGTTACTTTATTCAGCTCACGGTAGTCTATGCACATGCGCATACTTCCGTCCTTCTTCTTCACGAATAGTACCGGAGCTCCCCAAGGTGAATGGCTTGGCCTAATGAAACCCAAGTCTAGGAGTTCTTGTAGCTGTGTCTTTAACTCCTTGAGTTCCGTAGGTGCCATCTGGTATGGTGCCTTAGAGATAGGCTCGGTGCCCGGTACTAATTCTATCGTGAAGTCTATTTCTCTAGTTGGCGGCAATCCTGGCAAGTCATCGGGAAATATTTCTGGAAATTCTTGTATGACTCGAACATCTCCAACCTTAAGTGATGTCTCCTTCTCCACATTCGTGATGCTGGCTAAGAACGCTTGACATCCTTTCTCTATCCTTTGTTGAGCTTTGAGAGATGACACTAACGGGGTGCGTAATCCTGAAGCTTTTCCCATGAAGCATCGTCTCTGGCCGTCAGGAGTCTCGAACATCACCTTCTTGCGTTGATCGTTGCGCCATGCCGTGCTAGCCGATCCATGACTAGTATTACGTCGAAGTCCTTGATCACTAGCTCTATCAGGTCTCCTTCTAGTTCTATGTCCTCAATCTTGATCGGTAGGCCTCGTACTATTCGTGATGATAGAACTACTTTGCCCGAAGGCAACTCGGTTACAAACCTAGTTCTAAATCTTTCACTAGGTTTGTCTAGTTTTTCTATCATTCCTAACGAGATATACGAGTATACTGCTACCAATCAAGCGATACTAGAACATATACTATCGAGGATAGGATCTGACCTGTAAATCCTTGTTACTAGCATGGGTTCCTCCTTGGGTCAAGGCAAAGACTTTGGTCTGGAACCATCGTTTAATCCTTCTTCTCCTCATTAATCTGAGTCCTTTCTACTTCTATTGCCATTTCTAGAACATTGGCATAGGTAGTGGTTCCCAGGTTTGCTAACTTAACCCCTAATTCCATCTTTGGTCTAAGTCCTCTGGCGAACTTGGTCAACCTCGTAAAGTCGGTTGGGACCAACTCTGGTGCAAACTTGACTAATCTGTTGAACTGACGAGCATATTCTTCTACCATTAGCGATGACTGCTGAGGTGTAATACTTCTTGTGGAACGGCTCCACAAATCTTGTCCATATCATGGTGGTGACATCGTTAGTCTGGTGAACTAAGTCCCACCATATTTTGGCATCCTTCTTGATTAATGACGAGACGCAAGATATGCGGTCTGCATTACTGAGGTTCATGTGCGTAAGAATTGGCTCCACATTCCTTAGCCACTCTTCTGCCTCAAAGGGGTCTATAGCCCCTTCGAAGTTTGGAGCGTGCTGCTTGCGGAACCATTCATACACTGACTCCATATTCGGTACTGGATGTGGCGCGTAGTTCGTCGCTGGCCATCCCCCATATGGACCAACTTGTTGGGGTGCTAGGGCCATTTGTTGTAGCTGCGGCTGCGGTTGCGGCGGAGGCTGAGGCTGAGTCTGCGCCTGTTGACGTTGTTGCTGCAAGAGTTCCTCGACTTGTTGTCGCCGTCTAGCGATTTCCGCGGTGTTGTCAGCTGACGGTGTCGGCGCGTTGCGGCTAGTAGTAGCACGCACTCCTCTTCTGCGAACTGGAGGGCATCATTGGTCGTTGGAACAACGTTGGAGGCGTTTCCGTTGGTGCGTGCAGATCTTCGGAGCGACATCTTCACCAAAAGTTCTAACAGTTGAGAACTTGTTAGAACTTACCCTAATAGGCTCTAAGGCAAAACTTATTCTAAAAGAAACATATCTCGGACCTATTTATTATGACTTCTTATGAAAAATTATATATGTCTTTATTTATTATTAGAGTGGATTTCTATACTTAGAAAAACAAGTCATCTTTATTTTCTAAGTGTGTTTCTAATCTTCCTATATGACTTAATTCTCAGGCTCGAAACTTATCTTTGTTCCAAAGTTAACCATATTGAGGGAGGGCTGGGATCAGTAAAATCGTTCCCACTACTAAGGCCCCCTAACTCTCAATAAGGAAACTTGGTTCATTGATTTGTATCCACCCTCACTGAACTTAGTCATTATTCATTTTATTTATTACTTATTATGATTGTGAAAAATGGAATCAAACTCACACATGATATTCAAATAGCATGTTATTCATTTGGAAAACAATTTCACTTATTACAATCAAAAGCAAATAAAACAAATAAAAACTACAAATCTAAAAATCAGGATCTTCTACATCTGATCCGTCATCTAACATATCATCATCTATTCCCTCATAGTCATCATTATCATGAGCATCAAAATGCCCTCTAGGAAGGTTGGTGAGAATCCTATTCTTTTGCTTTTTGGTGAATTGAAACTCAATTTTTGAGGTGAACCTAACTAAGAGGAAATAGTATCTCATTGCTAAGGGTAGTTCATCCTCCTCATGCATCTCTTCCCATATCTCTTCTAATGCTGCTATTACATAATGAAAATCTTTAAACAACCTAATTACTAATACATATTGCTCGGTTGATCTTAGCATTATTTGTTTAGCCTCTTGAAGGCCACCTATCGCTTGGTGAAACAAAAGCAACCTTCGAGTAATCCTTTCTAGGGCTCCTACGGTGTTTCTTGGCTCCCATATTCTTTTTAAGGCCTTAATGGCTCGGATATCTTGGTAGGTTAAGGCTCGGATTCGGAGCTTTGAGCATGTGTATCGAGGAGAACTTCATGCGAAGGAACTGTTTTCTCTGATACCAACTGTAATGACCCACTAATCTAGACTATTGGACCATTAGCGAAACTATACATAAAACTTACATTTTTACGAAAATACCATAATTTATTGAATAACTTGCAAAATAAGAGTTATTTACAAAGTAAATACCAAAACGGATATGGGATCCCATTGTCTTTAAAACAAAAACATAATTTAAAATAATAAAACATTACATAATTAGTGTGGAAAATACATATAAAAAGACATAAACCGAAACTACATCCTCGAATCGATTAACGCTCGGCCCCTTGACTCCATTCATCATCGATACACATCCTCCAAGCGCCACGAATCTTACCGCCTCTAAGCTTATTTTCCTGCACATAAACAGAAAGGAGTGAGCCTAATGCCCAGCAAGGAAAATCTAACACATAGTCATATACACAATTTCATAAGAAAACATAAAGACTTAACATAACACATGTAACATACACTTATTATAATGGCCATTATTACTTGGGGTCCCATAGACTAAACAAGCATATGCCCATGGGATTAGTGGGGTCCTACTAGCTAAGTAGGTCATATGCCCATAACCCATTTGGGGTCTTGTTAGTCATATGGGTCATATGCCCAAGCCTACAAACACATATATACATATCATAACACTTTTAATAACACAAAACATATAGATAACATAAGCACATAACATATTGAATCTAGCCTATTTTCCTTACCAAAGTTACCGGGATTATGGACTGAGTTGGGACTTTTGGAACACTCCTAAAACCATAAGAAAGAGTGAGTCTAAAGAAAGGAGATGAAATGAAAGAGATGGAAAGACTAAACCATAAAAACATGCTTACCGACTTATATGCTTAAGATCTTGGATTCCCTAACCAAAATAAGAATAAGGTTAGGGGACTGAGTAGAAGGTTTTGAGAAAGGAAATAACATAAAAATACAGAAAGGAACTAGAGTTTTGGGTTTACCTCAAAGATTGCAAGATCAATCTAACCTCCACCGAAATACTATAGAACTCACTTCCCAAAGTGTTTGATAAGCTTATGATGTGTAAGCTTATAGTTTTTCCCCAAACCAAGTGTTTACACTCTCACACTCACTTAACACTAGCAGCTTCTGAACTTAGAGCAAAAGGTGAATAATGGCTGGGTACTAGGTCCTATTTATAGAGTTTGGGAATGAAAGTATCTTGATTTTACTTGAATAAAAATAATGGCTTTTTAGGTGAAAATCATTTGAATAATCGTTCAGCAGAGGCTGAAGACTCGTTCAAAAGATGCTGGACTGTTGAAGGAGTTTGAATGGCTGAAAGGAAATGAATTCAAAAACATTTGAACATATGCTGGAGGAGGCGATATATCGCCCCCTATAGGCGATATATCGCCTGGACCTTTGTTCCCGAGGCGACCGTGCATCGATTCGTGTTTTCCGTATCTACGTGCTGCGATATATCGCCCCCTATAGCTGCGATATATCGGCATACGCTGAATATTTAAACACGAATTTACACATTTTTAGCTAAGTTTGAATGGAGTAAACAGCCTTGACTAAGCCCTCAACGTACTCAAGGCTGCTGACTGACCCTATAACATTCAAATTTTACCCTTATTTAATTTAATCCTAAAAAATACTTAATCCTTAATTACCATTCAGAACATGTGCTTAAAATCCTATTGGTTGATATCTAAACCTTATAATATAACAGATACTATCCTTAATATTAGTCATATAATCAAACCTTAGGTTATACTTAATATTCTTAAACTATAGGTTAAACTTAGAAAATGTATAAGTACTACTATGAGTGTCCAAATAACTCCCGGTCTGAACCAAAAATCCATAGTAACAAAGATAACACTAAACATACTATAATACTACTAAACAATTAGCTAAGTAAAGTTCTTGGACTCTACACCATGAAAATCCACATGCTAGAAAGCTTCTTAAATAGGCCACTAAATCATATTATAAAAATCATATCTACCAATGAAATTGTATACATTAAAGTTCTTTGCAATATCAAGCAAATAATAAGATTTCTAACATACATTCTCAAATAAAACTCATTCGCTATAATGCTACTAAGAGTTCTCTCAATTGCTCTGTCATCATTGTTTCCTTCATTAATAGAAGGAAAAAATTCATTTGGAAAGAAATAAAATGACAAGTCGATCGATATATATGAACTAAGCAGTTATACTATGGTTAGTCTTTAGTAGTGATCAAGATACATACTAATGCTTCTTTGAAAAATGAAAACTCTCAAATCTTATAAAATACTAAAAAAACATGTCAGCCACTAGTTAAACCTTTGTTTCGAAAACAGAAATAGAGCATAACAGTACATTTTGGATATTTTGATTAACAAACAAACACTTTTTCACAGAATAGTTGAAGCTGCCAAATTTGAAAAGAATTTGCATGAACTCAACAAATGTAAACAACTCAAAAATTAAATTAATAAAGAAAGACAGATGAGATAGTAACATAATCACTAGTTTGGTAGCATTGTATATTTTTGCCACAAAAAAGAAAGTATATAAGTACAACAATGTAAAAATATTGAGTTTTTATGTCACCAATTAATTTTATTTTTAATTTTATTTTTTGTTCAACCATATAAAAATAAAAAAAGAATGAAGACCAACCTATTACAGTGGACTTTTTCTTTGATGACTGGTTGACAACCTCCATGCCACTTTGATGGAACAGGTCCAATTCCTTCAAACTCATGAAAGCTCTTAGATTCAGGCCAAACACCTAACAAACCAACACTTACTACCCTTAAAAAACACATCATTATTCTCATCTACTACTACATATATTTTTATATATATAATAGATATATATAACAATCATTATATATAATATGTATAAGAGCTAGTGAGTTGATCGGTCAGTGACTATAGCTTATTTGATAATGAGTTAATGAAAGCATCAAAATAGAAATTAGTAAATACTCAATCTGGCTTTCTTAATTAATTTAAACCCTCTTTTCTAATTGGTGAAGCACGACTTTGTTCAATCCAAAATCCTTTCATTTTAGAAATTAGTGGGGGCATTTCTATAAACGCATAGAGTGCATTAATCATAAATATGAAATGAATAATTTTCAGAAAGATGACACGTTCTCTATACTGCATTTCCAGAAAGATTATAGACCAAATTAACATCCACATAGAGATATTCTCTTAAACAACTTATTCCGCAGAAGAAAGGAGGCACGAGACCGTTTAAATTCATTTATTACAGCAGCAAAAAGATTAAGTCCAGGGAAAATGGCGGATATATCAAAATGAGGAAAAAGAAATAACCAACACAAACACTTTCAAATAAAAAATAGATAATCATAACTGAAACAGATGAATCATATACTTGAGGTTGTTACTGATCCTTCAATTTGTAATTTTTGAGATAATAAATGTACTTTACATTTAACCTATAGGATAAGACATTTGCCCTTTTATCATAGATAGCATGGAAGTGACAAACTTACCAGGGCATTCCACAAGTCAACCCATTGCCAAGTACCTTCACTAGGAGTCCTATAGGGCACCCTTGGAGTTCCAATAGGCATCATTCCAATTTGTGCTCTTGTTGGTTTATGATTACTGGTCCTAAAAGCATAAGTAGTATGGATCATCGCTGAATCAACCAATTTAGAATTTAAAATAGTCCTCGAAGTAAAGTTTTTCCACACAAAGAGATAACATGTTATAACTATTCATTAAAATAAACTGAGTATAGCCACTAGCTGCTTTTGCATATAAACTCAAATTAATTCGAAGAGTACAATGGTTGAAGGATAATGTGAAGCTGCTAATCAGAAGGTATATAATAACAACAACAATGATAATGAACTTATCTTTGCATTCAAATTACTCCAAGACTTCATTAAATGTTATAGTTCAAAAAATTCTAAAGCTTTCTAAAATAAGTCTACAAGACCCAGATGTCGACTATGCTAAATTTTAGCACACACCACCGAATTTCCAATAATAATAATACGTAGAAAAAGTACACAAATCTATATACCAGATTACCAAGGCTGAAGACTCTTTTGAACTTTTCCATAGAATTCAGCAGTCAAGTTAGGTTTTTGAGCACCAAAAGTGCCTTAAAAAAACAAAATTATACCCCAAATTTTTACCTATATAAGTTGACTAAGATTACGAAGAGCAAAGCAATGCACATACATGAAGATTGAAGCTTTAACCCCAAATAAAGCTTTGTTCCACAACTGCCATAAACAAACAAAAGAATGAAAAAGACTCAATTTTGAAGAAATCCCAGTAAGGAAAAATGAAAAAGATAGAAACCCTATGAAAGATAAAGAGAAAGAACCTTGGAGGCGGGTGAGCGAGTCTGGCTTGGGGATGAATAGTTGTCTGGAAAGAGACCGCCATTTCAATAGAGAGAGAAGGGGGTCACCCCCAATTGAGATTGAAGACGAGGTCGGAGAAGAGAGCTCTTAGTCTTGGAGTAAAGACCACCGTCGTGACCCCGGCGAGGCCACCGCTCCACCAGTTGCGAGAGATTGAGGGGCATACCTCAGATTGTTCAATGCCCCAACATTTACTTGTCCAAAAGTACGAGCCTGGAGGCTTCTGCTAGTGGCGGAGAACGGCAACGAAGGGCTCGCGAGGCTGGAGTTTCAGCGGTGTCTGGAACTCCTCATCCGGTGTCTGCACGCCAGCAACCATCAGAGGGCAGTCGTTCGGGCCTAGCAGAGCAGAGAGAATTTGTGAGAGAGAGAGAGAGATGGAGAAAGGCAAGTGTGGATCGGGTAGGGTGGGAGAGAGAAAGGGATTTGGCTGATTTATTTATTTTATAAATAAAAATAAGAGTATATTATTATATATAAAAAATGTGATTATAAAACTCCCAATTTTATATTCCTAATATTATAAAAAATAATTTTCAAAATCAAAACTATACAAATTCTCTTAAAACTTATAATAATTGTTACATAAAATAATTTTATGCTCTTTTGCTTAACAATTTTAAGGACTTGCGTTGAGAGCCATTAATACTCTTTTAGGACTCACAAAGCGAGCCTTTAAAAGTTATCATTCCTAATTTTTCAGCCCAGGTATTTTTAGGACTCACGAAAGAGTATTAAGGACTCCCAAAGCAAGTTCTTAAATTTTTTAAGTAAATCACTCATTTTTTAGCCCTGAATTTTTTAGGACTCGCATATTTTTTTAGGACACTCATTGCAAGTCTTAAATTGTATTTTTTCAGGACTATCAATATGAGTGTCCTAAAAACTCCATTAATATTTTTAAGGACTTGCATTTATGTGCGTGTCCTAAAAAAGTGTCCCGTAAAGGGTATTTTGTAGTAGTGGGTAACTAATTGGAAGAGGTATGTTGTATTTGATTTAGTTCTAAAAAAATTCAATATTTTACAATTTTGAATGATAACTGTATTACTTTAGTGGAGTTTGAATATCTTAGATATTCATCCGTAGTGAAGTAGGTTCTGGGAATTCTGTGCGCTGCGGTGATAATGGAAGATTGAGAACTTGCATGTCTTAGTGAAGTAGGTGCTGATAATTTTGTGTGCTGCGGTGATATATGGATGAAAACCTGTGTGCTGTTTGATTTGTTTGACATGTTGGTGTTGATTGTGACAGATGACTAGGCTAGTAAATTAGGGGATATGCTGTCCAATTTTCTATAGATTTTTTTGTACTTAATTTTGTGTGGAAATATGAAAAAGATGACTGCCACAATGATAAATTTGTGATCCTGATACTTTTCATTTGACCGTCTAATTAATAATTAAGTTGAATTTAAATTTTTCTACTAATCACAAAATTTGCTTAATCCGAGTCTCAAAAGAGCTGATTTAGAGTAACTATGTGATCACAGATTTGTGCTTTCAAGATTATAAGTGTAGGATAGGTCTTTCTAGAAATTGAATCAAAATCCTCATCTTTTCTCTCCCAAAAGAGTAAAACAGGTTGCTGAATAAACCATGTCCGTGAGATTTTAGAATCATACATATAATATAACATTCTGAAAATTAATCTTAGAAAGATCCTTCAACGGTGTTTGTTCTGCCACCTATTGCGAACCTTTAACAAAGCTTACGTTGGTGATTGTGGCCTATTTTCTTTTGCTAATGTTCATTAACCATTTTACACCAAAATTGGTTTATGAACCAATAAAATACAAAGCCCTTTTGCCCAAATATGAAACGGCAGGGTGATGATGTTTGCCAACCCTGATAGTTGAAGCTAGCTCTACCTCTAGCGTCTCAAGTCAATCAAGAATAATGCAACTTAACAATTAAAGAAAATAAAAATAAAAAGTAGCTATGCACCGCGTAAAGAATCCAATACCTTTCTTCACCCACCACTATTGGTTTATATGATAAACCATGATCCGGATAATTAATTCTTCACTTGCTAATTATGATAAATTCAAAGAACAACCCTACTATTTTTTTAATAAAGTAAAAGGCAATTTGATAATAAATGAATGAGAATTGTTCATAATACAATTAATATTATTATTCTTATTTTTTGGAAAGTTGGATTTGATTATATTCATATAGGCAAGAAATGACAAATCTTTGTTTGAATTTGATGATATATTATCGGATCTTATCCTATCATTATTAAATATTTCATCATAAGTTAAAAAAGTTTATTTTGATGTGTGTATATAAATATAGTTTCCCACCTCCATAACACATGTGCCGAGCAACACTCAATCAAAATCAATATAAGGGTCCTTTTGATGGTACAATTGTAGACCTGTCTCATGTCCCCATCTCTTTTTCAAATTCCCAAAAATTCAAAAAAAAAATATTTATATATAAATGTATGATTACTTGAAATCTCATATTTGCCGACTAAAATTATGATGATTTAACTTTAATCTTATTGGAAATTTTTATGGTAGGGGCTTCAAAAAGAGCCTCTACCAATAATAATAATAACAATTAAAATTTAATTTAATTTAATTTTTTATTATTATTTGAAAAACCAATAGTAACAAAGTCATGTCATGTGAGTTCCTTTATATTTGGTAGTAATAGGAGTAGCCATTGACAAAGATGAGATTCCAAGTTCCAACCACACGCATGGTTATGTGAATCTAAAAATAATAATAATATTTTTATGACATGTTTCAGGTTAATTTTGGTTATACACTCATACTTATATATATATGAAGTGTATTTTGCTTATGCTTTAATGACTTTATACTTATGTTTCACTACTTGTTTTTGGTGTATTTTGTGACTTGATTTTGTTGTATTTTGTGACTGGATTTTGGTGTGTTTATGGTCTATTTTGCTGCTTCTTTAATGGCTACTAGTAATTTGCTACTAGTTTTTGGTATATTTCTTGACTGGATTTTGGTGTATTTTGCAACCGGTTTGAATGGATTAATATGATTGATTTATGGTCTATTTTTTGATGCTTTTGGTGTAGTTTGCTATTGTGCAATGGAGACTAACTGAGGTCTGTCAAAGATTGGAGCATGATCTTGTAATCCAGAGTTTTAATGGTATATTTTATGTATTGTGCTACTGATTTTTTTGGTGTATTTTGTAACAGATTTTTGGTGTATTTTGTTAAATAAGTTGAATGGATTAATATGGTAGATTAATGGCCTATTTTGTTGCTAATTTTGGTGTAATTTGCTACTGTTTTGAAATACCTCTATGTACTGGATGAATAACATTTTATGAAATAGAACTATCTAACAAGAAATTGTTTGCTACTTGACTATATGAATACCTATATACATATAGCTTAATTCTCGCATCTATTATATATATATATATTTATAATTGTTGTGTGTGTCTACTTATTTATAAGTTTGAATTATTATATAGATCTCTAAATTAATTGGATATACATTATCCGTAGATCTAGAGATGTACACTGATCTATTATGTGTGGACCTCTCTTGTTTTTTTTTATTTCTAGTGGTCAACATGTTAAGAACTTTTTATTAATTAACAAACTTTTTTATAATGTGCATGTCTATATTGAGATGCATTTCTTTGGCGCAATACTAGACAATATTGCCAGATGAAGTTTTTAGAATAAAATATATATTTCACTAACATTGTATACACTTCTTGTTTAATATTTGGTGATGATAGAATTTGATTGTTGTATAAACTATTATGTAGACTAAATATTGAAATTATATTTTTGAGTAATTAATAAAAAATTATTTTGTTGTATTTTCTTTGGAAATTTTAGAAATCTAACATATATAATACATTTTGGACAGGGATATATTTTTTCTAAATCAAAATAAAAATTGTTGATGCATTTTAAAAAAAAATTACTTTTAAAGGCATGCAAAGCGAGTCCTAAAAAATTACTTAAATGTACTCAACCCGACTTTTTAGGACTCACGTTGCGAGTCCTAAAAAATTACTTAAAGGCACTCAACCAGATTTTTTAGGACTCACGAGTCCTAAACACTTAATTAAAGGCACTCAATCAGATTCGAGTCCTAAAAAACCTCAGTTTTTAAGGCTCTCAAATAGAGGACTTGCGCCCCGCGAGTCCTAAAAAATTTTTTAGGACTCGCAATGCTAGGCTTAAAAAAACCTTTTTTGTAGTAGTGAAACCTAAATCTGGGTTCTCGAAGAAAAATTCCAAAAGAAAATCAAAAATCAAAATCATTCAAGATCTGAAACATTACCGAACAAGCAAATGTCCGTAAACAATCTCTAACAACAATGAAGATATACAAACTCAAATCTGGGATTTGGAAGAAGAAGAAGAATAAATGTTAGAGGAAGAAGAAGATGTATTAGGGAAGGATTAGAAGGAGAGACAAAAAAACGTTCTGGGATTTTTATTAATTATATTGTTTTATTTTTTATTATTTAAAATTTATTTTTCTCATTTTCAAATAAATTAATTATTTAAAAATATATATAAAGTATACAACAAACACAAAAGGCATGTGGCATTTGTGTGTACTCTACTTAAGGGAGATGTAGTAATGAAAGTTTGTAAAAAATAATATTCGTTATTTTTTCCTAAAAAGAAAAGAATTAAAAAAATGGGTATATAAGTTTATAAACTCAAAAAAAATTGGTATTTATGCTGCAAATAATAATTTATTATAAAATATTATTTAATAAAATCTGAGGTTTTACAAATTGTATTGTTTTTCTTTTTGTTACAACTTAAAAGTTAAAAATAAGAATATTATGTCTACTATTATTTTTAAATATTAAAAATTAGATCAATTGATAAATGACTGGTCGCATTTGTTGACGCCGTTTTTCGTCAAACAGTGAAAGAAGAGCACGTAAACAATGAATGACAATGGCTAAATGAAATAAAACAAATCAAACACGCTATTTTTACGTGGTTCAGCAGTTAAATTTGCCTAGTCCACGAGTCTTTGTTATTAATCTCAAGATTATCTCTGAAAATTCTTTAGCATGAATTCTGCAGAGTTTTCTCTCAAAGTTCAGAATTTCGGTCCATTACAATGGTGCATGACTTCTCTATTTATAGAGAAGGATGCAGAATACTATCCCACATATTTTGGGTAGTTACTCTTTTGTGAATAAAATAAATGGCTTTAAATGCCTATAATCAGATATAAAAGGAAACGTCCCTGAAGACCCAGAAACGCACAACTGACCAAATAATATCCCACGATTCTTGGGGATTTACATTAATAAATGAGGATTACATCTCATATTTATAATACTTGTAGATATTCAAGGTGGTTATCGCGTATCTCTAAGGCTTTAGCATCCCAGGTCTCACGTCATTGTGCGAGCTAATGACATCTCCCGAGATCACGTGTCTTTCGAGATCGTACGTACATCGAGCTCGAGACCGCCAATCCGAAGTCGTCCCCGAGGATGAGTGTGTTCTCGGAGCTACCTTTCGAGATCGAGATCGTTTCGAGCTCACCATATTCGAGGTCATATATCGTACTTTGCAGGCTCGATATACAATCCTGGAGCATACTCTAATCCTTACGAGACAATTTTTTGCGAATCCAACTTTCGAGGTCACATTTACCATGGCTCGAAATCTGGGTATAACATCTTGCCCCCTCAAAAGTATTTGTTCGAATCCTAAGAGAAGGAAACTTTTGAACTACTTTCTTTGAGAACTGTACCATCATACACTCTTGAAAATGGACACGCGTCAGCTGGGTATTGCTCACTTTAGGTACTTGAGTACCTTGGAAACACGCCCACGATCGTCCGTCTGACAACTTTTCGGCGCCTTCTTGTCATTGATCCCCATCCGTTCGATCTAGTGAGGATTTCATTCGATGCTCCTGATTAATTCCTTTTCCCCACCTATATATACAAGACCCCACTCTTCATCTTCTTCACTTTTATCTTCATTCGCCATAAGCAAGAAAAGAAAAAAAAAAACAAGCTCAGAGACCTCTTTGCAAAGTTCCTGTTCCGTGCATGTTTTCTCGACCAAAGAAACAAAGGAATCCTGGTCTGTTCGAGTCAGCGAGTTCTTTCCTGCAACCTCTTCTTCAATCGACAATCTCTCTGCAATCGCCATTACTGTGTAAGTATGCCGTTTTTGTTTTCCATTTAAAATGTTCTTGCTGTGTGTGCTAGTTTACGTTCTTAGCATGATACGATAGGAGGTTTTGAACCGATAGGCTTTTATGCTTTCTAGATTTTCATTCTGGATGTTCATCTCTGGTTTATACCCAGTTTTGACGTTTGAGTGTGGTTCTCATTTTCTGGGTTCTGAAACTCTTAGGCAGCGTTTCTTGTACATTAAGTTTTCGGATAAAAACATGGGCTTTGACAAATGCACGAAACCCAAAAACGCTTTCCTTGGCTAACCGCCACTCTTCTTTCCCTTGAATTTCGGGATTTTCAAAAAATTATCCACACTCCTTTTCTTTTTCGTGGAATACACGCCCCTGACTCCTCAATAAGGGTCTTAGTATTTAGTCTCGTTCCTAAATCTCTGAGCTCATTCCATCGAGCTCGTGACTCTTGCATGCATGGCCCTCACCATTTTTTCTTTCTCGCTAGATGTCACAGAATCTGGAAAGACGGTGGGGGTCATTGCTGGCAGTCCCTTACGAGCCGAAATCTCCGAGCCCGGAATCGCTCTTTGCCCGGAACCAACGTCGGATAAGAGAATACGAGCTTGCACGCGAGCAAGGAGACATTCGAGCTCACTACCGCCGCCAGATAGACGAAGTCATCGAGGGGAAGAGAAGAGTTCTTCGGGAGGCCATCTATCCGGAGCCCAATTCAGGACCTAGGCCTATTCCCCTCGACCCTGCGCTAAAAGTCACTGTTGCATATCATCCAGGGGAGCTCCAGTTTTCATTAATGGGGGAAACTTCATCTTCGCAGCCGAGGAAGGAGATGTTCGAGGCCGAGCTCTACTGGAGCACGGTTACCACAACCAGCCAAATATCTGAAATCTTGGCCTTCCATGGCCTTAGCTCGTCAGACGCCTTTAAGTGTCGAGTTCTGACCAGCCATGAACAGAGCTGTTCCGCTCCTGGCGGCCGCGACGCCACAGTGAGATACGCGGCATGGAGCCAGGAGCACATGAGGGCAGGAGCTTTGCTGCCCTTGAAGTCTTTTTTCAAAGACTTTACTAATTTCGTTGGGTTGGCACCGTTTCAGCTCAACACCAATTCGTACAGGGTGCTGTCTGCCCTGAGGTCCTTGTATCACGAGCTGTAGTGGAAAGGACCCTCACCTCAAGAGATTTTATATCTCTTTTGTTTGAAAAGTAACCCCTCCCGAGCTCGGGGAGGGGATGGTTTTTACTACCTCTCAAGCTACCCCAAGGAGACGAAGGTTTTTGGGGATCTTCCCAACCACCCACTTGATTTCAAAAGGGCCTTCTTCTGGACAGTTGGTCTGTCCCCGTCTCGGCATTATTCGTTCAGGCGGATTCGTAAGTATTCTCGTTATTTTTATTCCTGAGCTCGAGACATTAGTTCTTAAATCCATATTTAGTTGAAATGTGTCTCGCCTTTCAGCTAATTTCCAGCGTCCCACCCCCGATGAGGCAATGAAGGGGCACAGAGAAGCCTTGCTCCGACTCCCTTATGGCAGGAGATCTCTCTCATATCTATTACATGAGGACAAGCTCCGAGCTTGCGGGTTGTTGGGAGAGGGCCAGTCAACCTCTGATTGGTCCAGTAAAAAATATGAACACTGGGAGGAGGTGCCACTGCCCACAGGCGCCCTTCCTCCGAGGAGAGAAAGGAAGACATCACTCCCAGTTCGCTTGAGAAGTCCGCGTTCTGGGAATGAAGCCAACGATGAAGCCTCGAGCTCGGACTCAGATGAAGGTAAAACCCTTCCTACTTCGCGAGTGTGGTCCCCCACTTTACTAAAACACAGGCCCAATAGGTTAGTCTCGTGCCCACGGGATAGATATCACTTCTACATATGGAGTTGGGTAGATGACTGTGTCCATAGGTTTGATAGTGGGCTCGGGAAATACGACACCATGTACACCACGAACGAGGTGTGGAATGGGATAGCTGTGCAGTACGGGACCAATGATTATAGGGACCTATCGAGGTTATCACCTACTTATAGGGAAGGCACTCCCCCCGCCTCCTCTGAAGACAGGGGAATTTCATGGTCCCCAAGCTCGAGCTCGGGGGAGAGTTCTAGTTAGGTTTCTTCTATCATCACTCTATATGTCTGTGATACTGAAATAACTTGATGTACACTTTTCTTTTACTGACTCACTGTGTTGTGACTTGTGCAGGTGAGATGGACTCCGACCTTGACACCCTTATCGACAATGCGGGCGCCAAGAGGAGCAAACACCCTAGGGTAGGGTCACTGAAGACCGGCCAGCCGGGCAAAGGCTCCAAGAGATCCAAGAAGACACCTCCCCTTGCCCCGCCGGCTTCGAACTCTGTTGCTGCGTCGACTGTCCAGGCCAGCGCTTCCACGACAATGCCATCCCCGCAGGCCGTCGTCTCCGCGGTTGTAGCGACTTCGCTGGTTGGTGCCCCTGCCATTGTTGAGTCCCAACCTCCTGTGGTGGGTGAAACGTCTTCTGCTCAACTTTCCAGAAGACCTTCTGCTTCTCGAGTTCAAAAGCTAACAATCTCCACCCATATGGACTCGTATGTGGTGGACAATGCTGCTGGACCTCACGGATCTACGCTGATCTTGGATGTCATGTCCCGGATCGGCCAGAGCTATGGCAGTTTCGAAGCTCCCCAATGGCAGTGCTTAACCAGCATCCGAGACCGCACTGTTCTTTACGAGAAGAGTATCGAGCACACTGCTGCGGTAAGTATTCTTCTATGTTCCTTTTGCTTACATTCATACTGGCCTGAGGCTAATGGTGGTTTCTTCCTTTTTTCAGGCTCTTGCCTTCACTGCCCAGCTCAATTACGAGCTGAACAACGAGATCCATTCGAGCAGGACTCATGCTCAAGAGGCAAAGGACCTCCACCTTAGAGTGAACGACGATCTGAAGGCGGCAAATGCTAAGCTCGAGGCAGTGGTTAAGGAGCGTGAGGACATGGCCAAGGAGCTCGGAAAGCTGAGAGCTGAACTCGAGGAGCAAAAGAAAGATAACACCCAGCTTCGGGAGACCAATAAGAAGCTTGAAGAGGACAAGGCCGCCACCTTCGACATCATAGAGGATGCCAAAACTCGCCTTCTTGCCAAGTACAAAGAAAAGAAGGAGAAGGCGGTCGACTCAGCCATGTACCGGATGTGGGCTTATAACGAAGAGCTGGACACCAGCTTCTTAGGTCCCCACGAGGCGCCGCTTCTTGAACGATGGAATGCTCGGCTCGAGAAGGAAGAGGCTGAACAGCTTGAGAAGGAGAAGGCTAAGCAGCTCGAGAAGGAAAAGGCTGCTCCGGGCACCGTTTCGGAGGAAGCTCAGGAGGATAGTCATGCTATTCGTCCTGAGGGGTCCGGTGCCACTGATGCTGAGAAGGCCAAGGAGACTCCTCTTCCATGAATCTGACCTCGGGGAGATCAGTTATCGGGGCTGCATCCCCTTATTTCTGTAACTATTTTAATATATGCCCACGGGGCTGATACAATTTCTTTTACCATTCTTTGCTCGAAATATTTTGCATATTTTTATATTGATGAACCGGTTATGTTTATTTATTCATACAAACATAGTTTGGATTTATGCTCGAAATTCGATGCATTCATGCATAGTTTATTCGAATTATCCGCTTCCGACCTCGTTACTTATCAAGGTTGGATATTACTTTAACCATGAACTCAAAAGTACTTATATGGTATGTAATGTGAATGATCTGGTTGTATCTTTTTTTGTTTAGTCACTTTTCCTCATCCTCAGTTTTTGTTCTGAGGTTAAGAGTATGAAACTATTTCTCTTAAGATATTCCAGCCTCGATCTCGACTTGTCTCGTTATAGGTTTAGGCTCCTACTTATCATCGATCAATTTTTTGGCTGGTTTGTTCTAGACCTGTTAAGTTTGCACATCTGGTTAACTCCAAACGTTTTAGGTTTTTGGTAGTTCGGTTATGTCCGAACTATCTAAGCTCGCGTATTTAGTTTTCTCCAAATACTTTTATCTTTTTGATAAGTCGGTTATGTCCGAACTATCTAAGCTCGCGTATTTGGTTTTCTCCAAATACTTTTATCTTTTTGATAAGTCGGTTATGTCCGAACTATCTAAGCTCGCGTACTTGGTTATCTCCAAATACTTCATATAAATATATATTTTTTATTTTTTAATCTGATGGTATATATACCAATGATGCCCCCTTAATATCCTATGAGTGTGACCATAGGTTATTAAATTAAGAGAGATTGCAAAAATAAAAAGAAATTACATATGGAACAAAATAGACCTTTTATTTGATGAAATTCAAAAACAAACAAACAAACTAGTACAGATAGAAATTCATGGTTACAGGCAACACTTCCTACACTATTGATAGTAAGGTCTAAGGTGTTCGCCATTCCATGCTCGTGGTATCAGGCTCCCATCCAATCTCGCAAGTTTGTACACACCAGGTCGGATGACTGACTCTATCTGGTATGGTCCTTCCCAGTTCGGCCCGAGCACTCCAGCTGCTGGATCTCGGGTTGCCAAGAATACGCGTCTTAATACCAGATCTCCCATTCCGAACTTTCGATCTCTAACCCTCTTATTGAAATATCGTGTAGTTCATTGCTGGTAAGCAGCACTTCTCAGCTGAGCCTCTTCTCTTTTTTCATCAATTAAATCTAGGATTTCTTCGAGCTGAGTGTGATTGGAACTTTGATCGTAAATCTGAGTTCGGATCGTCGGGATTTCGACCTCGATGGGCAACATTGCCTCGCAGCCGTACGCTAGAGAGAACGGAGTATGTCCTGTTGATGTCCGAGCTATAGTCCTATATCCCCAAAGGACTTGAGGCAATTCCTCGGGCCATCGTCCCTTTGCCTCCTCCTACTTTTTCTTTAGAGAGCTCTTGAGAGTTTTGTTAACGGCTTCGACCTGACCATTCGCTTGAGGGTGAGCCACTGATGAAAAAATCTTTATTATGTCGTTCTTTTCACAAAAGTTGGTGAATAAGTCGCAATCGAACTGGGTTCCGTTATCGAATACAATCTTTCTCGGTACTCCGTATCGGCATACGATGTTCTTTACCACGAAATCAAGGATCTTTTTCGAAGTTATGGTTGCCAATGGTTCAACCTCCGTCCATTTCGTGAAGTAATCAACGGCGACTACAGCATATTTCACTCCGCCTTTTCCAGTTGGGAGAGAGCCTATGAGGTCGATGCCCCATACTGCGAAAGGCCATGGGGATGTCAACATGGTCAGTTCGGAAGGTGGAGCTCGGGGTATCGTTGCGAATCTCTGGCATTTGTCGCATTTCTTCACATACTCAAAAGAGTCTGTTCTAATGGTTGGCCAAAAATATCCTTGACGTATGATCTTCTTGGACAGGCTATGCCCCCCGGTGTGGTCTCCGCAGAACCCTTCATGAATTTCTTCAATGATCTTCTTTGCTTCGGGAGGGGTTACACACCTAAGCAGCGGCATGGAATATCCTCTTCTGTATAGCTTTCCGTCCAAAATGGTGTAACGAGGAAGTTGATACATCAATTTTCGAGCCTGGTTCCGATCTTTTGGAAGAATTCCATTTTCGAGATAATCAACTATTGGACTCATCCAGGTCGGTTCTATTTCAATCATACACACATCTTCCTTGTCTGGCTCAGTAATGCTGGGTGCTGATAGGTGTTCTACGGGTACAACATTCAGCTCTTCATTTTCGGCGGAAGTGGCGAGTCGAGCTAAGGCATCTGCATTTGAGTTTTGTTATCGTGGAACCTGTTCGATTGCATAAAACTCAAAATACTCCAATGCGGATTTTGCCTTCTCTAGATAAGCTGCCATTCTTGTGCCACGAGCCTGGTACTCTCCCAAGATTTGATTAACCACGAGCTGGGAGTCGCTGTAGCAATGTATAGCTTTGTCCTTGAGCTCTTTTGCTATTCGTAGTCCCGCGAGTAGAGCCTCATACTTAGCTTCATTATTAGATGCTTTAAAGCCAAATCTTAAAGCAGAGTGAAATTTGCTCCCTGCAGGAGTGATCAGAATAACTCCTGCCCCCGCTACATTTTCATTTGACGAGCCGTCGACGTAAAGTTTCCACAGCTCGTGGGCCGTGGTTATTACCTCGTTGTCGGCTATACCAGTGCACTCCACTATAAAGTATGCCAAGGCTTGTGCCTTAATGGTCGTTCTTGGATGGTAGGTGATCTCGAACTGTCCGAGCTCAACAGCCCATTTAAGGAGTCGACCTGACGCCTCTGGTTTAGACAGGACTTGCCTAAGTGGTTGATCTGTCAGTACATGGATGGGATGTGCCTGAAAGTAGGGGCGGAGCTTGCGAGATGAGTGGATTAAACTGAGGGCGAGTTTCTCCATCAATGGATATCTTGACTCTGCCCCCAGTAATCTCTTACTGATGTAATAGATGGGTTTCTGCACCCTCTCTTCCTCTCGAATGAGCACCGCGCTTATCGCGTGTTCGGTGGTTGAGAGGTATAGGTACAATACTTCTCCCGTTTCGGGTTTTGACAGGATGGGTGGTTCAGCGAGGTGTCTTTTGAGCTCCTGAAAGGCTAGCTCGCACTCTTCTGTCCATTCAAACTTCTTACTTCCTCTCAATAAGTTGAAGAATGGAAGGCCACGATCCGTTGACTTCGAGATGAATCTGCTCAGGGCGGCCATCCTGCCAGTCAAGCTTTGGACATCTTTATGCTTCCGAGGTGAAGGCATATCAATCAGGGCCTTTATTTTGTTGGGATTAGCCTCGATTCCACGAGAGTTGACAATGAAACCCAGAAATTTTCCCGAAGATACCCCAAAAGTGCACTTCTGAGGATTTAGCTTCATGTTGTATTTTCTGAGCACGCCAAAGCACTCTTCGAGGTCATCAACATGGTTCTTGTTAAGTTGATACTTTACAAGCATGTCATCAACATAAACTTCCATGTTGTTCCCTATTTGCTCTGAAAACATCATGTTTACGAGCCGCTGATATGTAGCTCCAGCGTTCTTGAGCCCAAACGGCATAACATTATAACAGTATAGCCCTTTATCTGTAATGAAGCTTGTATGTTCTTGGTCGGGGGCATGCATGGGAATCTGGTTATATCCAGAATATGCATCCATGAATGACATCAAGCCATGCCCCGCCGTGGCATCCACGAGCTGATCAATTCTTGGCAGCGGAAAACAGTCTTTTGGGCAAGCCTTGTTGAGATCCGAGTAGTCAATACAGGTTCTCCACGTCCCATTGGGCTTTGGGACCAACACTGGATTGGCTACCCAGTCAGGGTAAAAGGCATCCCTAATGAAATGGTTTGCTTTTAATCTGTCAACTTCCTCCTTTAATACTTTCTTTCTGTCCTCGTCCAGCTGTCTTCGCTTTTGTTGCTTCGGGGGAAAGCTTTTGTCTATGTTTAATGCGTGGCTCGCAACATTCGGGCTTATCCCCACCATGTCTGAGTGTGACCATGCGAAGACATCCTGGTTTTTCTTCAGAAAGCAAATTAATTGCTATTTTGCTTCGTCTTGGAGGTGTTTTCCGACCTTCACCTTCTTCGAGGGATCAGCTTCGTC
Source organism: Humulus lupulus (assembly GCF_963169125.1). NCBI lineage: Eukaryota > Viridiplantae > Streptophyta > Magnoliopsida > Rosales > Cannabaceae > Humulus > Humulus lupulus. Next base: position 80,719,839 of record NC_084796.1, read on the forward strand.
GAGCTGAACTTCTTCGAGCTCTTCCAATGGTTCGAGGTCAACTTTCTCCTCAATCCTTGGATCGATTTCCTCGTCAATTTCTAAAACCGTTCCATCTTTATTTTCTATGATAACGAGTGCTTGAGCGCTCGTTTGTTTCTTTCCCCTCAAAGAAATGCTATAGCACTCCCTTCCTGCCAATTGATCTCCTTTTAATGTCCCGACCCTGCTTGGGGTTGGGAACTTAAGGGCCAGGTGCCTCACAGATGATACTGCCCCCAGCCCGACCAGGGCGGGTCTCCCGAGCAGTACATTGTAGGCAGATGGTAAATCTACCACCACGAACTCCATTATGTTGGTCACCGAGACTGGATAGTCTCCCAAGGTCACAGGGAGTTCAATGGATCCCATACAGGCAGTCCCTTCTCCTGAAAAGCCGTACAAAGTAGTTGCACATTCCTTCAAGTCGCGAAGGGAGAGTCCCATTTTCTCGAGGGTCACTTTATAAAGAATGTTGACTGAGCTCCCATTGTCTATGAGAACTCGGCGGACTCTCTTGTTGGCAAGCTGAAGAGTAATAACCAATGGATCATGATGAGGGAACTGAACATGGGAAGCGTCCTCCTCAGTGAAGGTTATCAGTTGCGTTTCAACCCTTTGGCTTTTTGGTGCCCTAGGTTCGGGTTCATAAGGAGACCCGTCCCCTGTCTTCAGCTCGTTAACGTATCGCTTTTGAGCATTTCTGCCCCCTCCTGTGAGATGAGGTCCTCCCGAGATGGTTATTACGTCCTCTCCATCTATCGGCGGGGGCTTGTCTTCTTCCCGAGATCGGAAGTTATTATTTTGTGCCGTCGAAGGCGCGGCTACTCTCTGGCTCGTAGTAGTCTGTCCTGTACTCTGGTTTTTGACATACTACCGGAAATAACCTCTCGAGATCAACCCTTCGATCTCGTCCTTCAGCTGTCGACATTCATCAGTGGTGTGTCCGGTGTCTCTATGGAACCGGCAATACTTACTGGAATCCCCCTTGGATTTTTGATTTCTCATTGGGTCCGGACGCCTAAAGGGGACCTGGTTTTCATTAGCCAGGTATATGTTTTCCCGAGACTCGTTGAGCTCGGTGTGCACTTTATATACGGAGAAATACCTTTCTCCTTTCTTTTTCTTTCCTCCTTCAGCCTCGGGGTTATTTCCCTCGCTCTTTTTCCTCTTGGAGGGATTCTCCGAGGTAGGCTGTGGAGCTGCTGGGTCAGCCGAGGTTGAGGCAGAGTTATTGTTTATCGTTGTAGTTTCGGTCTGCGAGGTCGCCTTGAGCGTTGACCTTGCCTCCTCTACATTGACAAATCTCTGCGCCCGTCTGTTAAACTCGATTATTGACCTCACTGGTTTCCCTTGCATTTCATCCCAAAGGGCACTTCCAGGTAAAACACCAGCTCGGATAGCCATCAGGTTCCCACTGTCATCCACATCTCGAGCTCGGGCGACCTCTAGATTAAATCTTGTTAGGTAGCTTTTCAGTGTTTTGCCCGACTGTTGTCGGACGTTAGTCAAAGTGGATGCCTCTGGTCTGACTCCCATCATAGCTCGGAACTGCTTCTTGAAGTCTCTAGACAACTGATGCCATGAAGTTATCGAGTGTCTCTTGTACTTTTCGAACCAACTCTTGGCAGGTCCGGCCAATGATGTTGGAAACAACATGCACCTGAGCTCGTAACCCACGTTACTAGCTCTCATAATAGTGTTGAATGTACTCAGGTGACTGCATGGGTCATTTTTTCCTTCAAACGCTGGGACGTGAGGAATCCGGAACCCTTGAGGAAATTGAGTGTTAGAAATATGTGGAGCAAACGGCTCGAGCTCCTCGTCAGAGTCCTCATATCGACCATTCCCTCGTTCATTCTTTAAAAGCCTAACGGCTTTTTCGAGCTGATCAATCCTTTCTTGGACTGGGTCCTTAGGTGGTGTCTAGAATTGACAGTCATTGATCATGATTCCAGGCTTGCGTCTCCATGAGGGATCTCTACGCCCATTCAGGTGATTCTTTAGGTCCGGATTTGTCTGATCTCCCTTCCCCCTGCTCTGATTCAGATGATTTCGCAGGTCAGGACGATTCTTGCGGCTTCCAGTATTTTTACGACCTCGGTCGTGTTTACTGACGGACCTGGTCTCTCCGAACTCGTCACTGGTGAAACTCATTGATCGGTCATTTCGCGATGGGTTCTTCCCATGTCGCCTCGTCTCCGCAGTGCGAGACCGAGACATCTGACTTTTCTCAGATTGTGTGCCTCTCCGCTCCTGGAAAGTCTCCCTGTGTCCTTGTGTATCCCCCGTACGCCCTTGATCCTGATCTCGAACAGGTTGAGCGTTTCTACGAGGAGGTGTAGGATATCTTATGGGAGACGGAGGGAACTGTATAGGCGACGGTGACTGCCGCCCTTGCCTCGGCCTAGAGGGTCCAGAATTTGCCCGAGATGGGTTAGTCACGTTTGGTGCACTACCAGGAACCTGAGTCCGAGCCTCGGTAAGAGCTCGGTTATTCTCAGCTCCTGCAGGCACTTCCACAGGTGGATTAGGCGGGACCCGAGCTCGGGTACTCCTCTGGGGCCTAGGAGGAGTAGATGGCTCTGCTAGTGCCGGAGGTTGAGTCGGCCTCCTTGTGGCAGCATCTTTTCGTGGACGTCCACGGGGCCTCCGGGGAGGAACATGCACGTCCCTTGGAGGAGGGACTTGGTTTTCGCGCGGAGGCGGGGGCTGAGCCACCTGCGCCTCTGCGGCCATCCTTGTCAACTCCTCATTCCGTTTGTTGGCTTCTGCCAACAACTGTTTCAATTGCCGATTTTCCAGTTGTACAATAGGAACGTAACGCTCAGGATTGTAGCACATATCCTCATCCCTCGGTGGAGGCGGTGGTCCCCGGGAATCGGAGGACCCACTTCTCATCTCAGCATCCGGGTTCTCCATTGGTTGTTTTCCAGGACGCCTTGGGTAGCTTTCATCAGGGGTGTTCTGATTGTTTGTAGCCATGAATCTCTCAGGGATGAATGCTTAAGGCTCTCAATGAAAGCACCAAACTGTTGACGCCGTTTTTCGTCAAACAGTGAAAGAAGAGCACGTAAACAATGAATGACAATGGCTAAATGAAATAAAACAAATCAAACACGCTATTTTTACGTGGTTCAGCAGTTAAATCTGCCTAGTCCACGAGTCTTTGTTATTAATCTTAAGATTATCTCTGAAAATTCTTTAGCATGAACTCTGCAGAGTTTTCTCTCAAAGTTCAGAAACGTCCCTGAAGACCCGGAAACGCACAACTGACCAAATAATATCCCACGATTCTTGGGGATTTACATTAATAAATGAGGATTACATCTCATATTTATAATACTTGTAGATATTCAAGGTGGTTATCGCGTATCTCTAAGGCTTTAGCATCCCAGGTCTCACGTCATTGTGCGAGCTAATGACATCTCCCGAGATCACGTGTCTTTCGAGATCGTACGTACATCGAGCTCGAGACCGCCAATCCGAAGTCGTTCCCGAGGATGAGTGTGTTCTCGGAGCTACCTTTCGAGATCGTTTCGAGCTCACCATATTCGAGGTCATATATCGTACTTTGCAGGCTCGATATACAATCCTGGAGCATACTCTAATCCTTACGAGACCATTTGTTGCGAATCCAACTTTCGAGGTCACATTTACCATGGCTCAAAATCTGGGTATAACAGCATTTTTCAATAATATGTTATAGATATGTATACCAAATTTCGATCTTATTTCAATTGGAGAAAAGAAAGGGTCACGGTTAGGGAAAAGAATTGTATTACTAGCATCTTTTAGTTGTGGTCCAAGACATATACATAAAATATACATGGACGTATTGACATTAGTTAATAGATTTGGAAAACCAGATATAATTCTAATTATTACATGTAATCCTAGTATGAAATCAAACAAGTCAATGACTTATGTACATACTCAAAATAGACCGGATTTAATCATGAGAATATTAAATCAAAATTTGAAGAGTCGAAGCATGACATATTCATGAAAACAAATATTAGGTCTTGTTATGGAAAAAAATTATGCCATTAAAGTTCAGAAAAGAGGGCTTTCGCATGCCCATTTCTTTATCATTTTGAAATCTCATTCAATACTTATTACTCCTTCCTGACAAAAAATAAATATATATACTTATTACTCAAATTTTTGATAAAATTGTAACAACAGAATTTCCTAATGTAAACAAAAATAAATACTTACACCCAATAGTTATCAAACATATGTTACACGGTCTATTTGGAGAACTAAATCCAATAATATATGTATGAAAAATGGTGAATGTAAAAATCATTACCCAAGATCATTGTCATAAGATCTTATTGCGATGAGAATAAATACCCAAAGCATAGAAAAAGAAATGACGGTTTATTTTAGGGTTTATACATTTTTAGACGCTGTGTTTTATCTCATTACTTGTTTAGACCTTGTATTTTGACAAATTATTTTTTAGACCTTGTGTTTTGTAAAATGGTTCAAATAGGCCCCTAAACTTGATTTTGATGAACAAAAAATTAAATATTACAACACAGTTTTTAGGCAAAATGACAGTATTTTTGTTATGAGTTATTAGTTTGATAAATTATTTGTGATTTTAGTTCACAAAACTTTGATCAAAATCAGGTTTAGAGGTCTATTTAAACTGTTTAAGAAAATACAGGATCCAAAAAATAATTTTTTAGAACACAAAGTCCAAACAGATAATGAGTCAAAATACAGGATCTAAAAATGCATAAACCCTTAATTTTATAAAGTAATAGGATACTATCTTAATAATATTTCTTTACTTGTACAAATACAATTATAAAAGACTTGACCGAGTTGCTATTTATATTAATGAAGATGATAATTTAAATTGCGTTGACAAAATTAAAGATTTTCAATTAGCACGTTGGGTATACCATTCTCAAGCTATATGGAGAATATTTAGTTTTGTTTAAATTAAATTCATCCTTCCGTAATTAGTCTACAATTACATCTTTAAAATGAACAATATGTAACATTTAAATGTTCTGATAATCTTAGCAAGGCTGTAAATAATACTTTTGCATAAAAAACTATGTGGAAATTAATGAAACAAATGTTTGTATCCTTGAAAAAAGGGTGACGTTTTTGGAAGAAAAGTTTTAGCTAATCCAAAAAAGATTAAAGATACTATTTACGCATACTTTTAAATCATATTAAAGATGTAACTTTTTTGCACATCTCAAATATGTTAATAATGTTGTTGTATCATTGTTTAAAGAATCAGCTCCATTACATGGACTACTGGGGAGATAACTACTCTCTACCTTATCATTAGAACCGAAAAGCACTTTCGAACAAAATTTCAAAATATGCCTCTTTGGCATTGTTTTCTGTTTTTTATTTTTAAAATTGTGTTTTCATAAATGAAAATAAAATACAGTTTTTGTAATTTTTAAAAAATAAGAAGTGTTTGGTTAATGTTTTCTAAAAATAATTTTTTAGTTTTATTTTTTTAAATCTTAAATAAAAAATAAACAAATATATTTACAAAGAGAAAAATCTTTAAAAATTTGTAATAAATAACGAGATAAAATTATTTGAAAGAAAAAATTATGAAAATTATGAAGTAAGAAAGTAAGGAGAGAAAATTTGAAGAAATAAAAATTGAGAAGAGAGAAATTGATCAAAAAAAAAAAAATAGGAGTGAATGTAATGAGAAAGAAAGTGAGTAGAGAGAAAGTGATGAGAGAGGAAATGGCGAGAGAGAAAAAAAATGAGGATATATTAAGTCACTACAACAATATTGAGTATATATTACATTAAATAATATCATATATTTAGAAGTGCTATTATTAAGTGGGGGATTAAAAAACACGGAACTGAATAGTAGGGATTAAAAACACACGGTCTGTTTTTGGCGCCATATGACTAAAAACTCAGGCGGCAAAATGAATTTCTGCCAAATTCCCTTTCTCTAAGTTACCCTTTCTCCAAGCCTCCATCTCTCACTCACGAAGCCCTCTCCGCCCTCACGAAGACTCACCGCCCTCAACTCATCTCTGCCTCACCGCCCTCACGAAGTCTCTCCGCCCTCAACTCAGCTCTGCCTCACGAAGACTCGCTCCAGAGTCGAGCTCTTTCTCTGCCTCACGAAGTCACGCTCCAGAGTGGAGCTTCTCTGCCTCACGAGTTCTCTGCCTCACGCCCACGTAACTTTACAGCAAGAGAAGGTACTGATTTCCCATGGATCCTTAGTATCGATAATGATTTGTTCTTCTTCTTGTGTGAAGGAGCCTTTCTTAATCTTAATAAACCCTTCTCTGGTTCTCATCACTGGTGATCTCACAGGTTTCTCTCTCAACGACGCCGGTGGAGCACACGCGAGCTTCTGGAGCACATAATGGCGGTATCTCCCCTATTTGAGTCGATGGAGCAAGCTGGTACATCACGCTGGTATCTCACTTTCCCTCACGTAAGTCACGACCGTTTTCCCGTGCTGGAAGCAAGAACATCTCTGTGAGGTAAATTTTTTTTTATATACAGATTACATATAATCAATATATAAATATATATTTATGTGTATATGTATTTATAAAGTATTTGATTGTTTTTTGTTGTCCCTCCCTGCATTTACTCTCTTCTACTCTCATTCACTCTTCGTTTTCTTTCTGTCTTTCTCATTCTGTCTTGCAAGTGATAGGCTTGGCGTCGACAGTAGTGTTCTAAGCTTGCAAAAGTTGGGTATTTTAAATTTTTTTTCAGTTTTAAGGTTCATTTTAATTTGATTAGTATACCGAAATAGCTACTGGTTTGCGATGAGGGTTTCTTTGTATTTGTTTCATTTGTGAAGGAGGTCTTCATCCGGGTCACTCTTTCTTTGGGCATATATAATACAATTATTATTTGTTAGTTGGGTTTTATGTCAGACTTGGTGCTGCTTGAGTTTATACTTTTGCTTTTAACAACAATCTTAGGCATAATAGCCAATATTTGCATTTCATTAAGGGTATGTAACACTGTTTTTGCTCCATGTGCGAGGTGTAAGATTGATGAAGTGGAAATAATTTATCCCATAATAAATATTGTTGATGTCTTGGTACGCATTTATAGGAGAATGTTTATTGGCTTAGAAAAGAAAATCTGCCAGAAAAAAAAAGGCATGCCTCTTATCTTTAAATTAGTTATTTTCTTGAGACATAGTTTTAGAGTTTCAAATATTGTTGAAGAGTTTTCCCTAAAAGCCTTTCATTATTTAATAACAAAGTACTTGTTTAGTTTTAGAGTTTCAAGTTAAAGGCTATGGGTTTTACAAAGGAGATTCACTTGGAGAAAGATCGCTGGCAAGGGTACATAAAAGATTATGATGGAGGAATCCTTATGGAATGCAAAATTGATCCAAAGCTTCCATATATTGACTTGTCAACTATGATTCGCCGCCAGAGACAGACAATTGATGAAAAGATAAGAGAGCTCTCGAACTGTCACATTGTTTATCCGGGGATTGACTTTCAAAAGAAAGAAGCTGGTATTCCTAAGAAAGCTGTTAAAGTTGAGGACATTCCTGGTTTGCGTAATTTTTTCATCATCCTTCATATTTTTGTTGATTCACTCAACTCTGCCCATTTTGTTTTTTCATGTTAGGAAGCAACAAGTTGTTAACAGGGTTTGGTCAGGGGTTGAATTTCTTTATGTGAAGTGTATTTTACTGATTACAATGTTTTCTTGCATCATTGGAACCTTTTGTATGTTATTTGCCAATTACACTGTTTCTGACTGAGAAGATTTATTATCCTATCTTTTTTCTCTATTGTGAAATGCTGGTCTCCACCCCACCATTTCTCTTCTCCATGTGTTTTGAAATGGCAATATATTAAGGCATTTAGTTGAGACAATTACCTATCATTGGCATTAATCTTAAAATATGTGTTGACTTCTGTTGGCAGGTTTTCCATTTCCTCTATACTTACTCTCTTGTCATTGATGTCTGCCCATTCACCCTTGATGAGTTTGCTCAAGCATTTCATGACAAGGTTTTATTTCATCTTTAATCTGACTTTACTTACCTTCTATGTAACATTTTGTTTTCTCTTTTTGATCTTACCTCTTTTGATTTAAGTTCTTTCAGTGCTATAATATGTTCTCTAACATGCCTTTCAGGATTCCTTGTTGCTTGGGAAAATTCATGTGGCCCTTTTGAAACATCTTCTATCTGATATTGAAGTGGAGCTCAACAATGAATCTTTGCCTCATCAGAGTAAATCTTGCAATTATCCTGCATTGCTTCACATGGTAAGTTAAAAAAATACACACTCACACTCACATTAGAGGGTTGTAAACTTTAGAATTGAACTTTTTGCAGTGAAATTGGAAGTTCAGTGCTATATGATTTGAGTGCTTGTTGACATTGCCAGCATTAGAATCTAAAAGTATTTACTTTGAAATCCATATGTGTATATATATATATGTGCTCCAATTCTGTCCAACGGCAGCAGAACTTTACACTCTAAAAGATGTGGTGCATTGCCAAGACTACACAAAACATTTCATATGTATTGGATCAATAAAATGTTTCTTCTTCTCTTGTTTTTGACAAATATAAAATGTTTCTTTTTGGTAGTTTATAGTTTGAGCAAAGTAGTTTTTGCATATATTTGCTTTGATTTTTTTTTTTAATGTTATCTGTACTTTCAAGTTATCATATAGTTAAATATAAGATTTGTAACTTTATGCTATTTTTTTTCATTGAGGAAAATGAATTCGAATTTGGGATTTTTAAAAAAATTATTATTCTTTTGTGATCACTGGTCTTCTAATTAAGGAATGGGTGTGATCCTTAGCCACTTCTAAGTTATTAGTTTGAAAGAAAAACTGTTAGCATTGGTTTATGTTCTATTCACTTATCCCATACCTTAAGCTATAGTGTGTATAATACTGGTTATGGAGTTGGGGTTTTTTGTTTTTTCTTTCAAGTGAATCTCTACTGATCATGAGAGTGACTAAATTCTTGGGGTAAGCACTGGTACAATATACAAATATATGATATTGTAAAAATATAATTTTTCTTACCTTTATTATACTACTTGAAGAACATGGAACAACTTAAATTCTACCTGTCACATTTGTTTAGGTGAGTATTAATGTGTTTCACATATTAAAAGTTAGAACATTATATACTCCTTACTTTTACTGGTTATAAATGCCAAACTTATCTAATGTATTGTTCGTGTTTCATCTTTTAACATTCTGTTTGATATATTGGACCAACAACTTCCTTCCACATTTTCAGGGATCTGGTATATTGTGGAACAAGTATGATTTTCCTGTATTCTTGCTCTCGGAGAGTAGTACGAAGACCATCCAAGAGGTAGTAAGTGTCATTTCATTTGGTTTTCATTTTGTACCGTCCACTGAAGAAGTGAAACCACTTTTAAAAGAAAAAGTCTAGTTATTTCAATTTTCATATTAATGGACTGTATTTAATTGTTGTTGATGTTTGCCCCCCCCCAACCACAAGACAATTTTTTGGCAGCTTTAGTTTATTGTTAATAAACTTTTTGATGTCACTCATATGCAGGTTTCTGAAGAAATTTTGAAGAGATAGAGATCTTATACCACTGTTGTGGCTGAGTTTGATCTTGTGATGCAGGTAGCTTGTTTGTTTTTAACTTTCTAGTGCATTTTATTGACTTTATCTCGCAGACATTTTTTGGTTGTTGGCTTAATGATGTTTTCAAGTAATCTGTGATACATTTGTTTTGATTAGACAGTGAAAGCTGGAACTCGTGATTCAGAATCTTGTTTGAAAGAGGAGACCTGCCTTCCATTAGGGGGATACAGGTAACTCATTTTGCATTTGTTGGTATCCATAATGAAGTCTAACAGCTCTAAATGTGGTTCACGATTTGTATTTGTGTCTCATCTCTCTTTTGAGTTCGAAATCTGACTTGTATTTTAGAATGTAGTCCTTATTCTCATTGGCTTGGTTTTCATTTTCTTTCTTATTAGATTTTATATTATTATATGTAAATATATATGTGTGTGTGTGTGTATTTATTGTTTTGAGTGGGGAAGATTTCATGGGATTCTTTTTCTCAGTTTTATTTGTACAGGGGAGGTCAAAAGAATATGTATGTTGGTCTATAGTTGAGCTTTGTAGGATTCAAATCTTTGATGCTGAAACTTACTTCCATCAACTTTCAGTGTTTGAAACACATATTTAGAAGATCAACACATTTCTTCTTATCTTTATTCTTTTGACCTTCCTAAATTACTTTGAATTTAACTATTGCTCATAATTATGAAGGGCAGTGTTTGGTCATCACTTCCTCCGCTTAATATCTCCTCCTCAGATCAGGGTAAGCCTATTATATTGACTGTGGCGTCAATGGATTCGGCTTCATTTTTCCGTGACAAAAGCCTTGGTGCAGACTCCCCAATATTAGTAAGTTTTAAGTCTTAACATGTTGCTTTCCATGTTGAAATGTGACATTACATCTCTGAAGTTTAGGAAACCCTTAATTAACATTTTTGTGGAATGATTTCAGGGCATGATTGCTCTCTTGGCAACGGTCGATGCACTATCACATTTGGAGGCTTTCCATGACCTTAATAAACAGGTGAGTGAGATGTATATAAGAGTTCCTTTAAAAAAAAGTGCTTATAAGAGTTCCTTGATATAGTGCTTTCTTAATGTTTTTTTTTTCCATATATGGGAAGACATTGTTCTAGTGGCTTTGTCGTCTCTTAACTTGGCAAAAAAGTATTTTCTTTTTCAGTGATCACATTTTCATCAATCCGATTTATGAAGACTGTACTATATTCAAGTGATTGTGTGTTATCTTATTCATTGTCTTTATATTGCTTGTCTTGATTTTAATAGTATATGGATTTTCAATACGTCTTTAGACATGTAAGTAGGGCCTCTCCTTATTACACTTGTCCCTCTTAGGCAATGTAAAAGCTCTATAATAAAAGGCTAACATCCTCGCATCTATACTGCATGCTGAGGTTGTCTTTGATGTTATCTACCCAATCCATTATTTAGTTATTCTTATTGGTTTAAAGAGAGAAAACTGTTCACTTCATTAAAAAAATGTACTAGAAAAAATATAAATAATAAGGCAACAAAGGATGTGCCTGCACTTCTGTTTTTTCATTTGTTTTATTAAAATGTAGGAATCTTCTTTTCAATCTCTGTTTTGCAATTTTTTTCCCTTGTATTGAAGCATTTATCTATCTCATTTCAACATTTCATATTTAAGGTGTAAAATTTGAGCCTCTCTCTGTCATTTTAGATTTTCTCTAGAAATCCAAGTCTCATCTTTTTTTTTCTACAATTTTGGGTAAAATCTGAATCTGAATCTCATATCATAATTGTAGCTCTCTCTATAAAATTGTCTACTATATTCATATCTATGTTAATGAAGCAACTAGTAAATTGTTGAAACAATAAATTACTGCTAGCGTAAATTGTTGAAACATTCTCTATGCCTCAATCTCTTTTTGCTATGTAATCTCCTTTGCTTATGAGTAATTTTATTGATTTGATTTATCAATTTTGAAAAACTTATTATTATAATAGTATAACTTGTAGCTTTTCTGCTGTCATGATAAATTTGCCAAAGGATCATTAAGTGTTGACTGCTTAGGATACTTTTTGTACTCACCTTTGATGACACTTGATCATTATAATATTCCCTAGAAAGATTCAAAAGTTCATTAAAATGTGGTACCTGTTAGGCCAATTTTTACAGCTACTAATTGTTTTGGTTAGTTAGTTGTTCATTGTAACTAATTATTGTTATTTTGTAGATTAGTTACTTTATTAGTTTTGGTCTTTTCTGTATATATACTCTTTTGTATCATTACTTCATTAATGAGAATTGATTCTATTCATTCAGTCACTAAGTTTCCTTACAGTACCTACCACCAATGAGGAAAAAAAACATTAAAAATGTGGTAATTAGAAATATAAGGTGCCATATAATTATATTTTAAGAGAGATTTTTAAGATTCAATTTTCAATGAGAATTGAATCATGCTTTTGTTTACTTTTCCCTGCTGTCTCACTAGGTTATTACTATAAAATGTGAAAATATCCTAAACATTTCATCTTATGCACGCAGGTGGAACATTCCAGAGACTATTCATGATCTCCTATCTTGATGATGAGATACTTGTACGTATACTTTTACCAAAAACTCTTTCCACCAAAGCATAACTTCAGTTGCATTTACTAAATTGTTATGTTGGTAATTTTAAGCACAATATCTTATGGTGCTCAAGTCCCTGCAATCCTAATAGTGCCCACCCTAAAGTGAGAAGCTTTTTCACTAACCTCTATTAAATACTTGACCTGCCTTTGCTCATTGCCTTTTTTTGTAATGTTATAACTCTTTTTTTTCTTTCTTTCTTTCTCTTTTTTTTTTTGGCTAAGCTTACTTTTCTGCTGTATTAATACCAAAAAATTAAAATTTGAGTTAGCACCTACAATCAATTGCTATCTTCACTGTAGGGATCTGATTTCTTCTTCTTTCATGTAGTTAGAAAATATTTATAGCTTTTTTTTTAAATTTCTTTGGTTTTGATGAGTCTTTGATTTGAGTGGTGTGTACATATTAAAGATCATAATAAGGATTCTGAAATGTAAAACATTTTCAACCATATCATCAAACTAAAGGCTTATGCCTGCATTAGATTTTGAAATATCTGAAAGGGTATGTACCAACTATGTCCTGAACCTTTCTATTGGTGTTTGCAGATAACAAGGGATACTAGTGGAGTTCCTAAGGTTCTTACAAGGTTAGATGCACCCTCATCACCCTTGGCTGACACCATGACATAATATGAGAGCTAGAGATCCTTTTGTCTGTGAAATGGGAATTTAAATTTTTCATGTTTCTTAAATTTGTTATTCTATTTTATTACTTCTCTTACTTTTATTTTTGTTATAATATTATGCTAACTTCAGACACAATTTAACTGTTAGAATACTGAATTTATTGTATGTGAAACTCAAGCAGAAATTTCTTCTATACCTCTTCTACTGCCTTATCTTTACAGGGTTGTATGAACTCATTATTAACTTGTTAAAACAGTAAAATAAAAATATACTGAAACATATTGATATACATTCACTGTATTCTCTAATGGCAGCAAGTTGTTTGACAAGTTTGATTTTATTTGCATTGTATTCTCTTTTCTTATTTATAGCTTTGGTAAGTTATAGTTTATATGATAGTTATGGGATTGGCTTTGCATTCACTTGTTATATTATTTATTTATTTTAGTTTTCATCATGCAGTTGTTCCCAAGCTTTGTTTGAATCTTCATTTTTTTTTCTATTATGCTTATTTATATTTGGATTTCTGAATTCTGTTTTGTTCATGTTGATTATAGTCAGTAATGATTTAAATGGGGCTAATTGTATGTTAGGTTTGTGGCATCAGCTCTCCAAATCTGACTGGTTATCTTTCTCTATTTATTTTTCAGAGAGTTTGAACAAGTTCCCTGGAAGGACTAGTACGCCATCTGGGGTTCATAGTCAAGCACAACAATCTGAAGAACAGCTACAACAACAGCAACAATAGCATTAGCAGCAGCAACAACATCATACAAACTATAGTTTGAAGTAAAAAATGTTCAAGATTATAAAACTTTATTATATTATGCTTTCAAACGTAAGTTAGAACTAATATCTTATGAAGTAGACACATTCATGGTTTGAATTAGTTATTTTTTAATGTAATACTTATGGTTTATCAATCTATTGAGAATTACATTTTATGATTAATTTTTTTTTTTTTATCAAAATACAATAATGAAGATCTTTTAATTAAAAAAAAACCATATAAGTATACTTATTAAAATAAAATTTAAAATATATTATCCACACTAAAGTAACAAAATTTTATTACTATATGTTACGATTTAAAAACATATTATAAGCGAAACAAATCGTTATGATTTATATAATATAACAAACTAAAAATGCTATCAAAATAATCAAATGTAACAGTTGAAAAGTGTTATGAAAAAAGTACAAGATTAAACTTCAAATTTATAACCAAAAACTCTATCTAAATGTTATTATTTGAATATTATAGCACCTAAAAATGTGTTATTGAATAGTTTAAGATAACACCGAACATAACATTCAAAAACTGTTATAGAAAAGACTGGACTTTTAATAACAGGGGCTATGTTAGCATTTTCAGAAGTGCTATCAATAGTCCCGGTTAGCAGTTTTTAAGTGTTATGAATACTGTTTTTTCTTATAGTGAGTGATGAGAGAGAAAGTGATGATATAGTAAGTGATGAAAGAGAAAATGATGACATCATAAGTGATGCAAGAGAAAATAAGGAGATAGAAAATGATGAAAGAGAAAATAAAAAGATAGAAAATGAGAAGAGAGAAAATAGCGAGAGAGAAAGTGATGAGAGAGAAAATAAGGCGAAAGAAAGTGATGAGAGATAAAATGATGTGACAATAAATAATGTTAGATAATAATAATTAAAAAATTACCTTGATTAGCGTTCCCGGTTGGCAATATTTGATTTATTGTGTTAATATGTGAATTTGATAAGTTTGTGATTAGAAATGCATGTTTATGTGAATTAAATATTCATGTTGGCCACATTTGGATGCTAGGGGCATTTTTGTAATTTTAGTCCACTGAGGGCATAAATGCAATATTTGTGTATATTGTGATTGACACCACGTGTCAGTGGTGATATATTTGTGAGGCACAAATCTAGACGTTCCCAGGGAGCAGTTTAGCTGGAATGTCACAACGGGGTCAAATACCTGGCTCGGGAGGAGCCTAGGGGTATTTTTGGGTATATAATATGAGTTTGAGATTTATTAACTATCGGGTAGTAATTTAGTAATGATTTGAGTATGCTGTGAATAACAGGAATTTTTAGGTGTACTTGAGGACTTAGCGGGATGTGTTAAATGACTAAACTACCTTTGGTGATATTTGAGGACATAGGTTAACTTAAGGGGTAATCTTGACTTTTGGCAAGAGATTATATTTAATTGGGAGTTGGAGACTCTAGAATATTTTAGACAAAAGCAGAGAAAGGAAAAAAAAAAAAAACAGAAATTTCTCTCTCAGCACTATCCTATGCGGTTCTCTCTCTCTCACCATAGGGCTTGATTTTGAAGGATCCTTGGTTAGAGATTCAAGTATTCAGAAGCTTAGTTAAGATCAAGGGTAAGTTTTCTTGTCAATTCTTTGTTGAATTCTATTGGAGGAGTTGTTTTGGTGAGTTTAATTCATGTTTTCTTGGTGGACTTTGGGATGAAGTTTTTGTGAAGCTTAATTTAGGAATTTGTGGATTTGAGCTTGGAACTGGATTTGAAAGCATCTCAAGTCGAATTTCTTGGTGGCCCCTATAAGGTTGTGCCGCGGTGCTAGGCCATTTTCAGGATGTGGGATTTTATGTTTTTAGGGTTTTGGCTCATGGGGCTTGGGGGACGCTTTCGCCACCTTGTGTGGGAAAACGGGAGGTCCCCAGAGCACGGGATTGGTTCCAGGGTACAATTATAATTGGTTAGTA
Organism: Humulus lupulus; assembly: GCF_963169125.1. Classification (NCBI taxonomy): domain Eukaryota; kingdom Viridiplantae; phylum Streptophyta; class Magnoliopsida; order Rosales; family Cannabaceae; genus Humulus; species Humulus lupulus. The sequence continues at coordinate 80,735,406 of NC_084796.1, forward strand.
AAGAGAGTGTTACTTGTGTGTTGTGACTAGGTTTTCAGCGAGGCTCGGGTTAGAGAGACTGTTCTCAGGATTTCTGTGCTCAAGAAGCTCGGGATACAGGTAAGAAAAATGTTGTACCCGTAGAGCAGGGCGTGGCCCTATAGTTTGTATTGCAGAGCACGGGCCTATGTGATTGAATTGCAGGGTGTAGCCCTATTGTTTATGTCTGGTATATGTTTAAGTAATTGTTGATATTATGCTATGTATGCTTATTTATGAATGAATGGCGAAGGCCAGAAATGGCAGGAAGCCGGGTATGGCAAGGGGCCGGGAATGGCGTTAAGCAAGTGCAGTGCAAGGCCGAGTACGGCAAGGGCCGGGAGCGGGGTTAAGCACGCGGAGTGCAAGTCGCTAAGGTGAGACCCTTCTCGGATGCATGAGTCATCCTCACGGTATAGACTGCGAACCCAGGGCCTGGTAATGCGCTTGGGGTGGCATGGCCGCTATATGTTTAGCTTGTTGGCGGCTTTGTTATATGTTGATTGATGGATATGCATATGTTGATTGTTTGTGTTGAGTTTTCTTGCCGGGCTTCGGCTCACGGGTGCTCTATGGTGCAAGTAAGGGCAAGGGAAAGGTCGACCAACCATGAGTATGGAGAGCATGAAGCGACATGTACATGTTTGGCCTGCCTGACTTCCACTGCCAAGGGTATTTTTGAGAGAAATTATGTATTAGTAAGAGTTTTGTCATTTAGTCGACTTAAATCATATTTTGAGTTGTAAATATTTCTAAATAGTAATCTTGGGATCCCAAATGTATAACACTTTATAATTTCAATGAATGAGTACACTTTCAAATTATATGGCTTTTATTACACTTTAGCTAAACTTTTACCCTAAAACCTCGATTAACGAGTTAATTGCACATTTAAAACTCACTTAGTAACGGCTCTAAGGAAGTAGAGCGTTACAACTTGGTATCAGAGCGAGCCAAGGTTTATGGTTCCTGGAGATTGATTGAACATGTACGCTCGCTGTCAGTGACACGCTCGACTCAGGGTTGGTTGGTAAAGATTGAATTATATGCTTCATTATGTGCTTGAGTGCCCTGTTTGCCTGATTATTTTTTATAGAGCATGATGAATGTGTTAATATATGCATGATGCCAGGGCATGGCCCCTTGAGTGATGTATGTTATATTGTGTTATGTGGATTGTTGTTTATGGTTGGTTGATGTGAATTGGGAGGTGGTTTTGGATGTTGTTATCATGCTTGATGAGCGGCGTCGTTGATTATATGCATATTGTTGAGATGCCTCGTCAATCAGCCAAACTTCATGGCAGTAGGGCCGAGGATGACAACCAGGGTCAGGACCCTCCACCTGCCCCACAAAATTGGCAACAGATGTTTTCCGACATGGAAACTAGACTGCACCGAACATAAGAAAAGCTTCGAAAGGTTAGGCAACAGACCCGTCCTTAGGGCACTGGGTTGCAGGTTCAGCAGTCTGTGGCGCTAATGCCAGTTCAGCCTGTTATGGAGAATAGGTGGGAACCTTTGTATGAGAGGTTCAGAAAGCAGCATCCTCCAATCTTCGAGGGTGGACCAGACCCACTGCGGGCAGAGTAGTGGAAGGAAACAAGAGGGCAACCTGCATTCAATGAATAAGTACGTTTTCAAATTATATGGCTTCTATTACAGTCTAGCTACACTTTTAACCTAAAACCTCGATTAGCGAGTTAATTGCACATTTAAAACTCACTTAGTAACGGCTCTAATATAACAGATTATTGACAAACTGGCCTTAATATAATAGATGTTAGAAGGAAATTATTACAGAAAGTAAGATATATACTTTAATTTATGGGAAAAAATATAATTGATGACTATCATTTAGTCAATTACACTTTTCATATATCTAATTAAACAAATAATTGAAGAATAAACAATTATAATTTATCAGCAAGATCTATTAGCACCTCAAACTTAAATGAATAGCAAAGAAAAGCATATGATTGTAACTTGCTGCGTTTCAGGCACCTACTAGTATCTAAGAACAGGGTGGTGAGTTCTGTAGGAATATTATTTTTGGTGATGATATATGCTTGAGACGAAAATTTCATGTTGTTATTGTTAGCCAAAGTGTGAAATGTGCGATTTTGGGACAAATCGACCAATTCCGTCCTTGATCGAAATGGAAACCCTAACAAGGTAAATTCTCAGATAAATTATTATTTAAAAAGTATAATTATTGCAAAATATTATTGAGCATTAAAGTATTGGATTAATTGCATTTTTTGTGAAAAATACACATTTAGCCAAAAATGGAGTTTTGGCTAACTAAATTACATGAGTTATAAATGACAACTTAAATTAAATGGCAGTTTCGATTTAACTTAATTAACCTATGTTAAGATTTCAATTGGTGGGGTAAGAAAAAATTACCACATGATAACAATTTTAGAAAATACACCATTAAGCATAGATTTAATCAGTTAATTTGAGATTATTTAAAACAAAACTAAGGTTAATTAGGGGATAATATGAGGCGGAAGCTGGGGGAGGAGGGAATTGTAATTTCAAGTTTTATTTTTACATTTTATAAAAAGAAAAATTCAAAGAAGTTTTTATAATTTCCATTTCCCAAAATATTGCTTCAAAGTTTTATGTCAATTCTCTCCAGACTTGGTCGACCAACCCACTTGTGTCCTTTTAATTTTAAAACAATTCCTCACCAAAACACTTATTCTCTCATCTCATCCCTTCTATACACATAACCCTAACTAACTGGTCATTTGTGAAAAATAGGAAAGGTCACACTACTACAAAAAATGTCATTTGCGTCAGTTTCTAACTGCCACAATTGAGCTTTTGCGTCAGTTTTATATGTGACGTGAAATCCCATGACGCGTGTGTGAGGAACTGTGACAAATCTGGTATTTGTGGCAATTCCCCACTGACGCAAAGTATTTCGTCAGTTGGGCACAGTCTCAAATGTCATGTTTGTGACAGTTGGGCACTGACGCAAAATCCTATATTAAAAAAAATAAAAAATAAATGCTATGAACCCCAACCAGTGTACTCAACTCCTAGTCACCCCATGCAACCCTAGCCTCCTTGTACCCAGTCCCCAGCCAGCCACCACTCAACCCCCATGACCCTAACCACCCCGCACGACCCCCACTACCCCAGCCACATACATGACTCCTACGAACCCAGTCAGAGAAAAAATCAAGAGGAGGATTTTTGGATTTTGGGTTTTGGTTTTTTAAACAATATACAAAAAAAAAAAATACTATGTATAAGGTTGATAAATATATTATATTCATCAATTTAACCTTAAAATAAAAAAATGAAAAAAACTCACCAAAATGGGTCTAGGAAGTCGGAGGCGCCGCTGGTTCTTGGGAGAAAATCAAAGTTTTGAATTTGGGAGAATGAAGTGCTCGGGGTCGATGGCTGGGATTTAATACTAGGTGCATCATTTGCATCAATGGGTAACTGATGCAAGCAGTGCGTTAATAGCGTCAGTTGGCCACTATCCCAAACATTGCCAATTAACAGACGCAAATGCCTCTGCATTTGTGGTAGTGCTCAACTGCCACAAATGTTGATTCTCGATCAACAATGTCAGTCAAATGCGTTGACTGGCGCGTTTGACTGACACAAAAGGGGTATTTTGGTGTAGTGTCACCAAAGTCAAGAACACCAAATGTAAAATGGTTAGACTTTTGCCTTGTCAAAGTTCTTAAGTTTGGTTAAGTTTCTTCTTTTAGTTTCATTATTGGATTGTATAAATTGATTGTTGGGCTTGTGGAGAGTGTAAATATGTGGAAAGTTTTGAGCAAGGGATAGAAGTGCTAGAAGTCATCAAAATATTATTAGTGTTACATTTTATTAGGTGTGACAAATTATGTGATTAGAATAAGATAATTTTTTTATTTATTTAGTGTGTGTGTGCCGAAATGTGTGAGTTGTGTGTGTGGAATTTGTTTTATTTTTATTTAATTTAAACAAAGAAAATAAAAAATAAATATTGAGTTATCATCTTTTGGGATACGATGAGAAAGATATTCTATTTAGTTTTGCTCACATTTAGATAAAGGTTTAGTTTTATTCACTAGGAATTATAAATAGAAAAAAAAAATGTGAGCCTTAGAAACCCTTGTGGTAGGAATGCCAAGGACTTGTGGTAGCACTGCCAAGGACCACAAAGCAACATGATTCAACTTGGGTAATAATCGACAGAATCACCAATTCAGTTCACTTCCTACTAGTTAAGAAAACTTATATTGTGGAACTGTGTAACGCCCTGGATAGCCAAGACCGCTACACTGTGTACTTTTAAATGTGCAGGACTTGCTAATCAAGTCATTTAGTTAAAAACGTGTCATAGAAACCATTAATGTGCTAGGGTTAAAAGGTTTTGGTCTTAAAATGTACATTTTATATAACTAAACATTTTTACACCTGGGATCCCAAAAAGAAACAGCGTTCAAAAGTCACTTTACAAATTCTCCAAAGTTTAAACAACCATTAGCAAATCTAAGGCAAAATAGATGTTTCTGGTTCTCTTGTTCTTGTTTTCTCCTCAACCGTGGCAGCTGAGCAGCTGATCATGTACATTCTTCTCTCAGAGCTCTCAGAATCAGGGCTGATCAAGCTTGCCCTTGCCTTTACCTGCACCACGAAGCACCCGTGAGCCAAGGCTCAACAAGAAAACATATCGTATTACAAAACATTTAGATACCCTTTTAAGCATGTTCATACACCTAACAAACCACAGTAATTACAAAGCATGAAGATTCAACCAAAGAATCAGATAATCGTCACCCAGCTATACAGTATAACAATCCACCAATCAATAATAACAAGCAAATCACATAATAATTAGGGTCGACACCTTAGGTCGCACCCTCTGTTTACCCCACTGACTCCAGCCCGCTTAAACCGAGCTCAGTGAATAATAAGCTGTCCTCAGCTACCAGTGGCTGAGCCGCCCTATGCGGCAGTGTAAACTTTGGCACTCTTAGGACGTTGGTTTACTATTTACATGGCATAATACCATCCTTTCAAAGCATACCAAAATAGGGAACCCTTAGTCCCATTAGAAATCCACAATCAGGTGCAGTTTTCTTACCTTTAGTTCCCAAGTGCATGGACTACGAGTGATGCCTCTTGAGCACGATCCGATCCCCGAGCCCTAGTTTAGCACCTAGTTTAGCACCTATTCACAACCAAGATAAAGAGTACCATCAATCATCGTAAAAGGGCTTCTAGACAAAGTTCTGGTCTTCGAAACATTGAACTCCACCAAACATGGTAAAAGATTCAATCCCGAGCACCCTAGGTTAAATTCCCATGCCTAAAATCTCAAAATCCCTTAAGGGTCGCGGCACTAGCCACCCATGCCGCGGCATGGCCCTATCCAGAGGCTCCCCCACGCCTAAAACCAGACACGGACTGCGACCCTACTCAGACCATGCCGCGGCCCGCCCTCCTTCCTCAACATGCATCAGCTTCAAAGGGCCGCGGCCCGACCCCTTCGAACCCAGAAAAACCTCAATTTTTGACTCTCCAACCTCACCCAAAACCATCCAAAATCACCTCAATTCCACAACATAATCATCCTAAAACTTCCCACGTCATTCCAGCAACACAACCCAGCTGAAGCCTAGACTAGAAGCCCATCAAAATCCCACTTCAATCTCTGAAACTCATTAACTCATGAACACTATAATCAGCCATAAAAACTCAGAATTCAAGCAATAGATCACGAGTTGGAGCTTACCTTCTCTGATGGACCAACTTTCTAAAAGATTTATGAGCTAACTCCCAATTTCCAAGCTTCAATTCTGCCCATCAATGTCAAAATTCATAAACACTTCAAAACCCAGCTATAAACATAGAGTTTAATCACCACACATCAACCTTATGCCTTACCTCAGTTCTTGATTGAATCCTTAGTTAGTCCTTAAGCTAATCTTCTATATCCCAGCTTTAATCCTCTAAATTCCATTCAAGTTCCTCTAAGTTTTTGTTTGGTTTTCTTTAAGAGACAAAAGGGAGAAAGAGGGAAGGGTCGGTTTACTTATGTTCTAATGTGTCCTAAAGTTTCTTTAGTCTATCCTTAAGTGATTAAGTTAATCCCAAGGCTCAGGGTACCGGAAACGTCCCCGAGGGCAAAATGGTAAAATTCCCCAATATTCCCCCCTAGACTTCCGAACCTCAAATATATCTCCAATTATTTATTTCCATAACCCGATAACCTAAATATCCATCCAATGCCTGAAATATCCCTTGACTTTCCCAAAGTCAACTATTAAGCCCCGTTGTGACTTTCCTGCTAACTAGCTTCCTAGGATCGCCTCAAGTCGCATGTTGCAGATTTACCCACATAATAATGTGGTTCTTACAAATATAACATATGATCACATTAACATTGACATAACCATTCAAGCATGCTTATCATATAATCATGCATTAAATCAATAAATTTACACATAAACCAATTATGCCCTCCCAGCACACTAATCAAGGCCCTTAAGCCATATTAGTGATTTTGGGTCGATACTGATCCCGCATCGCTATCTCTAAGTCCCAGGTCACTTCCTCGACCTTGCTTTTTCTCCACAACACATTAACTAATGGAATCGTCCTATTATGTAGAACTTTCTCCTTCTTATCCAAAATCTGAACTGGTCGCTCTTCATAGGACAAATCCATCTATAATTCTAAGTCCCCATACTTCAGCATATACGTTGGATTTGAGACATACTTCCGTAACATGGAAACATGGAATACATCATGAACTCCCAACAACGACGGTGGCAAGGCCAACCTGTAAGCCACCTGTCCAATCCTTTCTAGAATCTCGAAAGGTCCAACAAACCGAGGGTTCCGCTTGCCCTTTACCCTGAACCTTCTCACCCTTCGCAGTGGTGAGACTCGCAAAAACACGAGGTCCCCAACCTGGAACTCCACGTCCCTACGCTTAAGTTCAGCGTAGCTTTTCTGTCTACTCTGCGATGCAAGTATTCTGGCTCGAATCTTCTCAATAGCCTCATTAATCTTCTAAACCATGTCTGGCCCCAAATATTTCCTCTCTCCCATCTCATCCCAATGAATGGGTGACCTACACTTACTTCCGTATAACATCTCTTAAGGAGCCACTCCAATTGTGGATTGATAACTATTGTTATACGAGAATTCTATCAAGGGAAGATACTTACTCCAAGACCCCTCGAAATCAATCACACATGCCCTAAGCATGTCCTCCAAACTTGAATCGTCCTCTCAGACTGTCCATCCGTCTGAGAATGAAAGGCTGTGCTAAACATCATTTGAGTCCCTATGGCTCTCTGCAGAGCTCCCCAAAACTTAGAGGTAAAGATAGGGTCTCGATCAGATACGAACTATCTCCCTCACATACAGCTCTGCATACTGTTCCACTATATAAGTCGACTTTTCTGGTAGAAAATGAGCCGACTTGGTGTATTTGTCCACTATTACCCACACCGAGTTACAAAGTCCCACTGTCCTTGGTAGACCTCCCACAAAATATATTGTGATGTCCTCCCACTTCCACTCCGGAATACCCAAAGGCTGAAGCAATCCCGCTGGTCGCTTATGACACGTCAAACATTTGGCCACATACTCTACTACATCTTTCTTCATCCCGAGCCACCAATATAATGTCTGTAGATCCTAATACATCTTCGTGGTACCCGGATGAAGCAAGTATGGCATAGTGTGAGACTCATCCAGTATCTCTCGTCTGATCCCCTCATCTGCTGGAACACAAATCCGTCCTTGATATTGAAGCATACCAGTCTCAGAAATAGAATACTCCTTAGTTGTCCCTGCTTTGACCTGCTGTCTAACCTCCTACAACTGCACGTCCACCAATTGACCCTCCTTGATCCGCTCTAGCAGGGTCGACTGCATGGTAATATTAGCTAACTGGCCTACCACCAGTTCTATCTTTGCACTGGCCATTTCATCAGCTAGCTTTCTCAAGATCTGGGTGGAACAATACAACAGACTTGGGCCCCTCCAGCTCAACGTATCCGCCACTACATTGGCTTTCCCTGGGTGATAAAGAATATCACAATCATAATCTTTAACAAACTCCAACCAACGCCTCTGCCTCATGTTCAGATCCTTCTGGGTGAAGAAATACTTCAAACTCTTATGGTCAGTGTATATTTTGCACTTCTCCCCATACAGATAATGCCACCAAACCTTCAGTGCGAATACCACCACCGCCAGCTCCAAATCATGGGTAGGATATCACTGCTCATATTCCTTCAGCTGCCGCGATGCATAAGCTATAACTTTCTCATTCTGCATCAACACACAGCCTAAACCCATCCTTGATGCATCACAATATACTACAAACATTCTTTCATCCGAAGGAAGACTCAGTACAGGTGCAGTAATAAGCCATCGCTTCAACTCTTGGAAACTGTGCTCGCACTTCTCTGACCAAACAAACTTCTGGTTCTTTCTTGTCAACTCTATCATTGGTGAAGAAATCTATGAGAATCCCTCTACAAACCGCCTGTAATAGCCTACCAACCGAAGAAAACTTTGTACCTCTGAGGCATTCCTTGGCCTCAGCCAATCTCTCACTGCTCCCACCTTGGTCGAATCCACCTTAATCCCTTCTGCACCAACCACATACCCAAGAAAAGTCACCTCAGGTAACCAAAACTCACACTTCTTAAACTTGGCATATAACTAATGCTCCCTTAATCTCTGTAAGACCTGTCGAAGATGTTGCTTGTGCTCTGCTTATGAATTGGAGTACACTAAGATGTCGTCGATGAAGACATTGACGAACTGATCCAAGAAGTCCTTGAAGACCCTGTTCATCAGATACATAAAAGTTGCCGGGGCATTGGTCAAAACAAAAGACATGACCAAGGACTCATAGTGCCCATACTGCGTTCGGAAGGCTGTCTTCGGTATATCCTCATCCTTGATCCTCAGCTGGTGATAACCAGATCGAAGATCAATCTTTGAGAACATCATCTTTCCCTGCAGCTGATCGAACAAGTCGTCAATCCTTGGTAGAGGGTACTTATTCTTAATGGTCAACTTGTTCAATTCACTATAGTCTATACACATTCTCAGAGTCCTGTCCTTCTTCTTAACAAACAACACTGGTGCGCCCCATGGAGAGTAGCTAGGCCTAATAAATCCCAAATCTAGAAGTTCTTGCAACTGTATCTTTAATTCCTTCAACTCTATTGGTCCCATCCTATATGGTGCCCTTGATACTGGTTCTATCCCCATTGCTAACTCAATCACAAACTGAATTTCCTTACGTGGCGGCAACCTTGGTAACTCCTCAAGGAATACATCTAAAAACTCACAAACCACCCTGGTCTCTCCCGGCCCCGCTAGCAACACCCTCGTAGTGTCCACCACACTAGCCAAAAAACCTATACATCCACCCTGTAACAAGTCTCTGACTCTCAATGTAGAAATCATAGGTATGCGGGGTCCATACACCGCACCCACAAGGACAAAAGGTTCCTCGCTCTCAGGCTCAAAAGTCACCATCTTCTTCCTGCAGTCAATAGTAGCCCCATACCTGACCAACCAATCCATCCCTAAGATCATATCAAAATCCTCCATATCTAACTCAATCAGATCTACTGAAAGCTCCCTACTATCAACCATCACTGGCAGTGCCCTAATCCACCTCCTACAAACTACCAGTTCACTTGTAGGCAATAAAGTCCCAAACCCTGCAGTCTGATACTCACTAGGTCTACACAGTCTATCAATCACTTTACTAGAAACCAAGGAATGTGTAGCACCAGAATCTATCAATACAGTTAAAGGAGAGCCAGCGCTAGAAAGTTGACCTATCACTGCCGAGGGACTAGCCTCAGCCTCTGCTTGTGTCAAAGTGAATACTCGAGCTGGAGTCAAGCTATCCACCTTTCCTGCTTCCCCTTTCTTCATCGTTGGGCAGTCCTTCTTGAGATGCCCTACTGTTCCACACACAAAACAAGCCTTGGCCCGACATTCGCCCTGATGGCGTCTTCTACATCTCGGGCACTCTGGATAGCTCCGCCATGCCTCGCCGCCACCCTGATGGCCACCTCAACCCCTCCTATCAGGACCAGCAGCGGTCGAAGTGTCACGAGTCTTTCTCTTGAAATCACTGGGGCCTCCGCCCCTACCTGTCCCTGAATAAGGAGGCACCACCCTATGACCCTCGTGCCTCACCGTACTTTCCTTCCAAATCTTATTCTCCGCTTCCTCGACGGTAAGAGCCTTCTCAACGGCCTGGGCATAAGTTGTTCCCCCAGGTACCGTTGTGATCCTAACATCCTGGGCTATTATAACATTAAGCCCCTTAATGAATCTGTCTTGCCTAGCAGCATCAGTAGGCACAAGATCTGGTGCGAACTTCGCAAGTCTGTCAAATTTCAGGGCATATTCAATAACGGTCATATTGCCCTGCACCAAACCCGCATTCTCATTAACTTTTGCTGCCCTAATGACAACATTATAGTATTTCTGGCTGAACAAGTCTTTAAATCCTTCCCAACTCAAAGCAGTGACGTCCCTGGTCTGTGATGCCACTTCCCACCAGATGCGGGCATCCTCTCTCAACATATATGTGGCACAAGTCACTCTATCATGCCCCTCCATCCTCATAAAATCCAGAACAATAGTAATCATAGTCAGCCATTGCTCGGCCTTCAAAGAATCTTGTCGACCCTTAAAGATTGGGGGTTGCTGCTTTCTGAACCGCTCATACAATGGCTCCCACCTTTTCCCAACCTCTCTAGGCTGTACAACTGGTACCACTACAGGTGGTACGATAAGGGCAACACTCCCTGATGGAGCCTGCTATCGCAGAATACGGATCTGTTCATCCTGGCTCTATAATCGCGCTTGCATATCAGCCATAAGTTGCTACCAGTTCTCAGGGACTGGCGGAGGAATCTGGTCCTGGTCATCACCCCTTGTTCAAGACCTAGTGCCGGCTAGTCGTGTAGATTTTCTTGGACACATAACTATCCAAGTCAATCTGCAATCAACGACTCAGCAATCAGACCATGATGACAGGGTAAAAGCTTCTCCAAAATCAACCAAAGAAACATAACCAATCACAAACAATCAAAATATAGGCATTTATCCACATGCACCGGCTGCTAATAAGCATGCCCCAACCTTTCCACACAACAACTATGATACAAGCATTCACACATACACAATATGTGTGAATGCCAAAAATTGACCAAAGACATAGTCAATTCTCAAGAGAAAAAGTGAGGGTTACCCTCATTAGCCTCGCGAAAACCAAGCAACCCGAAGTCTTGCCCCACACGAGACCCATGTCTCATGGGAGGCCTTAGCAAAGGTTCCCAAAAAGACCCAAGTGCCTCGCTATGCGAGGCTGCCCACCATGCGCGCGCGTCTGCCAAGGACCCAAGTGCCTCGCTACGCGAGGCTGCCCACCATCCGCGCGCGTCTGCCAAGGACATAAGTGCCTCGCTATGCGAGGCTTCCCATCATGTGCGCGCGCCTGCCGAGACCCCTAGGGCCTCGCTATGCGAGGCTGCCCATCGTGTGCGCGCACCTATCGAGACTCCTGGGGCCTCGCTATGCGAGGTTGCCCACCGTGCACATGCAGCCGTCCCATGCCATCAGCCGCCTAGGCTCCGGGGGTCTCGCCTTGTGAGACCCATCCCCGAGCCTCGTGAGTGCCCAATACATGCATGGGTACTTGCCTAGGGACCGAGGGTCTCGCCTTGGGAGACCCATCCCCTAGCCTCGTACATGCCTATTTCAAGGTCTCATACATGGAAATAGGGTCAGGATGAAAGAAGTATGGTTCGACACTTACTAAAATATGAAGAAACCTAGAGAAGGTATTTAAGTAAGCGGGACCACTAGACATGAGATGAATGTACATGCACGGGATGTACAACCCTGAAAAGGGCAAAGGCATGACTCTGACATCTGTGTCCTACAAGTAGTGGAGGTACGGATTTGTACAGAGAGTGGAAGCACTACATGCATACCTCTGACTATGTACCAGGCCGACACCATAACCTTCTGCTCCACCACAACCTGTGCCACTACCCTGACAATGTACCTATGCACAATCTTGTCCCCTGGGACCACAATGTATGAGGAGCCATTAGAGCTCCAGTATAAATAGATCATCATCCCTCTAGAAAAGGGGTTGGAAAACTGATTGTATTCTAAGGCTTTTGAATAAGATACAATTTCGACTCCATGGCAGTTTTACATATTTACTCTCTCAAGTTTTCTCCATCTTCTTCTGAGATACCTTTGGCAATATAGTCTTAGTTTTCTAACCTTATATCGTTGACGAGATTTCACCGTCAACAATATGCAACTAGTCATCCAAATATTCATTTACATGCACAGCGATGCTAATAAGCTTGCCTTAATCTTTTCATACAGCAGTCAAGGGCCAGGCCCTATCAGTATCACATGCTCCCTATTAATCCAATAAATAACAACATTCATAACTCATTCCATGCATACAAGCATATAAGCATATATACACATTACCAAACCCTGAATCGAGCTTGTCTCTAGCAGCGAATGTACATGTCCAGCCGGTCTTCAAGAACCCTTAAACCTAGGACGTTCTGATACCAAGTTGTAACACCGAGGATAGCCAAGACCGCTACACTGTGTACTTTTAAAGGTGCAGGACTTTCTAATCAAGTCATTTAGTTAAAAACGTGTCACATAAACCATTAATGTGCTAGGGTTAAAAGGTTTTGGTCTTAAAATGTACATTTTATATAACTAAACATTTTTACACCTGGGATCCCAAAATGAAACAGCGTTCAAAAGTCACTTTACAAAATTTCAAAAGTTTAACAACCATTAGCCAATCTAAGGCAAAATAGACATTTTTGGTTCTCCTGTTCCTGTTTTCCCCTCAACCGTGGCGGCTGAGCAGCTGATCATGTACTTTCTGCTCTCAAAGCTCTCAGAATCAGGGCTGATCAAGCTTGCCCTTGCCTTTACCTACACCACGAAGCACTCGTGAGCCAAGGCTCAGCAAGAAAAAACTTATCGTATTACATAGCAAGCAATAATAACATTTAGATACCCTTTTAAGCATGTTCATACACCTAACAAACCACAGCAATTACAAAGCATGAAGATTCAACCAAAGAATCAGATAATCATCACCCAGCTATACAGCATAACAATCCACCAATCAATAATAACAAGAAAATCACATAATAATCAGGGTCGACACCTTAGGTCGCACACCCTGTTTACCCCACTGACTCCGGCCCGCTTAAACCGAGCTTAGTGAATAATAAGCTGTCCTCAACTACTAGTGGCTGAGTCGCACCCTGTGTGCTAGTGTAAACTTTGGCACTCTTAGTCTGTTGGTTTACTATTTACATGGAATAATACCATCCTTTCAATGCATACCAAAATAGGGAACCCTTAGTCCCATTATAAATCCACAACCGGGTGTTGTTTTATTACCTTTAGTTCCCAAGTGCACGGACTACGAGCGATGCCTCTTGAGCACGTTCCGATCCCCGAGCCCTAGCTTAGCACTTAGTCACAACCAAGATAAAGAATACCATCAATAATCATAAAAGGGCTTCTAGACAAAGTTCTGGTCTCCAGAACATTGAACTCCACCAAACATGGTAAAAGATTCAATCCCGAGCACCCTAGGTTAAATTCCCATGCCTAAAATCTCAAAATCCCTTAAGGGCCGGGGCACTAGACACCCATGCCGCAGCATGGCCCTATCCAGAGGCTCCCCCATGCCTAAAACCAGACACGGACCGCGGTCCTACTCAGACCATGCCGCGGCCCATCCTCCTTCCTCAGCATGCATCAGCTTTAAAGGGTCGCGGCTCACCAAGAACTATGCCGCGGCCTGACCCCTTCAAACCCAGAAAAACCTCCATTTTTGACTCTCCAACCTCACCCAAA